>NC_141324.1:18113125-18770625 GCF_037954235.1 Aulostomus chinensis
GAATGGTTGTCTGTCTCTATGTGTTGGCCCTATGATGGACTGGCGACCTGTCCAGGGTGAACCCTGCCTCCCACCTGAAGCCTGCTGGGATAGACTCCAGCCCGCTGTGACCCTTAACAGGATAGAGTGGAAGAAAATCGATGGATGGATGGATGGATGGATGGATGGACAGACATGTGTGTGTGTATATATATATATACACACACACACACACACACACATATATATATATACACATATATATGTATATATATACATATATATGTGTGTATATATATGTATATATATACATATATATATACATATATATACACACACATTTTTGAAGTCAAGATTAATTTCACTGTGTTTAGGCAAAATAGTTGATGTATAGGTATGTGCTTGTTTTGTGTATTTTGTGGGTAGACAAGGAATAAAGAAAACTAAATGAGGATGAAGCGCAAGAAGAAAATTTCAAAATAAAATCAAGATTGATTTATTCAATATGTACCAACCGATGACGGCGGGTAGTCCACACTCCCAAATCTGATTTTAAATATGTGCGAGAGATGATTTCATACAGAGGCTTGATCAAATGTGACTCTGAAAATAAACACAAACATAGAGGCGGCTATCTTCAGGCGATTGCTGTTAGGCAACAAAAACTGCGGATAAAGCCACAGCTGAGAATGAGGAATCAGCATGGCTTACATGATTTGTAGTGTGGGCTGGAGATGAGTTGGCAATAAAGTTTTATTGTCTCAAACTGGGCTGGTGCCAGCTGCTGCTCCAAGATAACGCACCATCTGTTTGGTGATGTTTTCTCATTCAACATTCCACCACCATTCCATTCATACTAGTACAACAGGATTCCAGTCATAAATATTGAATGTTTGATATTTATGATTCCATATCATGGACACTCCAATCCATTTGGTGGCATTATTATTATGTGTGTAAACCCACACACAACAGGATCCTTTTGGATAATTTGATTGTGTCGATGTGCTAGTATGAACTATTCTAAAGTTTCCCCAGCCTTAAACTATTACTAGATGCTGTATCAGGTAAATGTATGATGAGCAGGTAATATGCTGATGTCTTAAGTATTCCATCCATCCATCCATCCATTTTCTTCTGCTTGTCCTGTTAAGGGTCGGGGGGGCTGGAGCCTATCCCAGCAGCTTTTGTGTGAGAGGCGGGGTTCACCCTGGACAGGTCACCAGTCCATCACAGGACCAACACACAGAGACAGACAACCATTCACACTCACAGTCACACCTACGGTCAATTTAGAGTATCAATCAGCCTCGTCCCCTCTTGATGTCTTTGGACTGTGGAGGAAGCTGGAGTACCAGAGAGAACCCACACAGGGACAGGGAGAACATGGAGACTCCACACAGGAAGATCCGGGACTCAAACACAGAACCTTCTTGCTGTGAGGAAACAGTGCTAACCACTGCACCACCGTGCCGCCCTATCTTAAGTATTATTTGGTACAAAATGTATTCATTTATTTGATAAGAAAAATGAAATCATAATCACAGGTTACAAATATAAACATGCTTGGTTATGTTATATGGCTAACTTTAATCCGTAGCCCCTTAGCTGGCAGCAATACTAAAAAACAAACACAAATGTATAAGGTGCAAAAGAAAAAAGTTACAAACTAGGTAGGTTTGGAGGTAATGGCCTTAAACTACACATGTATCTAAACTGATGAAGCTACAAAAGTGAAGCTGGTCACTTTCTCTACTAAAGGACATGGGGAGATTCAGCCAGGAGATGCTGACAAACATTCTGATAAGTGGCCATTTTGTGAAGGAGGAGCAGATTTGAATCTTCAAATCTTGCTTGAAGAAGCTGGCAGATTCGTTCCATTTCAATAAACCATCAAAACTATCACAAATTCATCTCCATCGGTGGATGAACACAAACTTGTCAGAAAGGCTGCCTTCAAAGAAGACCGGCCTGAACAAGACTTTATTAGCTACTGGCTCTGAAGCCCTTATGAGCCAAAGCACAGTTGGAGATCCTACAGCGGAGTTACTCTGATCATTTCAAAGTCTAGACATACATAAGAGGTTATTATCAAACTCTCTCCATCAAGACCCCAGCTGACTCTAAACTACCAGCGTGATGAGATCAAGCAGCCCTCTATAAACATAATGATGTCTGAACTGTAGTGTCAGTCTGCATCACAGTTGCTTTTTTTGGCCTTTCCTTGACTATTTTGATTTGATTTCTGTGCTAGTGCTCTGTAACACCATATTCTTATGCATTTGTATATCAAATCTGTGATATAACAAAGTGTTTGACCTTCAACTTGTGAAAAATGACCACAAATAAACACATCATGTTACCAAACTTACTGTAAATATGACCAAAAAAAAAGGGTGCTTGTTGCTCACGTTACATGCGCTCGTCAACATGGTCAACATATTTTGATGCATTCTTAAGTATCTCATCAAGTCGGTGGACAACTCAACGGCTTCAGGTGGACTTCAGGTGATACTCAGGCTACTTTTCCTTTTTGTTTTTGCGACATTTCAACAGTTCACTTGGAACTCACTTGGCAATCAAATGGAAACAAAACTGTGGAGGGTGGAAAAACAACAAGGAGAAAACCAGAATACATCGCATTCAAGAAGCTTCCATTAAATGTCACTGAAATCCTGACATCTTAACAAATGACACAGTACAAGCTGAAAGAATTTCACATTCAGACATTTGTATGCATTTCCAGCTACGGTTTCTAGTGTGCAACATAAAGGTTTCCTGTGTCATTTACTCACAATGTTTACTCCCAATAGTGGAAAAGCGCTCCTCTGCTGCTGCCATATTATAGTCAGATTTGTGTTGACTGTGTGAGACAGTGCTTTTCTCTCAAGACTTATCTTAGTGTGTGAGAGTTATTTACATGAGCGTGGCAGTGACACAATTGTGACTGCTTCCTAGATGCTGAATCCATCTGCGAGTTAAATTTATGAATCCTTTAATACGGTTTATATCTGTTGGCATTGGTGCTGACGACGTTTTCAGAATACCGGCGTGTCTCTCCTGGCTGCATCACTGTCTCTAGGGTGCTGCCATAATCAGAACTAACAAAGGCCCACAGACTATAATCCTCATTGATTAGAAACCAGAGATCAAAGGCTTCCTCTGCTGTCACTCTCACCTCTTGTCTCCTCTTCCCTTACGCGGCCCCTTTCTTCCATTAGCCTCTCTAATCTCTGGAGAGACGAATCTCTGTATAAAACCGGCTATTGCCTCTCTTTGTCTTTCTCGGTTCCTCACTGTCTGAACTTGTAACGGGTTCAGGGTTCACCTTCCCTATTTAGAACTTCAACGCGTTCAATATGCCTGAAGAATTATTTGTTCCGCAGACAGGTATCTGTAGCTTGTTACTACATGAGTGGTACAGGGGAGTACGCTCACAGCAGTGAAAATGAACACTCTGAGAGTAGATGGGTCACAGGTGGTGAAATCATACACCATTCATTAGCTACTTTCTCTAAAGCTGCAGTCCATTAACAGCCTTATTTTCCCACAGACATGAATGACACCTGACACCTGCATATATTTATACATACGGCTGTCAAGCAATTAAAATATCTCAGATTATGTACTTTTTCCCAACGAAAGAATTCTTTAAGAGGACATATTTCAGTGTTCTTACAAGTGTGAAATATCTGTTGGACTTACATGCACCTCAATACAAGCAATCGCCACATATTGACTTGATTAATGTTATATTTCCACTATTTGTTGGATGGAGGAATACTGATAGATTTACTAAATCCAGTGGTACAGCCGTGGCCCAAAAGGGTGCAGGTTCGATCCCCAGGAGTGGCAGGATAACTCCAGAAGAAGAAAAAGAATGACTTGAGGTGCCCTTGAGCAAGGCTTTTAACCCCGACAACTATGGTAGTGCTGCTCAGTGACAGCAGATCAGAATAGTTGCACTCAGCGGCTTCCAGGTATGAAGCAGATGAGGGGGCAAGCATCAGTGATCCTACCCTGAATAAATAAGGGTTAAAATAATATTAATAATCATAACACCTCCGATAACAGGGGAGGAAATCTCATTTGCAGCTGAAGGTGCTGCAACAAATGGGAGTTTTTCAACAGCACTCTTTTCAATTGAAGAGTTTTGGTGAGAGAATCTGCCGGTGCAGAGGATGTGGAGTGTGAAGCACCATTCCGATGCTTCTTTCATGGTTGAAGCTGCAGGTGTTGTTGTTTGCACTCCCATAGCGACTCCATGGTATTTCTGGATGTGTGTTGGGAGATTAGTGTGTATTTTGCATATACCAGGTTATAAAACCCCAACTCATACTTCACTCTTGCTGTTTATGGATTTTGTTTAGTGTTGAAATATTTCTGCACTGTCAACTTTTGAGGGAATGAAGAGGAAAGACAGGTGCGGGCAGGGGAGCGCTTGTTTTGTTTTAACAAGGGAGCGGGCGTCATGTCACTCACAAAGAGGTGCAGGGGAGAGGACAGGAAATAATGTAGAGGAAGGCAGTTTGCTGATGCCAAAAATGAAAACAGTTTACCCACACACACTCCAAGTGCCTGCTTCTCCTGTCAGGGCATGGGCTGTATATCTCCATTAGACCATCAAAACACAGCTTGTTATCATCGTGGCATTAATGTGAGAAAAAAAGTGTTGTTAAGAAGAATCTTGCATTAATTCATTATCTAATTATCGCAAATGTCAATACCTATAAACAAACCACTAGGAGCCAGCGGAGACAAAGCTTTTCTTTCTTAATAACACAACATGACGCTATACCAACATAATGTGTTTCTTTTATCAATGCTTCCTGCCCTTTAAAAAAAAAAGAAATTAGTATTCCCGAAGTGAAAGGTTGCATTTCATTATTGGTATCTACTTGTTAAATATGCATACAATAATACTGCCACAGCAAAAATAGTTGGAAAAGCAATAAACCGGGACCATCCGCTGAGAGCTCCTTGTCATAATCTTGTTTAGACAACAAAAACTATTAAAGCTCCGGACACTTCCTGAGGACACCTCCTGATGATTTCACTGTTCAAATTTATGTGGGCTGGCTTACTCGTCCGTCGAGTAAATAACAGTAGGTCATGCACCTTTTTTGTAAGGGCTCTGCAGGAGAATTTAAATAAGTGATACCCTCGCTGTTTAACCCGTGCATAATAAGACAGAGCGGTGCAGCCTACTCTCACATCACAGGGTGCAGATGAAACACTTGTATCATACCCAACTGCATTTACAACCCCCCCACCTATTATTCCAAGCACTGGCTTTGCCCAAATCTCTCCTTATATATGCAAATGTTCCTGAAAACCAAGAAATACATAAATTTAAATGTAGTGTTACGTGGTGTAGATAGCTCTGTTTGGGCGCCTCCACCTTACTGGAGCCAATAAACAAAAACAGAGCAGTAGGATTTTGTTTGTGCTGGAGCCAGAAAGGTGTTGGTTGGCATGTTGAAAGAATGAATGATTTCATTTCCCATCTGCAATCTATTTTTTATGAAGCCGAACTTTTGACCTACAGCACCCGCATGAAATATTTATAAATTAAACTGAAATTTAACTTGCTGGCGAGTAAAATTATGTGCCAGGTAGGTTACTAGTTGTTGACTACAGACATCTTTAAAACAAATCATGTAAATACAAGCTTGAGTACACAAATTCAAACCTGCATGTGAAAGCATCAAGTATGATCTTCACATGTAATTAACTGTGGGTAAATGTAGCTAGTAGTTCGTTTACAACTTTTGCATTGTTTGTAGTGCATTGCTGTTTTAAGAGTTTGTTTTTAATTGCTGCATGGTATGAATATTAAAAATTATAATGCAGATGCAAGCTGTACGGGCGGCTCTGCTATTCAGTATAACATACGATTCAAAAATTAAAGTTAGTCCCCTTTACACTTTTAACACCACAGATTAGCATGTGTGTGTGTGTGTGTGTGTGTGTGTGTGTGTGTGTGTGTGTGACAGCGGAGAAGTGACAATCCATTTGTGTTCATATTAGGAGGGGGACCAGTGGTGATGAATAAACACATGGAAATTAGCCTGCGATGAGCGCTAATTGTCTGATTACACGTGCTTCAGGTTGATAGATGCAAAATAAGCCCGTGCAAGGAAATCTGTGTTTAAGGAACATTAGACCATTAAATTAAACATTACAATACAGCCAAAGGGGTATCGTTAATGCATCTACACGTGTAGGATCGTGTGTGTGTGTGTGTGTGTGTGTGTGTGTGTGTGTGTGTGTGTGTGTGTGTGTGTGCAGTACCTTTTTTTACAACTACTTTGTTCTCCTGTTGTCAGACTCGTGTTGCCTCTGTGTTCACCTGTCCAGGAGTGGACAGATATTACATTAGCATTACACCAATTACACATTTAAATTCTACGGCGTTCCATGGAAAGAATTTGAAATGCCAATTACTTGGAGGCAAAGACAAATGATGTCACACCTCTAACGAGAGCTATTTATTACTCTCACACACTGCATGGAATAAACTGTAATGTATAAAAACCACAGGTAGACAAATACACAAGCGCATCCATTTGCTTTCTCCTGGCAGTGTGTATACAAGGACGCTAAAATCCCCAAAAGAGCTACTTTTTGGGGGGGGGAATTAGTAATGCAAGTCAGCAGTTACAGTCCCAGAGTAAAGCCCTGCCTCCAGTGGGGCACAGCAGGGAAACCCCAGGCAGCTGCACATGCATCCATATACACAGAAACTAAGGAGCACACGCCAGCTCACACAGGAAAAAGAACGTTCATGCTCCCCTGTTGTGAAAGACCAGGGAAATATTGAGGTTTTTTTTATCAATATGTGTGAAAGAAGAACTCGTTTGCTTTTCTCATCTGGTCTGCTGCTGAGGGTTTTGGGTTTTTTTGTTTGCAGCACACTTCCTGCGGCATTTCCCTCAAACAAAAAAACCAAGCCCTTGCTGCTCTTTCTCACCCTCTGAGAGATAAAATTAAACACTTTGCTCACTGGGTTGTTTTCAGCTCAGAGGAATTTGTAACTTCACTACAAATGTTGTCATTTTCACCTGCATTTTCTGCAGGATGGAAGTTTGACTAAATAAACAGAGGAACTGCAACTTCAGGAATCATAGCCTGAGTAAACGATCGCCGTCTGTCCTCTTCATCAGAGCAATCACTACGCAAATAAAGTATGCAGTGCATCCCGGAGTACACGGCATAAATGCAGTACTCCATGTGGTCAATGAAGTCTATAACTAATTAGCATGCTGTGACATATTCTGGTGAAATGACACATCTGAATACTTTCTGATCACACGCCTCTTACTAATGCATGATAATACCTCACCTTTCAAAACATCTACGTGTTAACACTACCAAGAAGATTCATACCAACGGATCAGCCATGTTGAAAATCAGAGTTTATGGCTAAAATGTAGCGATGTCAGTGAAATGAAACGCTCTGGCCGCCATGGTCATGGTCTGCCAATCCAACGAGGAATAAGAGATTCCTGTCAGGCGTTTCTGTGGCATAAATTTCCCCGTTCGTCAAGACAAAAACCCTCAACGCGCTTGTCATGTTCCATCAGCAGACAAAAGTTTTACGAGCTGATGCATCCGCAAATACACACACTTGTGTGATATACAGAGACGTGGACTGTCAAACTCAAAATTCTATTTCAATTCACAAACAAACATCAGAATAGATGTCCCAGAATCCTTTGTGTTAATATGTACCCACAGTGAAACACGCAGTATTATTTCTGTCCTACTGTGAGAGATGAAAGTTTCATGTTCATTCCTTCGCGCTTTGCTGTCGATGCAGAATACTTACAAAAAAAAAACTACAACCCTCAGCAGGAATAAAAAGTGTAAGACAAATTACATAAATGTGTGAAATAAATTTTTGTATTCACACATCTTTGGTTTGAGCCAAAGCAAATGATGGTAGAACGTTTTAGAGCAACATTTGGGAAGGAATCGCGGTAAACCAATCCCATGAAATCCTCCAGATATTCCAATCCATGCAGCATGGTGAGGAGGAGGAGGAGGAAGGGATTTAGTGTCCACTACTTGTTCCACAACTCCCATCTGTTGTGCTTTTCTGGCCACATTTGTAAGCAACAGGTTCAATACAATTAGAAATGTAATAAAATCACCCAACTGCGTGTGACAAATAACGAGATAAAGTGGTTGTTTTTTTGTTTTTGTTTTTAATCTTTTAAAATTTGTAACAATAAACAGCTTTTTGTTGTTGTTGTTTTTAAATGAGCACTTTCTTTTAGTTTTATAATTTGGAAAACAACCTGTTTCGATCTAGGGTGAAAGGTAAGGTGGATGTCGGTGAATTAATTCACGTAAGTGGATAACAACTAACTAGTTAGCATGCACCATCTGACATCGCAAATGTGTCTAGGGACTATTTGATATGCAGCTCTCTGGAAAAATACTTGAGTTTAAATACGGCCCCAGGCAGCCGCTCACGTGGCCGTACATCCTGTACTCCTACTGGTCAGTGGTGTTAATCAGCAGGTAATAAATGCTGCAATTTAAATACATATTGGGTTTTTTTTTTCTCGAAACCAGATTGCATTTTGGTCGTTGCATTGTAAAGTATCTCAGTTTTTCCAACGAGAACAGTTGTTTATTTTCCTCCGCTGGAGCCGCGTGTGACGTTTTTCTTTTAACATCTGTTTTTGCCGAGAAACATCAGGGAGCACGTAGCTTTAGTTGTTCCTGCTGAATATAAATGTCTGCTACAGATGTGATTCTGTAATTGTATGATGATCAAACCACTGTGTATCTCATTAAATCACATAAAAGCAATGTGGATATTTTATTCCCCCATATTTCCCCGCAAAATTAATCTAAAATAGGCTTCAGTTTTTCTGTTGGTTTGGTGGAGCAGAGAAAAAGGCATCAGTGTGCTTCTTTGTAGTCAGACATGGAGAATAATGAGTCTCTGTTAACAGACTTCATATGCAAACTGGAATCACACTGATACGTTAACAAACATATAGGAGTTTTACGGTAAATGACATTGATTTTTGCAACGAACCAAACACTGTCAAACTGACACTTTACATTTTAAAGAGATTTTCTCACAATCTCCATCCGTTAAAAAAAAAAAAGATGTGTTAAGAGGTCGTGGTAACTTTTGACCCACAAATCCTAATCAAATCATAATTGAGTCGAATTGGAGCCAAATGTGAGGACGCTTATTAAAGGCATTCCTGAGGTGTCGCATTCTCAAGACTGTATATTATTGTCTTTCTTTAACCTGGACTGAAGCCTACAGCTGCCAGACGCAGCACATAAATCATAATGGCTTATTGAATTGAGAAAGTACAAAATATCTAGAATGATAGATAGTTGGTATTTAGTCAGGATGGCACACAGCCACTTGTGAATTGTGTGTGGGTGAGAGAAAAAAAAATGTATATATATATATATATATATATATATATATGCATGCAGAGACGGGGTTTATAAAGCTCTGTCTCAATTTGATGTCAGCATGCTTTGTTGGTACGGCTGGTAAACAAACGGTGCTGAAGAAAAAAAAGTTGCAAAAATATACTGTATATCTGATAATTACATTGCATTTCACCATACCTGTTAATATCACATACCCCCTTGGAAAGACAAATGGGTACATATAATTAATTAAATAAAATGACAAGAAAATTATGATTTAAATTTGTCAAATAAACTAATAAAAAGTATTATTTATTGTTTATCTACAAATTAGATCCTCACGTAGTCTCCATTGCTGTATCTTGGTCGAGGAAGCTCTCACTCTCTCTCTCTCTCTCTCTCTCTGGACTTGAATCAGACTCGTCTCCTAATGTATGTTTTTTTTTCTTTTATCAGTGGACGATCCTATTTCCGTTGTGTTGATGCAGCAGATGGATTTCCTCACACTAACCATCCATCAGCTGCCACACCAAAACCCTCCTCTGCCACTCTTTACACCAATGAAAAATGGGTTTCACAGAATCTCTTTTCCTCCAGAAAATATAGGTTGTTTACCAAGTCATCAAGCAGCTTTCATCACACAGTTCGACTCGATTTTTTTGCATAGATAAAGTTTATGAAAGGCATGTGAACGACAAAGGTTTCTGCGAGTTCATCAGATGTGTTTATTAAAGTGTCAGTCAGCTTTAAAAAAAAGTACAGGCCTGTACAGTATGATAACAGCTGACTTGTCCAGACATATTTTCACTGAACTGAGTTCAATTCTGAGAACGTCTCACAAATTTCAATTATTTAGTGCAAAATTATTTGCATAATGATTATCGAAACATTCCCAACTCTACCAACTAGGCTAGTAAAAGACAAATGTTCTTTTCTCTTTCCACAAAGGTAATTAGTCAGTAGTTTACATTTTGTAGATCCCTTTCAAATATCTGACTTGAATTTAGAAATTGCTCCACATTCCCAGAAAAAATAATGAAGCCAACAAGAGTAGGGACACTTTAACAGTGTTAGAGGGTTAGTGAGCTCATTTATGTGAGAGATAGAGCGAGAGAGAGCCGCTGAAAATGAGGTATCTGTTATCTTCACAGAGCAGGAAATGAAATTCAAAGTTTACTACATTTACAAGAAGCTGCTGTTGCGTAAAGTCTGTTTGAAATAAAACTTTAAACACATCTAGGAAAACTCAAGGAGTCTTCACTCCTAAGAGAGAAAAAAAAGAATGTTTGGTGAAGATACTTCATATCCCCTTCATGGCCCTTCTGGCCAGAATATGACAGGAGGAAGGGGAGGGGCTTGTCTCCTAGATACCCAACCAAACCCCTTGTTCCCGGCGCTCCAATCCAACGTCTAGAGGCACCAGAGGGCCAAACGCCATCATGTCTGGGTGCACAACATCCCTGGCAAGCGCAGCTCGCTGAGGTTAGCCACCTCCTTCAGGAACTGCACATTGACGATGACCATGTCCAGCACAACTGCATAACACACAAGTCGCAATGACAAGATGAGTGCGCACCGTCAAAGCACCTGCAAAAAAAAAATGAAATCCAATTTGGCGCCGTCACTGCAACTCACCACCAGTTAGTGTGTCAACATGTCTAAGACTGCCAATTATTTCTACCCATCAAATCCTCAAATATCTTTCCTAAATGCTATTTGGCATCAGAAACACAAGCAGAAACACAAACAAAAAGGCAGACATACAAATCTTCAGAGTCACTGGGCCTTAATGTCAGACAATTAACTGTGACCATAATCGATCCAACCGAGACAGAAAGACATATAAAGAAACAGAGACAAGCTGACAAGCAGCCTGAGAGAAAGTCAAAAGGAGAACAAGCCGAACAAGTAAATAAGTGGGAAAGTTGATGGTGCAGATCCACAGCCTGTGTGATGAATCTGCAGGTCAAAGAGGGAGAGAAGACTAATTTAAAGCCTTTAGATCAGTGTTTTAGCTTTGCTGCTAGACAAAGTAGAAAACATTGGAGAGGAAATCAATAAGATGAAGAAGACGGGTGCTAATGGCAGACCCATATTAATCCAGGAGGAAAGAGTTAGTTAAATCGCTAAATGAAGAGTTTTCACAAGATTAACAAATATTTATCACACGGTCAAAACTGACCTTTATTTTCTTTTTAATGTTACTACCCCCATCCTTTAACCCAGGACAAAGTCTTTATTTTAGAATCCAGGACCAAGAGCTTTGTCTGCCCCTGTGACAGTTGCCATTTTCACAAGACGACTAAAAGTGCAATTCACTGTCTGCAACTTGTCAAGCAGGCAAACACAGCAGTGGCATGCAGTATCAAATCTCCTGAGAGTGATGATAAACACTGCCAATCTGCTAAAAGCTGTTAGCATGTCAGCACCAGCTACCTCGGCCCACTAGCTAGCGAGCTAACCGGGCATGTTTTTATGCTTTATGCACGCCGTATTGATTTGTTTTTCACCTGATAGCATTGTCACTAGAAACCACCGTAAAACACACACCTTTATGTCAAATATAAATATGACATAAAATGGTAGAAAGAAAAAAGTTTGAAGTCATTTAAGTTGTCTTCTATGCAGGTGAATAGTCGAAGGAAACAAAACTTTACAAGAATCTGGGAAATGTCAGATGTTTGTGTTCTTCACAACTATTATTGTCTCTCCTGCTGCTTCAATGAACACCTGCATCAATCAGAGGGGCGTGCGAAGGAGTCATGAGTTCAAATAAGGTGCCTGTCATGTATCAAGGCTTCAACCTTCACAAAACTGATGGAGAAAATCACACAGGCGGTTGAATGTGAGAGGCTGTATGTAGAGATTTTATTTTCCTACTTAGGTTACAATTGAAATAATCACAGAAAACAAATCCTAGTCACAGAAAACCAATATAATTCTTAATAAATGCAGAATCAATAAGATGGCAGCCTTCCTTTGGAAAATAAAAATGAGGCAATTTGTTTTTCATCATGCATTATAACTGGCATATGGATAAAAAATGTTTATGTATAGTAAATTATATTTTTTTGATCAATCGCAACAACGCTGGCTACGTTGCGGCTTTGTTGTGAGCGTTTACACAGAGCTGTTGCTCTCACTTGACATTTTCTGCATCTAATAAATGTTTTGTCATTTCAATTATCAGCTGGGCACACTGATTTATTAAAAATGGCAATATAAGATGATAGTGTGCACAAGCAGGGCAATCTGCTACAGTCCTTGCCCTTTCTAACAAACACATTTATATTAATCATTATCAAATCAATTCATAAAGACTGTAAAACAAACTTCAGACAAATGTCATAACCCAGCTTCCAAAAGTTGTAGCACTTGTGACTGACTAACTAATAAATTAGTCCCGCGGTTGGCAAGGATTCACAAATGCCATCTTAACTCAATATTGATTGCAGCCCCACGGAGTTAGACCGCATCAATTTGTCAGTTTCCTCATCACAACATATATTGAGTGGTATGAAACATTTGTTGTGATAGAAAAGGCGAAATCAACCACCAACATTTATAGGTACTTTCTCTTCATTTTAAACCAGTTTCAGTGTTTTTGGTTATTGTTTGTCTGCAGGTGAGCTGTGTGCACGTACGTCCTTCCTCCACCGATTCAGCGTCATGGCTTAAATGGATAAAACATTTGACATTTAACTCTGCATATATTTATCTCTCAAACATTCACCCAAACGTGCATAACAAGTACATAATTAAACAAAATACATTTTAAGGCTGATATATATATATATATATATATATATATATATATATATATATATATATATATATATATATATATATATATATATATATATATATATATATATATATAAAAAGAGTGCAAGGATTGGGAAGGTTGATTAGTATCCTAGTTATTGTAATCTTCTAATTCAAAGTGTAACATCACGTGAGATAGTTCACTTCTCAGTTCCCTTAGGAAGTCGGTCTTTTATTAGGCAATACCTTGTGATTGTAGTTCAGGAACGTATACACTAAATCTCAGTTTGATATGTTTCTGTACATTAATATTACCGGGTTTTAACTCACTGTTCTGGAGATAAAAATAAATGTAAAATAAGATAGCGCATGTATGCCTAGCTCTTATAAAGTAAAGGTAGTGAAATTACCATGAAAATAGCCTCACGGGGTTATTAATTCATGTCATGCCTAAAACACCGAAGCAAAATCAGACATCAAACGTTCTTTTTTTTGGGCAACAGCAGGTATTCCCGCCCGTGTTATAAATAATGCATGTGCTTCTTACTCCTTAAGTTAAATATATTGCAACACCATGCAAGAAAAGGTATGTATGTGTGTATATATATATATATATATATATATATATATATAAAAAATCCCATATACTTAAATCTGATCACACTGTTTGCAAAGAAACAGCCACACACACTCAACATATAAGACGCCTGATATGACAGATCTCTCGCTCCCTCTCTCTACCGGCCTTTGGAGACCGCTCGTGGAGGTCGGGGTTGGAGGTCTGGCTGTGGATATCCTGGAGAATGACCAGGATTGTGAAGGGAGCGTGAGAGAGTGGTGGAGAGCAACACTCAATCAATTTCTATTGAATCCCAATCCAGCGGGAGCATGATAAGCGATACCGACCCGACCGTTTTTATCGTTAAGGGGGGGGGGGGGGGGGGGGGGGAGTCAATTGGGTTTACACTGAGGCTGCTTTGACTTCCTCAGTACTGCAACACTGTCTGATCATACACATACAACAGCTGATTTTTATTTATTTTTTTATTTTATTTTATTTTTTTTACACACCATGAGAACCTTGGTATGTTCATAAAAATATATATTGGAGGCTGATGTCTTGTTGCGGAAGGCTACAGGAAGCGTTTTGTCTCCACTGTCACCAGCAGTGACTCAACAGAATTTCAATACAGCTCTCAAAAGCAATAGGGAGCAATCAGCCGTACCTGGAGGAGATAGATGATGCCGGGTTCACAGAAAAGCCCGGGCCATTATCAGAGACAGCAATCAGCCATGCTATCATTTATTCTCACTGCTATCATCAGTTTAGCAATATTGTAGCATCATGGCACTCACTACTTGTTTTAAAGACAGCTTTTATCTTCAGGCGGTAAGTCTGCAGGGCACAGATGCAGGTAGCCTGAATCTTTTAATTCTTTATTGTTGTTGTTGGCGTTTTTTTCAATTCACACGTCCTTGTTTATACTATATACGTTTAGCGCTTCATTGCCGTTGGATGAGACAGCAAACGGACAAAGCTGTCAGGGAAATGTTTTATTATTATTTATTATGACGTGTATGCAGACAATATTCTTCAAAACCTTGAAATAGAAATTGTACGCGTAAAAAGGTTTCTGTTTAGCGCCGCTTTTTAAAGAACTTCTCATCACACAGAATTCATCAGTCTTTTAAGAGTTACAATACGCCTCACCGTCAGGGAATAATAACGAGGCTAAGTGCTCACAAATGCAGGCAAAATGTCGTTTGCATGCAAAGACAACAAGACCATGTGAACAGGTACAAATGTACAAACTCCAACTCTACTAGCAGTTAGTTGATGGGAATGAATTTGAAATTATTAAATACGGTCTATGGATGCGTGGTTAATCATATTCCAATTGGGGCAAAATTAAAAACTGCTGCTCTAATGGCAGTGTGATATTAAAATAGCGAATAAAAGAATTTTGCAAAACATTTTAGGTAGTTTAATAACTAAAAAATGGAAATGAAGGTTATAATGAGGATTACCTTGTAGAACAGTGACTGGAAGAAAGACTGGCAAAGAGATGGAGAGAAGGTACGGAAAACTACTTTCACCCTAAATCAGAGTTGGACTGAATTCATTGCAACTTGAAAGGGAAGGAAAAGAAAAAAACATTCAGAGAAATTAAAAAAGTAGTGCGGCGTCCGCCAATCATGACGCGGTTGCTTTTATTCCATTGTGCTGCACAGTTTGAACAATAAGCAGGTGAATAAAACTGTAGACAGCAGTTAATGGTGATGGTGCAGTTAAAGTGACAGTTCATCGAAATGTGACAATAGAGTTTAGAACCGGAACTCTTAGTTTGGTAGCTTTCTTTTGTTGTTGTTGTTGATTACTGAGAAGACCTCAGATTATACCGGATGATGCATTTGAGAGTTTGTTAATGGACGTCTTTATGGCGTTTTGCTGTTGTTAGGCTTTGGTCTCTGTCAGAGTCTAGCAACAGGTCTGAGACTCGGCCTTTTCTGAAATCTGGAGTGACCAAGGAATCAAGTGGGGTAAAAGAACTTCTTCACTAATTCAATACATCTAACAGCAAGTTAATCTCTTTTGGGTGAAGTATCTCTTTAAAGTGCATGCCTGTCTTATTTTCAGAGTAGTAAATTGAGGTTTATGATTCCTGTACGTAAGCCTCTATAAACAGAGTCTGAAATGACTTCATATTTACATCCTCAGTAAACTTTATCCTTGTCTTTAGAATAATTTCCTGCCTGCCAATGAGCAAAACTGCTTTTGCAAAGCAAGGAAGTGCATTGATAAAAGTTTTTCTATTACCTCAGTTATTCAAGCAAGACCGCTGAATCAATTTTGCATGTTTCATTGATTCCATGGAAACTTTCCATTGGTTTAAAAGTCATCTGCTTGAATACAGATTAATACTTGTCACCAGCAAGCCAATAAAGCTTTATATAAGAAATGTATAAAGCGGTGCTGAATCAATATCATATCCAACATGTATAAGTTATGAAATTTATATGCACTTTTTTTTAAAAACATGTAGAATTGCAGTAATTCTAGGGGGAAAAAATGGTTCCAAAACTAAAATATGTATTAAGATGAGTTATATTGTGTAAAATAATGCTATCATGCATCATCCTGCGACACACACACACACACACACACACACACACACTCGCTGCCTGTAACAATATTAAAGTACAAAGCCTTATCTTTGAGTACTTTTCCAACTTAACAGTACTCAGCAGTTGGACACTGTCTCTTTATCTCCTCCTTTCAAATGAGGTTAGATTTTTCTGTCCTTTTTCAGCTTTGAGAACAATCAATGCTTATTTGGTTTTGTTTTAGCTCTGCTGTAAGTGCTCAGTGGTGCCACCAGCTCTTTGTTTCTTCAGGGAATGAGGACAGTATGTCCCCTCATCCTAATTTTAATGGCAAACAGAAATCCTTGAGGGAGCACAGGGACGACAGTAGTTAAGCGCGGTCTGTGTGGCGCCCTCTAATGTCCTGCAGTTTGATAGATACTAATAATGAAACTAACAAACTGCTGTGCATTTAATCAGCGGTCACAATTTAGTGAAATCCCCAGCTGAGCTAATGTTACCCGTTACCTGGCAACATTGTTTGTATACGATAGCGAGGTGAGGCTGATGATGAAAGGGAACGAACAAAAACCCTTTGATGCACAGCGGTGGACGCTCGAAATGTAACTGAGGGGAATATTTTCAAGAGCATAGTATTTAAATGTTGAAATGTTGTGTATGACAACAGTCACTACAAGCCAACCAGAAGCACAAAAAAAAAAATTATTATTACTGTACAAGCCATGCAGTGACTCAGGTGCCTGCAACTATTTTGAAATTGTACCAACGATTTAGTAATAAAATCAAATCAAGCCAAATGCCATCTTCTAGAAAAACACGGATGAAAACGTCGAGGTGTTTTCCCCGTCTCGCGTGCATGCTGTTCTACCCTGAGTCGCTCACACAGATTGCCCGTTTCTGTGTTGTCATCTTGTTTCAGTGATATCACCGTGAACAGAGATCAAGAGTGTTTTAGCATTGATTCTTTGGCTTTGTTATGACACTAAATTGTGGGATGGTGCACTCTACTAAATGAACACACACTCTGTTCTCATACACTGATACAGTATGACAGATAGCTAGAAGCACGGCACTTGATACAAGATCATTTGTTATTTTCAGACTATTGATTTTTTTTTTTTGAGTTATGCAATGAAACAAATCTCTCTCAGAAGCATCTAAACAACAATGATTTTTTTTTTCAACACGCTCTTTCGTTCATTGCATTCTAATATGATCGATATGGGTTCTGAAAATGCTGACTGCACAGAAATGCAGTGTCTTTATCCCCGAGGGGAATACAGAATTAGTGGGGAAAACAAAAAAAACATGACAAGGACTGTGAAATGACATTGTTTATATGTGGGATTCCTGAGACAGAGGACGCCTACAGTTCGGCTGAATATCATCCATCATCCACACATCTTAAAAAGAGATGAATATATCATTCTATTTTTAGGAAGGCATTTCTACATTGTGAGGTTGCGCTATATGCTGCCATTTTGCAGCAAAAATGGCCCGCTTGATAAGTAAGGCACTGAATTATCCTATCAGTGGGGAACGTCATTTATAGACGGGGTCACAAGTAATGGAAAGTCATTTACACCGGGGGCTGTTTTCCATGGAGGGTAGCGACACACCGCCAGCTCAACTAGGACAAATGGCAGGCCTGCTGTCCAAATCACTAACCAAGACTTAAGTAGCCCCAGTTGAGGCTTGGAATGCCTTTCCCTTAACAGCCTGCAGAGTGAAAGCACATTTGCAATCCATTAATCAAACATGGGCGGAGATATGATTTAGGGCTCATGTCCAAAACAGCAGGAACCTGAAGAAGAAAGAACTAGAACAAAAGCCTGCTGGTTCTTGCTGCTGGGAATGGTGGGAATGGTGATGGTGATGATGGAGTAGGGCAGGGCCATTTTGTTGAAAATATTTATCCCTGTTAAATGTTATATTTTGTGTACCTCATTTTGTTGATGACTGGAAGAAGAGATATTTCCCTAATCCTGAGAAAGTATCTTAACCAGAGATTTGACACGACATAAAACATGATTTTCAACAATTATTTCGTTTTGGAAGATACTATTGCTGCCAGATCCGTCTATGCTCGGGGCAGCAGTGCATCACAGGTCAATAGTACAACTCAAAAGGATGTCAAGAAGAAACCTTAAAAGCGCTGCAAAACAGCCAACACACCCGAGGCCATTTACCATCCAAAAAAATGATTGAGACCCTTTCAAAAATGTGTTTCATGAACTGTGAACTAGGAAAAAAAAAAAAGAATAAAAAAAAATCAAGCAACTGCATCAAGATAACTTGAACAGAAGGAACTCAGAGAGCTCGTGTCGCTTATAATGTGCAGTTTATGTGAGGACAATCTGGGTTTGGATGTAATAAGCTCAGCCAAAGTGATGTCCCGACTTAGTGTGGGCATTTTAGGAACAATGCAAATGGATTATACACTATTTATATCATGACTAGGATTCATTTCATTTCAGTCCTGATGTCTGCAGTAAATGCCCTTCCAGTGCATCGCTGTCTAACAAGGAAAGAGAAAAATCTGTCAAGACCAAGAAGACCCTAAGGACATGAGGCTTTGCTTTTCCACCTAAATTTAGCTGAAGTATAACTTGGCCGTCTGAATTTTAAAACCAAAGCTCCATCATTGCTGAACACTAAGATTGATTGCAAGACAAATTAACAGTTGTTGCAGTGAAAGAGTGGTTTGTAGACTTCTGAACTGATGCAAGTCTAATTAGTTTTCTTGTGCTTCACAAATGATGATGACAGCAGTGCCTGGTGATGCATTAACATTCTACCGGGCACTTTAATTAGCAACAATAATTAAATAGCTTACCTTAACTCTTTTGACCTCAAAGTTCAGGGTGTGGATGCCACAAGCAAAAAAACAAACAAACAAAAAAAACCCTTACATGACTTACTAACGCCACAATCTGCATGACAAACACTAATCTAACTATAAATTATAAATTTGTACCGTTTTTCCATTGTTAAAGCAGGATTCACATAGATTTGTTTCAAGCAGTCAAGCTTGACATTCATTATCTTTTTAAACTATCCCGTGTGACATTAAAAGCGAAAAATTAAAGCTTCATTTAAATTTATAAAGTATATAGTTTTTACTAGATATTGTGAGCCTCTTAACAGTTAAGCAGTTAAGCAAGTAATTGCTTTTTCATGGACTCAGATTTGGAATTTCTATCATGTGGTGAGACTAACGGATCCCAATCACATGGATAGCAATTAAACTCTTCAGTAAACTTCTGACAAGGTTCAGTTCCAAGGGAATCACCGGAGTTACAGT
Organism: Aulostomus chinensis; assembly: GCF_037954235.1. Taxonomy (NCBI): domain Eukaryota; kingdom Metazoa; phylum Chordata; class Actinopteri; order Syngnathiformes; family Aulostomidae; genus Aulostomus; species Aulostomus chinensis. The sequence goes on from NC_141324.1 coordinate 18,132,693, forward strand.
GATCCATACTTAATTTCCTCTCCCAACGTTGAGGATTCTTCACTGTAGATCCTGACTCTCAGGACTCCTCTTTAGTAAAATATCAATAGTGCTCTTTTCAAAGACTCTTTTCCAGGAACTTAGAAATAAAGTGACGTATTCTAATTGAGAATTAACGAGACGATACCAGACCAAACAAAAAAAATGTCTGAGTAAAGCAGACCTGCTCACCTGCATGTGTTTGGCATAGCAGATGTGCATCAAAATAGAAAAGAGAAGATGTTCTGTAACATTTTTGATTTAAATAAATAACTTCAGTTATCAGGCTCGTCTTCCGTAGAACCAGCTCCCAACCGGTCAAAGCGGATGGCCGATCCCATTGAGCCTGGATCTGCTCCACGTTCCTGCCTGTTAAAAGGAAGGTTTCATCTCGACTGTCTTTAGAAGTGCTTGTTCTCTGAGAAGTATTTGGTGTAAATTAACTGACGGAGCGAGATGCTAGACCTGCTCTACTAACAGTATAAAGTGTCATAAGATAACTTTGGCTATATTTGGTGCTATAAAAATAAAACTGACTTGACTTAATAAGTCACTAAAGCAGTTCATACGTATGATCGCTGGCGTGAACAAGTGTGATATAGAATATAGAAATACAGGTAATTTTATTCTAAAAAGGAATTTCTATGTTCCTAAAGCTACAGAAAATAGAGTTTGTGTTAGGTGTGTGACAGCAGAGCTGCACCAGAGTCAGGAAGGATCCAAACAATCCCTTTTGATTTCCTACTGTTTCCATTTTTCCATCAGTCTGGGTTAGCCTCTGACGGCTTCCATACGGTGACCTGTCCACCAGCAAGCGTAGATTGCATTACTCGTCTGGTCACAGCAGATGGTTTGCTGCTAACAACTTGTCGCTCTTCTCTGACCCTTGTTTATGTGTGTGTGTGTTCCAGGGTATGACCCCAAGTGACTTGTTTCCAATAAGGAAATGAAATCCAATGTGGGAACCCCCAACCCCCCACCTTCGGCGAGCCATTTTCCTTTATTACTTCACCTGCACTTCCTGGAGCCACTGGGTGTGCTCCCACGCTGCAACCAACTCCCGGACAACCATCGGCAGCATCTGTCTTGTGGACAGAAGTGCTGAGTGGCTATTACTTCTCAGTAGACCACATAAAAACCACAGCAATTAAATGCTATTGGGCCGTTCAACTTTGTCTTCTTGGAGGGGGGGGTGAAGGAGAAAGAGAAGAAAGGAAAAGGTGAAAAGATCGACGTCCAATGATGCAGCTTAACAGAATGAATGATCTTTACGTCAGGGAAAGTTAGAAAGCGGAATTAAAGAGCGTACGGCTACAGCTCAAGACATACAGTAGCTGTTCTCAAGGGGCCCTGAGGAATATTTAGGATAAATTACTGGAAGAAATATTCACAATTATGTTTTAGTCCATTTACAATCAACTGAAACATCAATAAAAGGGTATCTTATAATGAGTCCTTTACAGTATGTCTACATAGGAGGTCATTTTCCATTGGGGTCCAACATGTTTTATAGCAGACAAGATCTTAACTTGATCTCTCCTCTGTTGTTATGGGACAATAGGTGAGGCAGTGAGTGATAAAAGTGTTGGGTTTCTTCGCTACAGGAGGACACTATAGACCCCACTGCTACCATTGACAGCTTTAGATGTTTGGGTGGACAGGAATAAATCCAGAAGTAGAAAGAAAAGAGGCGGTGGTCTTGCTGCTTTATTATCAACAGATGGGGCCACCTCGGGCACATTAGCATGGAGGAACATTTGGTGCAAACTTTACATCCACAATATTTACAGCTGAGTTGACAATGATGCGATTCCCCCCTTGAACCGCAACCGCGCGTGGTGTGATCCACTCTACTACACCCTCTTCTCGTCTCTCTCGCTGTCTTCTATCTGAAACTGCATTTTCAGCAACTGTAAGCAACAAAGAAATTTCCCTGTGGCTGAGAGGATCAATACAGTTTCTTTTCTGGGTCTAATTAATAATGCGTCTTTGCAACTGCTTACTAATTGAAAAAATAAATAAACTGACAAATGTTGGACCATGTAGGTATCAGCCGACAGGCCACGGCGGATGCTTAGAGAAGAAGTCGTGTGACCTCTCCAGATCAACACCAGATCATACACACTGGTTCTTTAACGAATGTGCAGTGAAGAGTCAAAGTAGACTGCAGCATGGGAGGACCTCAGTTTTAACTAGATTTGGAAGGATCCTGCTACAGCTGCATCATATTTCTAGCCTTCAGAGAGAAGCTTCAATCAGATTCTGTGCCTGCTTAGCGGAGGAACTGTGTATTTTTTAAGTCTTTTCCAAAAAAATAACAACAATGTCCAAAACAGGACAGTTACAACGCAGGTGCAGGATGTATGACACATGCCCTTTACTGAACATGCAGAGGTACTACAGGAGGGGTTTTTTGTTTTTTATATAAACCGATTTAGGAGATGAATATAGAATTATACATGAGATCAACACAAAAAAAACGATGTTGGCTGGAAACTGACGAGGATCCTCAAGGGAACATCGGTAAAACTAATTGTAAAATGTTTAATGAGCATGTAGTTGATCGTAAATTCTAACAGCAGCACCTGCAGCATCCCTCCTCACGCACCACAGGTTCAGCAGCCCGTCACATGCGGAATGTCTATGGAGACGAATTGCACGTCTGTTAGTTTGTTGAAGTGCATTTGACGGCACTGACGATGTCCAGATCAAGAGTTTCATGTTCAGTACAGGACTGAGGTTTCCCTGAGGAGTTTGATCTATGAGCGAAAAGCACACAATAAAACCCCTCTCAGAGCAGAATTGTAGCAAGCAGGTAAAACGCAAAACTTTTTAAATTTTAAACGACTGTGATTTTTTTGCTTTTTTACTCATGTGAAACAGACTTTATCAACTTGTTGGTGAGAAACGGCAAAGAGGAGGTGTGGGGTGAAGAGGAGGTGTGCACAGCTCTCTGCTGCCCTGAGATCTTAACCATTTTATATGGTGAAAAGTAAGAGAGAAATCAATGCGGCAGTTCACTGTTGAGATTGTGGCAGAACACAACAATTCAAGTCACTGTATAGAACACACAGCACACCTCTGTCTTTGCTCCGCTGACCGTACTGTCAATCCTGCAGCACCTACAAATTGAAAAATCAGCACCGCGTGCTCTTTTGTTGTTGAGCGTGAATACGTGTACCGTGTGTGCTGGTGGTTGTTCCGTGCTACAAACTAGATTCACTGCTGCTGTAAAGATATTTCTATGCTTTCGTTTATACTCCTGTTTTATATTTCAGGCGTATAGGCAGGCTGTTATTTAGTGAAATGTGCCGACAACTGAAGTCGCAAAAACCTTTGTTTACTAACGTCACCGTTAAGTGTGGAGGTTATGTCTGAACTGTGGGGACCTCTTAACTCTCCATTTTTGTTTTATATCCTATCTTTCTAGTCTGTTTGTCTTGCTTGAACCATGTTGTAGTTACTTTCTGGTTTATTATTGAAATCGCTTCTCTCTTCTTTCTTCATTTGCTCTTCTTCCTGTTTTCAACTGCTCTCCCTCATATTTTGTGATCTTATTAGCTCCACAGTCCTGCCAGCCCACACCGCTTCCTAGCGTCCCCATCTCTTGTGTTCTCCTGTCTGGTGTGTTATTAGCTCTGTTGGTATTTATTTTAGAATAATGTCACTGTCGGATCCTCTGTTCAGTCTCCTGCTATCTGAGTGATTTCCAGTATCTTTTTACTCCATTTAGATTTCAAAGTTATAGCCTCTCTTTTCAATTTCACTCACTAAATATGTATTTCTTCGATTCTTGCCTGATTCTGTTCTTTGCATTGGGGTCCACCTGTAATCACCACCACGTTAACACAACATTAAGTTTGTGTGTGGCATATCTCTGTCGAACCTCAACTTTGGTTTTCGCAGATGTAGCTGTGTTTGCCGGGGTGTTTGTGTGTAGTGACAAACTTGTTACCACGGTTACAGTCAATCTCGTCACTGATGTTGCTGCCACAATGGAGGGTGGCTCCCATTCATCAGGGTCTGTCTATTCATGTTCCACGCAACTGCATATAAAAGCTTTCAACGTTTCAGTTATCAGGATGAGGATGTAGGTACACTACACAAAAAGCATGAAGAGCAGTGAACCAACACCGAAAATTACAAATGACCGTCTGTCTCATTACCAAACCAATCCCATTACGTATTTTTTAGAAGCCTAATATAAATGCAGCACTGTGTGGCCCTCTCTCTTTTACAATCACTCACTCTATCCATCTCTCCTCTTGTCTCTTGTTATGCCTCCTGTTCTTTCTGTCTGCCTATCTAACAACTTTGTTGCCCCTCTTTCACTCTCTGTCATTTTGCCTTTCTGTAAGTCTCCATCTCTCTCTCTCTCTCTCTCTCTCTCCCTCTATTTTACTTTCTCCCTCTGCTGACCAGACAGACATTCTCTAGTGAAAGTTAAAGAAAGACTATTGCATTATTCAAACCTCTTTCAGGAACAAGAGGCGGGTCCATTTGCAGAGACAACAATCCAAAAGACCACAGTAAAACAGGTAAGGGGCTGCGGCAAGATGAGTTAAACAAATGTGACTAGAGCAGTTCTCTTTGACACACAGCTTAGCTTATTAATACGTATTCAACCCCACTAAAACGGAGTGGATGTATCAAATTATAAAGGCTGAATTCAGACCACATCAGGTGCTGCAGCAGAGAGACAGGTTAAATCTGCGCCCCCGGTCAAATTCTGAAGAAACATAACTTAAGGTCAAATAATTTGCAGGACAGACGCCATGTACAGTTTCCCCAGGGACTGATCACTGAGGTCTGGGTTCAGTTTATGCAGCTGAGCAGCAACAGCAATCACCTTCCTTCAGGTTTTGTTCATTTGTTTTGAGGCCAAGCACAAGAAATGTTCTTCCTTTCATTTGTTGTTATTGTTGTTTTGGGGTTGGCAAACAGTTCATTGTGTATGTCTCAAAAATAGGCTACATTAGTGACACACCCACACCACTGCACAACCGCCTCATTTGGGCTGAATCCAGCTGACACACTACACATCCTAACATGTGGTTTGGGACCACAGGGCAAAATCAAATGGCCAGTTAAGTGGAAAGTACTGAGCTGTGACCCTCAGTGGAAGTACCTGTGACATCACAAGTTTAATGTGGAAAATCAAGAGGCAGGAAGTGATGCTCTGGATATCACCAGCAGGCTTAGATCGTACCAGCCCTCAATTACACATCAAACAAGGTCTGTGATTATTCAAGTAAACCTCATGCTGACTTCTGGGAAAAGACATATCCAGAGTGTTAAACACCTATACATTTATGCCCATGCTAAAACTAAATACTCATATGCTTTTTTCCTTTTTGTGGCACAGTCCCTCAAGAATTATGACTTGAAGTTTTGTTTTTTTGTTTTTTTTTATTTTGGCTCACTGAAGATTTGTCAAACAACATATCGGGAAGTTTTTAGGCAGACATTCACAAATAATTACAGTCTGTACAATCGAATAGTGGCGCAAACCAACATTTTGGTACCAAATATAATGAAAGAGATGAGCTGATTACAGGTGGCACTCTCTTTGACCTTTTGACATAGTGATTGGTTTGGACCACAGGGAGAAAAGTCTTGTGTTTTTATCCAATCAGAACAAACAGTTTGCCAATATCCTTTGGTTATCTCACCGTTTCCCCAGGTCAGATCGATGTTTCTCGATTAGGCTGCCCAGCCAAAAGGGAGTCCAGCAGCTTTTCAATTCATCAGCTACTGAAACCCAATCTCATCTAACATATGCTCACTTAAAACCCCACACACTGGTTTCAGCTGCAAACACAAAAAAGATGTACTGATGACACACACTTGCCCGTCACACAGACGTCATTTATTCCATGGCATTTAGAACAAACATCAAATAGTGTAGAGCCGAGCTCAAAATCAATAGACATTTGCACCAATCAATGGCTGGGTTCCTATGAGAAGTAATTAGAGGGGCAAACATGCAGCGCCGCCCCTCCCCTCCTCTCTGCCCACCACTGAGAGTCCCTAACTAAGGGCTTTCCACTGCAGGCTGACAACAGTTTTGATTAAGTGAAATTCATTTAAAAAAAATTTAAAGAATATAACATATTGTTGCTGAAAGCACATCAATTAGTGTACAGATCCTTATAAATTACAGACAGGCTATATGTGAAACACCACATATTTATATATATATACATTTTGCATGGTTAAAAAAAAGTCGCATGTGACGCAAGTTTAAAAACTTGCAGCTTTTCAGTTAGCCTGAATTATTGTCAGTAATTTTCACAATGACTGAAATGAGTAAAATTTGTCAACGCAGACCTATTAATAGACCTATATTGTTGTGAAGAATGTTGGCTTGGTCTGAGGTGTTTGACAAAATGTTTCTTTTATTTCGTCAGTTTTGAATGAAATGAATGAAGTTTAAATCTTAACCGTTGAAGAGGTAAGTAATAAATTGCCTGAGGTTAAAAAAACCAACAATGATAAACAAGGAATTTAAAAGGATCAACTGGGGTAACGAAAAGTTGATGCTAAAACAGTGACACAGTGTTTTTTCATTCACTACAAGCCATTCGTGTGCGACAGCAGAGGTGAAACTGACTGTTCAGACGAATCCATGCAGGCAATTAACAAACGAAAGCAGATAGAATAAGTATCGGTCTCTCCTCAATTCTGTATTATAATCTAACTCTCCTCCTTGAAGTCCGTTCCAATCATTTGAGTAGCTCAAAATACTTTCAAAACCCGAAAGACTTTGTCGTTCCAGGAGTGAGACGATCACATTACAGCCATTTTTTTTGTGTGTTTCTGTTACACGTCGCTTAGCTGAAGGAGTGCCTGTGCAGGTACCCAGCATAATTCTGGAAGTGGGATAAGATCTACCCCAGTTTCTTTTAGAGTCCTCCTGCTCGCATCATTGTGTATCTCAAAACAGAAGCAAGAGCACGTCCAGGTTTCTGAAAGTGAAGAGTGTGGTTTCTGTACATGCTTTAATATAAACACAGGACAAATATGTGACCCCAAGACCAATGGCCTTCTGAAGGTTAGCCAGGTAACAGAGTGGCAGAAAGGAGTGGTGAAAGAGCTTTCCTGGTTGAGGAAAACATTAAAATGTCAGCAAGTGAGGCCATGGAAACTGCAAAATAAAAGCACACAATTCTGGCAGCCAGATGCAAAGAGACACACTAGAGAGGCACGTGGTTGAAGAGTAAATGACCTGTTTCTTTAAGAACCATTCAAAATGGACCCCCAGCAGCAGAGTCACAAAGAGCAGAGGCCGAGCAATACTGGAGCGGTATATGGGAGGATGAGGTCCAGGTGCTGGCTAACCAACTAGACGCTGTTTTGGTCTTCACGCAACAAAGCGAGCAGGAATGATCAATGCAGCAAACCTGAGCGAGGCCATATCAGGAAGACAGGGCATGAAAAGAGAGAAATAAAGAGGAAACAGAGGGAACAACTGGGTGGAGGTTGAATCCACAGTATTTATAGGAGCACCGGGGCCTGAAAGACTACTAGCAGCAAAATGTGTCTACTTAAGTATTCGTTGCACCTCCTGTATAGTCGTACAGCAGACAAAAGACACAGACACACTTGAATCTACTGAATAGAAAAAGTGTGCTGCACGACAAACTGAGCAGAGTAGGAACATCACTTTAAACACGGTTTGGGCCATTTCTGCAGCTAATGACAAGGCTGTGCGTTTTTGCTTCGATTTAAGAAGCAGAAGAGAGCAATGGCACACATGCTTGGATTCACTGTAACCAGAACGACTGCACCGCAGCAGATGTAGAAGAGCGGCAGAACTCTGAAAGTAATGAAAATTTCAAATTCAAGACTAAAATATATTAAAGTGCCAAGCAGAACAGAGAAGGGGAGAGTGACAGACAAATTAGACAGAAATTATTTTTGCAGTGCTGAAGAGGTTTAAAGTTAATCCACTGCTTCATTGGACTCAAATACACGGTAAAGCTATTGCATGGAGAGTAATGGTTTCTCATGATGGTTGAGATATGTAGCACAGTGATCTGAGTAGCTGCTGCTCTAATGATAATGAAACTTAAGAGTGTATCTAAGGACACTGACGCATAACAAATGGACTTTGTGTCTAACTGGGTTTCACACTGAAAACTCAAGCTGTGATAAGAAATCAGACAGCAACTGTGAGAAACCTGGCATGAGCTCCAGTTTAATCTACTTTAAATGAGATGTAGGCAAGTTTAGTTTAATTTATTCGGATCTCCATTCGCTACAGCATTGCAGGTATGTGGGCTGACAGACTGTACCAAGACACCAGCCACTTCATACACAGGTTCTGATTATAGAGCCTAACTTTATCATAACCCTCGAGCACTTTTTTCTGTTTACCAGAGGATCAGATCTCTTCCTATTATAACATAATGATTACCATAATGATTACCATAACAACCTTGTATCAGTTCTGTAAAGCCTAAACACAAACACCTACAAATATCTGGCGTTCATCATCAAATGGACTGCAGTAGACACAGGTATTTACTGGCTCCAATTGGCAACAATGTGAAGACAACACCCAGGTGACCCCTCTGACCTTCATACGACAAGCTGCCGGGACTCCCCCATCTGCCCGTAACTTTGGCAGTTTTGTGTCATCTGTGCCTTAAGTTCAACCTGCCTGTGTTTAAGTAGCATGCTAACATAGTTCACGTGAAAGTTTGAAAACCAGATCAGAGCAAAAGATATGAAATAACAAACAGAGCTCATCCTGTTATCGAGCGCATTCCTGACATCCAACATGACGCATCAGAAGAAAAAAGGCAAAACAAAAAAAAAAGCAATTTGTGATCTACTTTCAGTGAGAGAGGGGTCATTTGGCTGTCTTTTCTTTTAGTATTCCTGGGTTTAAAATCCCTGTAAATGTGTAAATATGTGAAGCAGGAAAAGAAGATAAAACTAATGGGCTATTTAAATAGGACTGTTGACAGAATGTTACACAGAGCTCTAGTGCAATGAAGCCAGAACTAACACAAAAAAGTAAAGAATCAAAAGTTGGCCAGACCCAAGGACGACACCCAGAGACCGAGTCTTCCCACAACTGTAAATGACACTACGGGGGCTTGCTTCATGCCACCAAAATGTGATTTTTGGCCCCACAACACACAGAGCAACTGATACAGGGAGCGTTGATGTAGCATGCATCTGACACTGAAACTCACCTTGAGAGCACCAAGCGGAGTTGATCCTTTTGATGTTGCTCTGCTGGGTTTCAGCTGTCAACAGAAAAGAGAGAAATGGAAGATGTTTTAGTAATGTGAAGTCTTTAGTCACAGCGTTGGCTTTTTTTTAATTTATGAGTTAGAGTTGAGGAGGACAGAGAAACTGAAGAGAAGATTCCCAAAGTGTTAGGTTAAAGAAAACCACACATTTGGTTGTGGACAAGAAATAGACAAAGATACTACATAATTCATCTCTTTCAGTGTACTTTGTTGTATCTTTGAACCACCCCATATTATTCATCCACACACACACACACACCAATATTACAGCACAATATTTGGACCAGGTGATAGTTTTCACTGTAAAACAAGCAAACCACAACTCAAGCCAAGTACCGGTATATCGACTCAATAACTGCCTACGGCTGGGAAAAATAAACAGCAAAAGCCATATATGACCTTCTTTTGCTCCATGGCCTGAAAAAAATAGTAAAAGCAGACAATACCTGCCTTACATTTAGCTCAGGACCAGCAGAAAATGTAATCTTCTACTTATGCATTTGCTTTTGTGTAATACCAAGGACAGAACTGAGACCGAACTTCACATCTCATCCCATACAAACTGTAAAAATAAATAGATAAATGAAACAGCGGTGAAAAGACACAAAAATAAGCTGCACCTAAAAAGTACAAGAGGAATCATTATATTTACAGTTCTACTCCAAAATCTACTGAGTTCTTCCTCAAACGATGTGCCATCACCTCCACCACGTTTCATGACAATCGACCCTACTATATTTTGTGTAATACTGCACAACAGAAAAACAAACAAATCAACAGACAGACAGAGTTAAAAACATAAACTCCTCGGTAGAAGTAATTAAAATAAGCTAAGAACTGACATCTGGGTCAAGATGATGTGTGTTTTTCAGCTTACTTCGACACCAACACTGTCTCTTTTAAGAGAAAATAAATGAATTGGATATATTTACATTATAATTTGCAGGTTTCATATGAGAAAACGAAGGCTATCAAAAAGCAGCGTGGATGGAATTTGTTCAATCTGATTTCTATAAAAGGAATATTTTTACCGAAAAGCACACAGATGAGCAAACAGTCCGACAGAAATATGCTAAAGAGAGAAAACAAATCTAGAAACATTTCACACAGAGAACAGAGGAGTGGTGGAATATTCTTAAAATGAAATGCTTCAGTTGGGAAAAGAGGATAAGTACTCGATAGAGGGTTAATCAAAAGAAATTAAGTGAGAAAGAGCATTTTGAAGGGCAAAAATTCTCCACAGATGACAGCATCCTTTATACGGATTCATTGTGCGTATTTTTCTTTTTTGTGTGTGTGCACATTCGTTGTTTTGATGAAGGTGTAAAAGTCTTTATTTATACTTGTCGGAATACAGTGACTGACATCTATTTTTCTGTTGCAGCCCACATGGAACTTTGCCTAGCAAATCTGTGAGTGAATGTCTTCGTCTCCGTGTTGTTTTGTTTAACTAAAAAAAGATTAAGATGAGCCAATAAAATGTGTCAGGGATATAAATGAAGGAATTTACAGATGCGATTAGAAATTATTAATTCCATTATAAAAAGAGAGTCAGAGAGGGAGAGAGGGAGCGGATTATATCTGACAGAGCTGACATACAACAAGTCTGTGACAAGAAGACGCTAACTGGAATGCATTCACTAGGGCACTTTTCTACCTCGACATTTCTCAAAGGACTTTGCGGTACTCGCTCACATGCAGGCAGAGCTGCAATGCAAGGCACTGGCCTGCACATCAGGAGCAGCTCACAGTTCAGTGTCTTTCTCAAGGACACTTCAACACATGGACAGGAGGAGCAGGAGATCAAACTGCCAACCCAGAGATTAGTGAATGACCTGCAATACCTCCTGTGCCACAGCAGCCCTATGGGAAAGGGAGAGAGTGAGGGGGGTGTGTGTGTGTGTGTGTGTGTGTGTGTGTGTGTGTGTGTGTGTGTGTGTGTGTGTCTCAGATTAACTATATGGGGGGGTGATAAAAGTTGGCTCAAAATTCTAGAATGCACAACTTAAGCTGGCTGTTTTAAGGTTGTAGCGTGTAGTGGTGGCAGAGTTGTATTATTCTCACAAGTTTCAATTCATCACGTCATGCAATCCGAGGGAGAGAAGAACTGAGCAAGTGAGGAAAATAGCAAGTGTAGGAGGTGATACAAGACCAGGAGTGAAAAACAAACAAATAGTGAATGTTCATTCACATTCGGAATAACAGAAGAGTGCCAAAGCGACACACCTGCACCCAGAAGACAATCCTCTTCTGGCTCATCAACATCATTAAAATCTGGCAGAAAAGTAGCCAACAGCTGCTGCATAGTTTACACATGCACACACTCAGTGTGTTAGACTGCTGCCAAAATCTGACACAAACACACACAGTTCAAGTCACACATCCCTTTTTAGTTGCTACACCACACACAGAAGAGATAACAGGAAGCTAATGAAATATATTGACAACAGTCAGCATCAAGATTTAAAAGAAACTAATTTCTGACTTATTTCTTATCACTTACTGAAATGTTTGAGTCCTCCCAAAATATCACAACTCATTCCAGTGTACTAATGAGAAAGTCAAAGATGACTTTGTTATCCTGTGCTATGTAACTATGCGAAGTTGGTAATGCAGCATAAGCAGAACAAATACAAAACGAAAAAAAATCAGCATTTGAACTCACCAGACTTGACTCTAAGACAGACTGACAAACCTGACGCAAACAACACAACTAAAATGCAACAAAACTAATGAGACAATGACAAACAGGCATGACACCGATAGCATAACAAAAGAGGGATGTCGCTACTTAGTTTGCATCTCGTCCAGACTCGCATCTCTAACAGCTTCACTTTGACTCTTCTTTGAGGAAGGAGGTCTGTGTCTGCCATCTTGGACAACTACTGTATGTATGGCAACGCCATTTTGACCAACCTCACTAGATTCAGTTTGTCATGACACAATTTGTGATGAAAAGAAGCAATCACAGCAAAAATAGAGACAGCTTTACTGTGTGCTATGCAAATGTACTTGTATTTCTTTACTGCAAGAGGTCTTAATATCTATTCAAGTCCAGATGTCGTAGTAATACAAAGTCCTGTTCGCTCTTGCTAAAGGTTACGCCACAGACTAATGGCCAACATTTTTTACCTACAATATTCATTATCATGTTTGGATATAACAGCATCAATTTAATAATTTACTATTTTGCCACATACAGTAGTTCCACTTCAGCACCCACACAACACAAGGCACGAGAAAAAAAACAAAAAACAAAAAAAAACAGCAATCGAAAGCAGAAAATCATGCAGATATTTAAAAAAAAATGTTGTTTAAACTTTTGGTGACTGGTCATTTTTAACTCACCTCGATATCCAACCCTCTTTCCAATCATCTAAAAAAAAAAAAAAATCACACTTGATCCATTCTGGCATAATTGGTCATCATCCTCTCAGCTAATCCTCCTCACACTTTCAGTTTATTAGCGATCTGTTGGAGGGTTTCGCTTTCTCTGGTGGGTGGATTCATGACTGCCGTGACCCTGATCGCCCACAAATGATTCAGCTTTTCAATGAGATGGCAAATAATGAAAATTGTATTATTTGTGTCAGTAATTAACCCAACACTGATTGAGCCAGTGTAAGCAGCTCACCGTGTGTAGCACGGTGTTACAACTTATTATATAATACAGTGGGGCTTGTTAGACGATTAGTTGCTGATTATGCAGCACATCATCCACTTTAAATCTTTGAAAGTTGATAAAATATGAAAGTAGAAACATTTACACAGCAAGGTTTTCTGGTTCTGGATTTTCACCTGTTTTAGGATCTGATTATAAATATCCCTTTCCTCCCTCTGCCCCCCCCCTTATTTTTTCTCTCTAAGATGACATAGTGCAGCTAAAATGTCACCAGAGCTGAAAGTATTGCACTATGCATATTTCCCTGAGCAGCTCCAGACCTTCTGTCAGGCGACACACTACACAGCTATTTGTCCTCATTACAGGACAGCCTCCGAATGCCCACCTCAATTCCCCCTCCCGCCACCTCAGGGGGCTCTTTTCCACCCCTGCCTTCCATGCGTCATTTTTATGACCGCCACTTTGGCCCCTATCGTCCTGGGCCGCCAAAGCTTTAAAGCCAGCTAGGCGAGTAAATCTGCCACATTTAATTAAAATAGCTTCTTTTGTGGCGCTTTCTCTCCTTCTGTCCACTTACGCCTGATGGTATAATGGCGCCTTGAACCTCCTGACTCTAAAGGACTGACCCGGTGGCAAAAAAATGGAGGTGGGTTGCTCTATTATATGATGAGTTAGCAAAAAGTGAGCCACATCTCATCTGACCCTGTCAACCTCGTGCTTTGACCTTGTTCCACAGATGGGAAATGAATAAAATTCCTCTAAAACATTAAATATGCAACAAAAATCAATGAGTGGGAAATACACCTACTGTTTTTTACTCTCTATACTTTTGTATTATCGTTATTTCTTAGCTGTAGAGCAGTGAAATACACCCTTGTTTTCAGTGTTTGGACAATTTTTGTCCACCTACCACTCTGGCTGGTGGATTCTAAAATCTAAAATGAAATCTTTTAAACAGCCAAGTGTTTGATTCACCTGAGTGTAACTGAATGTGAAAGAAACACCGCAATATTCAAGCAGTGCACAGAAATCAAGGTGGATTCATCCCTGTGTTCTGAGTGCTTTACAATGGAGATAAGCAACAACCACTGATGTACAAAAAGGCTCGTTTCTTTTGATTCATTCTATATGTGTGTGTGTGTGTGTGTGTGTGTGTGTGTGTGTGTGTGTGTGTGTGTGTGTAAATCACAGTTTGTTCCCCTGAGTATCACCGAGTCCTTCCCGAGTCTGTACATAAAGCATGAAAAGTGAACACAAAACCCAGCTCTACCACATCATCTATAATACCAATATTGACTGCCACGTATGAATGTTCCATTTACTCTTTCAGATGCTAAAGTCATCGTAAAGCTGCAGCATATCTGCCCTCCTCTGGCTCTCCCAGGAATATTATTAGTCAAGCAGAATCAAGTATGCCTGTGAACAGGACCCACAAGTGGAAAATCCTCCTCACGACATGGCCCCTCGTGAAAAAATGCCGTCGCCCAAGGCCGTGACTCGCACGGTTATTCTCACGGAGAGGTTCTCTCACACAACATGTTGTGACACAGGCAGGAGAACCATGACAATAATGGTCCATATTCTCACTATGATCTGTTTTTGTATGTCCAAGTTGCCGACATAATTGCATAGTGGAAATGTCACACTCTTTCTCAATTGCATTATTTGTTTGTGCTCCTTGTATTTACATGCACCCTTGAGGCTGGTAGGTTGAACAAATTCACTCACTACGCCTCACAAAATCAGCCGCATTTGGGCAGTAGCTGGTGCTAATTTCTACCCCTGGTTGTCTTTCAAGGTCAAGCTTTCTTGGAGAAACAACAATTTGTGCAGCTGGATCAATGAGGCTCATTCAAGCCGTTTTCCTACAATATTGTTCAGGGACTAACTTTGGTGCCATTGATTAGCTGATTTATAGCTTGCATCTGTTAAGGGGCTCACAGTGAATCTCAAACTGCTCATTAAAGGAGGGAGGACAATAGAAAAGAGAAGAGAAGAGAAGAGAAGAGAAGAGAAGAGAAGAGAAGAGAAGGGAGGTGAAGTTACAGTGTTTCTAAATGACGCGCTTACGATGAAATTCGTTTGTTAACTGTATGCAGAACTATCCCTACAATAAAAGGAAGAAAAGTAATTAAAACCTAAACAAAGGAAGAGTGCTGCGGTGGGGACAGACAGGTTTACACGTCACACCACCCTGCAGGTTTTTTTTTCCCCATAAACAATAATCACAAAAAAAAATCAATATGAAGACCATCGTCAAAAATAGTCTTTATATTATCAGCAGATTTAACATTCTGAAGAAATTTATCAGTGAACCTGGACTGCCTGTCTTTCATGTGTGTAGGGAGCCAGCAGGAAGTCACCCAGCTTAGCTCCTAGCTTGGGAAAGAGTGTCTTATATCTTGTGCGCCCTGGTGTGCAACTTTGCATAAGAATGAATGAGGGAGCCAGCGAGTTCTTTTCATGCCATACACCTGTTATAAACTGGTGATGAAGACCTTACAAAAATGTTCCATTGCTTTTAAATATGTCAGTGTGGATTTGTCATGTCAATCATGTCACCATCAATACCACTCCTTTCCTTTTTTCTCTCCTCCCCTTTCTCCCACACATAAAAAACACTAGGGGACAGCGCAGCTCGGAGGTAGAGTGGCCGTCTAGCAACCGAAGGGTCTCTGGTTTGATCCTCACTTCCCCCGGTGACCATGTCCAAGCATCCTTGAGCAAGATACTGAGCCCCTAATTGCTCCTGATGGCCATGTGAAGGACTGGCGATCCGTCCAGGGTGAACCCCGCCTCTCGCCCGAGCGGTATAGAAAATGGATGGATGGTTGGGTAAAACACACAAGCTACAATAACTCCTCCCCTTATTTTTTCTCATTTCTTATCTGTACCCTTGAAAGGCTTGTCTGTCTCCTAACCAGCTGAAGCAAGGCTGCCACTGGTCCGCGCCTGGCCCCTATTATCAGAGCATGACAAGGAATTGCAGTGTCGACTTGTCAGCCTAATAAACATCCTTTATGGCACCCACCTGCAAGTGTTTGAGGGATTCAGCCCTCAACCAAGCAGTGGACCACTGATTTCATGGATGGCTTATATTTCCGCCCGTCTATTATGCAGTGGACAGGCTGCAATTGTTTCGCCTGCACACTCATACTTAAGATACCCATAACCTTCGAGGCAGAGGCTTTCTATTCAATGGGAGAGAAAGAGAGGCAGTAAAAATACAGTCTCAATAGGGGTAGGGATATGACAGCAGAGCATATAATCACTTTTCAGACTTTTACATAAGACATTCTCTTTCACTTAAGTCTAATTCCTTCCTGTTTTTAGTTCAGTAAAAGGTGGTGGGTCACATGGTGATTGAATGAGCTATTCAATCCCTCACAATAGCAATCACATTATTTGTTTCATCATGCCACTCTAAGTAGCTCTCCATGTTAAGTGTTCCAGGACCGAAAACAGGGACCAAAGGATGGGAACAGAGGGAAACAGTGTGAGAATCCACCGCCCTCGAGAATAACGGGATCACTAGTTCAGCACCACGGACAGCGACAGTCCCTGACTACCAATCGAGGAACACAAGAGAGTGCACCAGACACCAAAAACCCAAAATATGCCTCTTTAAATTTTGTCCACTCATGTTTTATAAATATTCATAACAGGTGGGCCGGCAGATATGTCAACTTAGCAAGCAAGCGGCGTAGGCCTACCCTGAGAGTTCATTAATATCAAACGCAGGTGTGAAATGTTATTAAATATTCATCTATTACTCCACATAGCCAGGACCAGACATTTTTTTCTGCTTTTCTTTTCAAGTTATGAATCAGGATGTTTGAAATTAATTATAGATGTGAATCTGTTGCTTTAGCTCTATTTATTGCTATTGTTTTTGACATTAAAACATCTCCCAGCTAACAGTATAATCAATTTTGAAGCCAGTGCCTGAATAAATCAATGCTCACAGAGCTTATTGATGCATGATCAGTGACAAAAAGGTCAGCGAGGACATCTACATTCGGATGACGAAAAAGCTTCTTCTTTTTTTTTTTTTTCTTTTCTCCCGCCACTTACATCTCCAATAAATACCACTTGAGAAGAGCGGCTATTAGACCCAGGTACATGTGAGCAGAGGTTACACTCAGTCAAATGCAGCTTTGATTGTATACGCTTTCATCTCAACTGGCTGTCGGTCACAATACAATGCAATCAGCAATGTTGGAAAAACAGAATTATAGTGCTTTGTGAAGCATTGGCACTAAAGCAGGCAAACCTGCCAACCCGTAAAACTGTCAGAGCGACCTTCACTTACCCTCAGTATTGATAGTCCAATCATATAAAGAATATGAATTAGTGCCTTCAGGGATTTCTTCAAATGGGACATAATTCTTGGGTATGTCTAAAGAAGGAGGTATAAATCATATTGTGGCTTTATGGCAGTGCCCAGAGAGCTGAGGAAGATGAATTTCTAAAACATGTTTTCCTCCCAGCTGTATAAAGTGTTGTGGTCAGAATAGTGATTAGAATACACACTTCAACATAACACACAAAAAGTGAGCAAGTCTCTTCAGAGTGTTTTCTCTCCATTTAGGAAAACTACTACAAATCAGATCATTTGTATGGATAGAACATTGCAGAATACAAAGGTTGACAATGAAGTGTCGGTCAGCATCCTAAGCAGGCAAGCACAAGAGATGTGGGTCTCCCTGAGAGGATCCCGAAATCTCCGAGCCAGTGTTTCGACCCAATCATTCCCCTCCCCGAGGGCTGCAAACCTCTTCAGCTGATCCAAAAGCATCTGCCAGTTTGCAAATATGTCTCATGCTTAAAAATGCCTGGCAAACAAAACGCCATTCAAACAGTCACAAAAGCAATCAAAGCTCTGTTTCTTTTGCAATCTCATAATTGAGGTCTAAGTGTATAAAACCAAATAGAATTTAAAATTCAAAGACTTTCTCAGGATGTTTTTGTTTTTTCTCCCCAACCCAAACTTACTGTGCACTGGATTATCTGTCCTGCACTGTAGGGAAGCATTATAAAAACATCGCCAGTGGCTACTCTCTCTCCCTTTTTGTTCAACTTTCTATTCAGCATCTTTAGCTCTTTCTGCTATAAATAGATGTCAGTGTCCATTACTGCTTCTGGTCTCCAAAAAGACCCTGTTGTACTTTCCAAGCTCTTTGTGTCCATCTCTGCTCTCAGAAATCGGATGTACCCTGCAACTGAATAATTATATTATTTTTGAGCTGCCATTTAGCCATTGTAAAAAAAAAAAATGTTATCATCAAAGAAATGCTACTTTCCTTAAAAAAAATATATATATATATATAAATATAATTATCTCTTTGCCTTACTGGAGAAAAACATGAAAAGACATAATAGCATATTTCCATGCCTTTAAAAGTTGGAGGGAATGAGGATTGTTGTATTCTGATCAGATTTGATTTGAATCAAGAACCAAAGACAAAAATCAAACATAGATAACTGGTATAATTAACATCTAATACTCTGCAAATGAAATGAAGAATCCTGCATGACGATAAGACAAAGTCTCTAGGTTGCTTCAAGGAATTGCTCGGCATTTTGGGAACTTAGTGGGAAACTATTACCACTTTCATGTCTGATTAACACTTGAATCAAGAGACTGTTAGCTTAGCTTAGGACAAATATACGATTCAACTGACTCACAATGTGTCTACCATCTGCTCTATCAACATCTTATATCTTGCTTTGGTCCATTCAAGTGAATCTTTGGACTATATATCCACCTCTACTCAAATTGTGTTGTGTATGTAACAACATGTCGTACATTTTGCATTCTAGTATTCCAACTAAAAAGAATGTTTTGCACCCTTTAAACAAATGTTGTTGAAACATTTTTTTTTTATAATTAAGCCCTATGGATATTAATGAGAGTGAAAGATATTCCAATAACAATCTACATAGGTTTTATAGGTCAAAAACACGAAAAATAACAGAACAGTATATACACATCATAAGCATCCACCGAAGTCCTATGGGGTTTGCATTTAAGGGGGGACATTCTGCTATTTATTATGAGGGGATGGCCACCAAAGAGACTACTCAAAACTATTTGATTCATCTCCTGCACAAAGAGGATCTCTTATGACTCACATAATGAGATTGATTTTCCAATATAAAAGAAAAGATCAGGCCACGACAACAATGGATTTTATAAAGGGGGGGGGGGGGACAGAGGGGAGTGCTGGAATGAAACATCGGAAATGCCTTCATAAACTGAACTGCTTATATCTGCTGTAATTATTGAGTTTGAATATGTCGATGCCATATTAGTGATTATAATGTACATTAACTGAATACATTAAAATGTGGAAGAATATTCCGGGTGTATGCCCAAATTGGTGCAGTGAGGCATGTACACACACACACACACACACACACACACACACACTTGTTAACAAAGAATGGTGATGCAAATGTTTTGTGTGCAGCATTATTTGTATTTTGACACTTTTGTCGGCGCTGGCAGTTGAGTGTGACAGTTTGGTAATCTTACTGACAGCAGCTGGGTATTGGATTTAATTGAAATGCATAATAAATGACATATTTATCTGTCTGACATAGGAAACACATATTTGCAGGCCTGTGTGCACACACTGATGGAGGCAGTCCCACTGAGCCTGGTATGAGTGCTGAGGCAGTAGTGACTCGCTGGAACTGCTGCCTTGTAGAATTTCAGCAAATCACTTGTTTCTATTGTTTCTGTGACCAATACAATAGCACCGCTGATTTCTTCACTTTCATTTGAAGTGAACTCAGAAGTTTCGTGCATTCACGAGTGGTGACCAGAAGTGTGGCAACATTCCCGATCAATGTATTTTGATCATTATTGCATATTTTAACTAATTAGAGGAGGCTTCAAGCGCACTTAACTCTGCAAGCAGTGATGCGGAACCTCATGCCCCTGTGCAAGAAATGTGTGGCTTTACTGTAGAGTGACAGGAAGGTGAAAAGTAATAATATTTGGATTTTGCACCAAGAAGTAGAGTGATACATACACTGTGGTACAAATTTCACTTTCTGTGTCCCCAAGGTGGCGCTAGAGAACGTATGTGATGCTGTACGTCACACTGATGCAATGCAGTCTTTACAGTGACCCATCAACAGGTTCTTAATGTGTTTCTGACCAAAATTCAAGATGGATCCAGTCATTGCACGTGGAGGAGTACATTAACGAATACAAGAAAATTATTTCCTGTTGCAACCAGGAGGCGCTATGACTGATCTGCTCCAAGATTTTTTAATGGATTCTTGACCCATACTAGACCCCTGCACAATTTGCATAATGCTGCTGACAGACAAGCAGACAAGACCAAAAACATGCATTACACACCTAATATCATCACTGGCCTTACACTCAATACAATATATTTAGAAATTATGCTTAAAAACAATTAAAAAGTCAAGAGGATGTGAACTTGGATCATTTCTTTTAAACATTAAACATAAAAGCAACATTGACAGGCTTTGTTGTTTACATTTTCACTGCTGTGCAGGCAATTTATCAGAAATTTATCAGGCATTTGATTGGAGATGTTAACATTCCTTTCTATAACCTCTGACTCATCGCTGACTGAGTCCCAGATGTATAGGTCATTGAATTTACAACAGCTTGATGATTAATTGATCCGAGGCAATGATTTATTGATTGACAGGATGATTAATAAGTGCTCAAGAGCCAGGTTCCGCATAACATTCTGCCCTACCTGTATGGTGTACAGTGTGTGGACCGACGAAGCCGTGGTGAAAATACATCCCTGCCCACCTCCTGAGGCTGATGTGATCACTATCCATCCTCAGTTAGGTTCATTTACTGCTGTAGTTTCATGTAGTCAAGCACTGTCCAATCACCCCAAACACATTTTAATACCAGGCCTAAATAGGACAAAAAAACAGCCAATCAATTTTATGAGCAATACAGGCACATATTGCCCATACAAATATCTGGCTGCTTTTCTTTTTTCCTTTGGGTACAAGGACATTCAGGCCGCAAAATCGTCCCAATACAGCCATACTTCACTCCGCATAATTCCACAAGCTGCATCGTATCAAGCACGTGTCTGGCTCTAGCATCCCTGCAGAGACAATAGGTTACACTGCTGACTCTGGCCACGCGTGGATCCTCTGAGAGCAACACAAGATCAATGAGAATGTTTTTGTTTTTGTTTTTTTTCCAACAGCAGGGTTGTCCTCTAGCCAGACGAAGAAATGATCTATGTAGATCTCATTAGCCCCCTATGATGACAAACGTACGACCGAATGATTAATGGCCAGCTGGAGAAACAGGAGACTTATTGATGTGACCTTTAGGGTTGCTTCTGTTCACGAGCAAATGGACTGACATGTCTTCCTCGCTCTACTCTCCCTCTCTTTCTATCTCTCTCCCCATCTCCCTCTCTCGCAGAAGTTCGGGAAACCTTCAACTTATTTCTACCTGCTGTGGTCTCTTTTTGAATTTCAAAACACAAAGTAAAACTTCTCAAAAAGAAAATGATTGATATTATTCTTCGTGTAACTGTATTCTGTCTCTATTATTCTGTATTCAGAATGTCTATATAAGTGTTAAATTCAGCTTTAATGAAATCATGGTTGAATAGTCATTTGCCAATTGGATTTTATGGACACATTCTTTGTGGTCAGGAAAAAAAGAGAAAGTCAATAACAGTAGACAGTGTCATCTCAGATGATGAGTTTTTAATAATGGGGAGCCATGCAGTCACCTTTCTATAACCCCTGGAGATAAAGGACCACTGGCAGAGAGCGAAATGTGGAGGAATTAATTCAACATTCGTGTCCGTGTGTGTGTGTGTGTGTGTGTGTGTGTGTGTGTGTATGTGTGTGTGAGAGCGCAAGAGGGAGAGGGAGAGGGAGAGGGAGAGGGAGAAAAGGTGTGTGTAAGCAGTGATGTGTGGGTAGGTAAGAGATCAAAAAGAAAAAAATCTTTATATTCTTATTATGTACAAGAAGAAACGGTAGAAAAAGGAGCTAGATTAGTGGTGGAGGAATAACGAAACAGACCAAGAGGTGGTGAAGGTTTGGGGAAAAAGTGAGGAGGGACGATGAGGAGAAGGGATGAAAAGAGAACGATGCAGAGGAGGGTGGCACGCATGAAAGGGGAGGAAGAGACAGATGGCAGATTAAAGAGCTAAAAAAACAGCAGAGATGAAGATGAGGAAATGGCAGCCAGCATTATTGAAGGAGGAGTTGAGGGTGGGGGAGTGCTACAAGCCCTTGAATGAAGACACGTTTGTATTTCGCCTTAGGTCAATGCTTACGTCCTCACTTTCTTTGCCTCCTTTGGCGGTCGAGTTCATAATCGATCAGAGCGCTGCTGCCCCATTCATCTAGCTCACTCTGAACATCCTGACCTGCCAGCCTCAGCTGGAGGGACTCAGGGGCACCAGCTAGACTTTCCTCATCGGAGGGTCACCAAGACTTTTTAATTCAAAGTCAACTCGCAGAACTCACAGCTGAACATTTTAAATTCTCTATGCAAAGAAAAGGACTCTACTGAATATTCCACACGGAACGATTCCACAGAACATGTCAATGGTGTATGCAGGTGCAAATACATGGGACTAATGTACTGTGTCGCACCACAGATGTACTCTTGCAGCTCCATCTCGATTTAATATTAACATAACATTGATTTTAGGCTGATCTGACCTTCACTATAACAAGTGAAAAATCTTTATCAATATTTAACCTCATCAGATTAGTCCAAGTTTCCTGCCAAGCACGCCACGATCACGCAGCACCGTTTGACATGTGAGGAAATGTCAAGGTTACAGGGAAAAGGTCTTGCTCAAGCATATCAAAGGAGGAGTGTAAAGACTGTGTAGATAAGTATTTTGAACACCAAAAATAAAAGAGGGCATATTATGTTGATTTCCAGCATAATCAATTTTGCATGATATGCAGTTAAGAAAACGTAAAACTTTTTTCATCTTATTCTGACCTTTCATGCAGTCCCTCATGTCATCCTCAATCTTATACCGTTTTTTTAGCTGCTGAGTCCTTAAGGCCCGCCTCCTAACAGCCCTCTGTCCCCTGATTGGCCATCTCCTAGAAGACTGCCAAATGGCTGTACTTTGATGGGGGGACTGGATTCGATCATCAAACAACCTGAGCAGTGGAACGTGAGATTTTCTACCTCCTTATGTGATTTTCGATTTTCAACATTTTCCTTTAGCATAAGATGTCAGACTGCATGTCTCCCTTGCAGGCAGCCAGCCCTTAACTTTGTACAGTTCATAAATAACTTGAAAAGATTCTCAACTGGTTTTGTGAAACTGAATTGCATCACCGCTCACACAGAAAGATGGACATTTATCATAAATCATATTCTATCGTACGACAAATCATATCTAATTTGAGTGAGTACGATTTACTACAAAGCTGTAAACTTTAACTGAAGTGTATTTTTACTAAGCTATTGTCATGTCCAACCCTCCAGAGGCCATTATCTTTATTGACAAGCGGTATAGCAGAGATATGTCTTGCCCTTCAAACTAATGGGGGGCCTGGGGCCTCTGGGTTGTGTTCTGCCAGCTCGGACATGGGCCATTTCTGGCATCGTAAAATTGAGAGCAGGTCCCAGCTGTGTCATATCAAAATCTGTCTTTCCATCCATCTTTTCTCTCTTGCTTTTATTCAGCATTAAATAGAGATGACACAGGAGCGTTACAGCCACACAACACGGTGTCTTCTGCTCTGCCATGAAGAGCGAATCTTGATGTAGTGGAAAATTTCCAATCTTAAATCCTTTATTCTGATTATTTCATCCACGTTTCTCCATTTCCTTTCTGTGTTTGCAAGGATTAACGAACAGCACATGTATCTCGTCAAGCTAAAGGGATTTAAGGTTCCAAACTTTTAGCAGTGAACCACTGTTGTGTAAATTGAAAAGTCCCAGTGAAAGAGCCTTCTTCCACTAAATTCAATAGCAAGGGAAAGAAATGCAAGACAAACAACAAAAACAAGCCAAGTTAGACGTTGCCAACAGATGAACAAGCAACTTTAAAAAGGAACCACTCAACTAAATAGATCATGTAAAACATTCCGGCTGAACAGTCATTAAGTTACTTAATGCCACAAAGGGATGTTTTGTGTTCATCTGGAGTGTAAAGAACATTTTTTTGTATGTTTATAATTTGAAATATAAACAAAACATTCTCTAAAGATTAGATTAAAACATTTTCTTAAGATATCCTTCGGACTTGTAGTTGACGTCAACCAGAGAGAATGTTATCAAAGCTGATCAAAATATTCAGGCAGGAACATTGTTGAGTAGTTTGGGTTCAACAGCAAGTCCCTGGTTCAGTTCCTGGCTGGCTGGGGCATTTACATCATCACGGTCTCAACCCCGGGTCCCGACTCCCTCCCCTAAACACTTAAATGCCACAAAAACAATATGGAAAAGATAGAGGACACAATTATCAAATATCTCAGAGGATTGTCACCAAATCGTCATTAGGAACTTAATTCAGTTCGTAAGTGAAGGTGTGAGTGGAAAAATGTTGATTCTGCTTGTGGTTTTCAAGGTTGGATTTAAATATGTACTTGACCGTTTTTTCAGTTTAACAGTATCATTTCATAGAAAAAAAAAAAATCTCGGTAAATTAAACAAAAAAAAATCATGTTTCCTTTTTTAAAAAACTAATAAAAAATGTGGTCTTTGATGTAGAACCAAGTCTTTCAGGTGGAATACACACACCAAGTCACATCACAAGCACCTATCAGACTCGCGCACGTACACACACACACACACACACACACACACTCTCTCTCTCTCTCTCTCTCTCTCACTCACACACACACACACACACACACACTCTCTCTCTCACTCACACACACACACACTGACAGTGATGTTCCATGCAGCAGCAGCACAGAATGGTAAAAGACGTTGTTAACCTTAATGACGTGGAGGAGGCGAGGTGCTGCAGAGCCTGTCATCTACCATCTTTCCTCTAACAAGTCACACTGGCTGTTTCCTTTCCTCCCTTGCAATATTCCAAATGTACCCACTGCCTAAAGAACAATAGGAAAGTCTATACAGACAAGAAGAGTACAGTCATCCCAACACTGAAGAAGGAAACCCTTCAGTGCTCCACTTACTTCACATGCAGATGCTCACTCTAATTTTTATCTGCCACCGACAACTTTAAAAGTACCAAGAAGGCTGCTGTGTAGTGGGATTTACTACCAACAGGTTCAAGAATGCGCTTGAATGACCATCAACAAGACGAATGGGAAAAGCACACTGGAGGTGCGTTTTAGACAATTATGTTTCCACAAGTTAAATGAAGCCCGACACTGTGTGTGGATACATGAGAGCCATGAATAGATCTTGCTATGGTTCCAAGTGCCTCATTGTGATTTCAAGTGCCATATTAGTAGCTTGCTAACGTTCATGACATTAACGAAAGCTTCTGTTGCTCAGGACTCAATGGACAGGGAGATACTTTGCATTGACGCTCCACCACTATAGGGTTAGATTGAGATGCAATTTTGTAAAGTGCATTGAGTAGAAGGTGGGAAACAAAGCTATATAAAAAAAGAGCTGTATGTAAGTGCGGCCCTCGAACCGCTAACGATGGTGCGTTTTGCTTTGTGACAAGTCGCACTAAGACAGCGCAGCCAATCTCTGTGAAAGAAAACAGAATTTCAGCAGTCAATGCAATTCTGATACAAGTGTAGAAAAGTGAAAAAAATATCTATTCTAAATGGAGATTAATGAAGCAGTCAAAAGGCTTCTAACTTTACCAATGAACCAAATCAAAACTATAAACAGGTGTAGCTAATAATGTCAACTAATAATGGCTCAAATTGACAAATACAGAAGCGTAAACTGAGTTGATGCCAGGTGATAAATCATCTTGCTCCCGTCAAAGGTCAGAGATCTTATTATTAACAACAATGGATCTCTGTCACGGCTGGACGGTTCTGACCTTGCATGGACCCATACCTGAGAGAGTACGGGTAAATCATTATTTCCTTGCACAAACATCCTGCAGGGAGCTCAATGCAAACATGTTCATACACGCTGCACAAATACACGCACACACAGCAACACACACAGACACACACACACACAGCAAAAAGTTCTCAGGCCAATGAGGTGACCTTAGTCTAGATTAACAATGGTCCTGGAGGAACAAGACCTCATTTTCAAGTCCTCTGAGATCTATAATGCATGTTTTGTTATTTTACATGAGGTTATAATAATATACAACACAACGCATATGAAGTCCCCACAATAGGAAACAGAAATTACACTTGAGATCGCTTTGTAAAAAGGCAAATTCCTCATGTTAGACTGATCTTTCAGGGTGTTATCAACTTGTTTCTGTCTTCTTTGTTGTGACATAGGCTGTCAACTTTAAATCTATCCGTAACAAAAAGTTGAAATATTCATCTGAATTTTTTTGTTCTTTTTGTTCGAGATTTAAAGTTCTTCTTCCTCGAATATCAACAATTTAAGAATGTTTAAAATTTATTGCGGGAGAGGATTTTGCAAACAGCAGAAGCAAAATTAAACTGTTTTAAACTGCCAAGACATTAGCATAGAATTTTAAATATTTATTCTGTTCATCATGATATCATTGAAGAACATTAATCTGTAAGCAGCTTCCTTTTGCTTTTTTAAAATTTTCTTCTAATGCTTTATTGTTAATCTTTCCAGTATGTTGTGATGGAGGTATGCGGTTTTATTCTTCTAATTTTATTTTTTTTTTTATTTTGGTCGTGTGGTGAATTAGAGTACAGTTTTTCTTGTCCTGTCTTCTTGTGATTTATGTTTGTTGACTGATGGGAAACTCTTGTATTTGGGTAAAGGATTTATATCTATTTTACACCATTAGGAAATAAGGATAGAGGAATTTTATGAGTTGTCACAGCACATCGAGAATAAATATTCAGGTTTGGCATGAAACTGTTAAAGGAAAGACAGACATTTTCAATGAAGTCACCAATGACATCAAAAGAGGTTGAAATCTATACATCAGTCCTTGGAGTTCAATTAACACTCAAAAATCATTTCCAAACAAATTTCAGTGAGGCTATAAGCCACATATGCTTTGCTTTCAGTCACCTCACACACACTCCCTCACATTCCCGATTAGATCCAACTCAGCACCATAATTGCGGTAATATGGTGGTTTGGGGGGATTACTTTCACTAGTTTTGTGCATAAAATGTATCAATCAACTGCACTGTTCCCATTTGATCCACTGCTACATACTACAGCTATTGAATCATATCGCAATGATAATTTTGGAGATTTGTTAAATGATGTCAAGGGGACAAGCATTCCCGGGCGACTGATGCTGCACCCGGTCATTATCCGCAAAGCCACCGTGGCACAAATTGCTGAATCTTCAATGTCAAAACCCTAGGTGATGTTGTGATTTGGGACAAAACATGTCCCCGCTGAGTTATGTCCTGCAGAGGCAACCTTTGGATTTATGGGTCATGTCCAGCTGCCTGCAACACTGAAGAATGGCAAATTAGCATATAAATGACTGCGCTATTGAGAGTGCTAAGAAAAACATCAACCCACAAGTCCATTATATTAATTGGAATCGCCCTCACCACGGCTGGCAGTGGCTCCAGTCAGACTGGGGGTCGAGTGGTGATAAATGAAAGGCTGGAGTATGAATATAGCCGCCTAGGCCAATTATATAGCACAACATGCGAACAACTGCTCCCTTTTGTTTATAGTGACCTTGTAATTAATCAGATAGAGACAGGGATGTAGGAAAATGTATAGTCAGGAGGGACTGATGGGGGCGGAGGGGTGGGGTTTGGGGGTTGTGAAGGAGAGAGATTTAAGCCCGTACGAAAAGACTACACAAGGAAATCCTGAGTAAATACTAATTTAGTCCATAGCGCTTCTAAAATGATGTTGATAGAGAGATGAAACAGCACAGGGATCAGTGGTTTATCACTTCAAGCATGGGGTGCTAAGAGACAAGGGAATTTAGCGTCTGTTTGTTTGTACCCACACAAGGATAACAGTTTAGTGATAAAAAATAATAATAAAAAAAAGATTACACAGCAACTTTAGACAGCCATCAACACTGCAGTATTATTTTAGTGGATGTGGTTTTAGTATTTCATTTTTGTATAGGAAAAGTAAAAAAATAACTCCAGCTTGAATTCCACTGAGGTAGAAGTGAGATTGATCAAAAATCTGTGGTGGCAGAGTAAAATGAGACATCTTTCATCTCCTGTCTTTCACTTTGTTGCACAAGACCGAAGTGGCAGTTAGGAAGATATAACATACAATTTCTTTTGTAATTCATACCGCCTGTCAAAAGTTTGCAGTATTATTTTAAAAAACGGATTTTTCAACATTGTTGAAATGTTGCACCTCTTTAGATATATCATGAGAACTCAGGGTGGGAGAAAACTAGAAATAAAGCACTGTATTTATATGCCTCAACAATGCGTGCCTGTCAAAGTGACCTTCAGCGGTAACAGCCAATTTCTTTTCAGTCCCAGTGAAAGTTTGTACAAGATTTGAGGGAATTTTCTCGAGACATACCTGACGCATCGTGTTCATTGAAGGGGAGGGTGATCTTGACCTTTATTCTTTGACCACTGAGATCTCCTCAGTTCATCCTCGAGTCCCAGCGGACATTTGGGCAAAATTTGAAAGAACTGGAGCAGTGGGATGCAGCGTTGAAAGAACACCATCTGAATTTATTCTTAATGGTGTAATTGTGCTAATGTCAACAAAAACATGCTAAACCGTACCTTAGCCTCAAGCACGGTTCTCTTCGCCTGTTTCACCTGTTGCAGCCTGTTCTGTGTGAACAGACAAGCTGCTGGCAGGCCTCTCAGAGATCCTCCAACAACGCGCGTATGAGGAAAAATGTTGGTAACAAATGGCAATATCCCAGGAATAATTAAGATGAGTCTGTAAAACAATTTTTGTAAAAAAGCCTATTGTAATAATCATTTTTCTGCAAACCTCAAAAATATGCCTGGAGTTATTACTCTTCTAGCCTGCAGTTCAGAGTCAGATCACACCTTTCAGAGTACTGACTTTTATACAGATTACAGAGGTCTGACATTCAAATATTTGCTTCATCTTTACAGAAACAGTTCTTTGAGGGTACAACATCCATTTTCATCAGTTTGTACTTCTTAGACCTCTACACCTGCTGCTAAAATAAATACACATTGTCTTCGCTTCTGTAATTTAATCGTCTTCACTATCTCAATAAAGGGAAATATTATGAGGATACGGCAATGCCGGGCGGCCTTAAAGAAAACTTCCAAATCTCATAATACAGGACCCCTAATTAGATATGTGACTCAGACACACATATATAGATTTTCTGGCTGGCTGTAACACAGGCCTAAATATGCAGGATTGTGCATAAAATAAACTGAAAAATGATCTCATAATGTATGCAACTCAAACCCTAAGGGTTGTTTATTTTGCATCTCCCATCTCAAAATTAACTAACAAGGTTAAACATTAAAACATCGCTGTTGATCATTTGCATATGAAGTATTTCGATTTACTTTTGCAGTTGTATAAATTAATGAGACAGTTTATTCTGACCTCCAGAATAATGATCCGCCCCAGAAAAACAACTAATAATAAAAATAATAATGTGAACTATTTAAATCTGCTTTTTATGCTCACTAGTTTTACTGCTGCTCTTAAGTGATGGTACCCATTATTCAAGAGGACGTTGCACAGAGGGAGAGGTTTATTTAGCAAACACCAAAGATTTATTTCACCTCCACAAAAAAACAGAAATATGGCACAGCTTCATAGCAAAGTCATAACTCAAACATGGTAAACTACATTAATGCACAATCTGACGCATTACAGGAATTCATAATCAGTTGTGTAACACCGGCCGATGATATATAGGTAGCTCTCCGGGAGCTTCGGACGATATTTCAACACAAAGACTTGACAAACAGCATAATGCTTGTGAGTTTGAGTTATTGTCCCAGGCAGTTGAGCAAAATGCCAGCCACTGATTAACTTTACATCATGCGTTTAGAAAGCACTAATGCAAACTAGTCCATTTTTATCAAGTCATTCCTAAACCTATAATCCTGAATAATCCTAATAACTCAAAAACAAAAATATTTATGCGGACAGTGTAGTCACTTTCCCAGCAACATTACAAAATGCCTTATAATGTGACAGTAAAAAAGCAGGCATTGTTTATTTTCAAGACAGAAAATCCTTTTTTAATGCCACAAAAATAACAAACTCTCCTGTCCTGGGGGTCAAAAGTTTTCTAATGTGGTGAATTGTTTACGATAAAAAATTTCAAATATCGACTAGCTGTCAAGGCCCTCGCCGCGATCAGGCAATTTACAATTCGCCGGCTCACTGAATTGGAGTTCTACATCTCTAAGAGTGAAGCTGTGCGTGGTCTTTGTCAAAGTGATGCTCGTCTCTGTGAGTGGGATTTAGATGCTTCTACAGCTAGTAAGACCCACATATAAATGATAGCCTTAAAATCTAATATATGCATGCTTTTATTTAGCATTTGCAGCACATCCTGAGTTTCAAAACACACTCTGAACATGTTTTTGCAAGTTAAAATAACTACCAAACACCTGCCTTGAATAAAAAAAAGCCCAAATGTGCAAGTGTGTGTATGTGTGCATGTCCGTGCAATTACAGTGGTCTACTGTATGTGTCTGTGCCAGTGTGTAATGCAGTCCAGCCATCCAGAGTAATAGAGCAGCCCCATCTGGACACATGGGCCAGTCAGTGTGACCTGTCAGAGGATGAATGTGTGCTGGTGTGTGTTTATATACTGAGTGTGTGTGTGTGTGTGTGTGTGTGTGTGTGTGTGTGTGTGTGTGTGTGTGTGTGTGTGTGTGTGTGTGTGTGTGTGTGTGTGTGCGCGTGTGTGCATTTGAACTTGACGCAGAGGCTCAGAGTGGTCAGCCAGTGGGGGTGGCTGAAAACCTGCTTCTGTTACTGCAGCCCAAGATAGTCCACAGAGACAAAATGGAGAAAACAAGGAGAGCCACAGTAGAGCGCAAACAGGGAGATAAACCAAGAAAAAAGTACAAGTAAAATAAAGGGATAGTGAGAGGAGGAGGAGGAGGGATAGCGTGAAGGGGGTATGTTAGTAGAGATGGGGTTGTTTGCCCATCTGTGTACTTGCCTCTATCTCTCTGTTGTGTGCTTTGTGAATCACAACGACATGATCAAGGCCTAACTTTATTACAGTGGCAGCTTTTGGCTGCAGTTGAAAAGCCTGATCAATTTGGCTTCTCCCCTCTACGTAGCCCTGCCATGCTGCCCATGACTCTGCTAAACATTCGGCTGCTTGGCAGCATAGAGGAGGCTGGCGGCCACCAAAAGAAATGAATTGTAGCTTTGCAAAATGAGGACTCCAGCCCAATGAATGAACTCATTTTCTGCCCCGTCGTACCTTCTCATCAGCACTGGCACAAACGCCTGGCCGCCACCTTTGTTGAAAAGGACTTTTGTTCATGCCAAATCTCTTTCCACGTGTAATGTGCGTGCTTGGACACATGTAAGTGTGGAGGCCACAGGGAGAATATTTACATTCTCTCCTACATTAAAGTAAGTAACTTGTCATTTGTTAGGAAAATGAAAAGATGGATAACCAAAGTGAGGTTAATCTAGAGCAGTACATAGAAATGATATCAAAGCTGACTAGATAAACTTAGCTTGTTGGACTTCACTAGTAAATGTTCTCTCTTGGCTACTGCAGGTGTCCCTGGATTGCCATCCTCTGTTTTTCCAAGCATGCAACAAAATTGTTTTACCAAGCACACGCTCTCATCTAGGAGGACTGAGTACAGTAATCACCTTTTAAAAAGTAACATTGATTGCTTAAGTCTTTTTACAGTCCAAGTTATGTCATTTGAGGATGTAGACTTAATCTAACTTGGATAAATAGAGAATATCCTGCTAAAAAGAGCCAGATTGCCACACCAGAGCTCCTGAATGTATCCTTAGAGGGAAGTACACGGCCTTTACGAAGGAAACACTACCCTACCCGACCCAAAACCCATGGCTCTGAGATTTACTCTTATTTTTTCATTCATAAATGTAAAGAAACATAAAACACACCCATGGCTAAACTCACACATAGATTTTTATGTTGACTCCCTCCTTGACATCCAACAACCCTGAGGTATGCTGAAGAAATGGTGTTGCTCAGGTGAAATGATTTACCTGTTGAACAGGAGTAAATGAGTTTGAGAGCCGCCGTTATTCAGGCTGACACCATCTCTAACCACGTCACAGAGACAGGGCAGCTTCCAGATAGCGGGCATAGCTCATTTCTACGACTGCATCCTGTTGTACTTTACGATGTTTTTCTTAACATGGCTGGAATAAAATTCCTGCCATAATAAATACATGAGTAATACAGGCTGAACACTGCCATAAACCACGGGAGGGGGGGGGGGTGAAATACAATCCCGCTATATTCTATATTTAATGACGATTTTCTCAAAATGTCACGTGCTTGTAAGTCTCTGAGAAAGCCCATTATCATCTATATCACGTCAGGTGTCAAGATGCAGACTCTTGTCTCAAGGTGGGTTCAGCAGAGGGATCGGGGGAGTTCAAATTCCAGCTGGTACTCTATCAGTGGCTCTTGAAAGACGATCCCCGAGAATAATCAAGTTGGTGTCAACAACACCCTGCAGGGCTCCTCCCCTGTACTTTTTGGCCCACAGGTAGAATAATAAATCCCCCTTTGGTTTTAATATTCACCTCCAGATTTATTCAAATAACTGCACCACTTCAGCCACTTCAGGCCTACAGATACCATAATGGATAGAAACACATCTTCTATTACTGAGGTGACTGGACCGTTTAACGTGTATAAATAAAACAGTGTAGCCTTATCGTCTCATAGGCCTTTATTTTATAGATTGCAAAAAAAATACCCTCTAAAAACTGACTATAAAAGGGACTGTCAACATCCACTGAAATGTATTTCGCCACCTCTGTCATATGTTAACATGGAATAAATACAAAAAGTTTTCAATATTGGCTTCTATATAAAATGATTTTCCTTTGTGTGGCTCTTCTCTTTTCATCATTTAACAACACCTACAAAGAACATGGATGTCGCATCAGGTAGTACAAATCAGCTGACAGTTTCCAGGGATTTCAAGAGTTCTCACACACTCTGAATCCATGCCAAGGCATATTCTGTCACTTTCGTAGAGTTAAAAAAACAAAAATAGATTCCAGTCCAAAAAATGTTTTTACATACTGTAGCCTCACAACAACGAAACAAGAACCACTGATCTCGGTGCTTGCCTTTGCCTAAAAGAATAATCATTTGTTAAAGTTCAACTCCAACAACCAAAGTGCAGAATTATCTTATCTGCTCTATTTCTTTCCGCCAGCCTAATATTGTGTACCAGGACCAGACTGACTGGTAACTGTGGTGTTGGCTACTGAACTCAACTAACTGGGTTGGTGCTTGGGTTTATGACCACCAGGGAATCTAAAAAGCCTCTAATCAGATCCTGTAGTAGCACCACAGGAAGGTGGTGCAGTTATTTTCTAGCTTTGCTCATCACCTGAGAAAAGACGGGGAGAGACAGAGAGAGAGAAAGAGAGAGGGAGACAGAGAGAGAGAGAGACAGACAGACAGAGAGCGAGAGCAAGAGAGACTGGTGGTGTCACAGAGCTGGGCTTTAGGAAAAGGCCAGTTGGATTTGCCTAGATGAGTTGGCAGTGTCTAATTTGTTACATGATTTGGCCGCCATGGTGGCAACAGATCCTCATTTAAATTCATGTGGGTTTTTCAATCCTCTTCCCTCCCAGGAGTCAAATTCAAAGTGTTTTTTACTCAGTTCACAGACGTTTAGGATGAGCCGAGAACTCCTTTTCTTAGTGAAATTACTGTAGCGCATCAGGAAAGTTACTTTGGACAAATTTGTGTGAGTGAAGAAATTCATACAAAGCATTTTTTTAGACATGAATGTGATGCAGTGAACAAGATCTATTTGTTGTTGTCCATTTACTAAATATGTGTCAGTGTCACCAGCTGAAATATTTGTGTGGCTCAAGAAGCTCCTAAACACGGATTTTCCTTTTCATGAACAAAGTCATCTGAGATGGTGTGACTGGCTTCCTCCTGCAGCAGCTGGAGCTGAAAGCAGGTCTAACAATCGGCTCCTCGTCACCTCACACACCTTGTCACATTTACACAGACCCATACCTACATATGCAGTGGGGAAAACTTTATACAGCAAAATTATGCAGGGCGCCAAGGTAGTTCGACAATCTTTTATATTGCCTACCAAAGTGGGGGCTGCCTCCAGCTGGCTGGGTGTCCATTCAGACACAATTGGCCAGCCGCTGCCTTGACACCCCCTCTGGTCAGACGGGCACCCGATCAGGAGAGGGGCACTGGAGGGGATAGCGATCCTCGCATGCACCATGTCCCCCAGGTGAAACTGCTCACGGTACATGTGAAAAGAAGCCCAGATTGGAAGAGGGAGTGGAGCAATGACCACAACAGGCTGGAACAGGGTAAATGCTCATTTACAACTGAGCACAAAAAGGGTGAAAAAAAAAAAAGCTTAATTAGCATCAGTCGCTGGAAAACATGGACCTGATCAGCAGCTCTTCGGTCTGATCAATGTACTGTGATCAGTGTAACCCCTCCCAACACCTTGGTAAAGCCTAAAGAGCTATCTAATGTGACACCATCCTATGTCAGTAATCAATCAGAGCAGCTCCACCAATCACACTGGTCATATTTCTGAATCATTTCTACTCTCTACTTGTCCTCATGTTTACGTCATTCCTTTCATATCATTTGTATTTCTTTGCTTTTTCATTTATTAGCCCTCTGATGTTTTTGCCATCCCTGTGCTGCTGCGGCACCAGAAATCTCCCCATTGTGCGACTAATAAAGGATATCTTTTCTTAGTGCCTTGTTCAATTGTACAGTAGGAGAAAGCAGCAAATCCCTCTTTCTTAATTGGTGGCACCTTGTGTGTTCAACAATACACCACTTTCATCGAATAGGACAGATGACCTGACTGGTGGCCTTTACAGTCTCTCTCTCTCTCTCTCTCTCACACACACACACACACACACACACACACACACCATTTTCAACCTCCAGCACCCTTCATTTGGGCTCTGACACCTGTTTCTATGGCAACGCTATCAATAGGGGATGGACTAGGGTCAGAAAGTCTCTTTCTCTTTCTCTCTCTCTTTCCCCTCCTGCCCTCCCTCTACTTTGCACACATCCTGATCTTTGACGCTGTCTAATGGTGTACCTGTTCATCCTTGAACAATGTTACCTGGTTGTACTTTTTCTCACTCTATTGATTTCTCTTGCTCCGATTCTTGCTGCCACTCATCCGATCAGGTCTCTTTAAAAATCCAACACGTGAACATGACTAGACTGTTTAAAATAAAAAACGGTTTAAAAACCCAATTAAACTACTTTCTGTAATCCTGTTAATACATAAATGTTATTTATCATCAGGTCATACCCTCTGCACTCCCAGATGTTTGTGGTTGGATGGATGGAATTAAATATTTGTGTGCGCTATAGTTATTATACAAAACAAATTAAAATAAGATAAAGCTCAGTCATGCACTCTGCATATATTTTTTTTTTTTTACAATCTGTCATCCTTTCTATCAACACAATCAACATAAATGGAAATGTGCAATTTCATGATGGCATTAATTTATACCCACATACCATGAATTCAGTAAAAGTCAAAAAAGCCATGAGTAATAAATGAAAGGAAACATTCAATGATTTATTCAACTTGAACACAATTTATTGGAATGAGCTGGTGGATTAGCAGAGATGGGCATAATTACGAATTGAATGCAGCTGCACGGTGGACTTTGGCTCTTGAGACAATGCATTGCTCCTCAACGATAACGACACAGGAATTGCATATCCTTTTGTATGAGGTTTTTTTTTTCCATTTCTATGTAGATTTTCAATTAAAATTATAATTATATAACGCGCATTTCAAAAGGAGACAGTGTGGGTACCTGTCTAGGGTGTACACTGCTTCTCGCCCAATGACAGCTGAGACAGGTTCCAGCTCCCCCCCAGCCACCCTGAGACAGGATAAGTGGGTGACAATGAGTGGATGGATATTTTAACAGGAACATACGACTGTGTTTGAGGAGTCCCCATATTTCACAGTCTGAAAGAAAGGATTCAATTCACTTTTATTTTAAAGAACTACAACGGGGCAATTTGTACAACAGCAGTAAATCAATCCTCATCTACCAGTGACAATCAGGAAGGGAGAGACAACTTCATCTCACATGCAAAGTGTGTGTGGCAAATTTGGAGATGGTTAGGGATGAGTCAATAGTAGCGTCACTTTTTCTCATCAAGAAAGTGGTATTCTGGCCTTAGTTACCCGGGTTTAATCCCCTCCCAGCAGTATACTGCAGAATTGATCGAGTCTCACACTTTGTGGGAGAGAATGCCAATGGCTGTCAGGCAGCCACCTGCCCATGTGTCTCTACCAAGGGAAGGGCTGCCAGACTGAGATCCACTGATTAGGTTGTTACTGAATTTGAATTTATTTCAATTCACACCGATTTTAATGTCAAAAGAGGAAGAAGGTCTGTTGCAAGAAGGAAAATATTAACTTCATCCAGTAAAAACTACGCACTACCACTTATCATGAATGAAACGTTCACTGGATACGCAGTTACAGTTGGGTAAAGTCACAGCTGGGGTTTCAGATATAAAATGTGATGTGGCAGAAATAAATCAGTACACTCAAGTCCAATCAAGTTAATTAATTAGCCATTTGTGCTTCATATTAAAATTCAGCTGAAAAAGAACATAAGGGAATGAAGTG
This sequence comes from Aulostomus chinensis, assembly GCF_037954235.1. NCBI lineage: Eukaryota > Metazoa > Chordata > Actinopteri > Syngnathiformes > Aulostomidae > Aulostomus > Aulostomus chinensis. The sequence goes on from NC_141324.1 coordinate 18,169,500, forward strand.
GCTCACGGTCAACTGAAAGGAATTTTCAATCGGAAATCAGTTCTGAATCAAATTGTGGGGAAAAAGAATCTGAATTCTAACAACGACATTTGCAAAGTTATCTCATACTGTGAATAACTGCTTATTCTCAAATCAAATTGATTAGATTAAATAACATAATTGTGTGATTCAGTCATAAATGATTTTATGAAAACCAAAAGACAGAAGAGCCTTCAGTCTTAAGGGATTAAATGATCTTAACTGTTCAATTTGAGGTCATCTTTATGCAGCAGATACATCTCAAAATGTGCTATTTCAGAGGTCAAGACATAACGTGGGGGGGGGGGTGAATGAACAAAGTTTCGCTAATTTGTATGACCAATCATTGTTGATAAGTAATGTAGTCTATTGGCCTTTTTTCACTGCCGCTCTTTCGAGGTAAATAGTTATAATTAATAACATTAATTATGACCCCTGGTCTTGCACATGCTGGCTCTAAGGAGAGAGAGAGAGAGACACAGTGTGTGTGTGTGTGTGTGTGTGTGTTACTTAACAGAACGCAACTATAATTAATGATATCAGTTGCACCTGTGTTTACACTGCGCTTGCATGCCAACATGGCTGCATCGAACAGCCTCTTAAGGCAACAAATTCTTCCGTGTTTTCAATATTGACTGAGAAATGAGAGTTCTCCAGCTCCACTCCTGCACATTGAGCTGTGCAGGCGATGCCTACATATGCCAGCACGCATTACACACAAGCTCCAACAACCAAATATCAATATATGCTACATCTGTGCAGAATATATTACCTCAAAGAACGGGTTGTGCTCTTCTCTTATTTATTGTCAGTCTTAAGTTCACTGTGAATTCATTATAGAGCATGACTTCATCGTAGTGATATGACACCATATGTTGTGTGAGGTAGTCAATCCTATTAATGATTTTGAATGAAATCCTCATTTACATCCTCCTGATTTACATTCGCTAACAGTAATGGCTGAAACAAGGGACGCTGAGGAGGTAGGGGAAAGGGCTCGTGTGGTCTTTGAACTTATACAGATGTCACCCGATTTAAAAACCTAAACTGAGTATTAAGTGCCCGTTTCTAATTAGTTACCAAATGGGGTGGCTTGTACGCCACCAGTGGTCTATCTGTGCACATGCAGACAACAAATCCAAGCTGAAACAGCCCCTGCATTTTTGCACCAACAGCCACGTCACTGTGCACATCAAGTGATGGCGCTAGCAGCAGAAGATGAGCATCACTGGGGACTTTAATCTTAATTCTCTATTTACCATTATAGAAAGTGGCAAATCTTCCTGTTACTAAAGGAACGTGTTAACTGATGAGGCGTGGCGCCTTGAACGCTCTCATTGGAACAACTAAGAAACCTGTCAAGCTACTTCAGACGGCTGCTATGTAAAGCCATGCCATCTATCCAGCCCTGCACTACATTTTGATTATCTCAGTGTGAAGATTCGGTTGTTTCAGGGACACGACTGCCCTGCTCCCTGATGTCTGTCCAATGAAAACAGAGCAGTGCCATCCCCCGAGGAGCTTAATGATCCGCAAACACACACACACACACACACATCAATGCATACAAGAACAGAGAAGCACACACACTAACCCACACAGAGACAGCAGCTTATTGATCACTGTCAGATCTGTCTATGGACTGGAAACAAGCCTCTAAGCAACACAAAAATTAGGACACTGAAGGTTTGTTAGTTAACACAGGCACGGCTGACACCCACACTGTCCCTCATTTGGCACACTTACACACATTCAGAGAATCACCAATACCCCCTAAACACACTCACTCAAATGTAGGCACTTTAATTGACTGATATGGAACAGTGAACAAGGAGTTCTTGTCTTGTTTTTCTTTTCTTTTTTTTTTTTAATCATGTCTGGCGCTGGACAATTCTGGATGAATCTCTGGCAGCTAAGCGTGGCTGACTGAGAGAGCAGGACAGAGAACAAGGGAAAGCGTGGACCAAGCATGGCAACAAGAAAACATTCAGGCAGAGAGGAGTGAACTACGTGAACCTTACAACTCTGGTCTCAGGTCTACATGAATGAAAAGTGGGGAGAAGAGCAATAAAATATGAACAAAAAAACTAGCGGTTGGTGTCAGGCCAAAGTGAAACCAAAATGACTACACTTGTCTGGATGAGACATCTCAAATTTTGGATGGTAGTCGGATGATCCGCCCTCTCTGTCTGGGCAGGGAACTCACTGTGATACTCAATGTGAAAGCAGGCGCCAGAGAAGTGAGGAGAGAGAGAAACGAGGAGGTAAGGAGTTAAAGACTCAACGGAGGGTGTGAGAGGACGAATGAGGACACATGCCATCATTGTGAGAAACACCGGTTAATACCAACAGCCAAATACCGTCAAAGAACAAGAGAATTAGTGTCTCAGTCACCAGTGTTAGCAGCATAGAAAGTCTCAGAAGTGGACCGCACAAGTGCGACCTCATCCATCGTTGTGGACTCCCATTCCTGTTTTGAAGCCTTCAGTTCAGAGTTTTGGCTATGGCTGTTTAAGCTTATTATCCGACCTTAAATTGACATTTAGAACGTACTTATTTATTAAGATGTGTTCTTAAAACTTTGTGTTAACTTCACTCTGATTATTAAATACAATTTGAAGCAGAAGTAATGAAAAACTGTGTACTTTTTGTATTCAAATTATAAAAATCATTCAGAAAATGCTTCTCCATTGCCTTGTATTAAGGGGAAAAAAGACAGTATTTGATGAATTTTTATTGCGTTTCCTAAAATAACTTTTTAGCTTCCCAGCAAAAAAAAAATAGCACAGAGCCTGAACCATGTTCTTATACAGCTGCAAGTCTGCCAAACCTTTCTCCATGTGTTAGGGTCACAGCCCCTCCAGCTCCCTTTTCCTCTGGGACAGTGGATTTCAGCTGATCTAGTTCCTTTTTTTGGTGCTTTGCATTTCTCTAGCTTCTCCAGCTCTTTCTTCCTGATTCTGTTACATCGATCTGGATTCTTCCATCGATCCCTGCTCTCTCACCCCCCCCCCCCCGAAAAAAGACAACATTTGGAGACTACAAGGTGCCGACGTGTTGCATCACCTTGGCAGCTTTTAAAGATGATCCAGGAAAAGACCCAAAGGGAGGTGAGTTGGGATTTCAGTGAGTGAGGAGTGAAACATCAAGATATTAAAAAAAAAAAAAAAAAAAGATGCCCTAGAGGTGTGACTCATAGCTTTGATTGGAGAAGATGGAAAGAGCACAAATGTGTGTTTTTTTATATAAAAAAAAAAAAGACACGGAAAAGAAAACCACACTCTCCTACTCAAATAGCTTTCTACCGAAACTGGACAAAGGAAGGGTTGCTGTGACACTGTGAGAGGAAAAAGGCATCCTTGCTTTTAATTAAGAGATACGCTGGTCGAAATCTCATTTAATTAGTTTTTAATGCATACTTTCAACAGTTTAATAGGTAGTACGAAAAGCAGACCGAATCAATATTTTACTGGGTCCAACATATGAAATGGCAATGTCTGAGGTAGTTTCAGCTTCCACACATCAACAGCTCTGATATTGTCATTTTTGGTCACGGCAGGCAGCTGTTATCAGAAAATAAGTCATAAATCCAATTACACACTACTTAGGTTTGTTGGTAGAAATCAAAAACACGAGTAAAGGAGAGTGACCAGAGGACGTAAACAAAATAAATTGCCCAAAATAACTAGTTAATCCAGGTTTACTTTAAGCTCCCTATGTGAGCTGTTATTTAAAATTTGAAAAGAAAATTTTCCAAAATCTCATTATGAACGGTGAAGATTTAAGTTAATCTCAAGAATACAGCTATTGAGTCTGTTGCGTCAGCTGCTTTAAATGCCCCAAAAGAGGCCGTTCAACAAAATACCCCTGACAGGAGATTTGCAAGAGAAGGGCTGTGCCAACACACAGACAGCACATTACCACATAAACGCCCTTGTCTCGTATTTTATTGTTTCCACACGACCCTGATTGCACCTGTGTGCACCTATATTGAAAATTATACTTCAGTTGGGCAAAAATCACTGACCTGTGATTTAGACTGAAGCGGAGGGGAAGGTAGAAGATTTTGTGCGCTTACGCACCATCACACTTACCTCACACTGCTATGTATTGGCGCATGTGCAAACAACAAGAGTATTATGTAAGAGTGAAACCCACAAATAGGTCTTATATACAAAGAACTCCATGGGGGGGGCTAACAAAAGGTGAATGTGGAATCGTCCATGTTCTGTTAACATGTGATTTCACCCAATTTCAAGCATGGCTGGCTCAATAAGATTCATGCATCCCATTTCAACGTTCCCCCAGAAATAACGTTTATCCAGTTTGTTTCATGGCTTCCTGCTTCCATGCGCTCGTCTCACACATGCCTGTGGCAGCTGACTTGAGTAGTCTGGATTGTCGAAAGTAAAGCCTGGCTCTGAAAAAATTGAGTATTTGGTCCACCTTGAGAAAAATGTTCTTGAGGTTGTCCAGCATATAATGCCTCAATAATATAAAAAAATGTAATATTTGCGGCCTCTGTTGACTTGAATTAAATTTTCTACTAGCAATAGCCAGTAAAATACCCACGAAGGCACCAGCATGACAGTTATTGAGGATTAAGGGGAAGATTTACTTTACCTTCAATAATTCAGATGTCCAGGTTACGCTAATATATCAAGCATTACCATTTTTTGTTTGGTTCTTTTTTTTGTTTCTGGTTGGCCTGCTGTTCATCCTTCCTGAATAGTGCTTTGGTGTGCCAAACAGCTATTCATTCATCTTTTTTTTTTTTTTTTCTGGCGTCGATTCCCTCCGACTGATCATGGATGATGCTGCTGGATGCAAAACCACTGCTGTTTCCAGGCACAGGTCCTATCTCAGCAGCAACACTCAGCCTAACACAGAACCCATCCAGGTAACAAAACCAACCTTCCCCATTCTGCTTCATTCCCTGCATGCTTATGTTGCTAATTAGAGATGAACAGGGTAATTAACCACCTTGTTCCATTGTAGGAGACGGACTATTTCTCTTTCCCACTATGCAAAGCTTTTGTTGTCAACTTACAATGACAGCATTTTCATGTGTTGGGCGTCCCACGCCCAATTTTAAATTACCAGCTCCTCAAAAATCGTCTATATTCAAAACTGACTCAAACTTGGGAATGGGTAGGGATGAGGCAGGGGAGATGAAAATGGCAGAGCTTGGTGTCTCTGATTGTGCTCAGGCTTATCGCAGAACGCAGCGCTCGCTTTTGTCACAACCACCTATCTATGCTTACTGCAGCATTTTTACTTTGTGCACAGAGACACTAACACAGATTCCAGTGTGTCGCAATGCAGGCAAGACAAATTTTGTCCATTTCTTGAGTGTTTTTGTCATCTAGGGTTAGGAGCATTGACATGTACTGCCAGGCTTCACTTTGCAAACCATCAAAATTTTTTAAAAAGTGGAAATACCTTTATCAATTTAGTGTTTTGTCCATATTTGGAGTCATAAAATTCCTTTCGCAAGAGGTTTGACTTAACATGTATTTTTTTATGAAGTGCCAGATGCAGCTGTACACCTTGACATATCCAAATATTTTCAGCTCGTCCTTGAAGCCCAGAGGAATTTCATGACTAATTCCTCTGGGCATTCCTGAGATATGTTACAGAGCAGGAGCACTGTAGACGGATGAGATCACGTGACCACTCCCTTGTACTTTCATGCAATAGCATCAACTACTGAAAGCAGCAGATCTTTGTTGTTCACAGAGGAACAGAGACGAATGTTATCATCCGACCCTCGAAATCAACTGCGTACATTGTCATGTGTTTGATCAATTAATTTTCGTCAAAGCTCAGGATTTCTTATTAAACCACAAGAAATCAAGGCTGAAGAAGGGCAGTAGAAAAACGAGCTTCATCTTGTGGAATGTAAAATCATAACTGCATTTAAAAATAGAGACCAAGCCTTCAATAAGCATAGATATAATTAGGAATGACTCTGAATTTCAGTTTTGAATGATCAGCTTTGAATTATTATCCTTCTTGTGCTTTACTTCGTTGTCACTTCCCTCTAAAAGTAAAAGATATCTGATGATTTGGAGGAGGAGCTGGGAAAATTATTTCAATGGCACAAATTTGCAGCAAAAGATAACCTTTGCAGTTATAAGATTTTAAATGTGCCATAATCAAATATTATGGTACTGGATTATCATAAATACAATACAATACACCCATGTGATTTGATTATGTAAATCTACTGTGTTGGTCCTTTTGTACTCAGAATGTGCTAATTACCCCAGCAGAATCTGACAATCTGATCAGATAAAAACAGCTCTGATACGGTTCTTGGAAGCAGGAAATGAAAAATGTCATAATTTGTCATTTAAGTGGCCAGATACTTCGATTTGTGGTTTACAGCAAGGGCCTTGAGAGAGTTCAGTAATATTCTTTGACAGTAATTAATAATATTAACCTTTTTTGATTGTGTTTACTATTAGAGATTCAAAAAAATGTTTTAGCTTTGATTTTTCTCCAAATTGTAACAGGCCAGTGAACGATTATTCAATGTGTTGTTCTGATCTGTGTCCAGCAAGCTTGATTAGAACAACACTTCTTTGCCAATTTTAGCCTGCAGAGTAAAAAGCATTGAAAACTGACAGCAAAGAAATGCAGAAATATATATGTATACAGAGAGAGAGATATATAGAGGAAGAGAGAGACAAAGAGAGACAGACAGACAGACAGAGAGAGTGAGTGAGTGAGAAAATAGTTCATTGTGTTGAATCTAGGTGGACGGTCTTGTCTAATGAGTAATATTAACATTGCCAGATTCTTTTAGTCTTGTTTTGAGAAGAAAAAAAAAATAAAAACATCACACAAAAGGAGAGACCCTAAAACCATCCAACCGGTGAATGGACTCTCAAAGGAAGACAGCACACAGTGGGAATTTGTTCAAGTACAGTACACTTCCGTTAATCCTACTGAGGTGTAATAAATAAGGCAAAACATACTTTTGGACTACAATAGATCATCTCGAAATGGGCAAGAGTGTCATTTCAGGACAAGACGGGGTCAATATAGAAAAGGCACATTTGTTAATTTGTTATTTAGCTCTTTGTGTTCACATTTGTGTGTTCCTACTTTTTATGAGAATTACAGGTTTATGAAAAAAAAAAGTCAGATTTGCTTGTGTGAAAGCAACTTAATATCATGCAATCACAATCTTACTTGATACTACAACTGCAAAGATACAGATGCAGATGTGGCGTTTGCATTTAGAGGTATGATACTGAAAGGCTATGCATCACTATCACATACAGATACAGTCACCTCGAATTTCCCCTAATCTCGTGCTGGGGCCCTGGCCAATCCGTGACCGGTCCCTGCTCGGCAGTAGGAAGGTCCGTGACTGGAATGAGATCCCCCGCGATGACATGACCTGCACTGCTTTATCAGTCCACCAGGAGGAGCAGTCATTATAATTGGTTACCGTGTATGAAAACAGCAGCTGGGTGCTCGCTCACAAACTTCTTATTGTGTGTTCACACCAAACGCACAAATTTGACGCCTGATCATTTCAATGTCCATTTGTGTCATTCGCACGAATACGCAAATTCGCTCACCTGCCCGAGTAGCGAGTATTTACGGCAACATTTCTTTCCGCCCTTTCACCATGAATATTCAAATAACTGTTGCGTTGTACCTGCTGTGGAAGGCCGAAATACGTCGGAAAACTACACGCCGTCGTATCTGGGTTAACAACACCATCTAGAGGCGAGCTCAGCTCAGTGAATTTCACCGCTCGGTGAATCGAGCTCCTCCAGGGGCTGCGTCTGGATAACTGCCGCTTCCAGCGGTGTTTTCGGATGACGAATGGCCAGTTTGACGACCTGCTAGCTAGGATCAGTGACAGAATTTCACGCATGGACACCACCTTATTCAACTGGTTCTTGTAATTTTGACACTTAGTGTCATGTAGCACCAGGTTCCCACACAAAGTCACAATCAACTTGTCCTCCATCTTCACAGTCAGCCGTGACGTCGGGACATCCTCAACGCTGATTGGCTGTCGTAACGCAAATTTTTCGCCAAAGTTGAATATTTTCAACTTGAGCGAATGGCAAAATTTCGGCATGAAATCACGAAATCCTGGAGGGACTGGTCTACATGTATGTATGCATACAGTAGAGAAAAAATCAGGTATTATCTATTTGCAAATCAAAAATATGTATGAAAGCAAAAGGAAAGCAGAAGATTAATGCAGTAGAGCAAAAATCTTCAGCCATCTCCTGGTGACACCCTGCAATTGAATAAATGGGTGTGTTTATAGTGGATTCTGGGCACACCCCCAAGAGGAGGGGGGGGGGGGGGACTCCCAGTGGCTGGAAACTGGCCGGAGACCGGCTGCCAGCCGGCTGGCCTCTGGCTGGGAAGGGAAATTCGAGGTGGCTGTATCTGTATAAGTCTGGGTTTTCTTGCTAGAAAGCTTAAAGGATGAATAATAGAAAGGTGAGCCTCAGAATTTCTTTTCGATGGATGGGCTTTTGTCCTGTTTTCTTTTCTTTTTCCCATTTCAATGCAGCAGCAAGAGCAGTGTCATTATTGCTATTGCATCTTTTATGGAAATAGATGCATTGTAACAGCAATGTAAATGTGGAAGTGTTGTTGGAATTTGATTTTCACAGTAGAGAGAAGCAGGTACAGATTAAGAATGCATGAGACCCCGGGGCACCAAATCTTGGAGCCTAACACCTGTAGATACCTGACACTCCACAGTATACAAAAGCACATACTGGTGCACCTCCAACAGTACAGATATGGAATTCAGATTCTACCATCAGTCACACACACACACACACACACACACACACACACACACACACACACACACACACACACACCCACACACACCAATCGATCCACACTGCTCTGCAAAGGTACACCTCTGCTCCTATTGTACAGCAGTACTGCGATCTCACACATCCTGACATAGAAACGCAGTAATAGAGTGGCATCATTTTTTTCCTAACATAAACGAAGTCGACTACTTCTCATTGTTTAATCACAACCTTGGAGACAATAATGTGCTGAAAATGAGGACAGGTATTCTTTCTGGCTTTTCTCTTGAAAAACTCCATCACAACACTAAGGCAGGTCTCTTAAGTTCTAAATCTCATGCAAGAATAATTTTGACATTCAGGTGAGAAAGTAATCATTTATAATCCAAGTCATGCGGGTTCAGTTTATCCTAATAGTGCCTTTTCTGTAAAGCTGCAGGAACTTTTTTGGGTCAACCTGTGAATCTCTCCTGGTGGACGGAGAGAAGCAGCAGCCGGCTCTGTCTGCATTAGGATCTGGAGCTCCCGGCCTACTTCCTGAAGAACACCACACTGCTGTGCCCGCTGGGCAGGAGTTCCAGAAACGGGTCTCAATGGACAGACTGTCACAGTCTGTTGGACTGTCATCTGCTTCTGTGTCCCGCTGGGCCTCTGTGACGGCTGCTGGTCACTGAGCATTGGAAGCCTTGCTAGCTTACAGCAGACTTTAGAAAAAAGTTGGGATGGTTGACATGTTTTCGGAATATCTCAGACTTCCTTCCTCGTTTTTCGCCTTTTTGTTTGCTGCTCCATTTTTAAATATCCAGTGGTTTTTCATGTCTATAGAAACTCTTCTTGTCCTATTGTGACACAAAACAAGTACAGCAATCCAAAAAAAAGCCTTATTTTCAATTTAAGTAACTCTGCATTCATTAGCTAATATTTCAACACACATTAACTGATTTATTTTCATTAGTTAAGAGGCCACCGAGCTTAAACCCAGTCGACAGGGTGAATAATCTGTGCTTGGATACAACAGGAGATAAATATAAGAATGCTGAAAAGTCCACCACAACAGGATGAAGGTCAAGACCAACTGCTCAACAAAAGCGGTTTCAATTTGCGCTGCCCTCCATTGCCCAAGTGCACCCAGGGAAGTGGAGTGTAGACTGTTATGCTCCACAGAAGGAGTGTGTCATTTGCAACCCTCAAGGATGAAGCTGCACTCAAAGGACACTGTGGAGCAAATTCTAACAAACTTGAACATGAGCTCCTCATATGATACCAGCCAAGCACTGTTTTCATTCAAAACCAAGAGAGTGAGAAAAACATCGTCTAATCCTAAATCTCTTTTGAAAGAGAAGTCATTTCCGTCCAGTCTTAGCTTTCCTTTCAAGCAAGGACAGTCTCAATCGTGAGGAAAAAGAAGAAAGAAAGAAAAAATACATATGTACAACATTTCCAGCTGGTACCTCTCATGGTTTTGTGAACTACTTTTCTCCTTGTGAAGACACTCTTAGAAAGTAGACCTGCTCACTGGCCTATCTGAGGTCAACCTGTCACCTCAGAAGACTCTATGACCCCAAACACATGATAACAGTCAGGATGATATTTTCTCCATAATGGAAAAGGAAAAAAGAATCTCAGCAGCATAATTAAATCCGTTAGAACGTGAACGCACAACACATCAGTGAAGAGTTTAGTGAAATGAATTCAATTAGTTCATTATAACTATGAAGCTCCTGAGCAATGCATGATGATAGAACAGCATGTTACAAAAAAATGTACCTTCTGAGTCATAATCAGCCTTGTTTGTTGAAATGTATTTTTAATGTATCTGTATTTCAACTTTTTGTCAGAGATGAGACGAGCAGCACATCGGCTGACTTTGAGCGCCAGCCAGAGGAATTTAACGATGTATTTTGGATTACTGTGGCAGATGAGTTTTGTGGCGAACGCAAGTTAATGAGATTCCAAAATTTGGTTTACTAAAATCTATTCCACAAACGAACAATGCTTTTTATGATTTTTGAAGCGTAAAATGTGCGCACCTGTTAGAAGTACAGGAATAAAAGGGCATGAGCAATCCCCATTTTGGACACATGACGATGATGTCACCATAGCCAGCTTCTGTTTTTGGTGTGACAATGTTCAATACCCGCATCAACCTGTTGTAATATCATTTAGCCAATTTATCCTTTTTTTTTTTTTCTTCACAGGCACATAAATGCTCCAAAATTCACGAGTAACACATTTTATGCTATTGAACAAAAGGTTAAATTATCCTAATTTAGCCTTCACCACATACCTTCATTCGGGCAATTAATCAAAAACACATCTCAAAAAAATAAGTTAAATGACTAAGATGAAGGAACCGGACACTCATCAATGCTACCTTATTGCCAGGTTTAGTCCTGCGCTACTCTATATCAATGCATCTGCACTATAATGATATCATGTGTTGACTTGGCTAATATGTCACCTGGCACTGGTTTGTAATGTTTGATTTAAACTCCCCCTGGGGAGGGAGGGCTGTGGTTCAGGTGTGACGACAGCGCGGCTCCTGAAGACATTAGCATAGGTGCTGCTAAGGCATCAATTCAATCACCTTTTGAGGATATCTCTTATTTAAAAGATGAGCGAAAAACATCACTTAAGACTTTTCTCAAAGGAAAAGATGATTTGACTTCTCCAACGACTGCTCATTGATCTGATCGGTTGAGTATCGGGTGATAGACACTGGTAGACAGACAGTTCATCTAATCACCTGCTATTACTTGCCAGCACTTTTCCAAACAGTTTTTACAAAGACTTCCTGGATGGTCCTGTGTAGTGTCGTGCCATACATCCCACTTCATGGCTTCACTTTTGAATTCTTACACACCACATTACACTCACGCAAGTAATCATAATCTAGGACACACGCTCTCATTTGTTTCGATCGCTCTGTCAATTACATAGAGGAAGTTAGAGAGGAAGAAAATGAAGGGAGTCAACAATGCATGGAACATCGATGTGTCCAACCACCACTGTCTGTTTAAGTGGAATTGACTTCTGCTCATTTCCCAAATTACCCATATCTGACTGGCCCACCGCTGCAGGGGCTACAGGAAGCAAAGGGACAGAAAGGGAGTCGCTCTCTCTCTCTCACACACACACACACACACACACACACACACACACACACACACACACAACCCATTTCTCTGTTTCTCTGCAGGGAATCAATGATGTCTGCTTAATTATTGGGTGAATTTAATCAGCGGCGCAGCACTACTTACTGCCTTGTGACCCAGAAGCTGTCAGGAAGTCGTTCAGTGTCCAACAGTTGTTCTCATACCACTGCCATAATTAAGAGTACAACAATTTAATTGTTCATGAGGTACGCAGGCAAAAGAAAAAACTACCTTTGTAATGCTGAGCCATTACATTCCAGTGTTTCGCATTTGAATTGTTTCTGTGACAATAGAAATGGTACCAACAGCCGTGACCTGGCTAATGACGCATGACGTCTACCTGGTTATCTATCAGTTCTAATGTGTCTGTGTAGCATTATCAAGATGAACTGTTAAGATTGTTTATGTTTGCATTTTCTACGTTATCATTCCTTTGTGGATTTTTTGGAAGAGATAAAAATTGGTTTTCGATGTATGGACATTAAAAATAAGTCTGCGTTTGTCTTGCAGCGGACTGAAATCATTTATGGCAAGTGTGAAACAGCAAAGCTACATCGTTGCTCCTTTTTAATAAACATTATAGCTGTAAAAACCTTGCTATTTTTATCAGAATCCACAATTCTTTCTCAGTCTGTTAAACACCAACGGTCTACAACAAACTCATTTCCATTTGCCTTGCTTACTGAATTAATCTACATGCAAACATCAGAAATATGTTGCAGATAAAAAGCCAAAGGAGCTGCAGGACCAAAATACTGTTTGATGAGGCTACAGTAGTCTCTTGATGACACATTTCATCCACGTTCTGAAATGTTAGTCTCACTCTGTGGACCAGTAAGAATGTTTCCTCAAGTTTAAATGATGCAGTCAATTTGAATATTTACATGGTTAGGACAAAGGAATATGACTTCAAAAATAATCCATTTCTAAAAGTATAAGCCGAACCCTCTAAAAGCTGTGCCAATGGATTCATCACTCATGTATGCGCAGTCTTTTTTCCTGTATGTGGCCTTGTTCTCTGCTCAGAGCAGTATCTGCAGTATATCATCATTCTAGGACATGAGCTCGGCTTTCAGAAAAGCCCTTACAGCTAATGCTGGTGCAGCAAGGAGCCTGAGTCATAGTATATGGAGTTACACAAGTAACTAACGTTGTATTGCATATAGACTTCACCCTCTAAGAGCTGTCATTGTTGGGCTGAAAGGGTGAAGCTAATGTAGTCAATACCCACTGTAACGCCCCACACGGATGTGTGGCATGATGGATGCACAGCCTGATCTATATTTTTCATGTGCAAAACAGCAAATACTACTGCTCTGAGAGCGCCAAACCAGAGCTCTCAGATTTCCCTGAGTCCCAGAACATCACCTCCCTGGAAGCAAGCCTAGAGTGGGCAACATTAGCTGGAAGTCTCTGGCTGAGAACATGCGAGCAGAGGCAGGGTCATCCTACTGGGCAGATGAAAATGTATTTATGTAAGTTAAGTACAGTTCAGAGTGGCAGGCATTTGGTTGGTGGGATGATGAGAGGTAGCTGTTAAGGAGCTTTTGACTGCGGAATGGACAGAATGAAAAACACAGGTGGGCGGTGCCTGACCGACTGAGGATGCTGTGCAACCAATGTGGACACAGCTGAGGGTCAGACCACCTACTTACCCAAACAAGTCAATGAAAGCATCAACTGATGGACAAAATTAACATTAGAAGTCACTGGCACAATTCAGTTAAATATTTTCAAGCTTCAAAAGAACAATGGCATCGAGGGCTAACTTGGACTTTGCGTCCTTTGAGTGTCCAACCTTTCTAGAGCTGCTCTCCTCATTTTGGTGGGTATAAGGTCATTTCTGATGTTACGGTGAAGATCTCCTTGAGGGGAAGCCGTAGCCTAATGATGACAGTGGTGGACATGAGCCTGGAGGACATTACCACAACCTTTTGGAAAAGGGTAAAATTTACATGGATGGGGTTCAGATGACTTCACTCTAACGCCACACAGATACTGAATCATATATCGGTATCCATATGGTCTGGTATTAAACAGCTGAGCCAATTATTACAGTTGGTATATCTTGTGCAAACCAACTGATAACAGCTGTGTTTTGCATATTAAGTAGAAAATCTAATCATAATGCATATTCTATGGAAGCATGCAAATGGAACAATTGCAGTTGGAGCAGATATAATTGCTTCGTGTGTGCTAGGAATAAAAATGGCTGTTTGTGGGAACTAAGGACATATTAAGTTAATGACACCATTCTAGAAAATGGCAGACAAATAGCATACGCAATTAACTGGTGTGTGAAGGTGACGGTTTGATTGATTTGTTGCGGCCATGTTTCATTTAAAAGTTTTCCGAGGCTTTATCCTGAAATGAGACAGACGGACAAAAGATACACAGCTTTTTATGACTAAAAAGACACTGGGATAGAAAACTGTAAAGTAATCGTGACAATGGTAATTCAAAAATAATCTCAGACATTACTGATAAAGTTAAAAACTGATTCTTGTAAGCACCTTTACTGCATTCCAGACATGTATTTCTTTTACTTTTTTACAAAATTAATCACAGGATATTGCTGTGATGCCCTATCTTGGTTTCATATTAAAGTTTATAATAAACTGTACAGTAAAGTGCCCAAACTAATCAACTTCCAAAATTATTGGTTGTCTTGAAATGTTCATGACGACATCTGCTGCACTCAACCAAAATAACTCTAGATAGAAGTTAAATGGTATATTAAGAAATAAAGTGGTGGTCAAGAACATTAAAAAGTTCAAGTTTCACTTTCCTAAATGCCAAGAATATTTTTATTCACTTACCCCCTCTTGCAGACTAAATTATAAATTTTTTAACCTTTTACTCCATGGATGAACTGCTGCAATTAAAAACTCCAAAAATGCAGATTAGACACATTCAACAGCGCACAGTGAACCTGTACTTCAGGATAATTCATGTATCCAGGACACATTTTGTGGGCCATTTTTCCTCAATACGCAGTGTGACTTCACTTCTGAAATAAAGGTTATATAAAGACAGAACATTTAGATAGGAGTCAACCTAGTGCAGCGTGGCAGATTGGACAGTAGGGCTTAAATAATCCCTAGTCAATGAGGTATCAACAGCGTCTGCCTCTCGCTGCAGCACAGTTGTTGTATAAACAGAGCCAGAGCATATTTACCCTTCAGCTAAAGGTGTCTCTTGAGCCGACATGTTTGTATATCTGAACATCCTTCACAGGTGGCCCGGAGGGGGCTCACGTCTGAACTTTAAGCTTTTTACTTCACAGTAGGAGAGAAAAAGCAACTCATATCAGAGGTCACCTGTAACACTTCCTTTTTTTTTTTCTTTTTTTTTTGCTGGATTCACACACGAGTGTGTACATAGGTGATCACACACACATGAACATGAATCACACACACACACACACAAGTGCACGATGGCAACCAGGGATTTACACTGTGCAGTAAATATCTTGAAAAGATACATCAGAAGAAGAGGTTGAAAGAGATGGAAGACCTTTACAGACTATTTCCCAGTGCAGTCCCTCAGCTGGAAGGAGGAGGAGGAGGGAGGAAACAATGCTGGGAATGAATTGCAGGAAAAAACAGGAGAATAATTGAGGTGGCAAGATGGTAGGAGAGATACACGTGGAATGGAGAAGAATACCAAATGTTATTTAGCGGTTGAGGTGGATGAATTCCAGTTTGGTTTCAAGCGACTTGGCTAATGAGGATCATGAGCGTGGCCTGCCCAGATTCTCTAAACGCTGGGGAGGACTGGAGGGTGAGGGATAAAAATAAAACATCTCAAGCATATCCCCACAAGATTCAAGAGGCGGGCGCTTGTAAAAAGATATAGTACCTACTGACAGCAAGGTACTTCTTAATGCAGCACCACATGCTGGGGATCCTGGAAATGGGTATAAGAAGACCACATGATTGAACTCTGGACTGGCAAAAGATGCCATTTAGATGTCTGGGATGTCACTAATTAAATCTAAGATAAAGGAGAATATGCCTCCATGGTGCTCTATATGGTATAAATCAGTTTAAACCTGCTCAACTATTGTCCCATGTGGGCCATTTGCCCCACGTGGAAAGAAGATAGATCTAAGCTGTCCTGTATCTCCTATTATTTCACATGGCCAGTTCACATTCCTCCCCACATTTTATGATCCTAACAGTTCTGGCATTTAGACTCAGTGTTAATACACAGTAAAACAAAGCTGGTAACAGGCTAAAAAAAGCCCCATCCCTGCTGCTGTCCTTCTTCTGTAAATCTCACTGATATACACTCACAAATATTTTTAAGAACTCCGACCACTTTCACGGGACATTCAATTGAGTGGTAAATCAGACAGCATCAAAACAGTACAAATGTCCTTCGTCAGTGGTCTAGAATATAGCGGAGGGCTGTGCTGAGTGACACGCCGCCATCAATTCCTGTATTCTTTGCTCTCAGCACTGTCACTCTACACCGCTGGGGGGCTGCGTGTGTAAAATTTACAGCATTTCTCCAGACAGGGCATTCCTTACCGGCAAATACTGCTCTTCCATCAGGCCGTCTGTCAAGATGTAATTGCTTTTCTTCATCTTTTATTTTTTAATAGGAAAGAGAGAAGCGTCCACACACACACTGCACTGTGTGAGACCCGTCAGGCCGCCACACATGCAAGTGTCTTGATAAGATAAGCATAATTGGTGCATTCATCCTCCCTCTGTTAATAAAGTGCTCGGTGGTCAAGAGATCAACGGTGCAGAGCTGTGTTGTTCACTGCACTTGGCCTCAGGGCTTCCCTAAAAGAGCCAATGCACCAACTAAATACCTTTTGCAAAAACTAATTAATGGACTGCTACAATCATGAAGTGTCTTTAATGAATATCTCCATACTTGTGATAGGTCGTATGACTACAGTGAGGCATGCACTGAGCTAAAGAGCAGGGTTGGGATAAAAGAAACAAAACTGCAATAAATTGAACTGTCATCAGTACCCTGATGCCAAATATCCGTATTTTCCATAAAAACAGCTGCTATTACAAACAGGTTCCCATCACCATTTTGCTTACCAGGGTGTTTATTGTTATAGATATACATGATTTGCATTCAGAAACAAGACAGTACATTTCTTCTTTTTACCTTGACACCGATGTTGAGATATCATAGATTGTGTTGTGACATCTTGACTATCGCAGATTTGCTTCATAGTGTGGCTGGACACCGAACAGAGATACGAACATCAATTAGATGCATGCGCTCGCTTCCATTAGACACCCACAGAATTACAGACTATGAAGCAAGTCAATACACAACATCATCAGTGTCTGGTTGCCACGGTGATGATAAACACCTATAGCACGAAGAAAGAGCCTGCAAGCCCTTGTGATCGTGGCTTTTTAACTGATGGAAAAGCTAAAGCAGAGGAGGGGTAGAAAAACACGGACACGGCACCAGAACAGAAGATGCTAATTCTGCAAAGAAAGCTTGAGGCTGATCAGTGTGTAATTTCATGCTTCATTTCCTTTTGGTTAGTCAGTTAAAAGTAGCTTCGTGGCTACCTTTGGTCACATGACTGTTACAGTGGACGTCTCTCACACTGCAACAAAGGACATGAGGTCATGACCAAAGATACTGTATCAATACTTTAAGCTTTCTCGTCTGAGACAAGCCACAACTTAACGATCTATCGCTGCCTTTAGGCAGTGAGTCACTGTGGCAGTCAAGGGAGGCCTGAGGACTGGAGGAAGGACTGACTTCATTTCTAGTAAACTTCACTCTGTGTTTAATGTAATAGACACGACTTCTTCGCTGACAATGTAAATTTGTTTGCAGCAAGCAAAGCTTCTACTGAGTGCTATACACATTCATTCATTCCGTGTATGTCGGAAGCTTAAGCGATTTCTTATTATGTTATTGACATGTTAGTCATCCACCACACGATTAGACGCTCCCTCTATGGACAGAATGTGCCGAAATTGTAAAACCTTTTTTTTTTTTTTCTAAATGGGAAATAAAAACAGAATTGGAGTGACAAATTGAATGTCAATAAAACTTAAACAGATTTCATGGGGCCCTCATTGATGTAATGCACAAATATTTAAATAAACTGTGCTTGTGTGATGGATTGCAGTGTTTGCTTCACAACTGAAATAAAGCTTTCTGTCTTCTTCTTTGTTCTGTGCCGTATCTGATGGATGATGCAGTAGCTAATGAGAGCTGGATATGCTCACATTTAACTGTCTTCCTAACAATAAGTAATGACGGTGGCTTAGCTAACACAATTAACGCTGGCACAGAGGAAAATAAAATTCCTCCAGAATGAAGTATTATGTAAAATATTAATTACCAAACAAATGATTGCAATCTTGTTCCGTTGCCAATTGGCGGTCAAAGAAATGTTAAAGACAAAAAAAACAAAAACAAAAACCGAGAGAAAGCATTGGGGATACTGGCTGACACAGAAGAGTGAAAATAAATGATCAAATACCACCTGCTTCAAAAGCAATTTACCACAAACATTTTTCATCAGCAACTTAACCACTAAACTCATACTCATATTCAGAATTCCTCATAGTTTGCTTTGGTCACCTTATCGCATCAATATGATTGTGATGTATAAAATGAAAATATGCCAAAAGCAAACAAACACAACAACAACAATTTTCATTAAAAAAAAAAAAAACTTTTTTTTTTCACCTGTTCAGACTGTAAAATATAACACCACAGCTTAAGCCAAAGACCAATCCCAATCAGTAGCAACTCAAACAATGCAGATTCAAATCTGTCATTACCTTGTCATCATTACTCTTCGCTCAGCCTGCTGTTGAGGACAACCTTTCCTTTAAAAGACGCACATTCTCGAAACTCCAAGTCTAATAACCACGAGCAAAGCAGTGGAAAACATCCAGTTTGAAGCTTGCCAATGCTTCTCCATGGGCAAAATGACAACCGTCGCCAGTGGTCCGTCGTTCTAATTCATGTTAATTCTATGAGCAGCTGGATGAAAAGTTGTAATTAAACTTGCAGAGTTGTTATGCTCTCAAAACCTCGTCGATTTGTGAGGAAAAGCTTCCGCTGTAAATAGTATTTATTTTCAGCTTCACCAAAAGACTGATACATCTTCCTTCCGATCAACCGCACCGCATCATGTGAACTCTCACTAGTGTCGTAGCAATGGGCCTCCATCTTGTTTTGCTGATATTTACCAGTATCGATATTTGTCAAAAATCATGATTAGTTTGTTTGTTCTTTTACTTTTTTTTTTTTTGTTATTAGTTGATAGGGTCAATCGCCTATCAATAACAGGAAGTGGGGGTCATCTTTTGCCTACATTGCTAATTTCCAGCTGATTGGGCACCTCAGATATCACAGTGCATTAAAACATGCCACTCACACTTGGCACATTCTGTTAAACACGAGTTGACGTGAATTCCACAGAGTAACGATTTTCTACATTTCAAAACATTTTGAAAAGCCGATGAGTTATGTATCTAAAGCACTTTTTCCTCATCATCCACTGAGCAAAGGAGAAAAAAAATCTATTGTTTTTATATTTATAGATTTACTCTGCACTGGAAAGCCTGCACCTTACTTTTACGTCGTACGAGTTACAATGACAGTGAAGTGAATCTGAATCTGAAGACTGGCCTCCTACATTTATAAAATGATCAATATCTGTTGATATCACTGCCATGCCAGTATTAGCAGCAATCCCTTAATGTTTTACTCCTTGCTTTAGTCATACAGACATGAAGTAAGGCCTGATGGCTATTTGTAACTGTGCTTCTGACATCTTTTCTGGATCTCTTGTAACATTAAAGTCTGGGTGATCGCCAGAGGCAATCACTCTTTCCTCGGACTGAACTGAGACCTAAAAAATAAGTGTAAGAACAAATCTATGCATGAGAATAAGATCCTGAACGAAGCCAAATAATCTTTAACCTGATTTGCAGATCCTCAGACAACTGCTGCCCAACTCTTATATTACCCAACTCTATAGCTCCCCGTGGCTTTGAGTAGTGTTGCAGTGAGTTTCAGCTCACTGGTTATAGTGTCATCTTCAACCACAACAGGCAACTGCGCTAAAAACCTGCTGTGCACAACCTGCTCAGCACCAACCTCAAAACAATGGAGCTCTTCGCAGCTATTTTCAGCAAGAGACCCCCAAAACAACACAAAACTGAGAGACTGTAGGAAACATTCACCATTCTAAAAGAACAATATCATTGCACGGTAATTGTAGGAGGAATACAGTGATGGAAGAGAGGCAGTACTCACAGCAAGTGGTGCAACACCCGAGTGGTCAAAAAGTCGTTCAACAAAAGATGTAAAGTGTTCATCACTATCACATAAATCCTACAACTACATGTTCCTTTCGTCTCCTTGAAAGGTGTATGTTTTTACCTAAATACTTGTGGGACAAACAGGGCCTGATAAAAACGGGAGGAATTAAAGGAAAAAACAGAAAGAGAGAAGAAAAGACTGGGAGACAAAGTCCAACGTGCCCAGGAAAAAAGGATGGAAAGCTCAGCTTAATGACACAAGACCCACATGGGAGAGAGGTTCTCAACAAAATATGATGAATCCACAGTCTGATCACCTCATGCCTCCCCTCGTACTGCCAACACACACACACACACACACACCAAAGCATTGTCTCACAAATTGACTGCTCTCTATCGCTCTTTACACAGGAGCTGAAGTGATTTCTCTCTGGTTTTTGTTTCTCATTTTCACAGCTTCTGCTCTTTTCTGTCAGTGCCCCCCCTCCCAATCCTGTACACATCCCCACCAACACCGCTTCCTCCTACCTGTTCCCCATCTGTGACCATGGACAATACGTCTGGCTGGCTTTGACAAATTAAAGCAACGCGATATATGGCAATAACCTTCACAGGATGACACGGAGGGAAGCAGATGGGGGTGGGAGTTGAAAGAGAGAAACAGATGCGTGCAGATAGATGATTGGACATATCGGGCATGGCAGGGTATTTACAAATTAGGTACAACATCAGATATTCATTCTGTGATTACCGCGAGAAATGGTGCTCCTATAGACCGACTTTCAAAATGTCACCATATTTCTTAGTGAGTCAGTGCAGCTGAAACACTCTCAATACTCTGAGCAGCGGAGGAGGTTAATCAGACTTGTCTTTGTAAGCATTTTGCTCCCCAACAACTGCCAAGAGGGACTGTGGATATTTGGCAGATAACGCCACTCAGCTCCTAATGGATATACACAATTTCCGCATTTTTACATTGATATGAAGATTAATCATATTGGTATAACTTTGAGAGTTGTGCCGACCACGATGTGAATGAAGTTTTTGATTTCAGATCTGAAATCTGATTTATAAAATGATATGCAAAGCATGAGGCGTCAAAACTAACTGAATCGGATTCCTTTAACTGACAAAATGAGATGTGATTTCAAAGAACAATTTAGTGCCTTTGGACAAATATCCTCCATCATAAAGACACACTGCAACGGCATCAACTACTTCAATTAATTTTCTCAAAGCAAGCTTTGTAATGACTCTATTAAAGAGCTCAAGTGGCAGCAATTCACAAACCTGTTCAGAAAGATATCTTCACCAAGAACCACAGATGCACTTAAAAGCAACCCACAAACAAGAAAGAGGGGAGTCGTTTGACAGCTCCAGCCTCTCTGCTCAGCATGACAATGGCAGTTCTAAAGTTAATCCCCAGTTAATCATCAGGCAGGAGGACTATTAATGCACACCTGCATCACTTGCATAGGCAAATAAACAGGCAAATAAGTAGAAAACAAAGCAGGAGAGAAGAGAGAAGATACCAAAGTCACACAAACACTCCTCACAAGCAGAATGCACCTGCTGAACATGCATCTCCTTTGTGCACAAGCACAAGTTAACTAACCTTCTCTGGGTGACTGGCCTCGGGTGATCTTCTTCCCACTGGCTCCTTCTACCCCTTTGGCTATTCTTTGGCTTCCTCGCCGTGGCAGTACACGGACGTCCTACGGGATGCTTCCTGTGCAGCTTGGCGTGAGTGCATCGATCTGTCAGCCAAGTGGTACGTGGTCCGGCTGCTTCCACCAGACTAAGATGTGTGCTCTCACCTTCTCCGCCGCTCACTCTGCCTCACACAGATGCAGTGTGGAGGATGAGAACGGCCAGTGTGCTGCTCCACTCTCTCTCTTTCTCTCACTCTCTCTCTCTCGCTCTCTCTCAGGTTGTCAGCTGGTGCGATGCTCACTCCTACTATCTCTTCACTCTGTCACTCTCATCTGCTGAGCTGAAGTGATGCATGCTATCTCACAGACTCTTTTTTTTTTTTTTGCTGCTTCTCCATTGATTTGTCTGTCCTTCTCTCTCTCTTTATTGATCTTTGTGTCTGTCTGTGTCACTGCTAGTGCAGCCTCTAGTGGCCGCATTCTCTCCATGCTGCTCACAGGCAGACAAAAAAAATTTGACTAACATGAAGTGGGTTTATGAATCTACACCTGGGTATGCACCAACACCTGCTTGAGAGACACAAACAAGGAACAAATGTTAAAAAAGCAAAAGACTAGACATTTCAAGTGAAGAGTGAGAGCTCAAACTATACGTCTGCACATAATACTAGCATTTTAACTTGGTCATTCAGCTAATTTGTGCTTTTTTAACTGTTAGTGCAATTATGTTATGATCAGAAATATTAGAGGAGATAATGCTTTTCTTAAAGTATGATTTGCATTTTAATTGAGAACCCCATTAAAATGATGACTTGTGGTTTTGGGAAGGTTCCGTCTCAAACAACAACAAAAATTCAGTCTGCAAATAATTGTAAATATAAACTAGGTTTGCAGGCATCTCTGTAGCACGATATATTAATTTCGATAAATGTGCAATCCTGAAGGTAATGAGGTACACTCAATAGGACTATTTACATTTATTTATTTCAGTATTATGGCCTCACCTGTGTAAAGTCCTTATTTTGAATTAGCTTCTCAACAGTCACGTGATCACTCCACCATCGTCGAATAACACTGCAAACAATTTGTTCCATTAAAACTGGCTGAACAATAAAAGCAGGAAAAATAAATAACATCTTGTAATGAGATCATACACATGCAAGTTATTCAGGTGAGATAAATGAATTGGATAAAATACCCGATGACGTAGTTACCTCAGTTAACTTCATGTTAGCCACCGAGCGCTAACTTTTAGTGCGTCACTGCTAGTTTTGACATGAAGTCAGTTAACGTCACCTAATTGTAAAACATCGAAGATTAAAAAAAAAAGAAAGCTGACCGGAAGTTGTCTCATTTGCCTTCGGGGAGAAGTAAAGGTCCATGTCAGACTTGCGAAAAGCAGTAAAAACACAGTTTATTCAAAGAATGTGCAGGTAAAATGACGTCAGTTCACCTGATGATCGTTTCAGAGACACTGGCTGATGCTGCCTCTGGTGGCTGTAAACGGTATTGCAACAAGACTAATGCATTGAATTAAGAAATGGTGGATTAGGAAGAGGTACCATCCAGGTGCCTGCACTAATGTCACATGGAAAACAATCTACTAAGCTTTACAAAATAAATTCTAAAGTAGTACCAATAATGCATTTTCAGCTGTAGATAAAGTAAATTAAATCTGGTCAAGATCCAGGTGTAGGGAGTCAGAGTACAAGAAAATAATGCTATCCATTACATCCACCAAGCTGCACACTCTATGTGAAGCTCAACAAACAGATTTTATAAATGGAACTGGAAATATGTCAACCACCAAAGGCATTTGGTGGAGAGGTGTGGAAGATTAATCTTTGAACAGCTCATGCGTAAGTATATGCTGCTCTGGTCTTGATAATCAAAGATGCCATCCACACATGTTTGAGACTTATAAAAATGCCTTGCTGTGAATAATAATTTGCATCTTGGATAGATCTGACTCAAAATACCTCATCTCTTAGGAGTGATGTCACTGCAAATCATATTCATTAATGATGTTTAACTGCTGGACACAAGATGTCCCCTGTTTCAACTTTCTCAGTGTATGAGCACCACAGGCTGTCACTAAGCAATCTCAGACCAACACCGCGTTTCATTAGTCCTTCAACACGCCCTCGTTCACTTGTCTTACCCTTGTTCACTTACCCCCCGTGAATTAATCCCCGTCACTGCCAATTGTTGTCCCATTTCTCTGGAAACTTAAGTGAACTTTGTAAGATCGACCCTTGGAAATCGAGCACGCCATCTACCACGGCTACTCTGATTTGTATATTCCCAGCAATGCACTGTAGTTTCTCATCACATGCGCTGTGGCATCAACACATGCAGCACAAGTCTTCAGCGCAGAGTTTGTGAGTTGGCCAAACAAACTGAATCGATTGAAAAAGAAAAAACTTTGACAAACAATCTGCAAGGTAAATAATAAAACCCAGATAATCTATAATCTGCAGACTACAAGGGCAAGAGGGTTCTGTCAATATGCCCCCCCCCCCCCCCCCCACACACACACACACACACTTTCCCTTTGGCCCTCCACGTGGCCTCCATGAAGCATATGCTGTTATGTCACGGCAAATGGACCAACAAATGAAACGCAACTTGAGACTGGCCTCCAAACTAGCTGTGACGTCACAAAATCAACAGATTTGGTCAGTAAAAATAAATGTTCCATCTTTATAAAATTGAAGTGAGAAACACACATATTTGGACTTTGACTTTAACTCAATGATGAGGCTCCAGGTGAACCCCAGATACAGCCTTTATTCACATGGAATGCAGTAAAATTGCAAAATCCTGAAGTGACTGATCCCATCATCATCACTGAGGCATATCGCAGAGCCTTGAGTGAATCTCAAATATTCCTCTGCAACAGTGCAGGATGATTTGCAGGTAATGAAGCCTCAGGGAAAGTTCAAGAAGGAAGCTCTTCCCCATCCTCTCCTGCTGCATGAGGATTCCTGCTTCATCATTCTACTCTGACACTTTCCCTTTCCCACGCTGTCAAAACACCCTCACTCATGACTGTGATGTCACAACGTCTGTCCAATCACCTCTCCTGATGTCCTCTGAGTCCATCAGCCCCCCAGCTGCTGTTATTTAAATAGCACTATTTCAAAACCTCTCCTGACCCCCACCCTCCATCACCACTGTCTATTCCAGTTACTCCCAGAAGAGCTGCAAGTCTTTCTCGAAAGTCCAAGTCAGGCCTGAAGTCTTTAATGAGCAAGTTTAAATGTCATCCATTGGTCACATGTCCAAGTCCAGCCACCACACCCCACACTCCAAATTTAGTAGTTATGACAATACCCCCAATAATATCTTTCAGGGCAAAGTTATCCAGTGGGTGGTAGCACAAGAACGTGGATGAATTATAGTCGCCATGGCAACACCAATACTGGACAACACGTATATTTAATGAAAATTATTCAGCCTAATCCCACAAAGTTAGCAGCAAGCTAATATATAGCTGATTCATTTGGGCTTATGGAAGCAAGTTTGCTAACCTCAAGGTTAATATTCATTTTACCACGTGACCGAGCTCTGACGTGGTCCGAGGCGGCTGATCCAGGGTCCTTTCATTTCACATCACAGACATTGTAAATAGCAGTTGCGTTGTTTGTGGTTTGTGTAAATCTTTATAGTCAGTTGTAATTAATGGTGCAGGATTGCTGCTGCCGCTTGCTGTGGCCACACACACCAGACAGATGTGTAAGAGTATGGCTGACTGAGGGAACGACCTTTAGCTCATCAGATAGGTCCTTCTTGGTCCATCCCGAAGCCCAAGTCACGCCTCAAGTCTTTTGTGCAATCTTTAGTGTCTTTAGTCTAAGCTGAGTCTCAAATCACATGGGTGTGAGATGTCCGTGCAACTCTAGTCCTCACCTCTCCTCATCCGTGTCCATCTACATCCCATTGAGACCCCATGGGGTTCCGGTCCCACCTCTGGAGTCTCCTCTAATACAGAACCAGAAACCTCAGTACTTACTCTCACTTGATCTCCCCCTTTCATGAAGAAGTTTGTTTGATCAAATTATATATGCTCCTTGATGTATCTATATATTTATTGTTTTATAGAGTTCAATTCACTACAGAATTTCTTATGACATTAATCCTTATTGATATTAAAAACTGAAAAATTGATCTTTCTTCCTTGAAATGTAGCAATAAAGAACAAACGGAACAGAGAACGTGTGTGTGTGTATGCGTGTGTATGTGTGAGTCTGTCTATCTGTGTGTGTGTGTGTGTGTGTGTGTGTGTGTGTGTGTGTGTGTGTGTGTGTGTGTGTGTGTGTGTGTGTGTGTGTGTGTAAATGTGGTTGCTGGTTGATTTGTTTGTCAAGTTATGACAAAGAAAAGACCCAAAGGGAATGCTGATGTTTTATTCTTAGTAAGTCGCACACCTCAACTCCTGCTTACGATCATCAAAACAACACAAGGAGTCAGAGTGCATTCACACCATGGGAGATGAACCAAAAATACTTTAGGCTTTCTAACAAACAGGGTAGATAATAATTATGAGTGTCTGTATGTGTGTGTGTGTGTGTGTGTGTGGTGGGGGGGGGGGGGGGGATGTGTGGGCAGAATGGTAAAAAGCTGGCCTAGATAGAGATCCATAGGGTGCCATTAGCCAGGTAGAGGGAGAACCTGATGCTGGCTGTCACAGCTGATGAACAGAGCGTGTGTGCGATCACTCGCTGGCTTATGCAGGAT
Organism: Aulostomus chinensis; assembly: GCF_037954235.1. Lineage (NCBI taxonomy): Eukaryota > Metazoa > Chordata > Actinopteri > Syngnathiformes > Aulostomidae > Aulostomus > Aulostomus chinensis. The sequence goes on from NC_141324.1 coordinate 18,196,154, forward strand.
TCATCACCGTGCGCTAATTAGAAATGCTCAGCAAAAAAAAGCAGGAACAGACAAACACAATCTTGTTCTTGCAACAGTCACGTTTATTTTCTACGTCCAGAGCTTGAAGGGAAGCTTCATCTATGTAAGTATATATGCTTTGAAGCAGTTAATTAAAGATTTGTTATTTAAAAGAATATCTTTTAAGTAAGGGGTGGCGTGGCTCAGATGTCGAGTGGCCGTCTAGCAACTGAAGGCTCACTGGTTCAATCCCCACTTTCCCGGTGACCCCTAATCACACGACCTTCAACAGATAAGCAGTATAGAAAATGGATGGATGGTCTTTTCAGTACAATTCATTGTATTTTTACTTAGTTTAATGAAAAAAAAGGATTTTGACCTTTACAAATAAACACCAATGGTAAGTGGACCATTCAAAGCACACGCGCACACACACGCACACACACACACACACACACACGAAAAGTGTTGACCTTCAAAACAGCCCTTACTGTTTACCACACATACACACACACACACAAGGTTGTCTGCCATGTGAGGTGCTAACTTACTCATCACAAGAATTTAGGATTTCAGTATTTTGCCTGGAACTTTGACATGATAGTGTCTGGGAGTGGGGGGTTTGGGCGGGATGGGGTCAGGGATCAACTCTGCAATCTCTTGATTACCAGACATACCAGACAGCCACTCTCCCTCCTGAGTTCTGCAGCCACCAAAATGCCGGGGAGAAATACTGAACTTTTTTTTATAGTCCATGAGAAGAAAGATGCAGCAAATCTTCTGGCCACCTTTTGTTTGTCACTGTTATAAAGAGATTTATTACAATATTATGTGACCACCGGAGAGTGTAGCAACAGAAATCGCAATCCATCCTCCACTCACACTCACATTAGAATGTCAAGAACAGTGTGGACTGAGATAGGCTTCAGCTGAAGATTTGTCCATCAATACACAGACTAAACCTGAATTACACCTAAATTATGAAAGTCTGCTGTTCAGCTGTGATGACATCATCAATGGATGTCACAAAATTATACTGAATCATCTGGCATGGCATCTGAATGTGTCTTTGCAACAGAAGTGTGTTGTTAAATTTTATTTTTTTTTTTGAGCTATTGAAATGTAGGCGGTTATTCAGCGTCAGAGCCGCAAACTGCCTGAAACAAATGCAGGTGCATGTTCTCACGCAATTTTAAAGCTTTTGAGTGAAACTTATGTGCTTTTCAAGTCTGAAAATGGAAAGATCTATTGTCCTTGCCTGTGTGCAATGGAAAAAAAAGAGCAAAAAAAGAGAATTCAATGGCAGAACGCAACAAAACAAGCTGTGCTGGACACGCTGCTGCTCAGATTTATTTATCTCTTGAAATAACACTTCGCGGAGAGAAGAATACAATTTCAATTACATTCTCCATATTGTACAACTATTCATTATAACATTATTATTTATGGGCCTGGAAAAGTGGACCATTTGATGAAAATTTAATGGTAATCAAAGATTACAATCGCATGTAGATAAGCTGAGACGGTTATTGCTGTGCCCTCAGCTGCTCCCAATATTCTTCATCTGACAGCGTTGTCAAACGAGGCGTCACAGGTCTTGTTCTTTATTTATAACTATATCTGCCAGAGCGAAGCCTCAGGCAAAGCTGTCTGTATTTACTTGAGACAAGATGCAGTGCTGATAAATAAGGCTTTTAATCCCTTTTTGGATTTTTTTTCTCAAACACTTGGTTAGCATAGTAAGCCTTGTTTTGCTTTGCCATTGCAAAATGGCTATTGAGAGAAAAGTCAACGTGCACCTATGTGAGGAATGAATAATGAGTTGTATTCTGGGACGCTAATTCCATTCCAGCACCACAATAGGATTCCAGACAGAGCCATTCTTCCCGGGAACGAAGTCGTACTGTATTAAATGAAGGCCTCAGTTTATCATCAAACTGAGACAAGGGCAAAAAGAATAAGAAAGAAATTCTGTTCACTTTTATCCCTCTCAGTGGTGTGTGTGTGTGTGCATGTGTGCGTGTGTGCGTGTGTGTGTGTGTGTGTGTGTGTTTGTGCGTGTGTGTAAGAAAGGGGGGATCAGTGGTGCTGACTGGCGATAAAGCCTCCCACATTATGATCAATGCAGTTTTCCTCTCCTCATTGGTACTTGAGAGAGCCAATAATCCAATTATAGTGCTCCTAGTTTGTGCAGATCAGTCAAAATAAAAATCAGATTTTGTGATCCTTGCACCTTCTAAATTTCAGGCTCCACACATTCACATGATTGTCCAAAAGAAGATGGTATCTGTGCACAGATTGCTGCTTAATGTTTCATTCTGAATACCCATTTGAAATGCCTCATACTCAAATGGATTCTTCTATGGGTACCAAAGAGATACCATTTAACCTGGGTGGGTGCTGGCGCCTCAGGAGTAACGATTTGATTTCATCTGACAAGTCATTTGTCACTTATTACTCAGTTTGATTTACAAGCCCTGATTGCAAGACAGATTAAATGATCAGGACTGACATGCAGGTGGGAATCAGGTGATGTCTGTGAATTCAGTCGTGAGCTCTGTCAGAGGACATTGTGTGTGTCTGTGTGTGTGTGTGTGTGAGTGCATTTCTTTCTATTGTATGATAAAATAAAATTGACATGACTTGACTTGAACCAACCCTTGACCAAACATCAGTACTGTGAGGACATTTTGCCCTCACAAGGATTGTTGGAGGGCCAAAACTTGGTTTAAGGGTCTGGGTTAAAATAAGATTAGGGTTAGGTTTAAGGTTTAGGGCAGGGGTGTCGAAACTGGTCCAGTAAGGGCCGTGTGGCTGCAGCTTTTCATTCCACCCGAGCAAAAGCAACACCTGATTCTACTTAAATCAACTAAGCTGTGTCCACACAGCTCATTTGTTGGATCAGGTGTTGCTTTTGCTTGGTTGGAATGAAAACCTGCAGCCACACGGCCCTTACTGGATCAGTTTGGACACCCCTGGTTTAGGGTCAGGGGAAGCAAGTTAACTTGATGGCAATCCAGCTCATCTGATTACTGAGCAGTTACTGGGGTGCCAAATGAAAAACTGTCGGGCCACACCCTGGATTAATACGGGTTAAACCATTAATGTGAGGGGGGCTTTATGACCATGCAAAAACAAAACAAACAAACAAAAAAACCTCCAAACACGTGAAACTGGTGGAAGCTGAAGGAAAAAGCCCAAAGACATGAAAAAGAAAGAGAAAAATAAAAAAATAACATCGAAAAGTGGAAAAGCAGTAAATTGAATTTCCCTGAGTCTCTTTCCACTGTTACTGTCCAGTTAAACACCCACTCTCAAGTTCTAGAGAGCCTGAGAGTGGGTTACAGTTTTAAAGAAGCAATCAGGAGTGGGTTAGGTATTAGGAAAGACAATCAAGTGTGGGTTAAATAGTAGGAAAGACAATCATGAGTTGGTTTGGGATTAGAACAGACAGGAGTGGGATAGAGTTTCAGAGTCTGAGATCATATGCTTAGGCAAGAACCCCTAAACTGATTTGAGTAAGGAGCCAAGGTGAGTTTAGAACCTGTGAATCCAAAGAAAACCACACTTACAACCACAGAGAGAATAGGACACAAACATGTGATGGTGAACGTTCAGGCAAAGATGTGAATTGAGGTTTGTTTATTATTAAGCATGAATTTGTCAGGTTTGGGGTTCAGCTGTCCACTATGAATCTAAGGTCATGTTCACACCAAAAGGTCCGTTTTAAAATTCAAAATAAGACAAGGTTGATACATTGATAAAATTTCTCAACCGGTCCGGTTCGCGTTCACAAAGGCCAAACTCAAACGGTCCAAAAATTGTCACATCGCAGCAAACAGAGTTCAGTTCAACTGGACTAAACAGGGCTGGTGTGAACAGGACCTAAGTCAGTCTACTGTCCTAACACACTGTGTGACACTGAACAACCTGAACAAGAGAAGCTGAGCATTACGAGTTTGGACGGGCAGTTCTGTAGAAAGGTGCCACACTGATTTAAGAAATGGGAACATGGTATGAACATCTATCACAGTGGTTTTATTTTAGGGTAAAACATCCCAATGTTTTTTTCAATAGAAAATAATTGTTTTTACTTAAACGTTGAAATTTTCTGTCTTCTAATTTAAGCTCTCCTGAGCAGGCTGAATGAGGAAGTCTCAGGAGTTGAAATATCTCTAGACCCTTAAATGAACTTTTCCTTTGAGCATCTGATCTGCACCAGAAGATGAGTCTGTTTCCGACTGTTAGCAGGTGCAAAACAAAAAAGGGGGAGCTGCAAATGCACATATACCATGAATTCAATCAACAACCAGAGTTACTACCAAGCCACATTTTCAGATAGTAACAGATGCTCCTCAAAAAAGATTACAAACTGCTTGCAACAACGGACACATTTATGATAAATTAACCTCATTTTGAGTACAACTTGAAGTCCATCCATCTGTCCATCCATTTTCTACTGCCTATTCATATTAAGGGTCACGGGGGGGCTGGAGCCTATCCCAACAGCCTTCGGGCAAGAGCCGGGGTTCACCCTGGACAGGTCACCAGTCCATCACAGGGCCAACACATGGAGACAGACGACCATTCACACTCACAGTCACACCTACGGTCGGCAAGTGTCGCCAAAATAAGACTTTTATGAATCCCCCGCATCCACCCGGGGATTTATGTAGTTTAGATGAAGGTTAGGGTTGTCTCAGAATCAATATTATCCATGGAAGGACTGTAACTAGTAAAAATAGATGTTAGGAAAAACTATTATTAATATGAGCTCAGGATAAGCACCTCTAGGATTTGGGTTGTGTGTGGGTGGTTATATATGCTTAGAAAGCCTTTTAGGTGCATTAGCAGGCACTTTTAGGCTGCCAGTACCGTACATGTGCCTCTGCCAGCATGATCTCAGCCAAATTCTGAAAAAATGTAACTTTTTTTTTTTTTTCAATGATCTACATCAAAATTTGACAGGTTCTTCCTTGGCACATGGTACATCCCTTTCTTAAAGTGTGGTGAAAATCTGCCTTTTAATTTTTCCAAGATCCTGCTGAAAGTCACACGTAAACAAAAACATGACAAAACCTGTCAGCAAAAGCATTTCAAAAAATGTTCATGACACGGTTCTTATATCAAGCAATTCTTGTTTTCCAGACACTGAGATGTTTTTATGATGAATATCCTTAGAGAAGATGACTAGCGTACAAATGTACACTCGGCTGTTTCCAAAGTGCTGATTGAAGCGAAGTCTACATCAGCCAGAGGAGCTGCTACATCAGCATCATCTATCGAATAACAGACTTTCTCGAATATAATTATCTGTTCTTCATTTTCTTGGTCTTGCACATAGTTTGTTTTTATCATGTTTTGCTATGTTTACATTTCTTTTTGTTTTTATTACTATTATAATTTATTGTATTAATTTCCTTCTCCCTAAAGCGCTTTGAAACTGTCTGCTTGAAAATGCTGGCGATGGAAAAAAACGCAGAATTTCCTCAACTGCGAAACACTTTTGAAGCAGAAGGAAAGAAATAGGATCAGACTACTTGCAGCCTACACCAAGGGAAGGACAGTGTGCCACTCTGCAGTGACTGTTGCTGTGCTGGCTGCCAGACAGCAGTAAGCCACTCTTGAGTGTTCTCTCTGTCTGCCCGGGCTCGCTGTGTTACATCCCAAGGCCTGTCATTTCTTTTTGTGGCCAACAGATTTAATCTAGTCTAGTCTTCTCCCCCCTGAAAACAGTGACCCTCAACAGTTTCCTATCCAGCAGGTTCATGTCTGCAGTTAAATTCTACATGAAAATGTTGTGGGTTTCTTCCATCCATTTTCTTCCACTTATGCTGTTAAGGGTTGCTGGGGGGGGGGGGGGGGGCTGGAGCCTATCCCAGCAGCCTTCAGGCGAGAAGCGAGGTTCACCCTGGACAGGTCACCAGTCAATCACAGGACCAACACATAGAGACAGACAACCATTCACACTCACAGTCACACCTACGGTCAATTTAGAGTATCAATCAGCCTCGTCCCCTCTTGATGTCTTTGGACTGTGGGAGGAAGCTGGAGTACCAGAGAGAACCCACACAGGAACAGGGAGAACATGGAGACTCCACACAGAAAGATCCTGTGATGGAGCCGGGGCTCAATCCTAACCTACACTTAGAGCCTTTGTATATGCATAAGGGAGCTGACACCGTCAGTGACCATTAGCTTAGCGCAATGAATGCTAGTGGATGCACGCTAACTAAAATTCAAGATCTTGCTTTGTCCAAAAGCAATGTTTCTCATCCTCTTACCAAGGCGGTCATGATTATAATAACTGTCACTCTTCTTTTATTCTGTTGCCTGAAGTCACAGCGGAGCTTTTAAGATTCTGCGTCAAATCACTGCACCCAGCTGTGAAAATAGTTCTGGCAATGTATTCGATTCTAAAATTACAATATCTGATTAACATATTTCATAACCAAAATGTAACAACCCAAGTTCTATTAAAGACTATTTTGGAGAAGAGCGTATTTGTTGATTTTTGATGGAGGTACAATATGAGTGATATGATAAATATTCCAAGCCATAACCAGTCATTGTGCTAAGCTAACTAGCAGTGATCCAGTCATGGAGGGTCTCAGCCTCCTAATGAAGAAAGAAGGATATCCATCTTTTTTTAATGGCTGTGGGGAGGACTGCAAAATAAGCATATTTCCTAAAATGCAGGCGTGTCAAGAATTGTTAAGCATTAGTAAAATCAAGCGTTATGCCTCACACTGGAGACAATAAAAAACTTAGCAAAGGTTTGTAACACTGCAGAGGTGCTGAAATTAATATTTTGAAGTGTAGAGTTGCTATAATCAGAAGACATGAGAATTAATCAGCTCCGCCGTGGTAACAACAGTCAGTAATTGTGTGTGTGTGTGCTCGCGCGCTCACATACAAGTAACTGCGTGTATATTTTATGCAAATTGAACATCCCAGACTGTGTACAATTAAAGTGCTTCTTTTCTGCACTCCTGCTGTGTTTCCCTTCAAGTCCACCATGTTGACAGCAGAGGAAGTGTTTTCTCCCACAATGACTCTCACAGATGTTACTTTGCTCAAAGATGATTTGAAGCTTCCTTTTTTGTTGCATTGGCAACTTTTCGGCAGTATACAAGTACACACACGTACATCTTCGAGCATGCTTATCTGTTATTTTAGTGTGTGTGTGTGTGTGTGTGGGGGGGGGGGGGGGGGGAGTACCAGTACACAACATAAGACACAGCATTAGGGAGCATGAATGTGAGGAAGCAGATTGAAACTACAAAGATGTTGTTTCCCCATCATTCAGTCTGAAGCTAAACAGTGTGACAACGTGTGACCACACAGCTGATCTAATGTGATTGCCGTCATGATTTTCTACATCAGGGTCACAGATCAATAATTTCATCTTTTCCCAGATAGCCGCCTGGTTAGTTTACTGTCAGCTCTAAAAACAGCTCCTTGTGCAACCATCACCTGAATCATCATACCCTCCTGAGTTGATTACAGGCAGCAGGATTTCTAAAATGATGCAAATACTACAATACTACTTCAGCAGTTTGTCATATTGATTCTAGAAAAGTGTGACACCTAAATCTAGTGTTCTCATAAGCTCCAACAAGATTAAGATGATGGAATGCAGAAATAGGACAAAAGTAATATGTACCTTTTGGCTTAATAAAAGTCAGCCAACTTCTGAAATCGGTCGTCTTGCCCACATGATGTTAAAATTATTATGCCAGGAGTGCACTTTAGAGCCTGTCACATGGTGTGTGTGTGTGTGTGTGTGTGTGTGTGTGGGTGGGGGGGCTATTGCCTGCCTTGCCAAGAGCTGGACAAGAAGATCGATATGTCCCCCTGTGCTCAACATGGACACGTGGCAACAGGGATGATTTGCTTGACTTAGCATGAGGACGGGAAGTGGGGTCACTACAATTTCTAATTGGATTATGAATCCAGTTTCCAGAAGAGAATGTGTTCCAGGTATTCATGCAGGATCTGCCTTGAGAATTTATGATCATTTCAGCTGATATTTTGCATCTGTGGGACATAATTCCACTGAAATAGACAGCTAACCCTCAGATCTACTGATGACGGGGTCTAGGGAGAGTTTTTGTTCCAGTGCTTTTACCCAGTCTGCAGCTTTTGTTTTTGACAGTCTCATCTACACCTGTGATTATTATCTTTTTTCTTTTTGTGACGAAAACATAATGAAAATAAAATTAATAAAACGGGTCCGGGAACACAAAAAGTCCTCCTCCTGCTCTTTGTCTGTTTTATCATAACACACATTCCCATTCTAACTTTATTATTTCAGCAGCAGATGGCTTGGTGGTAATGATGCGAAATAAAACTGAGTATCATCATGAGGCCTTTGCAGTCCCTTCAGAATTTCTGCAAATCAATACTTGCCTTCACCTTTCCGAGATAGGGCAGGTGTGGGCAGGAGGGAATCTTTTCAGCTTAGCAGACAGATCTATGAGGAGGTGGAGCTGTTGAAAGTTGGTATATCATTAACATCAAGAGATATAAAATACATTTAGAGCTTTACTGAAGTGATGTCTGAAGGTTCTTGGTCATCCAGGTAGTACATGCTACAAAAAGGTAAAAAAAAAAAAAATTCTTTTTAAAGGACTGATGAGGCCTTTTGAGAACTTCTGAAGGTTCTCTGATCGAACTCGCCACGAAAACTTTAATTTCTCCAGCAGATAAGAACATGAAATTTTTTTAAAAAAGAGACCGTTGGTTTCTGTATACAGTTACTTGCCTTTTCCTTAATGTTCATTGATTCTTACTGAAAAAAAACAATATAGGCTGGACTGAATGGTTATAAGCAGGTGTGTAGGTGTTTAAATGTTCTGGTTCCTGTCAGTTTTTAGGAGCGAGATGCAGCATCTTCAGGATGAAAGGTAAACTCTTACATTTTTTATTGTCAGAAACTAAATGGCGTTTGCTGAGTGGTTCAGTGGTAAAAGTGTGTTGATATAGAAGCTTGTCCGCATTTAAAGTACAAGTACTTTAACAATTGTTTCACACAGATGGAACAGAGTGTCACGCAGAGTGTCAGCCAGTTCATCGGGAGCATTTAGGGGGTTCGGTGTCTTGCTCAAGGACACTTCAATCAAACGTTCCAAATTACGAGACAGCCTCTCTGCCTCCTGAGCCATGCTGCCTGAATAGTAATAACATGGGGCTGTAGTCTATTTACAGGCTTATGGGAAATTCTTACTCAAATAAATTTACATTTCACAACAAAGAAACTGTCTTCAAATATGTGCGCGCACACACACACACACACACACACACACACACACACACATTTACACAAGACTATTTGTCTTCCTCTTTCAATTCATCCAGATATTTTGTTCATAATTGTCGAGGGAAGCTCGCTGCTGAAACCGCAGACAAGACAAGACACAAATGAGATCCATCATGTGTTCTGCACGGCGGGAGTCCTTCCTGTGAGCTTTGATGGTTTACTGTGTAATTCTCCCTCAACAGGTCAGGAGGTAATGTGTTGATTTTTACAGTCCCTGAGATTCATGTGCGGTGATGGGAATAACGGTGTTAAAGTAAACACCGTTACTAACGGCGTTACTTTTTTCAGTAACGGGTAATCTCACTAATTACTTTCTCTATCGTTACAACGCCGTTACCGTTACCAACACGCTGTTACTCATTGAAGCTGTGACTGCGTGTGTTTTATTCTCCTTTGGTGAGGGGGAGGGGAGGGGCGAGATAACCTCCTAAGTAATGATGATTGGCTAAGAGAGAGTAAGATTTCATGTTGAGCCAACCAGAGACATCAGGTGGGCGGGTGTTTACTCTCAAACCAGCACGTAGCAGCACACTCACACAAACTATCAGAGATGGCGAGTCCAGAGTCACGGGGAAAGACTGCATTTTCAAGATGGAAAATATAGGCACTACTTTAACTTCATGGAGGTTAACGGTCAAAATGTACATGTTGGGTGTATGTTATGTCGTCCCAGAGCGAAAGCAAAGAGGCTGTCAAGATCCAGTGTAAGAATCTCCAATTGAATGAAGCACTTCCTGGCGGCCCACGTTTCTGTGAAACTAGTGGCTAGAAACACCGTTGACACCGCTAATGGTGATAGCAAGCCAGGTGCTGTTAACGTGAGCTCCGCTAACGAAGAAGGACAAGGACCCACGCCGCCCAAGCAGCCAAAGCTGGATTTTTCTGAAAAAAAATCCATTTTTTTTGGACATTTTTAAACTTTAAAGAAAAAAGAGTAACACAACAGTTACTTTCCCTGGTAACTAGTTACTTTCATAGTGAAGTAACTCAGTTACTAACTCTGTTACTTTTTGGGAGAAGTAACTATAACTAATTACTTTTCCAAAGTAACATGCCCAACACTGGTCAGGTACCATCTAATGTGTTAATCTCATCATTTAAAATTTAAGCCAATTTATGTCATATGCAGCAAACGGACAGGAACCTAATCTGACACCGCAGTGATAAAATTAGCTGAATTAAATGTTTTTTTTTTTAAAAGAGCACAGAAAAATGATTGGTCACCTGGTATGGCTCTCATTTGCTGAGGTTGAGGGGGTGTGCAGAGAGCTGGTAGCTAGAGGGAAAGGCTCGCCAGAGGATACCTTGGGAATTAGAGCTGGCTGGCAGTCTTTGCAAATAATATGCAGAGTGAGCAGCAAGACAGGGACATTGAGAACAGGTGTAAATATTCTGGTTGGCTAACTGACAGAAAGGTAAAACAAGAAGACCTGTAAGCAAAGTAGGAAATGACACGGAAGTGCAAGATACAGACAAAACAAGAGCAAGAGTGTGTGTGTAGCGTGGAGCACAGCTGAGTTGAAAGAGATCAGCCAAAAGGATGTGTGTGTGTGTGTGTGTGTGTGGGGGGGGGGGGGGGCTAAACAGTTTAAAGAAATAATGGATAGGTAGCAGGGAGGGCGTTAAAGATGGAAGAGGAGAAATCAAAGTGAAAGATGGTAGAAAAGGTGATGCAAGATGAAAATGGAGGTGATATAAAAGGATTATAAAAGAGCAGGAGGAGGACAGGAGGAGATAAGATGAAATATATGAGCGTTTAAAAAAGAAAAAAGAGAACATGAAAAGACAGAAACAAGAGAGGGAGAGGCCATGAAATGTGTAAGAACAAGGTTGATTTTTTTAAATATGTTCAACCAAAAATGAGAAACATTTGCAGAAACATTTCAAAAATGTCCTCTATCTTTCCGTTCTAAAATCCGTTCTTGGTGAGGAGAGTTTATCACTCAAGTTGAGAGGACAAGCGGGGCTGCTGGACATCCGAAATATATGTGTGTGTGTGTGTGTGTGTGTGTGTGTGTGTGTGTGTGTGTGTGAGAGAGAGAGAGAGAGAGAGAGAGAGAGAGAGAGAGAGAGAGAGAGAGAGAGAGGAAAAGAGAATATCAGAAAACATATTGCAGAGGAGAAGACTGGAGAGCAACATGAAGGCCTTTCTGAGCAGCTTAGTGATATGCTAGAGGAGAGAGCTCAGAGAAAATAATTGGATTTCATTTTGGTCTGCAGGGGAAAATGGATGCATGCTGTCTCCTCACAGCTCCTGCTACAGGTATCACGGCTAAGTCCTCCAAAAAAAAAAAAATCACATGGTACACAAAGCTAAGGCAGAAGAATAGAGAACTCCTCATTCTGATAACAGAGGAAATCCCTCAGACTTCTTCAGACACACACACACACACACACACACACACACACACAGAAACAACTGTATACACCAGTTTGGAGATGATACAATGATCCACTCATCACTACTAGGATATTGAATTTGAAGCTTTTCACCTAAACTGAGTGAAAGTGAGTAAAAGCTGGCAGATGCACTCAAGGGAATTACATGCTTGATTTTTTTTATTTATTTATTTATCATTATCATTTTTTCTTATTGCTTTCCAGGGCCGGCCCAAGGATTTTGTTTCTTGTTACACCAAACACAGCAAGTCAAAAACACACAGACACACACACACATGCACGCACACACACACACATGCACACACAGGGAGATGTTATGTCAGCTGATGAAGTAAATGATCCCTGTACAGCAAATATTTCAGTAACACTCCTGAAAAAGACATGAGCTGATCCTCATATGTAACATGGAGGATGATTCAAATGTGAACAAATCATATTATCATAGATGAAACTAAAACAAAAAGCTAAAATGACGATCACGTTTTCTAGCCAGCTCGCCAGGTTAAAATGATTGTGGTTACGTTCGGTTTACTTAGTTCAAAGTTAAAATTGGACTTGAATCTTGCTTGAAACTGAGAAGTTAAGGTCTTTTCAAACAAGTTATTTGATTCATACAATACAAACACTGATACCCGAGGAGCATGGATTTGTCCCCGTAAAGCAACCGTAGAGTTTTTGTCAGAGCCAGGCCGTGCTGATTTCTCTCTCCACGTCCTCAGTTGCGGTCACTAATTCATCAATAAGCAGTTATTTACTCATCAGCACCTGCTGTTTATTTCCAGAGCAGGCCATGCGGTGAAGAAGTGGATTAGTATTCAGTGAGGGTTTTATCTGGCGAGCCGTAATGATGCTCATAATCATGACGAGATAGTCGGAACAACATCATCAGCATCAGGAAAAGCTGCTTTTCTACTCAAAGCCTGGATCCTCTGTGGCTATGAGTACATTCTGTCACATATTCAGACCAAGACTCAAGGTTTATTATGTCTTCATCAACTCTTCCTCTTGACCCTATTTTGGCTTTACCGTGCAACCTGCATCTGAGAGATACGTTGAAGTGCACACAGGATGTGACCAGACCAGGTTATCCATATTAAGTTAAGAAGAAGAAGAAGAAGTCCTTTACTGTCACGTGCGCAGGGAAATTGGTCCTCTGGTAACTTTAGCAACCACAGCAAAAGCTAGCAGGTCACATAATTACAAGATTTAGAAATAAATAACCTGAAATGTTTGTTGACAAGCGCAGCCCTGCTGCACAATCATTAGATTCCCTAGTTTCAAGTGGTCAAGTCATTTCCTCGTATATTCTCCACTACCAGCTTCCCAGTCTGTTCAAGCTCTTAAAAATCACGAATTCCTTTTCTCTCCATCTGTGTGCTTTAAACATCATCCCGTCACTTGCTCTCTCAGTCGAGCCACAACCTCCCGACTCCAGCATTACCGTCAGGATGCTGTAATTGAGAGGTTCAGTCTTCCACCTGCTGACATTTCTACATCGCCGCAAGCAGCATCAAAGTCTCCAGGGGCCATATGGGGATGGCCAGAAAAACAAAAGTTGACTTAAAAAGAAATCTGCCAAATGCAGTGAACAAAAGTCAGAAAGGTTCCGAAGTTTACTTCAAGAATAAGAGTCAAACAAAACAAAATTTAAAAAAAGAGGAAGTCTGGAAGTAAGCAGAGCAAAAGCACAGTGACCAGAAGCAGAAAGAAATACTAAACACATTTTTTAAAAAATACTCAAGAATATCAGCACAAGAGGATCAAATAAAAAATAAATTTAAAAAAAGAGATGGGGTCAAACACGAGGAAACAGGAGAGAAGTGATCATTGCCAAGACATAAAAAGGACAGATAATCTCATATCTAAAGTCAGATTTCCTCTTATTTGGGATTACCAACAGAGTAGAATTCAAGGCAACTGAGATTAGCCAGAGGAATTCATTAAAATGGACAATCAGCATCATTGTGGTACCATCCTGCTCTGCCTCTTGCGTTACATTATTAAAACAATGAATAAAAACAACTGCAATTAAGTGGAACTGCAGCACCTTCCTGTCCATTATGGCGGAGGCAGCCTTCAAAGCAGCAGGGAACAACTGTCAAACCCAGCATGGCGACAGAATGGGCTGATTTCTTTTGAGGAACCTACAAGATGGTATAATACGTTTATTTCGAACAGACCAGATTCCCAAAGATGCCGTCAGGTTGGGTCACCAGATGTACTTCTTCCTTCAGCAATGACGGACTTTAGAAGCTCAAATTACTTTTCTTTTTATTTAACAGTAATTCCTGAATTTTCTACCGTGTCCAGTTTCAATTTGAATCACTTATTCAACATCCGACACCCCCCCCCTTTGTTTCTATAGAAAAACACAAGTTGACTTGTGAAACGATTGTTATATTTAATGAACATGCTTCTGAATTGAGAACATAATCCATTTTATGCTATTTCGACATTATCAGATGTCCAGTGAGAATGAAATGAACTGCATCTCCAGATGAGACTGATAGCGGTGTTATTGTTCGAGTAATCACTCCGCTGATCGAACATTGCGACCTCATCACTGCTGCACTGTTGCATTTCTTCAGTTGTGAAGTATCTTTGCGATGTGTTCACTTTCATTTCTGGCTTGGTTGTGCTGCTGCGCCGTGTGGGAGATGTGAGCTCATCTCTAATGAGATAGAAGGCAAATATTATCCCTGCATGATCTAATTTGTAGCGTTTCGATAACTCACTGTCATTCCACTCTTAAGCCTCTTAAAAAGTCCTTGGCTCAAGTCCTTGCAGTTTTTATCTTTTGAGTTATTTTGAAGTCTAAGATGCTTTGTGAGTAAATGGCTTCTTTCACCGGGAGTTACTCTTACCCGGAAATTCTTAGAAAGCATGGAAATCATAATGGATTTTTCCAAGATTCTTACCAAAGGGAGATTTCACCTATTTTTAAGAATATGATTGTTTTTTTGTCTTGTGTCTTCATGAGACTGTGCTCTCTGAGGACACTCGGAGTCGTAAAGGTCTTTCTGATGAACTCTTGGATGCAGGCAAGCGCGCACGATCAACTTTCGCCAAGTTGGAGCCAAAGGGAAAATTTGATGACACCACATGATAACTTTCAAACATCCCATCCATTTTCCATCCATTTTCTACCGCTTATCCTGTTAAGGGTCATGGGGGGGTGGAGCCTATCCCAGCAGCCTTCAGGTGAGAGGCAGGGTTCACCCTGGACAGGTCACCAGTCCATCACTGGACCAACACATAGAGACAGACAACCATTCACACTCACAGTCACACCTACAGTCAATTTAGAGTATCAATCAGCCTCGTCCCCTCTTGATGTCTTTGGACTGTGGAGGAAGCTGGAGTACCAGAGAGAACCCACACAGGAACAGGGAGAACATGGAGACTCCACACAGAAAGATCCTGTGATGGAGCCAGGACTTGAACCTGGAACCTTCTTGCTGTGAGGCGACAGTGCTAACCACTGCACCACCGTGCCATCCCTTTCAAACATCCCATTAATTAGGAGTTTTTTCTAAATTAATTGCTGTAGTTTGACCAGCAGATGGTGTGTGAACTTCCATTTTATTCCAATTTTCCTGCTGCACAGTAGCCATGGCCCCTCCCTGCAGACTTCAATGCTCTCTGCTGGTTTTGATGAGAATGAGGTTGTAGCTCCAGGTCTAACTTGTGCTGACTGGAAAAGATGCTGTGTGTGTGTGTGTGTGTGTGTGTGTGTGTGTGTGTGTGTGTGTGTGTGTGTGTGTGTGTGTGTGTGTGTGTGTGTGTGTGTGTGAGTGTGTTTGAGTGTCTCCATCCATCCATCTTCATCTTCCGCTTATTCCTACACATTAAGGGTCGCGGGGGGGGCTGGAGCCTATCCCAGCGTCAACGGGCGAGAGGCGGGGTTCACCCTGGACAGGTCGCCAGTCCATCGCAGGGCCAACATAGAGAGACGAACAACCATTCACACTCACAGTCACACCTACGGTCAATTTAGAGAAGTGTTTGAGTGTCTTCCAACCATAATTCGCTTTATTATCATTCTTGTAAGTTGTAACTTCACCACCTCTGCTACTCTTCTTTGCACATGTAGCCTCCAGCCTTGTGCACCTGATAATTCCCTCGGGGTTTTTTTTTTTTTTGACTCCTCTAGCAGCTGCTATACTAAGTCTGACAGCCTTGGAGAGAAGAGAATCAAACTCCATCATGCACTTGTTACACGCATGATGTCATGACAGAGCGTTTCTCCAAAAGTGTCGTCAACGTTGACTGACAGCTCAACAGACCTTTACTTTTGCCTCTCTTAATATTGCTGTCACATGTCGCCAACAAGTTCTGCAACCCAAATGATCGTATTCATCATGAGATTTCTGCTTGCTCTTTATATGAAAACTAAACTATTTTACCAAAATTTGCACAAAGTTCGTTGCACAGCAGACAAGAGCCTGTTCAAGCTCGCCAACAGTATCTCCACCCTTGCGTGCTCTCAACCCACAATAACAGCCTCTTCTCTCAAATAGGTGGTTTACTGTCCTTGAATTCAAAGGAAACAGAATTTTTTTATCAGTTCATCAGTTCATCCTGTTATTAAACCAAAGTCTGAAACCAAGAGGTCATGGTTATGGATGTATGAGTGTCGTGGCTCTCTGATGTTTTTCTCACATCTTTGTGAAGAGTTTTTATAATATAATCCTTCTCCCCGACGGGTTGAGGCAGATGGCCACCGACCCTGAGTCTGATTCTGTTCAAGGTTTCCTTCTGTTGCAAAGGAGGTTTTCCTCACCTAGTTTTTGTTCACTGGGGTATTGTTGAGTCACTGTAAATGTATAAAAAGTGTGGTATAATGCTGCCGTAAATGAAAAGTGCCTGGAGATAACTAGAGGTGGGAAATAAGATAAGATAATGCTTTTTTTTTTGGTAACACTTAAAATACAGATACCTGGAGAATCTAGTTATTTCATTTTTCGGACAAATTCTCACTTTTACTCCCTACAACACAGATAAATGTACCCCCCCCCCCCCCCCTTGACAGTTTCAATTTAGGCTTTTTATTATGAATGAGTTTTTAGGGGATTATGGATTATTTCTACACTGCATCATTGCATGCTGCCTTCCCAATATGAGAAGTCTGATTTTAAGGCATCAGCATTTGTCCATCACATGATGTCAGGAAATTTAACAGGAAGAACTGAACGGGGTGGTAGCTCTGCACCCAAATGTCCTTCAGAAGGAAACTTTTTACTTTTCCACATCAATTATATTTCAGAGCATGTACTTTATTACTTTTACTGGACTAAAGTAGTTCAATAACTGCTTCTTCTTTACCAGAGTCTTTTATTTAATTTTTCAATCCATGTACTTGTACATCTACTTGAGTTAAGACTGTGTGTTTTTCCACCTACAGGGATGACCTTAGTTCAGAATTGATGCCATTCACATTCAACAACCGAATCCGTTTGTAAACACAGTAAAAGGAATCACATATGGATGCAAATTGTGTTAAATGACAATTAAAAGTGCATCCGTTTGGATTTTTCACACTTTTAATTGCTCTCTCTCCCTCTGAGGATACGGCTACACAGCGGGAAATTGCAATAACCATCAATCAGAGAGATTCAAGGGGTTAATTACACATTCCAACAACAGAATTTCCATTTGAAGTCCCAATTAGCAGCTGTACAGGAAATACAACTTTATAATGAAGACATGATTGAAATCCAGTCATACTCATTGTAATCAGCGGAGATTTCTGTGAAGAATTCATCCGGTTGGTGGGAGCCTCAATGTCTTGATAAGTGTTCGTTTGTGGTTCAGCCGGCTTCAGATCTCCCTCTTCAGTTCACTTCTACTGGAGATGCAAAAGAAAAAAAGAAACAATAAATATTAATGTAAATACTAAATAAACATTAATGGCAGGGTGAGTAAATCCCACCCGCTTTTAGAGACTATTTTTCCAGTGCACAGCTGAAGAAAAATAGCTGGTTAGACTTGTAGGACATAAAGTTGCCATCTAGGGACTCACACATTTTTACAGTCTATTAATCTATGAATAATTAACGGCTCTCAGTAACCCCAGAGGAGATTACAGCACTTTGTCTTTCAATACTATAACTATTTAGCAGTGTCCAAGCACAGCACACTGCTATTGTCTGGAGACCCTGGGCCCCAAAATAAACACATGCACTAAAGTTGACAAGTAGAACAAAATAGGTCAAAATAAGGAAGTATTCCTGATACTGGTGGTGTTTAATTGTAACTGACAAAAATATGTGAAACTCCCTTCAGTTGTTATTTTTATTTCAAAGTGACAACAGAACGCTTCCTTCTTTTTTTTTTTCTACTGAAGATCATCGCTTGTACTGGAGAGAGTATTGCAGTCATTTGGCATTATTCTGTCACAATCGTAGCCTTGATGATCTTCGATTTTCTGCGCAGTGAATGTCCAAACAGCAGCTGTTATTCCTGCCTTTCTTGCTTTGTGATTTCAAATGTTGGAGACAGTTAACAAGTTTGTCTCAGTGCAGATGATAACACCAAAAAAAGACTACACACAAAAAAACAAATGGTTTCCAATCCCATCAAAAGGCTGAGATGGATCCAGAGCCAAGCTACTGCCGGTACATAAACATTCTTTAGTTCTTCCACATAAACGGGAATCTGTTTCCTCAAACAGACTTCTGCCACTGAGAGCCTGACACACATTATAATCTGCTAGTTTGAATGCGAGATATCGACGCATTTGTTCTAAATACTGACGATGGAGTTGATGAAATATGTAAGACAAAAATAACAAGCAGAAACAGTATGAGGGGGCGGCATGGCTCAGAGGTAGAGTGACCATCTAGCAACTGAAGGGTCACGGGTTCAATTCTCACTTCCCCTGTGACCATGTCCAAGTATCCTTGAGCAAGATACTGAACCCCTAATTGCTCCTGATGGCCCCGCAACGGACTGGCGACCCATCCAGTGTGAACCCAGCCAGCGGTGTAGAAAATGGATGGATGGACACAGAATAAGGCTGCAATGGTATACGATTCATTAAAGGAAGAAATGAGCGGTTCAGGATGTGCAGGGTTAACACATCTTGAATATAAATCAAATATTGCAACATTACATGCCTTTATTGTTATCAACAATATTTTAAAATGCATCTCGACATACGGGGAGACAGTGACAGAGGTGGGAGGAAAAAGCATCCTGTCTCTCGATAAATGTCAAACAGGATAACCTGGAGGCTGCTGGCAAACCCTGAATAAACAATACAATAGTCCAAATGGAATTATATACTTTTTTAAAATGTTTCATTGTAAAAGGAAACACTGCAAGTCCCCTTGTCTTCGCCACCTTGTCTGTGGTGGTTTTTGTTGGCCCCTCAAAGAAGCTAGAAAGGGATTCGGACTCATTTTTACATAGCACCGTCCTAACTTGGTGGTACTCAGGTGTCCTTTCATTCACCCATTCTACCATAAACTCACACACTGATGGTTGAAGCTGCCATACAAGGTGCCAACCTACTCATCAGGAGCAATTGGGGGTTCAGCATCTTGCTCGAGGACACTTCACCGGGGTCAGCAGGGGAAGTGAGGATCAAACCAGCTACCTTTGGGTTGGGAGACTGCAGCTCCACACCTGTTTGATCTTGGGGCAGATTCAGGGGTTTATTAAAAAAGAGTTTCAATAGTTACTCCAGAATTATTATGTGACCTTTAAGACAAATTTTCCATCATATTTTTCAGCAATAATTATTTTGTGGGCACCAGATAAAAGCAGAATTCTTATCTTCTTAGTCACAGAGTGATAAATGAAATCATTCCGGAAACAAATTCATGAAAATGTGATGAGAAACGGCGTCACAAAGTTCCTGCAGATACTGTTTAAGTTGTTCTCAGTATCAGCAGTTACTTCCATGCATTTATCACATGTGTAGCCTGTAATCTTGCATGCAACAAAAACTTTCTCTGTCTCCCCCCCCCCCCAACACACACAGACACACTTTCATTTATGGCAAGCATGCATGTAGCAGCGTCAGCAGGGATGCACCGACCCTGGTTCCAACAGGATTAGCATATCATTTCACAGAATAAAGTGCTGCTTCTTTACAGCAACAGAGTCTGCAGAGGAGGGAGTTTGTGAGGATCAGACACACATTCATGAATAGACAAGCACTGACATCTCCTGATAGAGCAGATCATTTGGCTGTAATTAGATCAGTCTGTCAAGCGGTGTCTTTCTAATCAAAGCGAGGAAACTACAAACTGTGAAGCATTAGACGTAAAGTTGGATGATTGTGGTAACACCGAGTGACGTTTGAAGGTAGAAACAGGCTTACGTTTGGTTCACGTGGAGAAAAAAGGGATTTTATTTATGGGAACTGGAGCTCACAAAGACTCACAGAGAAGATGTAGAGCACTGCTCCAAAATACCAGCGACCCGTAATGTGTATCAGTGATGATGGTTGGTTTAGCAAGGAAGGATATCCAGGAGAACAGAGGGTGGACCAGCAGAATCCAGCCATCAATTAGTCATAGGAACACCAGTGGTAAGAACACCAAGACTCACTACCTCAGTTTGTTTTCCAGACAAAAATGTTCCTTCATCCCCCTGTCATTTTAACGTGCACTCAGTTTGTAATTTAATCTTATATTCTATTTAGCAGTTACCTCATTTTTTTATTTGACAGTTTTAAATTATACTTTGCCTTTATGTATTTGAAAATAGAACATGTTTGTCCCAGTATATTTGTTTTGTTTTACATGGGTAGTTGTATTTTTTTGTATTCATATCCAGTTCAGTCATATTTTACATTTGTGGTTGCTGCCCACGCTTTAGCACGTTTTTACATGTAAGTGCTAGTTGAGCTTTGGATATGATAATAATCTTCTCACAGTAGCCAGGCTGGCTTTTCCCTGTGGTTTCCAGTCTTAATGCTAAGCTAAGCTAAGCTAATTGAGATCCATGCCTGGCACACATAAAATGATCATTTCCATCTTTTCAAGTAAGTAAGCAAAGCAACTGTTACGTATCAGTATTCCCACAGAGAGCTGACACGAAACTGAGATCTAACAGCCGCTCTGCTTCCACTGGTGTTTTGTTGCCTCTCAGTGTTGAAGTAAAGCACCGGGGATTTCAGCTTCCATCGTGTTGTGCTGGAGGGATTTTTCCACTCAGCTGTGGCAGACTGTGTGGATATTGAGTCATGTTTGCCCTCATGCACCCTCCTCTCAGCAACACGCTTTCCCCTGGACAAGCTGACTGGATTATCTTTTTATCTGAGATTCTGACTGAAGGCAGAAAGTTTCTGCTCATAGATGGATAGATGCCTGCCACATAGACTTTAACAGCCTCAGTGCATTTTAAGGTTCAATTGGAGTTAAACTTTTATTTTCTGAAATAATTAATTACTTGGAAAGATTCTTTTGAACTTGCATTTACATTTGAACTTAGTGCACACATGGCAGCATATCAAAACCCCAATGACTCTTGTAAATAGGTTATATTAAAAAGAAACTAATCCTAAATACCACGGGTGTCTTCTTGTTCACAACGTTCTTCCATGTGCATTTATAATGTTTCATTCAACCGACGTGTTAGCGGACAATAGAGATAGAGATACAGTCCCTTGAACGAGATTTAAATAGATTTCTCGGAACCAACACCATCGTTACGCACATCAAAAAGTATGGATCTGTTACAGAGGGTCACAGGCTAATACATGGAAGGCTCCAACTCCTTAGAACTGTCATTTTCAGAAGAGCAGGGGAGAGCTTGTGATTAAAAATGTGCTCAACACTCTCAGTCGGGAAGTGAAGTGTTATTCAGAAGAGAGCAGAGAGACGAAGAGTCGAGTGGAGGGGAGGAGTTGCAGTCAAGGCCTGTGCCAGCCGTTCTGTTCTCACGTGGGATGGCTGTAATTAATTTGGACACTCGGCTGCCGGGTGGCATCAGCAATAATGTGTGTGTGTGTGTGTGTGTGTGTGTGTGTGTGTGTGTGTGTGTGTGTGTACCTTTTATGAGTGATGACATATCCCCACCCTCCTACTGTATGTTGCCCTTGAGGTGGCAATTTGCATTAGTGTCAGAGTGGGACACATAAGTTAGCTGACAGTAAGACTTACACAGTCATACAACACACACACACACACACACATCTGGATTATTCATTTCATTTTCAGAGCGATATTTCCCTGTGAAACACACATTTATCCAGCATGATCATTATCAATCATCATAACAATCTGCTACATTGTGTAAAAAGTGTCTAGAAGTTGTTGTTGATCCTTCATATCTGTGGTCCTCATGAGGCTTGAATTTACAACATTTCTTTAAATTTCACAGTCAGCACAGTTGAACATTTACTGCCTGAGCTGAGGACTCCAGTACGGATAGGCCAGTGTGAAAGCCTAAATATGCTAATGTTAGCATTCGTGCTATTAGAACGTCTGCTACCCGTGCTAGATCTCAAGCCTGGACCTATGAGTAAGCCAACAAGGTCACGAGTGGTTCGAGGGTGCGACAGTAACATGAATTGAATTTGTGCTTTCTGAATCTATACAGTGAGACTAAAATTAAACAGTGGGTGTTTTTGAATGAGAATCTTGACATTTAAACCCATTTAAAAAGTATACATCTTAAAATTCTTTTTATTCACCACTTTCATTTGCACTCCAGGGTTGTGCAAGGATATGTCTCCAAGCTTAACGCTGCTCAGCTAAGAATAAAGAATAACTTGATGCTAAACATATGCAAAATGGATTGAAGCCACACAGCTGTGTAACTTTGTCCATCTGTGGTTCACAGACAATCTCCTGGTCATTCTTCTGACATTTATTACATTTACATAACATTTATCACGTACTTGGAATCATAAGAGAACTGAAATGCTTTTCAAATTAACCCATTCTGTACTTTTCTTCACGGTGGCCAAACACACGCACTCATGACAGGGAAAGAAGCTTCGTGATCTGTGAAAGCCTGAGAGTCAGGCCACTTATCCTCCATGGTCAGAGGAGTCAGCTCAGAGGGTACAGCCATGTGCTGCTGATGCATTCTGGGTACTTTTCATTGCACGCACGCACACACACACACACACACACACACACACACACACACACACACACACACACACACACACACACACGGTATGGACAACATTTCTTGCATGACCTGCAATCATCCATGTAGGCCAGTCTCCCAAGGAGTTGCATCAGTGTCTGCAGAATGCCAATGGGAAAAGTGTGTCCTTAAAATCTAAGGGTCAAATTGTTGCCTTTAAAAGAGTTTTGCAGAAGCTTTCAAGATTTTGTCTGGTGTTGGCATAGTTTTGAACATGTGGAACAGCAAAACATTGATAGAGGACATGGCAGAAGATATATTCCTGTTTGACCAATAGCTCAGTGTCAAACCATGAAATACGACTCTAATTTCACGTTTCTGTGTCCCACAATAACTGCTGAAGGTTAACCAACCCATTAGTCATGAAGGGGCTTATTGAAAATGAGTGTCATATGAAGAGAATCCAAGTTCATGGCCACGCAATGACACTGGTCTTTTTACCTCAGCATGACTCACACTGGTGTAACATCATGTTTTTGTCAGCCTAAAGCATAGAAAATGCTTATGAGAGCCGGCAATTACATAATGCTGTTTGCTGCCACCAGCTGTGGCCAGCAGGCTTTATTATTCAGAGTGCCCTCTATTGGACCAATGGTCTCACAGCAGTAATAATGAGTGAGTGCTGTCATTATACTCAATATCATAAAAAAGGAATATTCGCTGTGTAAAAAGGTCTGGGGTACAGTGAGAAATTAAAAAAAAACACAAAAAAAAACAACCTCAAGAGACATGTGAAAATCTGAGAAAAGAAGAGAGAGAAAGAAGAAAATGTGGGAGCACCACAGACCTAATTAGTCAACCTTGGTCTGCCTGATGAAGGACAAACCATTGACAGAGGCAGCACGGTGCCTGCAGGCAGGCTGAAGTACACACCATCTCTCCCCAACTCACACACACACACACAGCTTTAATTAGATTTACAGATGTCAAAGCTCTGATCACGAAAGCAAATCCCCCTCCTCCCTCCTGTCATTCATCTGTCCATCTGTCTCGCCATCCGTACCTCTTTCCATACCATCCCAAATCGCAAGGACAACTCTGAGTGCTGTGGCAGTTAATGGCAAACTGAACTGAAACACACGGCTTCTCTCTTTATTTGTATCCCTGAAAACATTCCCCTTCTCACGCAAACTGAGAGAGAGAGAGAGAGAGAAAACGTGCTTCCAGACAGCTATCGATCTGTTATGTGGCTGATATGACAGTAATGAACCTCCTGAAGTACAAACGCCAGCTTGTCAAGAGAGTGAAAGATATGCCAAACGTCCCCTGTACACAAAAGTTTTTCTAGATTTCAAGCATGTGCTTTAGTGCTCATTATGGCAGCAGTGTCAAAAACTATGCTGCAACACTCTAAGTTCTAATGGGGAGTTTCCTCATCAAGGACATAAGATGTTTGAAAAATAGATATTTTCAGTATGACCAGATCTCGTCCTCTCCTAAAGTTCGTGTCTTTACGAAAATATAAAGCGTCTGTATCTGTGATGTCCCATTACTTTTACCCTTGGAGGAAGATTTTGCTGCAGTTCAGAAACTCAAAAACAAGAATTATAAACCTGCAGATCAGGATTACAGACCTGCAGATTTGGAGCTCTTATTTGGTCACAAGGTGAATAGCTGCTTATCAAATCCTTTTTCTGTGACCCCACTCATCCATGGTTGACCATCACGGATCTAAAATAGTCGCCTGTGACAGAAGACCCTGAAACCTGCTACAAGTAGTTCTGACAGACTTGCTTTTCAGGCTCTAAACATTTTTTTCCTCAGAGCCTGAGGACAATCCGAGGTTCTATTGCTTGGAAACAATTGGAGAGTTTGAAAAAAAAAAAAGTCCAAGGTCCTTCAGCTTGCAATTTCTGTGACGCACAGCGGCTGTGTCCCTGTAAATACTGTCACACTAGCAACATGAGCATTGGTGGCCCAATGGCATTCACTGAAGAAAATACAACAAAATTAGTTCGTCAGGTTTACAGAAACATGATCAATTCCAAACCAACTCTCATTTTTAAAAATTATTTCATACGTCTCAAATTGGTTTCCCAAAGGGGGATTGGGGCTAAGTGCACTTTCTGGAAAGGTATGTTATTGGTTGTTCTAGTCAATGTCCAAGAAATTATGAGGCTATCAGAAATCCCTGGACTCTAGTAGACAGAAATCTGCAATGACATCCCCTGACATACCCAGTGCCTTGAATACTACCTCAGCAGTATTCTTCAGTGTGTCATAGCAAAGACAAACGTCTATATCCTGGTAAACTCTCCACAGGGGTGCCATAAGGCTCAGTGCTTGGGCCCCTTCTGTTTCCAATACGCACCATCTCACATATCACTTTTATGTACTTGACATCCTGTTGACCATGTGACACTGTGGTCTTGGTATGGATCTCAGCTTGTCTATCAAACACGTCCAGGTGGAAACAGACCTTCACCTACTGCTCTAGAACTGCATACTAGTTGTACTGGCAAATCCACCTAACCATCACAGCCCAATTGAGATTTAGGAGGACCTGACGATCAGGTATTTTCTCTGATCAAGTTGCACTGGTCTCGTGGTTTACGCCACATACTTCAATGCTGCGATGCCCTTCCAGAGAATCTCCCAGTATGCACCGTGAAACAGATGCTCCAAAATGCTGCTGCGGTTTTCGATCAACCCAAAAGGGCACATGTCACTCCGCTGCTCATTGACCTTCACTGGCTGTCCATGGCCACCCATATTAGATTCAAGTCACTAATCCTCATCTGCAGAGTGACTTCTTGGTCTGCACCCGTCCACTTGAACTCAATCATACATGTTCATGATCCTTCTCGTGTTCCTCCCAGTTCTGGCACTGATATACCAAACAGAATCTGAGAGCACCGCTTTTCCCAACACCTCTACAGCTCTGACACACACAACTCAAACGTAATGTTTTGACTTATTGAATAGATTTAGAGTGTTTATTCCAGGGGCACCTAAATCTCAAGTGTTGTTCCTCACTTGTAAGTCACTTTGTGTAAAAGCATCTGCCAAATGAATAAATGCAAAGTAAATGCAAATGAGAGCCAGACAGAGAAAGAAAAAGTTTTTACGCTTTTCTGTTCTCTTTCAGCAAAGTCCCTGAAAAACCATGCAACTCCGAAATAAAGCAGAGTCGTTTTTAATGGGTTGAGAAAAAGCCTCCGCTTTCAAAGCACCGTTGAAACAGTTAAATGGAATGATACTATGGAAACTACCAGGACTGCAACTGCCTGGGAGGATTCTCTTTACAAAAGTGACCTAACGTTTATGAGTACAGTGACATCTCACTGTTGAAATCCATAACAGACACTCACCCTGGCTGGATGAGGCTGCGTTTGAGTGTCGATACCCATGTGCAATGTGCCAGGTACTTACATAGATGATCTAAAGTGCTGATAGGCTCCATTACTGTCTCTAAAGGACTAAACGGTCATGAAATTACATGATTAGCACTGACCTTCTCTTTTAACAGCAGAAAGAACTACCCCTCTTTGTCTGGCTCCCTTTGTCTCTCCAGAGTTGCGTTACTATAAAGGTGTGAGAAGAACGCTGTGAAAGATTATGCTAAATTCTCCTGGTGCTTCCCCTGAATTTAAAGACGACCCCTTTCAATCTTGGTGTCCAGCTGCCAGTCCCAACTGCCAATACTTTACCGTGTCTCAATTTGTGTGTTTCCTGAGGGGACACGCTGCTAAGAAGAAGATAATGTGGTGTAATGGAGATGCGACTTATATATTAAACTCTATTACTTCTTTTCCATCTCCATCTCTCTCCATCTGTCTCTGCAGCCTCCCCCTCCAGACAAGTCTCGAACACTTCACTCTGACTGACAGACAACATGTTATACTCTTAATTCTCGGGCCTGGGGAGACGCTGAGGACTGTAAATCTTAAGATTTTCCCGTAGGATCTGCCACAGTCAAAGGCAGGGCTTAAAAGTGAGAGAGCAGTAGGATTCTTTCATTTTCCAAGTTGGCTTCATAGGAAAGACGCAGAATTCTGAAAGTATATTCAGTTTGCCTGTCAGCTCTCTCCACCTTCGTGATAACAAGCTTTTAATCCACTTAAGGTTTTTTGTAAGTTAAAAACCCCCCCAAGTACTTTTCAACTTGTAAGGGATCATTCACTCTGCCCTCCCCAACATGCATAATCTAAAATTAAAAAAACATGCCTCTTATCAAAAATGTCTGCCCTGTAGTGATAGTGTGGAAAAAATGGAGAGGGAAAATGAGCCTGGATATTATAGTAACACACATACAGAAACACCATTAGCATACAATACAGCCCTATCAGCATGATTTACACACACTCACACACACCTTAAGGATTTATCGTAAGACGGCTGTAATAAGCGAGAGAGAGTAACAAATAGTAACTGTGAGGAGCTCTGAGCTCCAGGCCAGAGGAAGTTGTGCGTGTGTGTTGGGGGGGGGGGGGGGGGTGTAATTTATAATTTCAAAACAACAATACCTTCATATCGCTCCCTCCTCACTCTCTCCCTCTGAGTTATTCTCAAATATGTTCCCCCCTCGCCAGCTTGCCACTCGTCAGCCTGAAGTAGGATTTCTGTGCCAGGAGGTTGCAGATCCAAAGGTGGAACACTGGCACACCCAACGGGAAGGCCGACCCAACCAGCAGAGCCCAATCCTCCTCATAACTGCACAGGGGACACTTTTGTCTCTCTTGGTAAAGAACATATCCACAATGACTGCGGTGACATGGACATCAAAGATGGCATTAATGGCCTCAATATTCTGAATAAGACAACAGCCCCATTAAAGGTGAGTTTCTTACAGAGTATTCCATCCATATTCTTGTTTACATGCTGTGAAGCACAGTCTGACTAATGACCTACAAATGGTTTTAATGGTTAATAATGCAAAATAGAGATTGTGACTTGCTGGAGGCTGGAGATACAAAATGCGGCAAAAACTGACTTCAGTACAATTAAGCATATACAGTACATGTCAGCGAAGTACTTCAGGAAAGCAAACAAGATTTGAAAACTCCACTTATCTTAATCTGATTATTGCTTCCACAAATTATATTATTTTTATACTCTTTCTTTCCAGGCTCAGGTTGTTAGAAAATGCTGTGTGTGCCTTAATTGTGTTAATGTTGGAATATTGACGTATGCATAACCCCCGGACCTGTAGTGACAGAAAACAACATTAAAATGGGAAATAGATTTTAGGTTCCTCTAATCCACAAGTACATGTTCGTGTGAAGAATTACGTGTGTGAAGTCGTGTCACATCGCTCATCGATGTATTCAAATTATTGACTCGTGAATAAACAGGGATTTTGAACGCATATGAAAATTATTTTAACTGAGTGTCAAATCTGGTGTGATGACCCTCCCACCTGTGTTTCAGGGACACAGGTAGGACAGACCATGATGCCTGCTCCAGAACACAGACTAAACTTAGCAACGGTGATGTGGCTCTTGATGTGAGACCAGTTCTATAGGTGGAGAAGGTGGATCCTGAGCATCAACCTCTGCCCCCTTTAAAAAAACAACAACTCAGGCCTAATAGTGTGTTTATCATCTGGATGTAGTTTGAGCATCATTCCTATGCTTACAGGACAGTACAATCGCTCTGCCCCTCCCTATCAGTAATCTACAGCGGGCTCCAAACCTCGTCGTAGCCCCTCCATCCTCCACGAGAGTTAATCAAGAGTTTATTGTGAAATGTAGTACCTTTCAATGAGTATGAATATCGACCTTGCTTGAACATGATAGCTGGACAAATTCATTTTCCCTTGAAGGCCGCTTACTGTCTGAAAGCCTGAACATGGATCATGAGTTGACATCATTCCCGTCAGGGAAGCATTATTTCTGTATTCTAGAGGTCAGAACTTGACATTTTTAAGCAACAAACTCAAACTCGCCACCTAAACAGAGACAGAAGTGGGAGAATGACATGTGGTTTCACAACCTCCTGTAAAATCAATATCAACCCTCGAGAGGGAATTCACCTGAAAACATCTGAACATGTTACTCAGGCATCAGTGGAACATCAATACTCATCGACTTATTTTTCATGAATTATTTCTATTCAAACCAGCGGTGGGCAACATGTTTTACCAGAAGTACCATATTGATTTGGTTAAGGTTAGTGAAAGGCCACACACTGGACAAATGAATTAAAACAAGCATTTATTTGCTCTCCTTTGCAAGCTTGTGTAACACTTTGGTGGTAGATTCTGGGACAACTGCTTTCTTTTTTGTCTTGCACTTGAGCTGGATAACAATTTCACAGGGATGACAAGTGGAAAAAATGTTTCTTTATTTAGTATTCCTTGAACACGGAATATCAAACATGCTGCCTAGTAGCAACAAATTTAGATGCCAAGACACGGTAAAAAAAATGTAGCATTCAGTGTACGTCTCTTGTGACACTCATTTTAACTCGAACATCACAACTACTGCTACTTGCCTATAATCTACTTGAAGCACTTTAGCCAGTTAAACATTTTTGGAGAAAATGCTCTGAGTGTATTAAATGCAATGTTCTGATAATATTTGTCATAAAGTTTTTATTATGTTCCCAGAACATTCTTCACAAAATGAAGGATAACATTCTTGAAAAACACCTTCATTCTCAAAATATTGCAGTGAAAACATTTTGTGACATTGAACTTTATAGAAGCAGTATACAAAAGGATTCAACAACCCTAAGTTTTCTGTAAATGTTCAACTCAAATATTTTCTTTAGATTCAAAGCACCCATGGCTGATATTAGCCTTTATTAGGCTAATTAAACCTGATTACTGCAGCACCCTCTGCTGGAATCAAGTTTAATAGCAACGCAGACTCCTGCATAAAGGTTTTTGACTATAATCCACAAGTTCTAATGATGTCAAGACCATGTTTATCTCTAACATTTTAAGGAGGTTACAGCATTTCAAATAATGTCGACGGGCTTACGTTAACTAAGAGAAAAAGTAGCAACCTCTAGATTTTCAGGATGTTTTGGAGACACTAACCGGCATTTTTGCAATGTATTTTTCTGGGAACGAGTGAAATATTTTTGTCAGGAAGTTGTGCAATGTACAGAACGTTGCACAAATAGTCTCAGAAAAACATTTCTTTTTAGCTGATTTATTGATTTATTTTTCTTTTAGGATTTTTTTTGGGGTGGGGGGGTGGGGTCAGACTGTGATTATGCATCTGTCAGTTGCAGTCCTGAACCAAATTTTGTCTGCAAGATTAAAACCAAAAAGCAGCCCTGCGGTACAGGTTAACCATTGGAAACCAGCGCCATGCCAACAAGGTCAGCCGAGGCCAATGATAATCATTTTACAGTGCTTATCAAACACTATTACACACACCATATATCCTTTATATGATCTGTGAATGGACTTCACTGAGGAGGATGTCCACTTTGTCCTTGGTTTAATGGCACTATAAGTTGATAGAGTTGCAGCCACAGATGCCATAATGTGCCCGACGTATCACACATACACACACACACACACGCGAGCTGTTGTAAGGTTATCACCGTGACTTCACTGTGAAGAAACAACCCGTGGACCTTGAAGAGGTGCCATTTAAGGCTAAATAATATTCAAGCTCTTCATATCAATCACGACGTCTGCAAACCTACAGGCCATAAAAGGAGACGTATTATGAGGCTATGTAAGCTGGCAATTTTACCAAGAGTAATATGTGGGTTTTGCATCATCTATAATGTTTTGTACAATATTAACCACTTTCTGCTGTAATTGGACCTGAGAATTACACTGAACATTATTATTTACCTCTATTACGAGTATAAGACTACACTTTAGCGGGCTCTCTCTATTATATGTTTGGAAATTAGCATCCACAGGGTGTATCTGGCCGGGGAGATGGAGGGATAACCCCGCTTCTTCTCTGTTACATGTACACAGCAGTAGTATTTAGCCTGACAACCCCTTCTTTGAAAGCGAATGATATTTTTTTACATATTCATGATCCCCATGGTGTATCCTTCTCATGACCTCTGAATTGCATCTGCAGAGGGCATGGACACACGCACGCACACACACACACACGCACACACACACACACACACACACACACACACACACACACTCTGAACATGTGCCACCTCAGAGCAATTGAAGCCAGCTAATCTATATTTTCAATCAAATCCAATTACTTATGTGTGGCTGGTAAAGCAGTGGTAGGGACGGGTGGAAGTCTGAGGGATCATAGATACATGACACAGGGACTGATGGATAGATAAAGACAGAAAATTATATGCTGGAGGTGGCTAGACAAAACAAAAAGTGGAAAACACCAGGAAAGAAAGAAAGGGACCAAGACAGACATGGAAGAGAAGAAAATGTTCTTTAAATGTTAAAGTAAAACACTGTTTTGACATCATTGGAATTTGTGGTAATAACGGAACACATTTCATGTAAAAGTGAGGTCTGATCCAGCGTAAAATGGAGGGAGAGGGGAATGGATGGAGATATTGGAGGGGGAGCGGGTTTGGCTCAGCTGATGTGGATGATCACCAAATTACCATCAGTTCTGAGCCCAGTAGATTGTTGTGTTGGCTGGATAATTGTTACCATCAACTGAATTCAGGAAAAACATGAACTCAGTGAGATGCAGCCTGCCAAGAGTGTATTTTCTTACACAGATTTAGCAGAAAAGGTTCACTCAACTAAGAAGCTGTTGCCTGCAAAAATAATTAGCCAACCGTTTCATTAGCTTTCACAGTAAAAGCTTTTATACGCCATATAGCCAACATCATGAAATTTTAATGCCAAAATGTGATGTGCAAAATGGTGTCAGATGTGAATTTTCAATATTTCACATTCCTTTTTGGACACTTTTCATGCTGCGGCAGTCAGCCATGTTGTAACGAAGTGGACAACTGTCCGTCTATTGCGACACCGGTGTGAACAAAGCAGAGGCCGACCACTGAAAATGAGGTGACTCACTTACCGCAGGATACCTCTGTCATAGTCACCAAGTGGGACCTTAATCTGAATGAGCCGATCATTTTTTGCACATGAAATTCATGGCACGAGGCTGCCTGGATCCATATCTACCCAAAGGATCAAGTCAGTGGTTTTCCCTACAGACCGAATAACAATTAATAGCATTGACTGGACAATCAAATACAAACATGCTTCAAACTCATGAAGATTTAATACTGAAATCCTGTAAAGTGAATTACCAGCTTGTTAGCTTGTAGCCCTGTTTGAAGAAAAAAAAAAAAAAAGAACTTAACTCTAGCTTGTGCAACCAGCTAGTCATTTTTCAACCAGTCCTTGAAATTGCCAGTTGTAAATTGTTTAGTATAAACGCGGACGTACGATTACATCAGTTCCACTTGTCATTATGTCTCACATCTTTAAAGTGAGATGCTGGAAATCCTCTCGTGTGCACCAAAACTTGGGTTGGGGGGGGGGGGGGGGTAGTCAGCAGGGTTCATCCGCTGGGAGCCAATTGTGTCTGAACAACTGTGTCTGAACAACTGTGTCTGAACAAATGTTCATCCGTCTTGATATTTTATTTATTATTTATTTTATTTATTTAAATCTGGATGGTTGAGGTGACAGGAAACGTCTCATCTGTGTTCGAGTCTGGCTTGGTTTCTCTGGTTTAACTTACAGACAAAAAGTATAGACATGAGAGAGTCTGAGTGTCTCCAGATCCTGCAGGAACACATTAATCTGCTGTAACACGTCTGTGTCGATCTGAGGGAACACGGGGGCCTTGTACTGTTAACCGCCTGTCTCAGTCTAACGGTGTCACGGCCACTTGGGGGTTGCTGTCGCCTCTGATTTTCCACAGACCGCCGTTCTACATGTGTGTGCTTGTGAGTAATGGAGCGATTAGCATTTAAGCAGTGAATTAAAATTTGGATTCCAAGGATGGTAACAGTGTTCTAGGAACAGAGCAGATGTCAGCAAAATATGAACTGCTCTTCCTCTACTTGTCCACCCCAGTCTCCCTTTAGTGAGGATGCAGTGAAGAGGAGCAGAAAATAATCAAGTGTCTTTTTAAGTGGTCCTCACCATTTGTGATACCACAAAATCTCATCACATTAGATTCAGTGTAAATAATGGAAGGACGGCAAAAGAGAATCAGCTACCTAAATGTGTTCTACCTCTCCAAGTATTTAATTTCTCTGTGCAATTTGTTTGTCAACAGGATTGAAAAAAATCTACAAGGATGAATTTCACCAGATGTGTTGGAGGGGTGTAGCACGAGCCAAGGAAGAACCCATGTTCCTCAGTGTTCTATTGCATTTCAAGTATTTTGTCAGGTTTAATGGTGGATGTGGAGGCAGGATACAAAGATCTTAAAGCTTTCAATAACCAAAATCAGTGTTTAAATGGACTGGTAGAGCGACAGCAGCCGTGTATCTATAAATGTCGGAGGACATAACTTTGTCCCTGCAGATGAAGTAATAGCTGATGGACGCTGAATGAATCATGTGATACGATGGAGTTCCTGTATGTTATTATTATCCATCATTGGTATTTTGTATCATTAACTGTTCATTATTAATCATACATGGGAATTCCAGACAAGCACTTATTTGCTTGTCTGTTACCAACATAAACTGTGCTAATCTGACGGCGATTAATAAAGAAGATAAAGCGTGAAATCCAAGCTAGCGGCGGAAACAAACAGGATTATTTTGTCGGTATCGCTTGCTGCATCGTTGCTCGTTTAGTCTGTTTCTTTTGTTCTAAAAACACAAAGCTTCACAGGCACGTTTCCGCTAATACTTTATCTTCTATGTTCTGTTTTATATTGCAACAGAATGTATTTTAGAGTCCATCCACCATGAAATTTATGCTCATCTGTGATCTCCCACATCTCCAGAGTCAGACAGAAAACTAGTTGACATCCCTGACGTACTACCGAGCCCCTGCTGTTCTGGATTGACGGCAGAGCCGTGACGGAGAGAGCAAACTAATACTTACCAGTCAAGCCTGTTGGACAGCAGGAGAAGAGTGATTGTACTGTTGATGGGGGTAATTCTGCAGAGATAGGAAGAGGGAAGAGGCGGATTAGGATAAATAACAGATGCTGCGTGATTGATATATACTGTATCACAGCATTCAGCCCTCTCAGTGAAAGTCAGCAGTAGACAGGGATGAGTTTAATCAGAAAGACAGGGGGAGAGGAGGGGAACTCATGGGCAAAACAGACATATTTTTATATCATTGAACTGAGTAATCCTCTCATTAAATTAATGCTATTCAAATATCATTACTTGCAATCAGTCACCCACACAACCCGGTTTGGAAAAACACTTAATTAGACACCTTATTTGATGAAGTAAAAATACTTTATGATCAAATTACTCCAGAAACCAAATCATAATAGAGTGGAAATGAAAACACAGAGACAGAGACGGAGCAGTCCAATAACAAACAACCCAGAGATGCTCTGTGAGAATTGATTAACTCCAAAATGTCATTCGGGGTTATGACATCAGAGTTCTTATTGAGGTTTGAGCTGCTTGAGGATACGCTGCCACTGCTTGCCTTATTACCTCCACCAAGGAGGTCACGTGACAGTTTGTCAGCAGGATGACTCAACGACGATGGATTTTGATGAAATTTGGTTGAAAGATGGGTATGGTGCTACAAACTTGGCCAATAAAGCTGATTCTGATTCTGTATACTTAAAAAGCAGAAAATGATCAACTTTTAGAGGTGATCTGGATCAAATAGTAGATCCTGGAGGATCTGGAATACTGTTCTTGGTCTTTGATTGGATATGGCGATTTGCAAGATTAGTTCCTGGACATGTAAAATCCAGGTCAAACCAAAGATTTGCAACAAGACTAATGGGAATCTTTTTTTATGATACTATGGTTATATTCTGTATCCATGTACCTTTCTAGGTGGGGTTATGTGCTGTCTGAGTGTTTTCCAGGTTTGGCTTGTTGCTGTTTGTCTGATTATACGATAAAACTGAACAGAAATGGAGGGGCTCTATATTCCACAGAGTCCACAAGGGTGAGGCTATGGTGCTCAAAAGCCTTAACAGCAGAGAGGTAAATTCACCGTACGGTGATATTCTTGTGACATCACTGAGTCCCAGGGTGTATCCATGTTCATACCTCAGAATCCTTAACGGAACACCAGTGTTCACTTCAGGTGATGTGTAAGAACAAGTCCCCTGTGGAGAGTCTGTGCTGAGTCGTGGAATACCAGGGAAGAGGGAAAGGAGGAGGTGGAGGGTAAAGAGTGATGGCTAAGATTAGATAAAGGAGAGAGTCTTGTCATTCTCAGCGAATACATTTACCCTCAGTGAGCTGCAGGGGTGGTCGCTTAGGCCTCCTGGGTGAATATTTGTAGCACAAGGATGACATCTAGTGGTTCCGTGGACGAGAGGGACGATGGTTCACCATGGATGTCAGGACTCATGAACCAAAATTGTCTCAAATCTTCCATCCTGCTCTGTCCTTCGTTTCTTTTAAGAATAAATACGGCTGTTTGGAAGAAAGTCTCCGACTAAAGCCAGGTCCTGCTGTATTTACTGAGTCTTTGGATTGTATTTAGCATCTTACTGTCACCATGACAACGATCCCCATAATTTTGCAAATACCTGATCAATTCAAAAACACAGAAGACTAAGACGAGGCGAGAGTCGATGTGAGGATTTGAGAAATTTTGTTCGGTTTTACTCTGAGTCATTTGCAAAGCCACCTACTTTACATCAGTATATACATACATTGTGTTACAATATCAATTTTAAATCTTGTTAAATAACTGTGTTGGATTCCTAAATGAAACAATAACCAAATAAGGATTTGCCAGATGCTCCATCGAGAACATCACGCTTAAATTCAGCTCTGTTTGTGTAACACAGATGGTATCCTTGTGTTCCTATGAATGAATTAAAAAAGACATAAACCTACTGTGTTAAGGTTTGTAGCTCATTTGAAGACCAAGGATTTTATGTAATTTCTGTTCTTCATGCATAAACGTGTCAGGATGAAGTAAGTCTGATCCACAAAGCCTCGGGCCTCACCAGTTACAGTCTGACTCTTTCTCGGACGGAAAATCTACGCAGTTTCTCACTCACGCTCCGAAAAACCCCACAAGATAAAGCAGTGAGTCACAAAGAGAAAGAAGATAAACCAGTAAGCAGGGGGAGTTCAGTCAGGGATCAAAGTGGGAAACGAGGAACACCTGAAGTTCCTGTTAATGAAAGCACGTGTCTTTCATCGCATTTGCACGAAATTATTTCCCCAATACTGTCTTTGTTCTGTTATTTCACCTCCTCATCTGAGCTGAACACAAAAGAACCGTGTGGGCCAAAGGAGAAATATGAACATTTAACAATGGCTTTTGAACCCTTTTATTCTATTGACTGCATAAATCTGTTCATTCTGTAAGAAATTCAGGATATGTAACATCAATCTCAGTAATTTATGTAAATTCAGGATTCTGCGTTGGTAAAACGTTGTTGACGTTCATGAACTCTGACCTTTTCCATTTAATTCACTTCTGTACCTCTGTTGAGGCAAGCAGGGGAAATGTTCTGCACAGCTTTTTTCGGTGGTACATTCGAGACTCGAGGTCTGTGAAAAAAAACGTTAATTGACGACATTTGCAGTGAGAAAAATGAAACTGATGTTCAACGGCGACATAATTAGCTGGAAAAAAAAAAAAACGTCCGAGCTACGATAGCGGGCTGTAAAATCTCAGGGTTGTTGTGGAATAAGAACAGTTCCTCAAGCTAGTTCTATGTATCAGCCATTTATTTTTGTGTTGAAATCAACATAACAAAAACATTCGCTACCTCGAAGTCAGATCAATCAAAAGTAATGTAAAGAATAACTTATAAAAATGATTTCAAAGCTGAACTGTTTAACAGCAGTTTATTAACGCTCCAAATAACAAAACAACAATAGTTTGACTCATTAGCCAACAGCTGATATTATGTAAAACATCAAGAGCATGTTGAGAGTTACAGCCATCTGTGTATTTCTCTGTACAGTAAGAACTCAAACCAAAAACTGTGCCTGGGCAGCTTAAAAGAACAAACCAACTTTTGGGAAAATACTCTTTGTTGTCCATCCTCCCCGTGCTCACGTTTACCATCCACTACAATATGTGCTAAGCTAACAAGCAGTCAGCTGGTCTCCGAGGGTCTCAGCCCCCTAATGCCTGGGCAGGGGAGGGAAGGGTGTCGATCTTCATGGGTTGCTCTTGAGAGGTCGGACAATAATTGTTCAGCAGAGCTGGTCTCTGCACCTGCTATGCATGTTTTCTGAGGAGATTTTTCTGCATTTCTATTCTAATTGTAACCAAATAATGAGCGGCTTCAACCGTAAAGGTTAGCAGGAGAGTTTCTTCCAGCTCAGCAGCTTGGTTTCACGATGATGACACATGTACTGAACATCAGTCCCAGCTTCTATTGTTCCTCTTTTAACGATTACTCCTCCAAAATTAACTCTTTGCGTTTTAAGATTATTCAGACTTCTTCTTTGGTTTGCCTCTAGGTTTCCCTGAACTCCTACCACCGCACCTCTTTGTCTCAGCTTCATCTTCTGGGTCGAAATCAGAGTCGCTGTCTTTTTTTGATCGTCTTCTTGATTCCGCTGAATCTTCTTCTTCTGCAGAGTCAAAGGATGCGTCACTCTCTTTGTTGCTGTGGGACTTTTTTCCAGTCTTTTCGCTGAGACCTTGATGTTCCGTTTGATCTGTCAGAACCAAGTTGCCTTCTGCATCTCTCTTGGGCCTTCCTCTGGGTCTGCCTGTGCTCCGCATCCTGTTTTTTGTTTTCTTCTTATGCATCTCCTGTGTACCTTCTGCACTGACAAACTCTGAGTCTTTGTCTCTCCAGTTCTCCTCAGTGTCACACCTGTCAATCGCCCCTTCGTCGCTCGTACAGTTCTTCTGCTTGAATCTAGATGCGTGGTAGCGCTGCGTGTGACTCTTCAAGCTCACGTTGTGATTAAAACGTTTGTCACAGTGCCGACACTTGTATGGTCTCTCCCCTGTGTGCAGGCGCATGTGGGACTTGAGGTGACTTGCCTGGTTGAAGCCACGCTGACACACCGAGCATGTGAAAGGTCTCACTCCCGTGTGCACAACTGAGTGTCTCTGCAGATAATGGACATTGGTGAAGGAAATCCCGCAGGCGTCACATTTGAATTCCTTGGGGCCTCTGTGGCCGGCCAGGTGGACTTTACGCTTTATATCGCTGGCAAACGTCTCTGAACAGTCTGGGCATTTATATGGCTTTTTGCTGCCTTGACGGGTTCGCTCATGTTGAAGTTTGTCCACTCTTGTTTTGAAGTTAATGCAGCAGAATTTACAAGGATGTTCATAGCTTTCACTGTGGATTCGGCTGTGAGTCTTAAGTGAAATCTCACTTACGCACCGTTTCCCGCAGATATTGCAGGAATACAGCTTTGTTTTGTGATCACATTTGTGAGGCTTCTTAATACTAAAGAAACAGCCACATTCAGTGCAAAGCTCTTTAGTCTTAAGCCCATTTATGGGGTTCACGAATTCCTCTTCCTCGTCTGCTTCTACCTCCTCCTCAGAATCCTGTGTTAGTTCTTCATCAAGAAGATCCTCCAATGGGCTCCGTTCTGCTTCTGAATTCCTCCGACCTCCATCCTCTTGCTCACCGTCGTCTGCCGGGTCGCTTTCTTCATCGCTGAACGTTACAATCTCAGAGGAGACGGAGCAGCTGGGGTCCTCATCTGCCTGGGAACCAATGACAAAAACAAATGACCCGACAGAGCCACGACCACCTCAGTTTTCTAAACAAATTGTATTCTACGACGTCGTCGATGTCGACCACCCAGCTAAGTTTTACCTGTCGGCCCTCTGGAGATACATCAATGTCTCTTGTCACGTGTTGACAGTCTGTTGGGAAACCAGCATTCACCTGGCTTTTCCACTGGTTCCGATACTCACACTGGAGGCACTGTTGGTTCAATATGACGAGAACGCCGTGGACGACCTTCTCTGTCTGAAGTTTGCCGCCACATAAGGGACACTTGCGGCGAAGAAGTTGGAGGAGGCAGTTTTCATTCACAAAAAATTTACCTATTGCCTGTAGATGGCGAGC
This sequence comes from Aulostomus chinensis, assembly GCF_037954235.1. Lineage (NCBI taxonomy): Eukaryota > Metazoa > Chordata > Actinopteri > Syngnathiformes > Aulostomidae > Aulostomus > Aulostomus chinensis. The sequence goes on from NC_141324.1 coordinate 18,235,046, forward strand.
CCTAAAAAAAATGAAAATATGACTTGCATGTTTAAAGTATCAATCTGATGTTAAAAGACACGAATGGAAGCAAATACGCTGGAAGGGTTGAACTTACTCTTCAGGGCTAAAAATGTGATTCATGACAAACTCAGGACTCGCTTGAGATCCTACAAAATAAAGTTACATTTGTATGCGTGAGGTTGTTCAACTAATAAATATTTATTCTATTATCAAATTGTATTTTATTAAATCAAGCTGATACAACTGTGATGTAAAATAAAAATGGACAAAGTCAATAAACTCAGCTTTATATTGTATAACATGATCCATTTCTTATCTGTAAAACTATTTTACTGGATTTAAAACTGTCTGTTTCTTACCCAATGAATTTAGTTTTGATCCCTCAAAACAGGAAGTTGGAAACTGATGATCAGAGTCTGTTTCCTCCTAGGAGAGAAGAAGATTGTGGTTAAAAGTATGTACAACTGCAAATGTGTCTAGTCGGTGAGTCTGGTGGGGGTAACCTCATGTTTGTAGTTCTCCTGGAAAAGAGAAGCAAAGACAGCACGGGGGGGGGGGGGGGGGGGCTATCACGGTCTCTGTGGCCCATGTAGCCTAATTAAAGTTTGACTTCTGGGTGAAACGGAAATGCACCTAAATACACCTCCGACTAAATACTGGGTTTGAGAAATGGATGGGTTTAAATATAAAAGAAATAAAACTGCTCAGCTCGGCTCATTCAACGTGGACGAGAAGTCGAGAGAGTTCCAAAGGGAAAGCGAGATGGATCACATCACGTTACCAGGCACACGGGCTAAATTGGCCCTTGACATACACTTCATCAACTTCTTTCAGCTACAAGCCGTTGGCAGTCGTTAGCCTTTATATCCCTAAACCCAGTCTGAGCTCTGTTGACTAACATTAAATCGGATCTAGTAAAAAAAAAAAAACAACGCGAGGCCCGATAGGTTGTACAAATTCCATGTTTTGGTCGGTGGGGATACAGCACATCTGTACAGCTTGCAGTTCTGTTCATGCGCCCTGCTGACAAGATCCGACCTAACACGAGTCAACAGGACTCAAACCGGGCTCAGGATATAACAGGGGTGGAACTAGCGTTAGCTTTAGTTGTCACTCAAAAACCACTTTATAGCTTTAGCCCGTTAAGTTCTATTCACCACTACACGTTACAAAACCCAGACGGGCCCCACGACAGGTAGGCTGACTAGTAAGTAGGTTTAGAATCGTACAGGACGCTACCTGTTCGTCTGCAACACTCAGTGCGTCAAAGTGGGCGACGGCACTGCTGTCCTTTTCAATAACCGAATGTCTATTAAACTTGGCTTTTGAAAGTCTTCTGGTTTAATATGATCGCTACGTAACAGCAAATTACGTAAAATCGCGTCCGGGGTATTCGGATCCACGCCAGAGGCAACCACCCAGAGTTTCATCCTTTCTTGGTCTCCCACTGGAAAACGCTGGAAACTTTTACTTTGCCTTTGCCATTGGGAGTTCTTACTTTGGCACTTTCTAAACTTACACTGGTGCACCATGATGTAGATAGTCGTAGGCCTCTACTAAAAACTGCTTCTGTTCACCTACACTTGTAGTACAACTCAAAGATGTCAACAAACCGTGCTGGGCGTACTAGTCAATGGCAGACAAGTACATTCAGGAAGTAGCGTCAGTAGCGTATCAGTCCGCCGCAGCTGTAACGTGAGCCCACTCCTACCTACGAGAGGATAAATCAAATTACGCCTTTAATTCCAGGATAGTCCCTCAAAAAGAAACGCGATGTACGCAAAGTTTTCTATCCGTAATTATTCTATGAATATACAAATTTGAATTGATATTCTGGACTCTTATTTCAATAGCCTGGAATGTGCTGCGGAGTGTGTAAGATGGTATTTAAATGGCAGGCTAATGGGATCCTATCCACTCGCGCTAGCATCAGCACTGCAGATTGCGACGGCAGAAGGACCGGACCAAAGGTGTCGAATACTGTCTCCAGTGACTGGTAGCACCCTGGGTGAGCTGGAAACAAGGACAAAAGTCCAAAAAAGTAAAGTACACATCCCCTTACAAGGTCCCAGGGCTGCTGACAGCACACCAATGTAGCTAAATCAGACTGCTATGAGCTCCTAGTGAGGTGTACGGATCTTTTTTTCTGATTTTGTCTTCAGCTGATATCGGAAACATGATGATCTCCTTTAGGAGCCGTCACTTTTGGCGTTATCCTAAACATCAATACCAATGACACCAGGTTAACACAATAACACAATCATAATTTACAGAACCCCCCCCCCCCCCCCATTAATAAAGTATTCCGATTCTGATTCTGTCAGCTAACCGCTTCACCTCCTCTCTGACTGCGAGTCTCTCCCTCCTTGGAACAGCGCTTCTCTTCAGGAAAAAGTGCTTCGGCTTTGTTCTCTTTTTTAACTGGCAGTAATCCTCTCGGTCGAAATGGTCGCTGCACACTCGATGGTCGACGAGGCGAAGTTTATCCACATTAGGGTTAGCATCTATTTGTAGCACTGCTAACCACAACGTCAGCTTTTCCTATCAAAATACGGTAGTCTGTGAAAGCTACGCGCAGTGTTGCGTGACATTTTGTTGCCACAATTGGGAAATGCGCAAACACGGACCATTTTTTAAACGTCGGCACAACTCTAAACTCACGCGCTCATATGTTTGGTTTCTCCGCTGCTTATTTCCTGCAACAAATCAAATCGACTCTCGCGAGATTTCTGGGTGAGAGTCGGACAGACTCTGCGTAGCGGGACGAAAAACACTGTAATTTCTACCTCAAAATACAACCAGTCTTTCTGTTACTACGAATCAACACTTTTTTTTTCATAAATAACAAAAACTATTGAAAACTTACACAACAAAATTATCTGATCACTTGACATCCGTCATGATTGAGCGAGTTAATTGGGTTTTTTTTTTTTACAAATAAATTGCCAAGCCTTTCGCACGCAAATATAAGAATAAAAATACATGCCTGAATTTACCAATATATTTACCTATAATGAATAAAATGATGGTCCGATACAAATTCTCAGATTCTCCCTAAACCTTCCAACGTCTACAAAGATTATTCAAGCCCGGAAATACAGATTTCCAAATTCCAAGGTTGTAATGACAGAATGAAAACTAATTAGGAAAAACAGAATTTAAAACTGCCATTAAAGCCTCCTTCCCAAAGTTATGTTATAATTTTTTTTTTTTTTGTAAATTCAATTTGCCGTTTTTCTTTCATATTGATTTATTTCAGCTGTGCAGTACATCGAGAAGCATGTTTGCACATGCATGAAATAAAGTTGTGATTTTTCCAAGTATCTCTGTTTGTGTAATCGAGACAGAATAAAATGACGTGGAGTAGAAGTTGTCAGGCACATTCATTAATGCAAAAAATTCACTTTGATTTGGGTTCCCATAAAAAAGTGGGAAATACAGATCAAACTGTAACAGTACAACAATCGCTACTGTATTTATAACAGAGTCTGATCCGGCGTTGTCTTCCACTGTTTATTCTATTTTCTGTGCATTGTATGTATTTGTGAACGCTCAGCTCTTTCTTCCCTTCCATCACCCAGAGGTCCGTCCGCTGTTTTGGCTGCTGCATCTTTTTCTTCACTTGGTCTGGATCAAAGTCAGAGTCACTGTCAGAAGGATCAGGTCTATCCTTTGATTGTGCTTGTGTTCATGATCCTTTTCTCACTGTTCCCTTCCTTTTCCTTTGTAGAGTCAAAGGTCAGCCCGTCCCTTCTCTTCATCTTCCCTGGAACTAGTTCTCTTCCTCTGAACTTTGCCAGTATTGGTGTTTTCCATTTGCTCTGCTGCCTTTCTCTTAGGTCGTCCCCTGGGTCTGACTGCCCTACTCTTGTTATTCCTCCTCTTCTCCTCTTTTTTATCACACTCTTCCACATCATCACCTCTGGAGTGGGGTGAGTGGTAGCGCTGTAGGTGACTCTTGAGGCTGACGTTGTGATTGAAGCTCTCCTCGCAAAGCTGACACTTGTACGGTTTCTCCATGGTGTGCAGGCGCATGTGGGACTTAAGATGGCCTGACTGGCTGAAGCCACGCTGGCAAACTGAGCACTTATGTGGTTTCTGTCCTGTGTGCACAAGTAAATGTCTCCTCAAAGCCTTGCGATGACAAAGTTCCCTCCCACAGATGTGACATTTTAACTGCTTGAACCGTCTGTGGTACTTCAGATGAGTGCGGCGTTCTTTAAATTTGGTGAATGACTCAGAACAGTCTGGACATTTAAAAGGTTTTTCTTCACTTCGGTGCATCTGCTCATGATTGATTTTATCCACCTTGGTTCTGAATGTAACAAAGCAGTAATTGCAGCGATACTTGAGACCTTCTTCATGGATTTTGTTGTGATTACTTAAAGCACCCTGACTTGGAAATCTCTTTCCACAAATGTTACAAGAAAACGGTTTAATTTTGTGCTCACACGTGTGATGCTGAAGGAAAAACATCCCGCAATCTGTGCAGAGGCGACCGTGTTTCAAAAGAACAGGGTCGTCCCCATCTTCATAGTCTGTATCCACGTCAGATTCATTTGGAGTTTCTGCGCTCAAAAGAAGTTTGTCGTCAGGATTCCAATCTTCATCTGAGTCCACGTCATCTTCGATACTTGACTCAGTCACAGGTTCACTGTCCTCATCAAGACAAGCAGCCGCCTCAGAAGAATTTGTGCTGTTGCTCTGGTTGTTGTCTGTCTGAAAGATACAAAAGGGGTTCATTTTAAAATGGTCAGTTAGCGATCACAGCCAATTTTAGACGGTGGGCCGAGGCCGCGGATCAGCTTTAGTTCTTGAAAATAATGGTCCCCAGTGAGGGAGGACCTGGATCTTTCATGTTTCAAAGTTAATTTTTTTCTCAATCAGATTGACTTTGCTGGCACTCGTAATTCTTGCACATTTTGTCATAGTCATAGTTTAAATTTCCTTAAATATGCAGGCAAATGCCACAGTTTACTGTCAGTTGAGCCAATGGCACGCAACGCTACAAATCACGTGACGTTATTCAGCCAATCAGAACAGCTGCTGCTCAGCTGATGGACACGCCGTGGTCCAAAACATGGTCCTCTGTGGTATACTGGGGTATAAGCAGATGCAACAGTTAAGTATACGACCCTGAAATGCTGTTGAGCACACCGGGTAATTTTATATTTTAATAGTTACTCTAATAATAACTTCATTAGATACAAAGTGGACCTTGCTGTCTAAGTGTAAGTTGTTTTTTAACCAGCTTAGTGCCATTTCAATTATGTGAAATTTTAATGAAGCACTAACACACTATCAATATTTCCACTAGGTCATACCGACATGCTGGACAATGAAAAATGGCGATCAGGACATACACTGTTGGTGAGTTTGTTTTATTGTACTTTCTAACTAGGAACAAATATCATTAACAAGAACAGTACTCTTGTTTTCTCCATGTGTTCTTGAACACAGTACTGGTTGCTGAAAGGGTGAGCGTCTCATGCTGGCCCTGGAACCCTTAGTCATCTTCAAATGACTTATTGCCACGGTCTGTGCATTGGCACGGGTTTGTACATGGCAGCTCATGTATTTTGCAGTTGCATCTGTCCTTAACACAGTTCGTTATTTTACAAGAGCAGTGCATCAGTTCAAGAATTGCCTCTGGAGCTGGGGGAAGTGTCATCCAGTCCACTTCGAAGAAATCTCCTGCCATCTTCCAGCCATGACATTCTGGGGCGCGAATATCAGGCCTACACTCAAGGCTCCTTCTGTGGACTTCAGCCTGATAGTTTGCACGCTGGATGTGCTCGTGCAAGGAGTCTTTGTTTGGAGGTAGGTCTCTCTCAGAGCACTTTCCTGACTTGAACGGCTTAACTCTTGCCTTGTTAATATCCACACACTCCTGATCATACAGGTCACATGTGAAAGCCTCCACTGCCTTGCAGAACTCTGGCGATGGAGAGAAACTTGTTCCTAGTTCTCTAAACAGGGTGATGTATTGTCTCTGGGAAATGAGCTTTTTATAAGCTTTGGTTTTCCCCACCCCATGCATAGCACTCACAGTGTCACATCCAGAGAATGCAAGGAGACCAACGAGAAGGAGAGCAGTGGCCTAGACCATTTAGCAGGCCTATGAGCTGTGCTGAGCCAGTCATGTGCCAGACTGCCATCGCCACAATCCTTTGGTACTCAAGGTTAATATGTCCTGACAGGTAGAGACTATCTTCCTGCTGTCTTCCAACGTGACCTCAACACGCTCATTGTCTGACGGTTCCATTGAAATTCCAGATGTCCATGCGACAAAGTTAAAAAGCTGATCTGGTACCATCTTTAGGGCACTCTCAAGTGTCAGGTCTTTTGCTGTTGGAGGCCAAGGGATCTTTGGTGAACTTTTTGCTGTGTTCCAAATAATATCTTTGAGTGTGACAGCTGCATGATATAACAGCCGAGATCTAGCGTTGGTGACTTGTGACTGGTGACTTGACCCTGGTGTGTCTCTGTCATTGCCCTCAGCTTCACTGTTAGATGAGAGGGATGAGGAGGAAGAGGAGGAGGCAGCAACTTCGTGAAGGATCTCCTCAGCTGTCAGATCATCAACATATACCAAGTATGTTGTTGAAGCTTTCTGAAATCTCAAGAAAGGATGCGTCTTCTGAAGTCTGGCCTTCAGAGATTGTGCCTTGTAGCTGGATATGGTGAGTCCCTCCCTTTGTCTTACAATGTCTTTAAAAAGCATATTCAACCTACAAAGTCGCAGCACCTCTCGTCTTCTCAAAAGCCTCTCCTCAATCACAGTCTCACAGAAATACTTGTATCCATTTTCATACAAGTTGCACTCTGTTGTGTCCTTTATCTTTTTAGAAAGGTACCGAGTGTAGTTTCGGAAGCAGGTGAAGTGATATCTTGCTTCACTGGCCGCCAAGTCCCTGTCCCGAATGTGCAGAAGCAGACTCTCATCTTTTTTTTTCTTCGGCTGCAAGAAGCAACTTCCCAGCTGTGAGTGTTTCACAATTCATCAGTTTTTCTTTAATCCTTTTCCGGGTGTATAATTCATGTTTGTATTTTTCGCTTTTGCAGATAATGCATTGCACTGGCAGAAGGTGTGGTGCCCGCTTGGATGTGCGGAGGTTAGAGGTGTGGGATCTTGGAGCCTGAGTCTTTGCTGCAGTTTCCTCACCATCCTCTGTTTCTCTTTCTCCCCCTGGCACTAAAAAACAAGAAGCAGACAACACACTTAGGCTTGGCTTCCATTACGTAACAGATTAAAGATGTCAGGTTAGTTGCATTCTGGCCCTATCTTGTATGTAGATGGGGCGGCCAAAATATTACAAACACCTCTCAAAATAATGCAGTCTGGTTCAACACCACTGCAAACTTCCGACCAATCCCAGCAATGAACATGATTAAATCAATACTTGTGACAGTGTCAGTCAAAAATGAACTTTATTATCTTTATAAAGGCAGGATTTATGGCAGAGCCAAAGGGATCAAATTAGATTGTACAGGTGTACCTGATGCGGTGGCCAGTGAGTGTGGTGATTTAAAAATGGGAAGCACCTGATTTTGGCAGCAACAACAACAAAAAAGACAATGACAGATTTGAATGAAATCTGTTTGCTGCAGGGGACTCGAGGGGAAACATCCAGCAAGATAATTGCTATGTCGCCCCCCCATAATTCTGGAAAGCTTAAGTCATACAAGTTAAAGACAAAGTTTGGTTCTCAAATGTAATGTGCGTAATGTTATTGTGTTTTGATGCTGATTTCTATTCTTTTCCTTCACAGATTAAGAGGTGAAGTTTAAGATTTACATCGACATGAGATTCTTTTCTTATTCAACACTTACCCTCTTGTTCAGCCTCTTTCTGAAATAAAGGTGCCTTTTCATATCTTCTCTGGGCTCGTTTCACGTTTGCTACATTTGTAAAGGGGCCGTAGCGTCTGTGACAGCCACTGTTTGCTGGAATCACAGCAGGTTCCTGAAGTTTGAGGTTCACAGTTATTACAGTTAGTAACTTCTTTCAAAAGACAATGAACACATTTAGTCAAAGCTAATTTCCATTTTCAGTCTCTTGGCAAGCTAAAGTCATCCACATAATACATTGATTATATAGTATGACAACAAACCTTGGTTGTTAGGTTAAAGCTCTGCGCTGCCTCTTCTGCCACATTAGCCTCTCTAGTCCCAAGGTCTTTCCACAAAAGAACAGCAATAAATTTCCTCCATCCTGTGCATGTAAACGGGGTTACAGGACCATTTTTTCTAAAATAGGCATACAGCATTCCGTTGTTGTGGTGTCTGCTAGCAAACAGTTCCAAAGACACAGGTGCGATGTACGTGATCCTTTTTTTGCGATGTCACGCTCATTTTTGTCATGATTGACAGGCGAAAGAAAAACTCACTAGACCTCAGATGTTGGAAATCTGTGACATTGTGTGCAAAATTCACAATGACATTAAGGACAGCATTAATGTTCCAGAAGACTGAGGTTTTCAAAAGAAGGGATGGCAAGACTCCATCGAAATGATACATTTCCCCCCTTTCATCAAGCTTAATGGCGAACTTTGTAGACCGTTGATTTGATTCATTTTACTTCATCGTACAGATACTGACAGACAAAATGACAGGCAATGTTTGTGTTATATTAGCAATGTGTGTGTGTGTGTAGTGCGATCTTTAATACCATAGACATTAAAACATGAATGCAGACATTAATACATTCATGTCTATCTTTAATACTGTACTCTGATATCACTAGCCGCAGTGGCTGGGCGAAGACAGAAAAAAAAGTGGAAGCCGGCAAATTTCGAGGCTTGTCATTGGACAGTCACTACAATGACGTCATCCATGTCGGACCGCGAGTATAGCTGCCCGTTTGGTTTGCCGGACCCGGTAACTCAGACAAAGTTACAGATAACCAAAAAATGTGCAAGAGGTAAGAGTGCCAACAATTTTTGCTAAATTAGTTGAAAAATGAAGATGTTGTCCACAAAAAAATTCGGTTCTCCCTCAGTGGGGATCGTCTAAATACACAAAATCTCCCCTCGGCCCACCGCCTACAGTGCTTCCAGTGACCGCTAGGTGTGAAAGAGACTTGTGCACCAGATAGATGGTAGCATCTTCCACACCAATGTTCGGATGATAGGTGAACTGCAGGGGTTCCAGCTCTGCATTCACAAGGGGGCAGAGGTGGTTGAGAATGATTTTCCATTGTCTTGATCAGGTGAGAGGTTATTGCTTCCAGTCTGAAGTGGTTGGGTTCTCTGGGCTTCACAGTCTTTGGAACTGGAACCACACAGAAGAGAGGTGGTGGCGGTGTGGGGGGGTGCCTCTGATTCCACGGGCAAGGGAGGGAGCAGGGGCAGAATCGAATCTGTTAAAACACCGATTCAGTTCATTGACCCACTCCCTGCCTCTGAACTCTGGGTCCCTCACGCTGTTACTGCTGTGGCCGGAGATGATCCTCAAGCCTCTCCAGACCTCCCTGGCATTGTTCTTCTGGAGTTGGTCTTCCGGCTTCCTCTTGTAGCTGAACTTCCCCCTCTTTATCGTTCTCTAGAACTCCCTCTGGACCATCTTCAGCCTCTCTTTATTCCCAGACATAAAAGCCCTCTTCTTGACATTTAGGGGGTCTTTAGATCCAGGGTCAGCCACAGTTTGTTATTAGAGAAACACCAGACCTTCTTGGAAGGTTGGAAGCTGTTCTCTACACAAAGGTTGATATACTCTGTGATGCAGTGGGTCAAGCTGTCAATGCCCGCCCTGTGTATCCCGCACAGCACCTCCCAGTCAGTGGTCCCAAAACAGTCCCTGAGTACCTGTTGGTCTCCTCAGTCCATCTTTCCCAACTCTTGTGGTTGGGGGTTGTTTGTTCATCACAGGGATGTAGGTGGGAATCAGATGGACTAGATTGAGGTCTGAGCGGCCCAGTGGGCAGACGGGGGCTGAGCCATATACCTCCTCTGTGTTGGTATATAGCAGGTCCAGGATTTTGTGGTCCCTGGTATGGCATTCCACATAGTGGGTGAAGTTGGGGAGAGTAGAAGCCAGAGAAGCATGGTTAAGATCACCAGAGATAAGTAGGAGAGACTGGGGGTGTGACGTCTGCAACAGTAGCGTGAGGAAGCTCGCAAGCAGCTGCTGCATCGGCAGAGGGGCAAACATGCGCAGTTATCGCGATGATGTGCGAGAACTCTCGCGGGATGTAAAACGGCCTGATGCTCACAGCTACCAGCTCAACATCTCGAGTACAAAGTTGCTCCCACACAAATGTGCCAGCGGCAACACCATCTGCTATTAATGAATATCGCAAGCCCCCCACCGTTCCTCAGCTTTCCTGTCCGCCCTCACCAGCTGAAAACTATCCAAGGTGACAAGTGAGTCCCATGTGAGGTCATTCAGCCAGGTCTCCCTGAGGCACATAATGCAACACTCTTGATAGTCCCTCTGCAGCCTGGTAAGCGCCGTTAGCTCTTCCATCTTATTAGGGGAAGAGTTTTAATGTTCCCCATAATAATAGACGGGATGCTTGGTCTGAAGCCTCACTTCTCCTCCCGGCACTTGTGTCCAGCTCTGCATCCCCTTCTCTTCCTCTTTAACTCCGTGAGGATCTCTGGTCTTTCTTCCAGGTGCATCCAGGTGTTGCACAGCCCCAATAGCTTATCCCGTGTGTGGGACAGGGAAGGTATGGCTGAATGGGTCTCCAGAAATGGTTTTAAATTCAAGAAACCAACGGAAAAACTGATTTTCTCGCACACGACTGGCAGAGTCCAGTATTAAAAAGCAGTAAAAACACAGAAAATGCACAAACAGGGTCTGCGTTCATCACTGCAAACAGCTGCCACTTGAGCGGCACCATCTAATGTAACTATACATGTTACTATATGTAACTGTACATATGAAGTTTGCATATCTGAACATGTGGAGTCGCATTACAAAAACTGACTGTTTTAGGTCCAAATATCAAACATGGTGACACAGTTTAATGACAACTCACAGTCTCACCTTTCACCAGGTTCTTAAGGTGTTTCTGAAAAATGTGACATTGGTTTGTTCGACACACTAGTAGGAAAACACCAAAATGTTAAAAAAAAGGGGAAAAAAATCACTTCCTGTTGCCACAAGCTGGCGCTATGACTAATCTTCCCCAAAATTTTAAGGACATACAAACGCCACAGAAAACATGACATTCTTGGTGGAAGATGTTGCGACAACACGCGCGTCTGGAGATCAGACAGTAATTCATTTTATTTGTTAACGTTTTTCCATGTTGATTATATTTGTATTTGTATAACTTGTACAGCACTTTGGTCAGCTGAGGTTGTTTTTAAATGTGCTTTAGGGAAAAAAAATTGACTGATTTATAAAAGTTACCCGTTTCTCCTCCAGATTTACTTCTGTTCCACCCGTCATGTGTCCATCGTCATCGGCGGGGACGCGAGCGTTCACCTGGCTCTTCCACTGGTGTCGGTACTCACACTGAACACACTGTTGGCTCAAGATGACCAGGACACCACGGACGACTTTCTCTGTCTTCACTTTACCGCCACATGATGGACACTTGCTGCTGAACAGCTGCAGGAGGCGTTTTTCATTCACCACGTACCTTCCTTTCAGCTGGAGCAACGTAGCCCTGACAGAACCGGTCACATGAAAATATTGCGAACATTACAGACCTATTTTAGCATTTGAAAAATGAAAACCGTTTCAAAAGTTGAACTTACTTTTCTCTGATCATTTCAATGTTGACAACTTTTTGAATCATCCGACTGTAATCACAGCTGAACACCTCTGATGTATCAGGTGGTCGGGGGACATCACTCGGCTCTGGGCTTACTGGAGCGCCTGAAAATGAAGTTTTAAGATCATTCTCCATGTGAAAGGAATACAAGTGTCATAAACGCATGCTAACGTGTAAGAATTATACCCATTGAAGAGAAGGATTCTTGAGAGTAGGAAGTTGGACTATCACATGTTTGAGGTAGCTCACACTGAGGTGACCATTCTGTGGTGCCTGTGGATTCCTGCTGACAGAACAAGTTTGTAGTTAAGACATCAAATAAACTTCTCAGTACTGCAAATTTGAGAATGACAAAACTACTTGTACTGACCATCTACATGTATGTTCATCTGTAAATGTGAACAGAGGAAGTGACACTGGTAAGGTTTCACATGGAGTTCTGCACGTGTGTGCTGTACATAACACTAGTGCTTGGGATGTGTGGTAATTGCAGATACTGGATGTTTTTATATGACGGAATTGGTGCAATGAGGGGGGAAAAGATGATAAATGGGCTTCACCAAATGTTTAGGAGATGAAGAAAAACTATACTTTGCCAAGATCATGTCTTGTGTTATAGTATGAACAAAATGTGAATAATATAAATCACCCACTGACAAAAATAAAAGTGCCGACCACACTCAAGCAGACTCACCTCACATTTGAGACCCTCCTCCCATGGCAGAGCCTCCACGTCCAGCTCAGGTTCTTCTGGCTCGGACTTGATACACAGAGTGGGGACAGCTCCGGGCTTCAGCCGGAGCGAGCCAGTCTGGTTCAGGCTTTCAAAGCTGCCATTGGTGAAGTGTTCCCCGCAGATGGTGATGTCAGTCCAGGACGCCTCTTTAAAGCGTTGCCCGTTAACTTGAGCGAGGAACTGAACCCACTCCAGCCTCCTCTCCGGATCCTCCGGTATCTTGAACCGCGGCACATCGCGACGGCAAGAATCGCACTGGACCACGGAACACATGCCGAGTTCCAGGTAAGTCCTCAGCGGCTTCTCGCAGAGGTCGAGCAGCTTTAACAGAAACTTATGTAACCCCGACTAGCTTACGGTGTAAACAATTTAGGATAAGAGCTAATCATTGCGATGGCGGGCTGTGACGAAAGCGGAAATGGTGATTTTCTAGTGATAAACATGCGCATTACCGCCACCTTCTGGTCTGGAGTGCACATCATCTAAACTTCTGGTTTGTACTTATTTAAAACCTAAAAACCCTGTAACCGACATCACTTAACTCTTTGAAGACCCCTTATGTGTTTTAAGTATCTGTCTCGTTTACTGCTGAATATGGCTGTGTAAAAAAAATTAGTAATAAACACATGAGGTGCCAATCATAGAAATCTTCTGTCTAACCAACTGTTACACAGCTGTTCTTTTCTCACCAACCCTCAACCACACTTCCAGAAAATCACAAAGTACACAACAAACCTTCCAGCGACCAATGATTCTCCACACATACAACTCAATTAAAGACACGGCAACTCTTATCTTATATAGATCTACATATTTATATATAAAACATACAACATCGTGAAATGCATACACATCATCAGTGAACATGATTGACACGTGCTTCAGGACATTTGCCTGCAGAGTGACGGGCGATGAAATCCGATATGTTTACTTTCTCAGAAATCGATAAGAACTCTCTTCACAGCTGATTCTACGACAGGATTTATGCGTATTTCTAGACCTTTTAAATCTCTAGAGTCTTTCTTTGTCTTTTTCTACACTTTCCTAAGGTTTTACCACGAATCGTTCTCTTTCTTCCATCGGGATCAAAATCAGAGTCACTGTCAGAACTGTTTGCTCTTTCTCTTGTACTCTCAGTGCTCTTCGTCACCGTCTCCTCCTCTTCCTCCCCTGAGTCATAAAATGTGTCGCTGTCTGTCCTCTCATTCTCACTGTCCTTGTGAGTTCTCGTTGACTTCTCAACCTTTGTTCTTGAAGTGCTTGAACCTTGACGTTCGCCTACGTTACTCTTTGGCCGTCCGATGGGTCTGCCTGTGCTTCTCCTTTTTTTATCAGCGTATGTGTTGCCCTCATCAGTATTCCCTCCTTTCTCTTCTCTGGGAAGTGGCGAGTTTGTGCCTCTCTTCTTCCAGTTGTCTGACGTGTGGTAGCGCTGCACGTGACTCTTCAAGCTGACGTTGTGATTGAAGCGCTGTTCGCAGTACTGACACTTGTAAGGTCTCTCTCCTGTGTGCAGGCGCATGTGGGATTTAAGGTTGCCTGACTGGCTGAAGCCACGCTGACACACTGAGCACTTGTATGGCTTCTGTCCTGTGTGCACGAGTAAATGTCTCTGGAGAGTAATTGGCCACAGAAACTCCCTCCCACAGATGTGACATTTTAACTGCTTAGGACCTCTGTGGTCCTCCAGGTGAATTCGACGTTCTTTAAAGTTGGCGAATGTCTCTGAACAGTCCGGGCACTTATAAGGTTTTCCTTCACTTAGGTGCGTCTGCTCGTGACTGATCTTATCCACCTTGGTTCTGAATGTAACATGGCAGTATTTACAGCGATGCTCATAGCCGTCTTCATGGATTTTATTGTGAAGATTCAAAGCACCTTCACTTACGCATCTTTTACCACAAATGTTGCAAGAAAATGGTTTAATTTTGTGTTCACAAGTGTGAGGCCTCCGCTTATTGAAAAACATCCCACAATCTGTACAGAGGCGACTGTGTTTGGAGGAATAAAGAGGAGCATCTTGATTCTCCTGTTCTGTTTCCTCATCAGAATCGGTTTCAAGGTCTCTTGTTGATAAATGCTTCCCTCCTGGATTCCAGTCTTCATCTGAATCTATGTCATCTTCATCGCTTGACTCGGTTTCAGACATAGGGTCGCTCTGTTCATCGGGAACAGCAGTGATACCGCAGTTCAGGTTGTCGTCTGCCTGGGAAAGATACAACAACAAGGACAGGTAGTGATAAAGTCTGTACAGCATCGTTGGTGTTTTAATGTTATAATTTGACAACAAAGATGTGTTAAAAGCAGATATATATATTGTTCATTATGTCCTTATTAAGTCTGATTCATATTTTCACTAAACGCAAAGCTTGGTAACTCACACAGATGCTCTGTAACTGAAACTGATGTTCATGTAACTAAACCCTCATTCGCCCATTCAGCTTTACCCACCGATGTTCCAGCATTATCCCTAGAAGGGCTAATTTTCTAGGAAATCTGTGCTGTCAAATTCACACAACAAAACCTGGCAACATTCCAGGGAATCTGCTGGAAAGTGGGGCAGGAACATTACTGGGTCAGGCCTATCACCTCCCTGTGATGTGATCCAGTAACTCTACTGAAGCGGTACCTGTTGGGTCTCTGCAGCTCCTCTTGTCAGGTGTCCATCTTCAGCTGATGGGACACAAGCGTTCTCCTGGCTTTTCCACTGGTTCCTGTACTCACAATGAAGACAGCGCTGGTTCAAGATGAGGAGCAGACCGTAGATCACCTTCTCCGTCTTCACTTTACCCCGACATGACGGACACTTCCTGCTGAACAACTGCAGGAGGCGTTTTTCATTCACAATATATTTTCCTTTCATCTGGAGACGCTCAGCTCTGTTGGAAACATTTCAATAAAATGTGAGATTATCAAGCCAAGCTGATGTAGAAAGTAGGTTACCATGTCAAAGAAACTTACTTCTCCCTGATCAAATCCATTTTTGATTTTTTATGTTTCATCTGACCATGTTGAGACTTAAAAGCATGCGATGCTTCAGCTGGACATGGGACACCAGGAGGCACAGCTGGACTTCCTTGAATACCGGAAAATCCAATATTAGATAAATCATTTTGCATGACCAGAAACTGCATTCATACAAAACGTCTGCTGCTAATAAGTCTAATTTATTTGCAGTGTTTCTCACCCACTGATCCTGATTCTTGAGAAGAAGTCTTTAATGCTTCACACTGACGTGCTTCCTCTGTGGTTTCAGGCTCCTATTCAGGTGACACAGTAACGCATCTTTACTTTCTAAGGCAATAATGCAGTATAGACTACATGTAGTACAGAAGGGGGATGTGAACTGATTAGTGTTGTGTCTAAATATGGATCGTCCACACAGATAAGTTGTATTAAAAAAATATTCTATTACTCAAAGTGTAGATGCCCAACTTGGATTAAGTGTTCATGTAAAAAAAAAAGTGTATTTGTCTACATATGTTGGGGAAATTAGGTGCTGCCCAATTTGCTTGAAGTCAAATTGCAATTATTGTGTAGAAATACTACAATTTATGATAAAATAAACAAATGGAATCGTGCTCCCTGCCTGGTTATCATGAAAAATTGTATAAAAATACTAATAATTTTTTAAAATGTGTATTTCTCAACTAAAAATACAAACAAATATAAGGAAAATACCAAAACTAACATTTATACAGCGCTGTTTTGAAAAATTCTAATAAATTATGCAAATCGCAAAAAGAAAAAATGATACATTTTCAAGAACATTTGATTTGTTTGTTTGTTCTTGTTTGTTTTTAGGATTATTTGTAATACTTCCTAAGGTCTTTCCTGATTCATACAATTAGAATGGTATAACTGTAGAACACCTATACAAGTTGTACAGACACTACAACATCCATAACAACCATTACAACAGCTCCATACTCTCAAGCAATAAAAACTGAACACTGTATTCTTCATTGGAGGATTAGAACTGCTGTTATTGTGTATTACTTTAACATGAATAAACGAAATAAATTAGTAATGGAGCTGATAAATCATGAGCCCTCTTGACCTGACTGCTTACTAATGAAGGGATGACTCTTTCATAAATGATAGCAGCTGCGTGTGGGTACCAAACAAAGAAACCCTGAGAGCTGCCAGCTGTATGTATGTGTGCCGAGACGTGTGTTAGTCTGGAGGGAAGATAATTCTACTCAGGTGTCCGGGAGCCGATGCTGGGACGCGAACTCACCACACACTGGTCTGACTGGGGACACAGTGTTGGGACAGCACTGGACTTAAGCTGCACACTCGAGTGACTTGGAGCGACGTTTTCAAAACAGTCGTCTCTAAAGTGTCGGCTACAGATAGTGATATCAGTCCAGGAGGATTCTTTAAACCGCTGCTTGTTGACAACGGCGAGGAACTGAACCCACTCAAGCCTCCTCTCCGGGTCCTCCGGTAACTTGAACCGCTGCCCGCTGCGACGCCTCCCGTCACATCCCTCCACGGAGCACATGACGGCTTAAATTGGGTCCCTATCGTTGTAACAGGGGTGTTAACGTTCATAGAGACGGAAATATCCAAGCGACGCTGTCTTAAATCCACCGTAAACATTGATAAGCTAATACGGCTAGCTTCTGTTGCTACGGCAGCGGCGGAGACTGAAGGGCGAAGAAGAAAGTTCTTCTTCTATGGTTTTTCATATACAAGATGTTATAATGACGTACTGCTGCCCCCACTGTTATTGTGGTTCCTTTTAACAATAAATAAAGTATACTATAGAAAATATACGCCTATCAACCCCCATGGCAATAAAATCAGGATTTAAGGAAACAGAGAAAATTCAAATTGTATTCAAATGTAATACAACTTTTTAATTAACAGCTCCTTTTGACATTTGTTATCCAATGCACATTTTACAATCCATCAGTTCCTTCATTTTAATCCAGTTATTCAGGTTTGATGAATTTAAGACTAGACTTCTCAAAGTAAATGACTTGAGAAATGATGACTTGATTGACCTGTTTGTTTTTAATTGTTCAGTATAAACAAGCGTCTGTGTAAATCTAACAGTGAGAATAACTGGCAAATATTGTAATTAGAAATATGATTAATCATCATATATTTTGAGCAATGCTAGATCATAGACCGGTTTCTGCAGGGAAGACTGAAGAAAGATGAAGAAAATTGACTTTGGACTGATGTCAGATTGGACCAAGTGTGAAGAGTGAAAACAGTTTGACCAGCTGTTCCCAGATGTTAGTACAGCTTCCTAGTGTGAAGTAAGTACTTAAGAATATCTCTGAGCCATCACTCTCACATTTACTAACCGCAATACCTCAAACCTCAGCCTGGATATGGCCGCTTTTCAGACAAGCTTTTCGCTTTTTCCGGCTGTTTCCTTTTTAATGTGAACTCTCAGCCTCATTTCATTACTTTGTTCTGCTGGACTGTACCAGAGGGTATTTTCTGGTCTTTCCTTGTGAGTTGCATTCTTTGCCAAACAATCTGTTCCTAGTTTCCTTCAACGCCTGGTGTCCAAACACCTCTGTCATATATCAGGTCTGGACTTAGATTTGATAGCTTTCACTTCTGTTTTATGGCTTCTGCTGTAGCAAGTATTGTCCTCTACCCACCCTGCCTATTTTACTGCCAGTATTTCTGCAGTGAACATTTTATTTCCCAATTAAATTCTTATTGAAGAAACAGTTGCTTTAAAAAAGCCATTTTGTGGTGGATCTACTATCATTCCTTGATTATGTCCCTGATTCCTCTTTCTTGTAATTATTCACTTTTTCTCAGATCAGCTTCAGGTGCTGGGATGAGCCAGGACACTGCAGGGCAATAATAATAATAATAATGATAATAGCCAAGTGAAATAACATGTAAAACATACAGGTCTACAATGATACCAGTAGGTGGTGCTGCTCAGCTTCAAAAGTTTTATCATTTGTACTTCAGTATTCAGAACATGATGGCAAACGGTAAACTAGCTTGTCTGTCTTTTCCTTAATTAATCCTCATGATGGGATTGATGATCATATAAATTGGCCTTTACCCAGTGAGGTATTATAGCAGGATAAATCAAATGGTCAAAGATTCATGTCCACAATGGATCCTTAAAATTTGATAAGTTGAGCTGATAGGGGTGCAGTTAGGATGAAATGATGACACCGTAATAATATGTGTGTGTGCGTGCGTGCGTGTGTGTATGTGTGTGTGTGTGTGTGTGTGTGTGTGTGTGTGTGTGTGTGTGTGTGTGTGTGTTTAATCCCCTCAAATCACACAACACATGTCTACTGAGGGGTGGAGCTTTAATTGTATCTACTGGACATTTGCTTCCTTTTTCCTCATATTCTGGGTCTCTGGGAGACATACATTTAAATAATCCCCCCAAATTCTTTGACTTATGCCTTCACTGTCTGTTGTCAGGAGTCCAGAACACAGCTGTTTATCAAACCTGCTCTTCAGTTCCAAGACATACCATTGGCCTACTTACTGGTGGTACAGTATGAAAAAGAGGATTTGGTGTATTTTCAAACTCCTCAAGAAACAAGACATTTAACTTTTCATGCTTGTGCAGACCAAACAGCAACTCCATTCACAGCCGACCCCCCCCCGACCACCACCACCACCACCACCACCACCGCCCACCCACCCCCGGCCTTGCAGTAGCAAAATTTTTAAAAAGAAATACTGGAGTTTAATTTATTTTCCCACTGGCTGATTTGAGGATGTGTGACCCCACATGCTTCTCCATGGCGGCCAGTCAATCAATCTGACATCAAACCACCTCAGTTTGTATACTTTTGTTTGTTTTGATGTGACGACATTGTGATTATTATTGTGTCTGCTGTGGGAAAGAATTATTCAATCTGGATTATAGGTTCCTCTGTCGGAATTCTTGTAATAGTACCTGCCGTAGTCACCGGACGATGACGACAATTTGCAATTCTAAAACTTTTGCTATCATCCACAATCAGTGCACAGAATATCTTGAATGTGCTGATGCTTATTGGGAATGTGCTGTTAGGAGATAATACACCCCACACAAACACACACATACACACACACACAGTGAAAAGATCATTTCCACGGCTTACACAGCAACAAACCAATTCCTTTCATGGTGATTGCGGTTGGAATGAAATTCCCATGTGACTAAGCTGGAGAAAATGAAGGGAAAGAGTTACAAAAAAGTGTGGAAAATGTCATTTTCTTTGGATGTTTGAGCACAACGGAATTCGACCTCTGACTCCTATTTGCGTTCTAACCTTCTTCATCATATCAATTCTGGGAAAGAGGGAGAACCCCAGTCGAAACATGTCAGCTGCCTTTCACATTCGCGGTGGAATGTTGGCGAGACTTTGCGATGTTGTCAGTCAGTGCACTAGATAACAGCTCTCAGTTCATAAATATGATTGATGGCATTGCATACCACCGGTTCCTGCTCTGTTTTCCCATACAATCTTAACTGTCAGAAGCATCCGTATTATCTCACCAGCTCATATCCTGTCCAAGTCCAGGCATGATGAGGTGTTTTAACATATTCCTCATCCTTCCAGAAACCCACATGACAGAAGGATACATTCTACTGTTGCCTGCCCAGATGTGAATAACAGGCTTCACAGCTGGCACAAAACTGTTTGATCGGGGTGGTTAATGGAGAACTCTAAAAGATTTTTCATTGACCCCCCACAATGTTCCTCAATCATATTCTTACAACCAGTGTTTCTTTTGGTTTTGTTTTTTCCCCACCCACAATCTTTGAAGACCAGCCAATCAGAGGCAGAGTAGGACAATAGTGGGTCTTCTGTGGCTGCACACCCAGTAAGTCTGTGACCATTTTCTCACGGGTGGCAAAAAAAAGACTCATTAGGACTCGCAGTGTCACTTAACTTGACGTGATCTTGTCCCACACTCATGGGTGCAGCGGTGGATACAGTATATCAGCTGAGGGTAGAAACCATCTGCTTCCTGCACTGTGTCAGAGTGACAGAGTTAGCATAAGTATTAGCAGTGCTAACCTAGCAACAGATTGTGTTAGCGCTATCTGTTGAAGTGGAGGAGAGGTACGCAGCAGGAAGTCGCACGTTAAAAAGTTTGAGAACCAGGGGTGTTTACTGCACAGCCTAACTTGCATCACCCTGGTCACCCTGGTGCACTTTAGCAGTTCTCTGTCTCAACACAAGCCTTCTGTTGGGTAGTAACAGATGATATCGATTCCAGAGTGTGGAAACTCTCCAGTTGTAGAGTTTTTTTCTACTTTGCTTCAATCCCACTGGGGATTTGTCAGTGTTCCACCTCGTGTTTTAGTATTTAAAAAGTCTCTCTCTCTCTCTCTCTCTCTCTCTCTCTCTCTCTCTCTCTCTCTCTCTCTCTCTCTATTTTTTACATTCTGTCCAAAGCTGCACCCCTGGACCAGATAGATTGATTGTCTTACTCAAGGACCCTTCACCACTGCGACGTCACTATGGTTAGTACACAAACTCGCAGCCATACTGACGAGTCCGCCTCTTGCAGTCAGTGCATGTGTTTTGTACCCCATGTGCCTTTGAAATGATTAGACTCTCTTTAACTACATTCAGTGTGAGATGATTGGCCGTGAGATCCTCAAAGGTTTGACTGACCCCTGTGTGTGGGACCCCAAAGATGGGGGAAGCACTCTTGAGTGAGGCACCCAGGGATTGGAGAGGTGCTGTTGGGGTACTCATGAGGTGTGCCCATGAGTGAGGTGTATGATCACACTCTCTGAAGGTGAGGGTAGTGGGACGCTGTATTTCATATTTCATCTGCATCCAAGTAAAAGACCATGGCGTTGTGGCTACCCCCTCCTGTTGCCACAAGCATAAATGTTGATGAGTAAAATATGTGAAAACACCAGGCTGATGTGAACCTCTGACAATTAACAAAACCAACTTATAGTTCTCCTTAAAAGTTGTCTGTTTTTCAAGCCTTTTAGAAAAGTCTGATACGCACTTTTATTCTGATCTTAATCATTATCATCATTGTCTCCACTTTCTTTTTATCATTACAGTTTTATTTTATCGTTACATATGACTGAATCACTGATAAGCTGTTTTAAGACATCATGTTGCAAGTTGTTGAAAGGATTTTGGCTCATATTGTCGGTTTGCAGTCATTCTGCAGACTTAGACATTAAAGTAAATGGCAGGATGAGTCCAAAGGATATTTAATAAGCTGCTTTAGCTTGTATTTACTCTCATTTCATGGCTTATAATGAATCAGTATAGTGATGATGAATGATTCATTAATTATTCCACTAGTTTCAGATTGAAAACAGTGTGTCAATTACAACAACAACCCAAGTGGCCTGTTTAGCTAAAACACCTGGTGAATAAAAGCAATCTGGCTGAAAGTTGCATCACATGTTAATTTTACACTCAACCTAATCCGTCTCATCATTACACCCTATAGATATCCTGCTTATCAGTTGAACAATTTCTACTCCAGCTATATTTTCAATTTCAGGCACACACACACACACACACACACACACACACACACACACACACACATTCAGCATGCCGTAGGATGACTCAAAAGCATGTGAGTAAACACTGATGACACCATAACATTCATTGTTCTTCCCATTGTTCCACTGCATTGTGAAGTGACATTGTCAGTGCTGCTCAACTGCTCCGAAACTGGGCAATATCTGTGGTCTGTGTGTGTGTGTGTGTGTGCGCGCGCGTGCGCGTGCGCGCGCGCCCACCTAACGGAGCTCTGCATTCTCTCATCTAATCTTCATATCCTGTGGCACATCTCAAAATAGTCCATCAACACCTCTGGGTGTGTTATATTGGAGGCAATAAAAGTCTTGAGGAATGCAGCACATGTTGGTAGAGGAAGGTGCATGGCAGCATGGAGGAATTTGAAATGGCGTTAGCAGCTAATCTGGGAGAAACCTGTCTTTGTCACGTATAAGGTTACGTGTTGCTGTGAGAATGTGATCTATGACAAGCTTGCTCCTCATGGCAAGAGGAGAACAAGAGAGCAGGCCACCCGAGAAAGTTGAACCCGAAAGAATGCAGCTCTGGTATTCATTAATGAAGAGTACTCGTCTCTAGGGTGGAACGAGAGGACTGGAATGAGGATATAAGTGTCACAACCAGAAAACTGTTAATTTTTTTTAATGCTATTACAGAAAGAATAGACACAAGCAAGGAGAGCAGTTCATGTAAATTAGAATATTTTATTGCTTTATGAAATGTTGCATGAATTCAACTGTAAAAACCTTCATATTGTTTGAAGTTCACAGAAATGTCTGGTTGGTTGTGTACAGCTCGACACCACCGTGATTGTCGGCACATAACTTACAACAAACATACATAAAACTCTTTGGCGTCCTGCTCAAAGCTCTATATTATCTAAAATAACAATACATACATCTGTATAAAATATATAATAATAATAATAATAATTAACCTGTTTGTTAGTTCAAAGCTCACAGTAAACAAAAGGAGAAAAAAAAAAACACGGTGTAGTTTTCAATCTTTTATCTTCAACGGTGAACCGAACCAGCAGAATCACCACGTCAGAACAACATTCACACACTGGAACCACACATGCAAACATACTTGTTTTTTTTCTTCTTTTCTCTTGTTTTTTTTTTTTAAAAGGAAAACAACAGATGATGAAATCAACACCATGAAGCAACACCCTCACAAAAATTACAAACATCAGGTCTGTGTCAGTTTGGCAAAAAACACCAAATTGTCTTATATAACGCATCTCACGGCTCACGCGCACCTCTTCACCTCTGCAGGACCAGCTACTGAGGCTCAGAGAATACGGACAGCGAGAGCATTTTTAACAGTGTCTCATGTGTTATAAATTATTGAGCAAAGGGATGTCTTCCAAACAGATCCATGTGATGGAAATGAGGTTACTCAGGTTAAATCTTTAGAGAGGAACGAGAACGCAGGTCAGATGACCTTGTACTGAGTATTTATCTGGAAGAGGCTTAAGTTAATATTTGGGCTATGTGGAAACCAGATAAGATAAATATGTAGCTTTGTAGTTCACTGGGGGGAAAAGGGGATAATAAAGGGGGGAAGCAGCAAATATA
Organism: Aulostomus chinensis; assembly: GCF_037954235.1. Classification (NCBI taxonomy): domain Eukaryota; kingdom Metazoa; phylum Chordata; class Actinopteri; order Syngnathiformes; family Aulostomidae; genus Aulostomus; species Aulostomus chinensis. Next base: position 18,258,596 of record NC_141324.1, read on the forward strand.
TATTTATATATAAATATGTCGGCATACACTCTCTGAGAACATGTTGCCCTATCACAGTCCACAATACTGTCCAAGTACCTCGCAGGATTCATTCTTTTCTCCCCCCGGCTGGGTCGACTGCCTGCAGCTGTCCAGCTCAGGGGGAGAGAGAGAGAGAGAGAGAGAGAGAGAGAGAGAGAGAGAGAGAGAGAGAGAGAGAGAGAGAGAGAGAGAGTCGGAGCACAGCTCGGCCTCTAAAAACAGTCCGTTTTTTTAATGTGTTGGCCTCTTTCCACAACATTCTTGCCTCTTACATCCAATATTTTCCTCCATTCTTCATTCAAAGACTCTTCACAGATTTTTCTCTATCATTCACAACTTCCAGTTCCCTAAATGAAGATTTCCACTGCCTCTGACTCCAACTCATCCAGGCCTCTGAAGGGGTTCAATAGCAACTTCTTAGGTGCTGCCTTGTCTGGAAAAAAAAAAGAACGCAGAAAAGATGAATAATTACATGAATATTTAAGGTTAAAATGATGGAAAGTAACCCAGATGCAGCTCAGCTATCTATGACTAAAGGTTAACAGAGATTTTCCACATTCAAACTCTCTCTCTCTCTCTCTCTCTCTCTCTCTCTCTCTGCTAAATGTGCTCCGTCAACAGATCCACATAATTTCCTAACCATGCACATTCCACAAGGCTGACATTATGAACCGTGACCTGGACTGATTGTATCTGATTGGCTGCTGAGGCCACAGCATGGTTAATCAATGTGAACGTCCATGACGCCCAAGCCAAAGAGGTAAACTCGCATATTTTATGGGTGTTTTATGTGTAGAGTCCAAGCTTGTGCAGGTATATTTACTCAATGATGGAAATATGTGTGCAAATGATTTATTACTGCAGATCTGGCAGTGTTCATGGATTATCAGCTCTCATGAACAAACATGCATATTTGTTAAGTTACTCACCACTATTGAGCTTAGTTACGCTGGCAGCCTCTTTGCTTTTGCTTCCCTCCATCTGCCGTTCTAGTGTCCCGGGTTCAGACTGAGCAGAGAACTGGCGGTTTGGTAAAGTCTGGTCGTCGGATAGACTCTTACCTGCAAGGCAACATCACCAAAGCAATATTAGCATGCTTGCTAACTTGAGTGTTCAATAATAAAAGTACAGGGGGAGGCGTTGCTGTGGTAGCGCCCCATATTGAGCTGTATCTACTCACCCCTACTCTTGGTGGTGCTCTTGGTGATGCTAATAGAGGGGGTGGAGGAGGCCAGTCGCGCGGGTGTATTCAAAAGGTTTGTACGGGGACTCAGCTCGTCCTTGCGTCCTTGGTCCTGGTGCAGCCGCTGGTTGAGGATCTTGATCACGGCGTCTTTTTCCAAGATTTGAGCGTAAAGGGCTCGTATCCTGATACAGAGCAGAAAAAAATGGGTCAGAAGGTGTATGACCTAATGAAAGTAAGGAGATGCTTGTTCAGTCGCATGTATGCACCTGTTCTCCATCTCTTGATTCCTGTAGTCTGCGACTGGCAGGTCCTCATTGAAACTGTTGTTAGAGGAGTGGCACGGCGAGTGGTTAATGATGGTGGTGTCTCTGTTAATAAGGATACTCAAGTTTAGCTGCAATTTTACACAGCTGAATAAATGTGTTCATCGGATATCCAGCCAGTGATTGTTACCTCTGGGCAGCGGCTGTGGCAGCCACCTCCATGGCGAACTGCCTCATCGTGCTCTCCTCTAGATATTTCTGTTCCCAGCGTACCATGTCGGCCTCGAGGGCCAGGATACGCTCTTCGCGCTCATGGAGTCGCTCCTGCAGGGAGCTCATGGTCACTCCGGGTGGCTGGGACTGCCTCTGTGATGAAGGAATGAAAGAGTAAGAAACACTGGTATGGATAGTGTAACTGTATAAAGGTGGTATTATGGTTAGTGTGTTCACCTGCTGTGCCCTCAAACTCCTCAGCTCCTGCTCTAGTCGTGTCCTCAGCTTCATCTCCAGACTCTCCCTCTTCTCACAGGTGGACTGAAGCTGAGCCAGAGCGCTCTGAAGCCGCTCCACCTTCTCCACATAAGCCCTCTTCCTCCTCAATTCCTCCTCGAGCTGGCGTCCACGTCCTCGAGCTGTCTCCAGAGCCTCCTCCAGCCTCTTAGCTTTAAGACTCTGCTCCTCCGCTGTGGCTCTCAGTCGCTCCAGATCCCGCTCGACACGCTCACGCTCAAAGTTCTGCTCCTCATCTGTAACAGAAGGCAGTGAGGGTTTAGTGTGTAAAGATTAGAGCAAGAGATTTACTTTGAATGTTTAAAACTTATTAAGATACACAAACTATGGAGATTAAATCATTCCAAAATATCCCTTAAGTATTTTCTTTGAAAAAAAAAAAATGAAAATAAGCACCAGAGCTCTGACATGGTGCCCTGTGTTCATTTAGCAAAGCACTCATGGAATGCTGAGAGGTGGAAGGAGGAAGGGGGGAGAAAGTGGCCCTATCCCTTTGACCCACATAGCACAGAGCATTCCTCATCCAGGCCGTACAAACACCAGTGCTCTACTTGAGTCCGGCTCCTCAAACAGACGACATAAATCACACTATCAACAGGTGGGCAAGCTTGTTTCATGGCTGCACCAGTTCTGGTCCCTTCCTCACTCACAGAAGAGGTGCATGAATCAAATTCCCTATTGTTAAGCTGTCTTACAAATAAGTCCAAGTTCTGCAAGTAAAATTCCTGCAGGATACCCTCAGTTACAAGTCATACTTACTTTGCTCAAGCAGTTTAGCCATGATGTGCTGGTTGTGGTCTGCAGCCTGGACTTCTTTTGCAACATGCGTTCTGGCATTTTCCAAGTTTTCTGCAATCAAATTTCTTGTTAGATCATGTTGGAAACCAAACAAGTCAAAGATCCCAAATGATGTCGGTCTTCACCTCGAAGATCTCTGTTGAAATCCTGCAGCCTCCTAATCTCAGCCACCAGCCTCCTCCTCAGCGTCTGCTCCAGATTCTCCCTCTTACTGCTGCCCTGCATCAGTTTCTCATAAGCCTCCGAAATACGCTGGATCTCCTGCTCCAACTGACGAGGGAGAAAAGTAAATGGAAGGAGATGTGGGGGGGGGGGTGAGAAGAGTGGAAAAAAGCGAAAGAGAAATAGAGGAATTTTTTGGTTAACCTACTTTACAGGCCCAGGAGGCACTGGTATGTTGGTTCATGTTTTTACAGTACATAGGTACACATGTAGGTACATATTGGACTGTGTGTATACAGTACACTCAGCCTGTGTGTGTGTGTGTGTGTGTGTGTGTGTGTGTGTGTGTGTGTGTGTGTGTGTGTGTGTGTGTGTGTGTGTGTTGCATTTCTCAGAAGGAATTCAAGCCCGCACCACTCCCCGTGAGACTGATTTATATCTACATTCCTGAGGGCTGATAGCTCCGGTTCCAGGTGTGAGCACACAAGTGTGCACGAAAGAGCGCGCACCAACACCACAAAGCGCAACTTGACAAAGACTAACACACAGAGGTCTGGGAAGGCTGCCAGTCGAGGGAAGGTGTGCATGCCTGCGCCTGGGTTGTGGAAACGGCAAAGAGACACCCACCATTACAGCAGTCACAGAGGCATGTTTACTCAGGGCTGCGGCCTGATGGAGAAAACTTTCCAACCCCGGCAATTATCATTCTTTTCGGCTGAGACAAGGCAAAAACCATCTGACATAACTCCAGCGGTGAGCGGAGCGGATTGGCTGAGGTGCCAAATGTCTCTGAAGTTGATGTGAAACAAGATATTTTACCAATTTAAGGGTCAAACGTGAGTAAAAAATACAAGCCAAAACAAATTAGTGGCAGGGAAACAATAGAGACCTTTCACTTTTTACACAGCAGCCTGCCACCTGCCATGGACCCTCCCCTCCCCTCCCCACCCCCACCCCAACCCCCCGCTCCACCCCATCAGCTGTGCGGGTCACAACATAATCGACTGCTGTCTGACAAGCTCTGCTGAAAATCTATGGCCTCCATGGATTTAAACTGCGCACACACACACACACACACACACACACACAAACACACACACACTCTGTCCTCCACTGGGTCAGCTACACAATGAGTGGTGGACAGACTGTGACCTCTGTTTGGGCCTCTGTCCTATGGAAGCTAGCAGCTGCCTGGCTCATCTGTCCAGTCCAGATGAGGGAGCATGCCTTCAGTTATATGGCAGAAGGCAACTGTCTACTGGGTTTGAGTTTCATTAACAGGTGGAGGTTAATTCTTGGAGTATTTCCCCTGCTGCTTGGCAATAATGTGAAAAATTAACAGCTTTAAACTGCCGAATTTTCTTCACACATATTCCCACAGAAGATGTATTTATCATCGTCAACTGTGAGTAGATAAGTCGTCTCCTCACCTTCTGAATACGTCCAGTCTTCTCCCTGTGGGCCTCCAGCTCCTGCCTCAGCCTCTCATTCTCCATCAGCAGCAGCTCTACTTGGTTGGGCTCCTCCAAGCCAGCAGGGGGCAGGCTGGGGAATGTGTAGCACTGGACTTCAGCTGGCAGAGCAGACTGGAGATACCTTAGGAATAGAGAGCGAGAGAGAGAGAGAGGGGGGGGGGGGGTTTGAGTTTTTATGTCTGCTTCATGTTTGGGTCAGCCAGCTGGAGTTAGAAGTGTGAGAAAGCGCTTTATTTTGGAACGTTAACCTCTATGCCTGTCAATCATTCCTTAGACAAGCTGTCTCCTGAGGCTGCTAAGAATGTACAGCCTATATGAGGAACACAGTTTTTTTAAAGGAAGCCGTAGCAATGCGAGCACGAGAAACTATCCTGTTACACGGTATGCCAAGTATTACAAATACCTACAGGGCTGGACTTGTTCTCCTATGAGTATTTCGAGAAGGAAATATGCCACAGTGTGACTCATATTGACCAGTATGTGTTTACGCATGTGAAGCACACTGACGATCCCTGGGAGGCTGACACCAAAGCAGGCCCTTAAATTAAAAACTACACCTCTATGATGTAATGTGAAAGTTCTTTTACACACAACAACACACACGTCATTTATCTACCTGTGTTGTGGTGCCTGTGCCGGCTCCTGAGCCTGGTGAGAGATAAATCCTTGACCCTGGATGGGGGCTGAGTACTCAGGTGGGGGGCAACGTTTATCCTGCGGGCCTGGCTGGGTGTAGTAAGGTAGCTCAGGGTAGCTGTGAGAGGTGTTCTTCATAGCTTCGGCTTTAGCAGCGACATCGTTCCTCTCCAGAGATATTTGCATGCGATGCTCACTGAGCGACCGCACATGGCTGCACTTGAGCTCCATCAGATCCTCCTCCTCGTGGAAGGCCCCCTCGTGTAGGAGCTTCCCCTCATGGAGCTGCCTGAGAGGGCCTGTGGGGCCCCAGTGAGAGGCCAGATACTGAGACTGTGCCTTGGCCTGCTCGTATGTGGGCAGCTCCTCTCCGTGCAGCTGGTAGAGCTGGTATCCGCTTTCTGAGTGGTGGTAGTCTCCCTGGTGCTCCTGGCCCTGGGGCTCCTGGCGTGCAGATAGCTGAGGGAAAGGAGGGTCTTCCTGAGTCAGACTCTCCAAAGAGGATCGTGGGCTCCTGCCCATGTCACCTCCACTGCTGGGTCCACTGTTGCTTCCACTGCCTCCACGCAGGGCCTGCTGCTGGATGGCTAATAAGGTGCGTGTGTCGGTGGGGTTTCCGTAGCGAAGCTGCTCCTGGATGAGCCTGTGCAGGACCGTTCCAGACGGCTCTTCCGTGGACGACATACTGCTTTATGATTCACTTTCTATAGTCTTGAGCTCTTTCTCCGTGATTAAATAACTCGGCTGTGAACCAGGAGTAGAATAACAAAGTAGTATGAGTATGCAGTGAGAGTACTTTCATATAATAAGATGGTGTAAACATTCTTAGGCCAACAATAATATCACAAACTTGGAGGAAATACACCATGACAACATATTTACTACTTTGGAAAGATTTATCAACAGTTAGACTGTTGTTTTGGTTCCAGAATTAAATGAGAATCCCACATTTATGCGTCTGCCCTGACAACAGCGACAACACAGGGATGTGGAGACGTTTTCCACAGCAGGCAAAAATACATGCGCCAAAAAATTCCAATCTCACGGGGGAGCAAACGCGCACCAGAGTTCACTAAAATAACTTTGTGTGTATCTCAACAATCTTGTTTTCAATTAGACAGAGGGCATTTACCGCATATTATATATTTATATCTTCACACATACACACACAACCGTACAACCAGAAGTTACAATGTGGCTACGTCGCCAGAAAAAAAAAAAAAAGAGCAAAAGTTATCTTACCAGCTCACGCGCTCATCCTAACTAAATGTATGTGTCGATGTGGAAGTCAAATTCAGAGTAAATCCACTATTTCCATGTGTTTGTCCGAGTCAAACGTGTCTCATGGTCCTCCCCCCCCGGACGGGCTGCTGCTGTGAACGGGTTGTGGAGAGCAGGCGGCGATAATAAGTAACCGAGGAGGGACTGAGGTCGGAATGCCAGGAATGTCAAACGCGAGGTCCCTCGGGGATCAAAAGCGTAAAACCACACGGGAGGGGAGGAGGAAGAGGGGGGGAGGAGGAAGAGGGGAGGAGGAGGAAAGCTGCAGTTCTTTACCATTACCACCAAAATATAAAGGATCGAGCCGCATTTGTTGCCTAAATGTCTTTGGAAAGAAACGCTTTCATATTCATGTCGCCTTCTGAAGCGCGAAATTTCCTCTGTCAGTCAGTCTCCTCTGCACGGCTGCGGAATTTTAGTCTATCGGGAAAGAAGTATTTAGAAATATCTGAATCTTCTTCATGTTTTTAGAAGTAAAAAAATAAAATAACAAAAATATACGCAGTCGTAAACAGCGTCTGCGCACAATCCTAGCACCAAATGCTGTTGCACAAGTTCTAGATAAAAGAAGGACAGACAGAAATACAGAGGAAAAAGTTACTTACTGATATGTGTGGAGAAGGTGTGAGGAGCCCAGTTATCATCTCCAGAGTAGACTTAGACCACTGCTTCCAACTTTTTGTATATTTGGAGTTAACCTGGAACTCATTCCCATAGATCTGTTCCTCAGATTACATCTCATTTATGGGCTTTCCCACATGTTCATGTATGTGCCTGTCCTTAAAAAAAAAAAAAAAAACAGCTCCCACCAAATCATACTCACTTCCATATGTTGATAGCAAGTATTTCACCCACATATAGAAAGAAGAATTGAAAATACTTGTAACAAGGGATCCACCATATTGGAAAAAAAACATTTTGTCAGTATTTTATAACTTATTCAGCCAATATCTGAGTCCTAAGTTCCTCTGATGTTCACTTTTTTTTTTTAATTTTAACTCTGAACATGAAGTAATTACAAAGAAAAACTGTAAATTTTACATGGTAAATTTGTCTCATTTCTAATCCAAGTGTCACCATCACCACCCAACTAGTAGTATTTCAGTGAGATATCGACTGAAAATGTTTTTTTTATTCTCCATAAAAATCTGCAAGTTAAGTAAATAATTGCTTGTTAAGACTTCTTGAGAAATAAAATCAAGTCTCAACATTTCACAAAAATGTACTTCTTAGGTTTCTGTATGTATTTTTATGAAAAATGTCGACTTATGGACGAATATATCTCAAATTGTTACACATACTATTTGATCTTTGCAATATTAATGTTATACATGTAATGAAGTAAAACAAAAACAACATAAAATCGCCCTCCAAATTGCAGTGAAGTTGAAGTATAAGGAAGTAAGATCATGATGTTAACATCATTATGATCTGTTGTTTATTATCAAGTAAAGACCTACCATCTGTGTTGCAGCTGAACATGCTTTTGTGTGTGTGTGTGTGTGTGTGTGTGTGTGTGTGTGTGTGTGTGTGTGTGTGTGTGTGTGTGTCGGGATATAGGTTTGTGTGTACACTATAACTAAACACAAGAGAGTCTTTGTACACAAAACTACACATGATGACGAAGATGAAGATGATGATGATGATGATGATGATGATGATGATGATGATGATGATGACAGGCTCAAAGCTCCAGTGTGCTCAACTTTTTCTCATTGGACTCTCCAAACAAGACGATTACAGGCCAGTTAACACCAGTTGCAGTCACTTACTGGACTCTTTCTGCATCTCTTCCAGATGAAAGGCCACAGCTTGACATGCGTCAGGTTAAACAACCGTTTCTGTCACTTTGAAGTATTAAATTTCCTGCCTCCAGGGACGAAAAAAGCACATCTTCATGAGCTGCTCTACTTCTGTGTGAGCCAAAAGACAAGATGGAGGTATTTACTACTTGGTGGACTCAAAACTTTTATTGTGGACCTTTAACTGCGGGCCTTTAAATAGCTGAGATTTTAGTCATAACGCACCAATAATCACATCTCCTCAGTAGAGGCAGGGAAAGAGATGCCATCTTGCTTCTGTATAATTCACATTTTCCAAAACTCCAGCTGAATCTGTTTAGAACTTGGTGCAATCAAAGCAGAGCAGCAGGCCGCAGTAATGATTGTTGTGTGGTTGCAGGCCTCAGGCTGATGATCTCATTAGAACCAAAAAAATCTATCAGCCCTACTGGGTGGTATTGAACTGCCCCTGGTGTGTGTCCCAAATCATCTGTGGATCTTTCACCACTTAAAAACACACATGCACACACACATTCCCGTCATGTTTCAGATGCTGCATATTCTTCAACGGGTTCTTTTTAAAAACAGCATGCAGACAGTGCGTCTGTGTGGGTGGCGCTCGCACTGGTCAGCAAACTGGAACATGTTTGCGTTTCCCCGTCTTATCCACTGTGTGAAGAACCACAGTCCCCACCTTTTTTTAAAAGTCTGGTCATGTCATTTAACACCACCTCATGACTTCCTCTGCATGTGAGTGTGTGTGTGTGTGTGTGCGCGCGTGTGTGTGTGTGTGTGTGTGTGTGTGCACTCTTGCTCTGGTCTTTGCTGGTGCACAACGCCTCAGGCCATTTTGTCCTCCATTGTACCACACTTCCTGTGAACTTCCAAAGGAATGCAAGGCTGACCCTTTGAAAATTGACGCTTTCAGAGAGTCATTACAGGAGATGTAAATCTAGAATAGCGTGCCACTAAAAAAAAAAAAAAAAAATTCTTCATTGTCTTACAGTAGACACTCGGACTAGACAGAACTTTCATGAGTTGGTCCTTGTTTGTGCAAAGAAGAGGAAAATTTGAGGACACCTAGCAAAATAAAACACAATGTGCCGTTGCTATATTGCTTTTGAGGTTTTGGTGGAAACATGAGCACAAATGAGGCAACAGTGAGAGTAGTCAAACTACCAGTTACACAATTAGAAACAGTCTGACTCCAAATTTGTTCATTCCAGCCCTGTGTTATAGTCTGGATAAAACCTTCTTTGTCAAAAGGGAGGGATGCAAGGAGACCGATCTGACTGTCTGTGTTTTACAAGACCATATATCTCTCTGAGGACCAGTTTAGCCCTTGGGAGTGAGGACAGTCCTCAACATACCTTCAAAAGAGCAATTTGAGGGTTTGAATTCAGTTTAGGACCAAAGCAATGTTGGTCCCGACTGCCCGGGGCTGTGATTCTGTGAGGGGGGGGGAATGAGATTAATGCTATCTTTTATAAATTCAATTTTTTTCTGAAGCTCCAGTGTTACCTCTTACTTTCAAGACGCCATGGTTGCAAGTTCTGCGAAATGAAAAAACATAAATGCACGTACAATTGTGACGTTTAGGGAATAAATGAGATCAACTGTTTCCCTCACACAAGGATAAATAGAAATGTGCTGGTTTGACTTATCGGCCACTGAAGACAAACCAGGCTAAGGAGCAGTTATTTGGGGACAAAAGTCACATGTGTCCACAAACGCTCTTCTAGACATTCCAAATGTTATCAGACCACTTTCTGGGGGTTTTGGGAAACTCAAAACAGCATTAGCATGAAGCCAAAATACCAATGACAGAGAAACCTATGATGCAATATTGTCCACTAAAGCTTTAAGACTCCAGGAAGTAAATCTAAGTCCATGTAAATACCTTAGAAGTGACTGTAAAAAGCTTTCAGGTGCAGGCTTACTTACAGTTCTTGGCACCGAACACATACAAAGGAAGTTCATGAAGTGAAGTTTTGTTGATCTTTTTATATAAAATATCCAACTGCATCGGACAAAAGGGTTCAAAAGGGTTCTGAGTTTATCTTTAGGAATCGATCGCCGAGATTTGGACTCGGAAGGTCGGTATTATAGGTTTACACTTACGAAATCATCTCACAGACGTAGCAACACACCCGCTTACTTAACAGATGCATCAGGGTTCTACTTTGAAATGAAATAACTTCAACATTCATAGATAACTCGCCAGTTTGATGGGCCCTTCAACGTTCCTGCAACAGCAACTTTAAACAACAGTCAAATCAGTCACTTATCTCTCATCTAATCGGGGAAGTTGCGTAATGTGCGCTCAGACGTCTTTCTTGTGAAGCTGGATGAGTGAATTAATTTGGATATTTGAAATGTTAATCAGGACACTTCAGCTGAATTGTGACGCAGAGATATGTGAGTTTGGTACGTGTGTCTGGTCTTTCTTTTTTTTTTCTTTTTTTAAAAAAACCAACAACAAAACAAAAAAACAACGACTTTGTGTTGTAATTATTAGCTCAGTTTAATAGCTGGATCTATTATGGCTCAAGCACCAGTACCTCACAGGCTGAAAGTTGTAGTCATTCTTCACTTATCAGACAATAGTTGATTATCTAAATGAACTTGTATTGTTCATAAAATGAAGAACAAACAACAAGATGCTGTGTATCTTCCTGGCTCTGTTTCTATCTCTCAGATGTGTTTTGCTCCCTCCTGCATGTTAAAAGCTGAATTATTTGGAATGAGGTATTATCTATGGCTTTGATGGCTGGAGTTGGTTGGAGATATAAAGGAACTGGGTACAGTGGGTGACTGTGTGGGAAAGAGAGAGGCAAAATAGAAGACGAGGTCACCTGATATGGCGGGATTGGGTGAGGAATGTAACTGATAGTGTTGGAAGGAGTGGGATGGATTCCTCTCCTAGGCTCTCACATCCATGGAAGCCGTACTCATTCACACAATACACAATAGACAAGGACAAGGTGCACTGCGTTGAGCTGGTATCCTGTTCTCAGGATACCACTGACAAAACGCTTCCCATGTATTCATATTTCCCAACAATTGTTGGTAAATTAAAGCAATCGCCAGGTTTGGTGTCGAGATGACTTTATGCTGAGGAAAGCAGGCCAGATCCACTGCTACAATATTCGTCTGCAGTGAGAAATCTCTGCATGTTGCAGCAAGTCAAGCTGCATTGAAGGGAATTTCCAGACATTTCCATTCATTGCTAACAGACTTGTGAGTCACAGGAGTTGAATATGTAGCAGCTAAGACAGGTTTTGTTGTGTTGCTTTATACAAATGGGTGTCTACAAATGTAGTTTTCCAGTAGAGAGAACGTCCATGTGAAGCTGATGCATACAGCTGGTTAGCTTAGCTTAGCACCAGCACTAACCTCCCTGTGAAACCACAAATTACCACATCTGTTTCTACCCACAATGTTTAAACACTTTGGTTTTTGATTGGATTAGACAAACAAGATTAAACATGTTAGTGAGCTTTAAATCCAGGTTACGCTTGAAAATAATCTGTTTATAAGAGTTGCCCAGCCTCGCCAGGACTCAAGTGTGAAGGCCACACTCAACGGTGGAGGGAAAAACCATCCATCAGTTAGTTTGAATGAGGGCGGAAAGTGGCAGATATTCAGTCAGTCATGGATTCGTTTACGAGAGAGAAATTATAGTAGAATGACAAAAGGGTAGCTTGAGAGAGAAGTTCAGGTTTCTTTCTCACCTCAACACATGGCCGCTTAGACATGGTGTGGAAGGTTCCTTTGGACCGAGCCATGTCTCTGTCAAAGCTATGTAACAGAAAGTTCTATTCGTCTCAACATATTTAGCTGTTTCCTGGAAAATCCTGAAGCGATGCTTTTTTACTGAAATTTATTGTTCTTTATGAGCCAACAGCAGAGAATGTTCACTCCCAGCATGGTGCACATCAGAAACAAACTGGCTACCTCTGGGTAGCGCTGTGCTAATGAACAAAAAATCATTATAAGCCTGTGGTTCTTCAGATTTTTCCAAATCTTTTCAAACAAAATGAGTCAAATTAATGGGTCCTACGAAGAGATAACAGTGAGTATTTGGTCCCAAACATGGGGCTATCAGGGAAAATGTATTTTTCTTTTCATGAGACCTTAAAGTCACGCTTCCTCTATGTTAAATGAGAGTGGTGTCAGTCTCCTCTTCAGTGAGGTGCCGTTTAAGAGGCTAACCACATAACTACAACGTCTGCAGTTCATCTCCGGCCCGTTGTTGTCTGTCTATCCACGCTTTCAGCTTTCAAAAAAATGCCAAAATAATTATCGTCTCACCCAAAGTCCAGGGAAAGTGAATGAATGCGCTTCCTCGCCAGTGTCGCCAAGCACTTGCTCCTGCTCATGCAGTCTAGACTTGCTCGATATAAAAAGTTGCCCTGAGACGATTTCTGTCATAAACTGACTCTAAATAGCTCAAACTGAATGATTTCATGAATAGTATTCCTTTTACTCAACTCGGTAGCCTCACAAGTAGCAAGCATAGACTTAATGATATAAATTATTACTCTGGTTTATTTGTTGCCCAAACTGACCACGACCATGATGTTTAGGTGTGTTTTCAAAGAGACCACATGCTCCCGACATTGTCTGTAGAACCGGAAAATCCACATTTTTCATCCTTAGTCATGATATCTGAGAAGTCTTCTTCAAATGGGAACGGAAGGCTTAAATGACATCCCTAGTTTTCTGTTTCATTTGCAGGAAACTTACTCATTTACTTTTATTTACAACTACTGGCAACTAGACAGTAAGTGTTTCATAAACCAACACAACAGTGAGTCATTTTGGTCACTGGCACAACAACAGAGGGTACATCTTCTATTGTTGTTGTATCTTCCGTATCATATTTACATCAAAGCTACCGTATGGGATTTTTGTGATTATTATTATTTTTATTTATTTTTTGGTGCTGCTGAGTAAGAAAGGAGTTTCACCTTCAACACTTGATATTTACACGTTGACATCGTCATGACAACTTGCCTGTTTTTTCTCAAAACACTGAATATGTGGCCTCTGCTCTCAAATGTATTAGTCATACAGCGCTGAGGGCAAATATTTGAGTGTCACTGTAATGATGTTCCCTTTTCCATTTTCTTCCCAACCCCCGCCCCCCCCCCCCCACATTTCTCCTGTTTTCTTTCACTGCAGTTTGATTTAACTGTTAATGCTAATGACTGAATTTTCACAATTCCAGGTACAACAACAATGGAAGGACTCTCTCGTGGTCATGCAGAGAAACACAGAGTGATTTTAACTGCTACCCAAAATGGAAAAGCTTGAAAAAAAACCAAAAAACATAGTTGATGTATTGAAGTGTCCCAGTCTTGAGGGTGAAGCTGAACCAAAATGAACACTCTAAGTGTAAGGCCCTTTCCAGACTGCCCTTTTGAAGTGTGAAAACATTTTTGCAGTCTTCTACCCCGGAGACAAAATGCCCACTGCAGACCAATGACACTGCAACCATGACAGCCATGTCCTAAAGCAGCCTTCCACCCCAGCGGTCCACTGGCATCCCGAGAGGTCACCAGAATGCCAGTCATTCATTCGGGCCCCGGCATATGTGCCCCCAGAAAATAGCTGTGCTCCTCTGCTGCTGAGGCTGCACATAGCATGTGATCCGATGGCTGGCTTTGGCTGGGAGCATGATGGAAAGAGAGAGAGAGAGAGAGAGAGAGAGAGAGAGAGAGAGAGAGAGAGCACTCTGTTTGTAAATGAGCTCAGACACTCTGAAAATGTACCAGGGGCTTTCCATGGACCGGAGGCGATGAGGGGAATGTGGGCTGGGGTGGTGCAGATGGGGCATGGTGGGGGCATACATGAGGGGGTCAGTGAGGGCTGAGCAGGTGTGTGATGGATGTGCTTTCCAGGAGGATGGAGGGATAAACATTTGTTGGAAGTCAAGTCGTTCAAATTGGCAATAATGCGAGATGTGCTGGGCATCTGGGCACATTTTCTGCATGTGATTTCAAACCCTTAGGTATTTTTTTTCACAGGTGTTTTTGTTCAGTCAGCAGGTTGAAACAGGACACAGTTGTTCGTGATCTACATTCTGTATTGTGTCTTCGCTTCATCACGTCAGCTTTTTGCTCTCTGCAGCTGTTATATTGTGCAACTACATGCTACATCTCTTTTAGCTTTTATGGATCAATCAATTGTACTTTCAATTGTACATGAATAACAACCATAAATATGTTTACTGATATCCTTGTAGGTGCTTTTATTCAAGTATAAAAATAAAAGTGAGACATAGCAACAATAACACGTACCGCTAGCATTTTCTTCAAATATTTCAGTCTCTCAGTGACAGCGTATAGCTCGAGATAGACTGTATGACTTCAGCGCAAATCAACATACTGAGAGTGTGAATGCGCATTAGATTAGAGAGAACATCCAGCATTGTTGCTACCGCCAGTACCAGTAACGGCTGATGATTCAGCTGTATATGTTAATTTTTGCAGCTCAAGGCCTGGATGTGTCTGGTGACACACAAAGACTGTGTTGTGTTGACTAAAAGACAGTCATTGTCTTATTTTACACAGACTGTCTATTTTTAAATCTGGGGGGATGGGGGGGGGGGTAGGCCAGGAGGAAAACGTCTATTCTGAGAATAATTCAAAGGCCATTTATACCCAATGGAGAGAAAACTTTTAAATCACTTCAAAGGGAAAGAAAAGTGACATTGTGCATTGACCCAGATAGATAAAGCAGGCATGGATCTTCTGCAAAATAACCAGAATTAGTAACACGATCCTGCAGTTTTCTGTCTCCCTGTTTGGAATGTATACCAATGATTACTTCATCCAACCTAAAAGTTTGTCTTTTTCTTTCTACCCTAATTACATAATACAGAACACATCCAAGTCTTATCCTGATGTCAAGAAAATGTCAAAATACCTCCCACCCTTATCAAGAGGAAAGTAACTTATCCTCAATGTTTTGAGTTCTTTGGAATTTATCCAAGCTGATAGCAAAGCTTGAACATGGATTTACAGCTAAACAACTGATTATTTGACTCACGCTTAAGATTTTTATGACTTTTGAGTTCTTATCTTCTTTTTCTGGATAAAACATGGTTACAGTAACAAAACAAAAAAAAAATCTTACTGAGTCGCGAAGATCCTGACATTGTCCAAGGTTTTTGATGTATTATGATCCTGAATTCACCTTAGTAGAGGGATGACCTTTGTTTAACTTAGAATGCAAGTTTAAGCTCTTAAACCTGGCAGGATTTTGATTCAACATTTACGGGACACGCTTCTGATTTCAGGTATTTAATTTGCAACTTAACTGATGAAGGCCACAGACCCTACCAAGTAGATGTTAGCATTGGCGCAATATGAGGAAAATCTCGGACTCTCGAGCTGGTAAATTCTCCAGTTTGATCACTTGCTGTTGGCTGTGTTGCATGGAGTGCACTGAGCCAGAGAGGTGGTTGATAAGATAAAAAATAAAGATAAATAAAATGGTAAAGATGCAAAAAACAAAACAAAATCAAAACAAAATCAAAACAAAACAAAAAAAACACCAATGAGCTGGAGATGCTAAAAATCTTTGTAGAGACATGCAGAATTTTGCAATCACTTTCTTTAGCTAGCTCCTATCACAGAATTCATATATATTCTCTAAAACTAAGAGTCTGGACGTTAGCAGCTCTGCCCTGGTCAAATGCCAGTGTTAGCATGCTAACATAAAATTATAATGCTAATATACTGATGCTAATCATTTTAGTTTGGGTTTTCAAAAACCTATTCTACAACTGCATCTGATAGAAATTTCACAGGCTTTGCAGTTATTGGGGTTAGCAGCTAGCTGTTAGCTGTCAGAGGTTAGGGATTAGCAGATAAAATGAGGGACAAACAAGAATTTTGACGTGATTGTAGCATTAGAAAAAATATGGCATCACAAATATTCTGCATACATGTAGACCGAATTTCATCACGATTTATTAGTTGAGTCTCATTCCAATGGACTTCAAAATGCTAACTTCTATTGGCCAACAATCATTAGGGTCCATTCAGGGGGAACCATGAATCTGTATACAATATTTGATTGGTAAAAAGGTAGACCTGCTCAAGATAACAAGTTAGTAGTTAAAAATATTTTCTTATCAATGCACATCGTGGCAGTCCATCAGGCATTGAGCTATTATAAATCGAGCCGCTCCGCTGTTGTGTCACAGGGGAATTAATTGTCTAAAAATAAATGTTTAATCTTGTAGTCACATTAGATTTCAGGAAAATAAACAAGGACTTACAGTCAAGGTCACGCTGTCCTATAAGAACTGCTGACTACCTGTGTGCCCAGTTCACGGTGTGCCGAGGAATGCTCAACATCTGCTCGCCTTCGTTCCCCCCTCATATAATTCTCACTCAGTACAGGGCAGTGATCACAGGCTACTCTGTTAGCGCTGCTGTCCTAAAGGAGGAATGCAAACACCCGAGAAACTCTTCCAAGAATCCCCAGTTGAGGACCTTTCTGGAATGTCCTAACGAGCCTTCTCCGCTGTGTTTACAGTTCCAGACCGATGGCAACCCTGCAATCTGCCCTGCCAGCATATCATTATCTGGGCTCCTCAGGGGACACACAGAGAAACAGAGTTAAAGGAGTTTTCTTCTCCAAAACCAGAGGTTTCAATGCCTTTCTTCACTGCCGGGCCGACCATGTTACTCCAGCAGCAAGAGAAAGACAGAAGAGACCACAGACAGTGACTTCATGAGTTTTAATAAATTACTGCAAACCACTTCAAATTGGGGAGATGATAGGGGAATAGCTAGATGCTGACTGTCCTGTCTTGTTAATCTGGTTGTGATGTGGTGGCTCAGTGTGTTGGGTCACACTGGGGAAAGACAGGAGGCAGTGATTCATAGTAAAGCAGACAGAAGAGATTTTTGATTTTGAAAGTTTTTATTGATTGAGCATCAGTCACAGCAGGATATAACAACCACCTTGACGTTCTACTGAGTGGAAACTTCAAATATTCTTGTGACGAGAGAGAAGAGAGTCAGTGTGACTTGGTAGGATGAGAGAGGTATGTGATACAGCTGCGGTGGTAGTGGTAGTGGTGGTGGTGGTGGTGGTGGTGGTGTGTATGTATGTGTGTGTGTGTGTGTGTGCATGTGCGCACGTGTCCCCCCCCCCCCCCCCCCCAGCTGACAGTGTGTTCTGAACTTCTTCAGGAACACAAAAAGGATCTCAGACTTTATTGACTTCAGACTACTCTTATGTAACACTGGAATGTTGGAACTGGACAATCACAGTAAATCAAAGAGTTCCTTCCAAGAAAAACTGCTGTGTACCTTGTAAATACAAGTGATGAAAAAGACCCATTATGCCATTCAGGAGGCAGATGCCATCTAGTGGCCATAGTGATTATGACCGCAGGAATGTATAAATCAAGAAGTTTATACGGCGAGGTAGGTTGGGGTGGTGGATAGGTTAGCCCCACAAACATGGAACTCTGCTAGTTGTGAGTTTGTGTTGTTGTGATGGAATTTGCAGCAGGAGACCGTTGTTTATTTCCCGTTTTCAGTTGCGAGTCCAAACAGTGTTTAAAAAACCATGGCCGTCCCCTGACCTTAAGAAAGGTGCTCATTTGAACCCAAAACCATGATCTATCCCTGAACACTGAAGTGTTTCTGTGCCTAAATCTAACCGGATCTCAACCGCAGCACGGAGACATTATATTTTTTAACATTGGTGCATGAGAAACATACCAATGGGTCATAAACTTTACATGGTGAGCTCAATTGTTTCACAAAATGTCAATTATCTCGGAAAGAATACTTGTCTGAATATAAAAGTACATAATTAAACTTAATATTAAGACACTAAACAAGTTTTGAAGAGACACGATTTGATTCAAAAATCTAGACTGGCATTTATTTATTTATCATTAGCCAGTGTTTTATGCCTTTGCATGCTGCTGCTTGTATTCATGATTTGTTCTTTCTGTCATGACCAAAGGTGAGCGTGAGGAAGGCTTACAGGTGCTGTTTTGCCGATGATGTGGTCCTGATGGATGTGTGACCCTCCGCTCTCATTCGATCAGCCATGTGTGAAGCAGCTGGGATGAGGATCAGCGCCTCTAAATCTGAGTCCATGGTTCCCAGCAGGGAAATGGTGGATTTCCCACTTCAGGTAGGGAATGTGTTCTTTCCCCCAAGCGAAGGAGTCGAGAGTCCTGTTCTCCAGTGAGGGGGCTGTGGTGCCATGCCATAGCATTCTTTAAAACATACAACCAAATGAATTTAAATTGTCTACCCATTAAATGACCAAAGCCCATAATTCTTCGACTGAAAGTCTAATTATACAACTTCTGAGCTTCATATGCTCACACATGTGTTCTTATTACTCAGAGACTCAAGAGGTGTCATTCTGCTGGGAAACCTCGTGCCCAGACAAAGCAGGACCCCTTACAGCTTCCTGCCCACAACAATGGTTTGAGGAGAGAATGAGGGGTAACTAGAGGACATGGAGGCTTCACCTCCTCAGATACCCCCCGACCAGCCGAGGCCTCACAGGAACTCCAACTGGATGAGTGCCTGCTATGTGAAGAGCGGATGCCCAAAGTGTGGGAATTTCACCTATCATATTTTTCCAAAGAATTCCAAGCTTGTGACCAACAGGGCCATGGCAGGATGTGTGTGTGTGTGTGTGTGTGTGTGTGTGTGTGTGTGTGTGTGTGTGTGTGTGTGTGTGTGTGTGTGTGTGTGTTTTCGAGGAGTTTAGCCTTGAGATGTTATACTGTGTGTGTGTAGTACAGGATATGTGTGTTACCATTGCATTTAGTTTACTCACTTCCTCAGATTCATTTTCTAATCAACCAGATTAAAGTAATCCTGAAAGTTTAAGAAAGAGCAAACTAAAAACTTAATAACTAACTGTGTGTGTGAGTGTCTGTGGCGGAAGAGTGTATTATCACCTCAGCAAATCTATGTAAATATCATCCTCTGTTGCATAAATGCAGTGTTTAGAGCAGCTTCTGGAACTTTCTAATTGATTATATGTGTGTCAGTTTATCAAAGGTGTCCTGACATGACCTGCATTGGTAGACAAGACCAATATAAGCAGGAAAAAAGAAAGAGAGAATATTTTCTACCACTCAGCCTGTCTTAGATAGCAGTTGTTCACTTCTGAAATTACAAAATTATCCTAAAATTAAGATAAATCTTAAAACCGTATGTTTTGAAAATGTCATTCCCTTTTAGATCTAAAGTGAAAAGAGAAATATGACACTTCTTGAGTTTTTCTTTTTAATGAAGACAGCTTTTATCAATTTCCCTTTTAAATTTCACAATACAATATTTAAAATACAATATTATGAATATTTTTTTTAAGCAAGTTTGGTGAACCTGGCCCCAGATGTAAAGTATCAAAAGCACAAGTATACTAACTAACAGCAGAACTGCTTTGTCAGCCTGGCACTAAACTTTATTGGACTGGCGTACCACTGGGTGATATTTAATCACCATTCTAATATTGATTTGAACCATATGCACGACAACAGTGTGTCAGGCCTGCACTGAGTTAATGTCCAAAACCATTACCGTCAGTTTGCCCCAGGCGCTCCATATTGTGGAGTTGAATGATTTGATTCTGTTTACTGACAACTCTCAGTGCTTCCAGGTTAAAAAAGGACATTTGCTGTCAGCGCTTCCACCAAATAAAAATATGTTCTTAAAGACTGTGGACTGAAACTTCTTTAAGAGGAATGAACGTTTAGGAACGTTTGCTGGTCCTCCTGTGGCGCATTATTTTTTGTAAGTGCATTTGAAGACCTAATGGATGTTTTCATTCATAATCTGATTGGTAACCAATGGCGATTCTGTAGGGTCACATAAAAAAGATGTAATTTAAGCCCATCTGTGCAAAGTTAATCAATCAAGCCTAACATTAATTCAAGTTTCCACAGCTGGTTTGCAGTTGTGACAAATGCCCTCTCTGTTCTGATGAGATGTGGGTCACATTTCCTCTGTTGGACTAATTTCCTTTGAACTTCGGTGAAGGTTGTTTGCCTGTGTAAGGACTCGGTTGAAGCATCCATCTAATATAGTGACATCTAGTGGTGAGAGGTTATATCAGGGGTTTTTTTTTCATGTGGTCTCTGTTGACGTCTGTAACAAGAAACAGAAGATCGCAGAGTGATAGCAAAATTCCAGAGACATGAAGGAAATATGTTAGCAGCTTTTTTAAAAAATTTTGATGCAAATACCCCCCCTGCAGATGGAATTGTTTTTCTAGGACTGCTATTTGAGCACCAACAAAGTGCTAACTTACTGATTCTGACATTACTTTATGATTTGCTGTCTTGGTATTTTTTCCCCTTCACTGCTTTAGAAAAGATTCCAAGAGAACTTTTTGTCAGTGGTTGTTTTCTCTGCAAGGAGCCCTCAAGTATGCAGGATGTCTCATGAGCCATTTAGACAGAGGATTCATAAATAAACACACACACATGCACAGATACACACTCTGGAATGAGCATGTTTCACATCCTCTGTTTGGGGCCTGTAGGAGCGGGGTAACCGTAGCAACCGAATACCAAGGGGAGAAGAATCTCTGCACTGCCTGGCCGAGCTCCATCTCTCTGGCAGTCGTGCTAAAACTCTTGAATCCCATGACAAAAACAACATTCCACATCTAAGTGATAGTCTTCAAGGAATTCCTGTTAAACAGAGGCATTTCTTTGTGTGCATACCTCATTGTATTGAAACCATCTGCTATGATGTGTGAATGTGAATTCTTCTCCAGAGCGAGAGGGGCATTGTGAAACTGATCCGTCGAAACATCTGGAAGTTTTCTCTCCATATGTGCATGTTTATTTGGCACGATGAGACACCTCATACTCCAGGGGGTTTACAGCTAAAGCTGAGCCGTGTACTTCGACTCTCCAACACTACTTTGCTGATATAAACACGTTATCACATGCATGCAGACATTCCCACGTCCCACACGATACGGTCATATTTAGCTGTGATGTGATACTACTTGGAACAAGAGAGAAAACTTATCAGAAGTCTGACGGTAAAACCCCGCGGTTGCCTCATTTTTTGCGATGTGTTTTGTTGAACGCAAAATGAAACATTATGTTAAAGCGTGGACTACCAGCTGGGCAGAGCCTCCAGACCCTCAGGGGCTTCAAGAGTTGGTGTAGATTAATTGCACATTTATTGGATGGACCGTGCTGTGAATAGCATTCTGGGAGCTTTCTTATGAAAGACAGATTATTTTGACCCCATTATAAGTTGTCAACAAGTCATTGTTTCTTGTTCTCTTTTCCATATTTTTCACATAGTTTTCATACCTAGTTAGAAAATGTCATAAAAATTTCTTAAAAATGCCCTCATTTGTGAAACGTTCTTCTGTTCTGCACAAAGTTATTCTTCCAGGCACAAAATTGTGAAGCCCTCAGTTCGGTCTTACAGACAGGAACCTTAGATGTCATAGATGAATTACAAATACTTACCAGGCATTGCTTCCTGTCTGTAAGACTAATTGGGGGATTTAAATGACATACTTTTGTGTGCATGAACAAATTTGTAGATGAGAACACTTCCTGAACGAGGCCCAATGATTGGAGTCGACGTGTGCAGACTTTACGTTGACTTTCACTAAGACACACCTATCTGTAACACCCAGCATGGTTTGACAGCAGCGCCAATAACTGCCTTCAAATGGCAGGTAAAATAAACCAACTCTGTCAAACAGATAAAAAAAACAAACAACCAACATTATAATAGCTGTCATGAAGGAGGGATTTTTTTTTGCAGGGGTGTTGTATTTTAGTAAAAATCAGTCAGTGGTTTTAGTTGTCATGTTCTGGCTACTGTAGGGCTGTTGTGTTATACTGCTTTTTTTTTTTGCTTTTTTTTTTGTTTACAAAATGAAGTGTCAAGTGAGTGTTTGTTGTACTGAAAACATGAAGTTGAGGATCAGACGGCGTCTGTTTGCCACCCGGATCATCCATCATAACGTGAATGCATTACAGCAAGCTGCACCCTCCTTGAATTACATCCAAAATGTGTGTGTATGTGCACCCTTTATACACCTGTGTGTTTCTCAACTGGAGCTGAATCCAAAAGTAAAGTAAAGGGTACAAAAAATACTGAAGTATTCAGTGCAATTTAAAATCCACCACTGAGCATTTTGCCACATTCACTAAGTAGAATCTGGTCGTTTCATCGTCATCGTTTAACAATGTGTAATTTACAATTCTAGTAATGATAATGTAAGTCACTGGTAGCATCCTTGAGAGTTTGCAAGAGGACGAGAGACGTTGTGGAAAGCCCACTGCAAGATGCCGTCGATGGAGCCCTGCTGAGAGAGGAACAACACACACACACACACACACACACACACAGAAAGAGAGAGAAAGATCAGTTGATTCGCAAAAAGACCGAGCCCTGGTGACATCATGTAGCAAACATGTGCATGACATCAGTTACAACAGTCTTCATCCGTTTATGACCGCAAAGATACATCAGCTTATGTTGTCATTTTTGGGTCAATCTGTCATCACATTTTATTGTTACCATTACATAGATGCTATCAAACATACATATGAAACACACACATATGAAATAAATATGGGTTCACATTACTTTATTGGAACATAAGATCCACACACATCCGCACATGTGTCATTGTTAGAGAGGACAAACTAGACTCCAACACAACAGAACACCATGACGCCTTTCTCTCTAACAGGCTGTGTTTCGCCGTGCCATCTGATTCCCATCTGTGCCACAAGAAGAGCTGTAAGCCCCAACATCTACATCACGTCTACATCTCTATCAATGCATCACTGAGCTCCACTCACGTCTCCCAGGATGGCGTCCAGCTCATCTCTATGGAGGATGGGCTCATGGATGGAGGAGCTTTGGTCATGACTGTGTGTGTTCTGAACAACTGAGCCCAGCTACATTGACATGCAAACACACAAGTCATTAAAAACTCAATTATGTACTCTCTCTCTCTGTCTGTCTCTCTCTCTCTCACTCACACAGACACACAGACACAGACACAGACACACACAGACACACACACACACACACACACACACACACACACACACATGATATTCAGACTTGTCAGTTAAGTGCACACACCTGTAGACCTCTAGAATCTGCCTCCTTTCCTGCAGTGCTGGGCCAAGCCTTGGAGCAGGACACACAGATGGATTTCCCTCTGACAAACATAGGGACACTGTGAGATACATGTCTTTGTTTATAATGCTATAATGGGGGGGGGGGGGGGGCTGAAGCCTATCCCAGCAGCTACAGGCATGAGGTGAGGGCCACCCTGGACAAATCACCAGTCCATCACAGGGCCAACACATATAGACAGACAACCATTCACACTCACAGTCACACCTACAGTCAATTTAGAGTATCAGTCAGCCTCGTCCACTCTTGATGTCTTTGGACTGTGGAGGAAGCTGGAGTACCAGAGAGAACCCACACAGGAACAGGGAGAACATGGAGACTCCACACAGAAAGATCCTGTGATGGAGCCGGGACTCGAACCTGGAACCTTCTTGCTGTGAGGTGACAGTGCTGACCACTGCACCACCATGCCGCCTCAGCTAATATGTGATTGCCCAATTTTTTTTTTAATGAAAATCAGCCAGCAGTAGTTGCCAAATGTCACCACCCTCCCACCACACACCACAGAAACAATAAAAAGATGTGAACGTGATATTTCAGATTTTGTAAAAAATGATTAAAAGCAGAGGCGGCACAGTGGTGCAGTGGTTAGCACTGTTGCCTCATAGCAAGAAGGTTCTGGGTTTGAGTCTGCATGTTCTCCCTGTACCTGTGTGGGTTCTCTCCAGGTACTCCAGCTTCCTCCCACAGTCCAAAGACATCAAGAGGGACTAACAGGAACAGGAATAAGTGGAAGAAAAGGGATGGATGGATGGATGGATGGATGGATGGATGGAGATGCAAAGGAAGTGAGAATTGCAAATCATACTTTTTTCAAAGGAAGAGTCCCATTTTAGTATTTGACTATCAGTTTTGGTGGATCAGAGAGTGTGGGTGCGCCAAATAAAGACAATGAATTTCATAAACTTGGCACAGAACAAAATAATATTTCCATGTATTATTGATAATATTGAGGGTCAGACATGTGAGGCTAAAGCAAATGCTCTCTGTTTAAATGCTTGTGGAAAGCATTCAAATGCACGCCAGGACAAAATGTAAAAGTCATTAGAATGTAAAAGTCTGAGAACCTCTGCATCACACTACATATCCTGCTGCTGGGGTACATTCACCATCATCATTATTAGTCAGCGTTTGCTAGTCAACATGTGCACTTGGGGCACATGGCTGATCAAGCATTAAAAGAAATCAGCAGGAAGTAGTGAAGAATGTACACACGCACAGACAGACACACTCACACACGCACACACACGCACACACACACACGCTCAGTGACGGGTCTTACTTGGAGAAGTGGCAGTGTGCATGAAAACACTTCATACACTGTAGGCAGTGAGTCAGGTCTCCTCCTGCCAGGTGACACACTCCACACAGCTCCCTCACACCGATCAGATCTCCACCTGAGTGCTAAAAACACGCATTTATTTCAACAAACACAATATTACCAAAAATGGAGAAAAAAAAATCTGGTCCGCAGACAGACACAGAGTGCCTCACAATGTCATTCTGCCCTCCACACAGTATCAAATGATTGTGACATCTGACCCGTGTGTTGTTTCATTATGATTATGAATGTAAAAGTTCATCTGCATCCAACCATCACACATTTGGCTGCTGCATATACATGAGTAGAACCTAGTCAGCAGAAAGAAAAAGGCTTTGTCTACATAAAGTGACCCCCCTTTTGTTAAAACTGGACCATCAGCAGCGTCCGTGTATTTTGAGACCCCTGCTTTACAGTTTTACCTGGGTTCTGCCACTGAGCCCGTTCATAGAAGCTGTGGCACCGAGGAGAGACGAGGACGACAGTGAGGAGAAGAAGGAGGTGTCAAAGATGGAGGTGCTGCAGCTGGCGTTCGTCTGCCGAGGCGGGGAGAACTGCGGTACATCAAATATTATCATCAGTATAGGCCGTCAAGACTCAGTCTGAGGAAAATGCAACTTTCCATCCAGAATGCAGGTATTTATGGAATTTTATTGAACAGCCATGAAGATTTTGAAATTATCAAATTGATTTATCTGGGAATGATCATTATTCATTTATCAAAATAGCAATCATAAGCTGATAATCACAGGATCCTGCTACTGCTGAACTTACTTGTAAAGGATGCAGGATATTCTCTTGTTTCACTCTACTGCCACGACACCACTCACACTGCCAGGAGCCACTGCAGAAGACAGAATATAATTTGACACCTTTATTTTTGGAACATCAGGTGCCAAAAGACATGAAACTAAGTTTGGATGTCACCGTTATGGTTGAGGGCTACTCAGACCTGGGAATAGACATGAGTGGAGGGTTCAGGCAGGCCAGATGAAAAGCTCGAGGACACCCATCACAACATATCAACTCCCCTCCATCCCTACACGCCGTGCACTCATCTTCATTATAGTGACTCTAGAAACACACACACACACACACACACACATACACACACACACACACACACACACAAAGTGCTTATATGACACAAAAACAAATGCAAAAACAGTCAGACAACAGCTGGGTAGCCTGAGACGGGACCTCTACCATGTTGGTGGTTGTCTCCCCCTTGTGGTGAAAAGTTGTCTTTGCAACCATGGACTTTGACGCTCCCTTCACGTCTTCTAATGATGTGCAGAACTCCCTGTTTCCGGGGTTCCCTGCAGAATGCCAGGCGTTTTAAAATTATATTTCTGGTTGAAATATCTCAGGTCAGGTTTAGATTTACTCTCCTCTCATCCTAGACTTATTTGAAATTCATAAATTGTGATTATTAAACACACGATATTAATGTGATACTTTACCCTCTGAACCAAGCATTTGCTGGAGGTGAATCTTCTCTCTGGACCGGTGGCTGCTTGGCAGTTCACTGGCGGAGGCAGAAGAGGAGGACGGTGTGACACCTCTTTGGATTGAAGACGACACCACTTCACCTTTGGCAGAATTTAGCACAAGCGTTTAATGATTGTGAATATGTCTTTAGAAGTTAGATTTTCTTTTTTAATGAATTATTACTATTTCCAGATGGTATCTGTGGTGATGGAGCTTCAAGCTTCACCCTGTAGAGCTTCACTTTACCCCCTGAGGCAAACACACAACATCATCATTTAATATCCTTTTGTACCGATGGTCTGCTGAATGTTGAATGCTAATATTGCAGCTTTCAGTTTTTCCTCAAAATAAAACTATATTTTTAGCGAAACCTTGACCATCGCTTGTCTTGGCTTGATACTGTGAATGATTGTGGGAGTGCCTCCTCTTCTTGCTGTGACCTCCAGAGGATCTCTTCTCACCTCTGGAACAAGTAGCCTCTCTCTCTGTCAGCAACGATAAACAAAAATCTAGATTATACATAATAAATACAATTGTCACAGATTGATATTTCTGTCTTAAACCTTGTGGCTCTGCTTTTATAGGCTGAGACGCAACTGAAGTTTTAATGCTGAATCACACGGAAGACAAAGTAACAGAGACAGCATGCTTGAAACGTCATTTAACATCCAACAATACAACAAGGTCATCAAAACATGAAAAAAGCGATAATAATATGATTCCAAAGATTTTCTTGTTAAGTTGTGCTGATAATTGTTTAAAAATAAATAGTTATTGGCCCAGAAAGCAGAATAATCATTTTCGCTGAAGTCTGATGTAAAAATCTGATTTATGAGCTTCTCTAAATGTTTTTAAAATAAAGGAAAACGATACTATTCATTCAAATTCTCAATGTTTACGTGTTTTTCAGTATGTGAATATCATATCAACTTGTTTAGTTAATGCGGGTATATTTTGATAGATCATATTGGTAATTATCAGCCAAAATCTGTTATTAAATATCGGCATATCAGATATCGTCAAAATCCATGATTGTGTTGGCTCCTCTGCTGGTCTCAAGACAGTCAGTGAGTTTGTTCTGGTTGGAGTGTTCTGGAGATGTAAATTCAATTATATAACAGAATATCTGCAGAAAAACAGTGATGGCTCACATTCTATACGGTAACCCATTCTATAAAGTTTCCCTTTCAGGTGAGCAGTAAATCCTGTTAATGTCTGACTATTTTATCTAGCTTGACGTTGAATGTCACATACTAGTCTTCAGGTTAGCAAGCAGGCTCTTGAGCTTGGGGTAGCTGTCCAGATTGTAGTCTTTGTTCAAGTTTCTCCAGAAGGCCTGGATCGTTGATTTGCTTCCTTCCAGGACCCGGGACAGGAGGGAGTACATGGCTTTGTGGATCCCCTCTCTGCCCTCCTTCTCCAGTGTGTCCTACAGATCCACACAAACAGTACAGAATGATCTGCACATAGAGGTCGACAATATTTCTGAAAATCCACATTGTCATCAATCAGGGTTTTAAGGGGAAAAAAACTACATATGTCAACAAAAGGAATGAAAAGAGGTAAACAAACCATCCAAATGATTGTAAATGAAGTTGACCGATAGTAAACTGAACACCTGCTTTCCAAAGAGATTCTCACCGTCAGCAGTTGGTCACTGATGATGCTCTTATCCGCCAAACCATAGATGAGAGGAAAGGGGTCATCTACAGCCATGGCAATGTCGGTACGCATCTCCTTCAGTAGGAGGGAAAAGTTTGTGTCTTTGACCGGCTCCACTCTGGACATGATCTTCTTTGAGTGTCAATTAGTTTCGACGTGATCTGGAGCCGACCTGAGCTCCTCGCAGCAGCGCTTTAGGAAGAGGTGTGTCCTTCAACGGGAAGTAAGTATTGCACAGGTGCATAGATATTTCTTAAACCATAAGTGGACATTTTATGTTGAATCACAGGATCGAGGCTTTATTGCGACGCATTCAAATTCATGCGAAATCATTTGAAAAGTTTTACTCTGATTGGGACTTTTTCTGCTTCACTCAAAGCAGCGGAAGGCCTCTACGTTACATCTCTGAGGAGTTCATGTGTCCAGTATTAACTGCCTCTGTTTGGTCTGGTGACCCCAAGGAGGATCCAATGACATGGGTGGAGTTGGTGGTGGAGGTGGGGGGGCGGTTCTGTCCAGGGAAATACCTGTACTCTTAAACCAGGAGAGCTGAGTGTGTGTGAGCTGAAATGTCACAGTGACAGTTTCTTCTTCTTAAAAGGTTCTTTCCGTCTGAACTTCCCCTCAACTATCAGGTTTTCAGGCGCTGACTCACCAGCTGCAGCCACAGGTTGGTGAGGAAATGAGCCCTGCAAACAATGAACTGATTCCTCTGCTGTCACTGTGGAACCTTGTCCTCAAAATAACATGAGAAAAAGCTTCAATAAGAAACCTCTCTAAGCCAAAACACACTTCATAAAATGACGTAAAACATGATTGAATTATTTGACTTGTCAACCAGTGGAGAGATGATGAACAGTTTTAGCAACCCAGGCTGATATCAGTTTTTGTTTTTTGTTTTTTACAATGAATTAGCATATTTCAGCTCAATAGGCTTTGACATTTTGGGAGATATGTTGCGTATATATGTGTGTGTGTGTGTGTGTATATATATATATATCATTATTATTTTGAATATGTCTATTTCTACATCCAGATGACACACAGACATGCAGTTTAATCTGCATTTATTGATGGAATTATTGAAAGTTCACCTCTGTAGTTTCTTTAACATGAGCTGTTTAACACGTGCAGTATTTATTCTGTAGTAAGCGCAGCAAAATACATGTGGTTTTTATTTCATACGTTTATGTAGCATAGCTAGTGAATAATTCTAGCTAATGAATGACTGATATATGGTTTATTTACTTTGCTAGAATTATGTGTTGAATTGCTAGAAATAAGGTGTGTTGGTGTGTTATATATTTAAAGAAAAAAAAAACCTGGCTGTGAGGTCTTCTTCATAGTCTTCTGCCGGTCATTTATGGCAGTTCTCATGATGAAAGTGATGATTTTTTTTTTAAATTACACCCGCTTTTATATCTGTCAACTGATTTAAAACACCAATAACAAAATCATTTTTGTGTCAAATCTTCCGAAAATCCAGTCTACATGTCCATCAACTGAAGCGGTAAAACAATAACTGTTCCTATATAATCCTCTTCCCCGTGCATTCATCGTTATCTCTCGATCATTCTATGGAAAATAATTAAAAATATAAGCTAGGGAAGTAACATCCTATCATTCTATATTTGTGTATTGAAGGTTGCATTCATGTTTTGTTTGTATAGACGCATCATTTGCAGGTACCATCGCCTTCAACTGAGCTTAAAATGATTTTTTTAAAGGATGTATTTATCCAGATCATTACATGAAAAATATCTTCAAAAACCCGAGATAAATTAATAGATAATAATAGATAGTTCATCTTTGCTCTTAGGAAATCAAATGCTATGATTCAAATGTTAATTTCCCCAAAACTGTCAGTTTCATTTTCCTGGTTTTAAATCACAGCATAAGCGATGTGAATCTTCCTGTAGGAAGCAACAATTTAGCTATCAGGTAAATGTGGATGGTTAGGAGAGTGAAGCCCTTTAATCTGTAATTTATTAATCATTAAACATTATTACATTATTCATACTGGTGAACAAGGACCACTTCTACAGAGGGACGTTCACAACATACATATTACATTATTATATACAGTGCAGTGCATTACAGTGGATCGTTATATGTGTATTATTGGGATGGAGGGGTGGGGAGATGGGAAGGGGAGAGGGATCGAGACAGGAAAGGAAGGAGAGGAGGAGAGGAGTGGCTGGGGGGAGAGGGAGTTGTGATAGTAAGTTTTCTTTTTTATTACTTCATTTTTTTTAAACCACAGTACAGTTTGTTCTATAAAAGTTAAACCCATAGAGAGATAGAGTGCCACGTTTTCACAGCTACTGTCAGGTGAACCTACTGGAAGTTGACTCTTGTGGGAATATCAAATGAGATACGTTTGTCATGAGATGCTATAGATGCTATAAAACATTCTAAGATAGTCAACCTCCTCCCAGGGCAGGAAGACCCTGGGGGGTAGGCTAAAGGTCAAAAGGTCAAAGATCAGATCAGCGTGCATGCGTGCTGCAGACATTCAGACATGTTCGGCCATTCGAAAAATGGCCGACCCCCTCCCGCCTCCCCGAACTATTTCTCCTTCTTTGTTTAGGCATCATTTTTGGTGCTTTCCTTTTTTATATATAAAAAATACAAAACATAACAGCGAAAAGAACTCTGTCCGTCACCCTTTTCCTTTTTTTCCAAAACTGTCTTTTGGTTCGTTTTCATTCGTTGTTGTTTTTTTTCTTCCCTTTTGTCCTCCAGTCACTTACATATTGACAAAGTATACAATATTTTACAACTGAACAAGACTGAAAGATAACATTTGATTTGTCCAATCAGATACGAGGCCTGCATCCTATATCCAATTAGAGAAGTCAACTGGAAGCTAGCCAGTAGTAAGCAACACAACAAGCCTATGGTGTGATGGGAGCTGTCTGACAGCAGCTCTGCATTAACATGAGCACCCGCCCTCGGGGACGGTCGGTTCTGCTGGTTTGTCCAGCTTGATGTCGATCACTGGGAGAGTTCCAGTTAAGGAAAAAGTCAGATACTAGAACTAAAGTTCCAGTTTATATTTAGCATGCAATCATCACCTTTATTCTTTTGTCATCTCTTTAACAAAATCAATCCTTCATTATGTAATGTGTCACCTCCCCAGACTGCCACTAGCCGGTGCTACACCAGTGTACGACTGCACTTTTCTAGATGTCCGCATTTCCTCTCTATTAGGTAAAAAAGCTTTATTGGCTGACGCCTGAGTAGACAGTGGGCTGGGATGTATGTTTGTACACTGCCAAACACCACTAAGAGATTAAAAATAAGCTGCCAGCCTCTCTTTTCTTTGACTCTCAACACACTGAGTCACAGCGGCTGTAAAGGATACTGCCTTCAGGATTCGCATCGTCCAAGCTTTCCATTCCAGGAAGAGCTGCTGCAACCCGACGAAACAGCTAGGAGGAGAAGAGGGGACAGGAAAAATGAGAGGGAGTGAGATAAACGAGAGAGAGAGCGAGAGAGAGAGAGAGAGAGAGAGAGAGAGAGAGAGAGAGAGAGGACGTCAATAGCAGGAAGGTTGAAAATATTCATTACATACTCTATGTGTTCCTTAGACAACAGGATGCTCCTAATCACAGTCAAGGTTTTTTTCAGTTTTTTTTTGGGGGGGGGGGGGTCTTATACTTTCATACATAGGAACTAGAATTGTTGCATCAGTTGTCTTTTGGTAGGTTACAGGAAGTAATTAGATCTTTTAAAATGTGGTGGAAAAGGAAATATCTCACATAGAGCTATAAATAAAATACATAATGTAACAAATTATTTCATGATGCATTGCACATTATTAAAAAATATATTCTAAGATTTCATTTAATTTTCTATCTATTGTTCAGCAGTTTTTACAGATGTATTTCCAAACCAGTTCCTCAAGAAGTCAATGCAGAAAAACATCCCCAGAACTATTTACTTGATTCATTTAGCGACTTTATTTGGGAGAAGTGAAGCAAATTTTTCGCACAAAAGTGAGTAAATGGATCTCTTCATTTATTTATCAATTCATTCTGTCCCAAGCTTTACATATATATTCTTTATTTAATAAATCCTAAATCTTAGTAGCTGTCAGAAAAATATAGTGGAGTAAAAACAACAGAAATTCCCTCTGAATATTGTAGTAGTTGTGATAGCATACGGCAGAAAACGCAAATACTTAAAGTGCAAGTACACCTCTTTTTACTTATATCCAGTAGCTGACAGTAGTAGTAAGACACATGCTGCGGTGGAACCATTAATGCTGCGTCAGTGGTTGGATTCTGGCTGCCAAATAAAGGCCTAAAAAGCCAATAAATAAACTATGTGCTCACTTTCTGCTCAGCTCTGATTGTACTGCACCAGCGCTCAGGTGGGGTTAGACGAGTGCACTATCCAGGACACAAAGCACCCCTGTCACACATGTTTACACCCTGATTCCTCTGCTTCAGGGAGGAACCATCCAGAAAAATGAGCATAGAGGTCCAAATAAATAATCTACAATCATATTTAAGTGATTGATTCCATCTAGTGGTGATAGTGATTATGAACAATCTAAAATACGGGGTCAATAAAAAGCAAGGAGACCCGTATAAGGAGGTGGAGGCAGCGGTGGATGAACTGGTTGGTAGATAGGCCACTGCAGGACAGGAGTCTCTTAGTAGAGGCTAGGGAGTGGAGAAAACCGTTTTGATAGTTGCTGCTCTTTTGCTTGTTTTGTTTAACCCAAATCATGACCTTTTCCTCAATGTTACCAAGTGTTTTTGTGTCTACACCTAACCAGACAAGTAAAAATGTGTCATATCAGAAGGTTGGAAAAGGACTTGGAGGGAGTGACATCAGAGAATCTCAAAGCAGCGAATACCAACAAAGATGCTAAATATGGTGAAACTGCAGGAAATCACCTGTTTGACATTGCAGCCTGTTTTGGCACTGGTCTCGATGAACATGACGTTCAGCTCTTTGGCTCTCTGCTCTCCTTCCTCGATCGTGATTTGCCTACAGGGAAATCAGACCAGACCCAACGATATGCTGCATTATTCAACACAGTCACATCTGATTCATACGCATTTACTGCCCACATCAACATGTAACAGTCAGCTATGTCCAGCATCCTCACCTCTTCTCCTCCAGATCTGTCTTGTTGCCTACAAGCATGATGATGACATCACTTCCTCTCTCTGTCCTGACATCATCAATCCATTTGCAAGTCTGCTGGAATGAGTTCACATCTGCGGAGGCAGAAATCAAACATACCAGTTTTTCCTTCTTCATTGTACTTGCAGACATTAGCCTGGCGGATGAAGATGTTGCATTCACTGACACTCATCCAACTCACTTGTAATATCGTAGACGACCACAGCTACCGTAGAGTCTCGTATGTAGCTGGGGATGAGGCTCCTGAAGCGCTCTTGTCCAGCTGTATCCCACAGCTGCAGCCGTACCTGCGCATGAAAACACAACTTCAGCGTCTGCTTCAGCATTAACTATCTTACTACACACACCGATGCAGGCTGAAGGATAAGTCCGTAGGAGATAATATCCTGACAAAGAAACCATATTAATACCAAGTGAAGCAGATGATCCACTAAACAGCTTTGACTTCTCAGGGTTAGAAAAGCACCAATGCTATTACCAGCAGCAATAACGTTTGGATAATCATGTTAGTCTGTGAAGAGAGCAGTAATAAAGCTAATCAAATCAAGGATTAGTCAAAACCGGGTGGAAACTGGGGCATTTCTTGCTCAGGATTTGACTAAAAGCAAGAACTATGCTTGGATTCATCTTTAAATTTGATTATCTACATGAATTTTAATTAAGAATCAAAGCTTCCTACTGTTCGGTCTTCCAGGTACATCGTCTTTGATAGGAAGTCGATTCCGATGGTTGCCTGTAGTGAAGACAGAATGAAAAGGAGGGAGAAATAATGAGCCAAGTCCTGACTTTAAATGTCTCTCTGCATCATGACTTAGAAAAGCAATGTTTGTGTAAGAGGAGGAAAACACAATAAGCCGCTAATAACAACAGCAGAAGACCAAATGGGAAACTACATTGAATCAGACAAAAAAAAAAACTAATTATCCCACTGAGGAGGTCATGCAACCGGTGCTGTTTGTTTGTTTGTTGGCAGGATTGTGCAAGAAGGCAGATTTTCCCCAAACTTGACGGAGGGGAGCAGTACGGGTCAAGAAAGGATGCGTTATACTTTGGGGAGGATTAGTCGCTGCACCACCTGACTGTAACAGGAAACGGCATGGGGTATTTTCACACCGCTGTCCTCCTAGCAGGTCAACCAGATCCATGTCTTGTTTGGTCAGAAACACTTAAGGAACATGGTGATGGTTTACTGTGAGGACTGGGAGTTTTGGTTAGTGGTTAGTTACCACTGTAACTAATTCCAAACGTAGCCAATTTGATGAGAGTCCTGGTCTGAAGACATCCTCAGGCTGACTAAATGATAGCACCACCAAGTGGTGACAGGAGGTAAACCTGATGCAACAAACATCATCTGATTTACCTCCTAAACAGCACGGTGTTATCTTCATGTGATGTAGCGCACATAATATATCGTAAGTGTGTGTTCTCTAGCACCACCTAGTGGAAGCAGGAAATGATACTGCTGTTTCTTCAAACAAAATCCAAATAACGTCAGGTTTCACTTCCCTCTTGCTCCACTAAACAGCAATACACTTAGACGTGCACAGGGGTGCAAGGGTCTGCTCATCAATGCCTGTTTCACACTGGGATTAGCTCACTTGAGCAGACGTATGTGCTCTGTGAGGGCCCTGTTGTGTTGTGTTGGTTTCACCCCCTGGCCTCTATCATTCCGAAATGTTACCTTCAGAGAAAGCTAACACTGCTACGCTATTGCTTTCTTATTAACCAACTGCACTGAAAAAACTCAAATTAGCACAATTGCAAACTTATTTTAAATTAATGCTGATCAATGACCCAACTTCATTCAGTTTTTAATCAGCTTTTTGTCCCAAAGAACACTTCTTATACTACAACCCTGCAGAGGCAGAGAGAGGAAAACCATGAAAATGAAGGCAATAAATCTTCTCCATCAGCTCTTGCTTGTACATTTTCTAAACTTTTTAGAGTCTCACCTGATATGTGTTGTCGAAACTGTCATACATGAATCTAGTGATGAGAGATGTTTTCCCCACTGGAACAGAGCACACAGATGTGGATCACTTAGTTTAGAGGTGTTAATTCACATTGTTGGACAATCTACAAACACACAAATCGACAATTTCTGCTGTAAATTCAACACAATGAGACAACACTTGGTGCAGATGTAAGAAGATGTGACAAAATGACAGTATAAGAGAGTCCAGCTGTTACTGTAAACATCACAATCAAACTGGTGGAAAATGTAGAAATAAAAAACATTAAAAAATAACATTTCATTGGTGAGTTGTCAAGTGAGCAGCCATAACTAAGAAAAACATGTAGCTTAAGACAAAAGCTACCCTACTATTCATTGTCACCTCTAAGACTTTACATTATCTTTTTCAAATACATTGAAGGGCCCAAATTTACAAAAAAACAGAAAAAAATCATGCAGTACCAAACATTTCAAATTAAAACACCATTATAATGCACAAGTGTTGTTTTCTTGAGAAATTTAGACGTAGAAAAGATGTTGGCGCGTGTTGCCTCTGGTAAATCAGAGTCATAATAGTTTCTTCACTTTGAGATGAAATAGAAGAAATTATGCCCAAAATGGGGATGACTAAGGGCAAAATTTCATCCTTTTCATGAGCTGCAACAAGCAATTATTTTCGTTACTGATTAATCTGTCTTTAAATGTCATGTTTTGTCCAATAGGCAGTTGAATCCTGAGGGATTACAGGTTTAAGGTCATAATAAAAGCTGTATATCCAACACAGAAAATGCAACCGCAGCTTAAACAGTTAATCAGTTATCAAATCTGTTGTCGATCCACTAATCAATGTTCTTTTAAGTAAGAAAATGGTCGTGAATAGAAAAGACGAACCCCAAAACAGACAGGCCCCAAAAAAAATGATTCAGAACTACTCAGACACAAAATCTGAGCTATTCAGCTGCTTTAAGAGGCAGGATGGTTCCCTTCCTGGAGCATCAAGCAGAGCCAACCCTGCCTCGTTTTTATTTACATCCCAGCCAGCAGCATCTAAGCAAGGACAGGCTCTTCCAGCAAGGCCCCAGGCTCTCATGAGGAGTCCTCTGTTGAAGACAGCAGCGATGGGCAGTGGCCCCAGCCAGGCCTCCATTCAGCACCATGGACAGCAACATTGCAGTGCAGGCCACACACGAAAACACACACACACACACACACATACACGAAAACACACACACATACACACATACACACAAAACACTCAGACATCACAATAACACACAAGTGCTGCCACATGTAGAAGTGTGTATTTTCATGTTTGCTGCTGTATTTTATGGCATCCTCTGCTGCCGCCTGTTTGGATTGTCTGCATTCAGGCAGCTTCATGTATTTGTGCCATCACATCAAACCACATAGCCGCACCTTCAATAGATGTCTTAATGCATTTACAGTATAAAAAGGTGTCAGGCGGGTTTATTTGGATTATTTATAGGAGCGTAGCGGAGACTGCGAGGCTGAGAGAGACGCTACAGACATCGGCAGCCTAGGGTGTGTCCCGAGCTGACACATGGGGGACTGTTTATTATCCGCTCTCAAAAAAAGAGAGAAGAAAACCTCCTCTAGACAGAAAAATACAGGACAGTGTCTTATTAATAGAATAAAAGATTGTTCACGTTAGAAACGAGCGATTAAAAATGTGGAATCAATCTGTAATCAGCAAACAAGCACAGCGTGTTTGTCGGTCACTGCAGCACATCAAAATATCATCTCAGCCTCGCTAGGATGCAAATCATCACAACCTATGTAAACGGCATCATCCTCAAGGATAGTCTCCGCGTTTATTTTCTAATAATCGTGATCCATCCAATGCTTACATTTATATACATGCGTTTATTCCCAATTTTCTACCACGGCTAATCCAATTTTTCACCATATTAGGTGTCAGGTATAACAAAGGCAGCATGCACATCCTCTTGATCCAGTTAAAACTTTATAAATTAAAAGGATTACATATGTGGCCTTCAGCACACACGCATGTTTGGCATTGGAATGGAGGTGAGGGA
This sequence comes from Aulostomus chinensis, assembly GCF_037954235.1. Lineage (NCBI taxonomy): Eukaryota > Metazoa > Chordata > Actinopteri > Syngnathiformes > Aulostomidae > Aulostomus > Aulostomus chinensis. The sequence continues at coordinate 18,295,557 of NC_141324.1, forward strand.
GGGGGGGTGGGGGGAGGTGTGTGTGCGTGTGTGTGTGTGTGTGGGGGGGTGAATAGCCAAACCTGACTCACCGCTCTGTTCTCCCAAAAATACGAGTTTAAATTTCCTCAGGGGGTTCCCCAAATCTCCTCCAGCGGACATGGCGGCGGTTTGTATGTAAAGAGCTCAAGCCGGATGATTGTATGTGTTTTCTTGAATCGCTCGGCGTCTCCTCCGGTGTGGCTGCGCAGGGGATCCTCCTCTCTTCTCCTCTCAGAATGATGGGAATGCAGCTCAGCGTCCTCCTGTCAACGTAGGGACAGCTTATGCGCATGCGCGACCTCACCTATTTCCATCACTCACCTTTCTACTGAATTTGAAACAAAACTGGATAGTCTGTGTACCTTCTCCATCATAATGTCCCCCCCCCCCCAAGTTAACCGACAAACAAATAAAGGGAAGTGGCACTCCTTTCATTTTTGTTTCTTTTATTTTATTTTTCTTTACTTTCTCATCAGAAACCAGAAACTTGAGGGTTAAAAAATCAAATAAATTGGATTTTTTCGGAGTTCTTTTTTCGTTTTCATGTTTGAAGACAATATGTTGAAATATGTAAGTCACATGACCCTGAAGTTAATCAAACAAACATAAAAAAGCCAAGTAATTAGCTGGGGCACCCAATCCAAAACATAAATAAAACAATAGGAACATTGTTTTATTTAAGATTTGAACAAAACGGCTCAAATACTCCGCGACAAACAGCTACATCAATAACTAAGTGCATGTTGCTCCCAGAACTGAGGGGTACATGAAGCTATTTCATATAAACTCCCTCCCCAGCTTTATTGCTTCTGTTCTGTAAGCGTTTTTTTCGTTGAGTCACATTATTCGCGTAACCCCGTGCCGTTACGTGACGTATCGCGTCACGTGACGGCACTACAGGAAGTAACTACTCAACCGGCAGTTTTCAAAAACAAACCGCATTATTCTATCTAGGCCTTGACAAGAGCCAGTCATACCGAAAGCGTACAGTTTCACACCTTTTTAAAATTTAATAATTCCTCCTTCCTTCTTTCCTCTCCACACAACAGTGCCTAGGATACCTGCGACTTCCTCTTCGTCACACAAGGTAAGAAGGCTTTGTTTGGTTCCTGATCCCTCCATGAGCTTCTTAGTGGTTGCAAAGTTTCTCCCTCCATTTGTGCTCGCCCAGATATTTGCTTCCAGTTCTTTTGAAAATGAATTTCCCTTTTTGTATTTGGTGTTCCCGCCACCCACCTTCTCCTTCCTCAAGCAATCAGTAATTGAAGATTAAAAAAAACAAAACAAAAAAACCTCCAGGTGCGGGGGGGGGGGGCTACTGTTAGCATGCTACAGGTAAGTTAGCAAGCTATGAGTGAAAGCAATAGGTTGTCAGAACACTAACTGTACACTCCCATCACGTTCTGAGTGATGCCCTGAGCCCCAGTGGTCAGAAAGTCTTCTCTAACTTTATGCTTGGAGCATTGAAGAGGCTCATATTGACTCCTTTGTTGTCCCAAACTCAGGCTGGCTCTCCTCTAAGCTCATAGGTTATTGGAGAACAGCCACTCCCAAAAGACAGTAAAACTCATTCCTTCTGAGATATTCGCTCCAGACTGATTGTAATTGGGGCAAAGATATGCTTCATGCTTCATGCTTGCACTAATTAAAATCAACAGTCACAAGGAGGCTTCTTCATTGGCTTCTCAGACTTCAGATTTTGGGGGGATTTGCACAGACTTGTACATGAGCCTCACTGGGGAATCATCACTGGTCAGCAGAGAAGACAACTTTTGCTCTGGCAACAGCTGGACATCTCGAGAGTTTGCTAACTAACTAACTGTTAGCTAGCCATGCTAGCAAGATACAGAAAAGGACTGCAAGGGCTTTTTTTTAATGTTATAATCTGTAATCTGTCTAAATCCACAGAGAGATGATGAGCGGAAATGATAAGACCAGCAGAGCAGCAATCACAATATACAAGCCAAGAGGAGGTGGAGTTGGTGGCAGGAGAAGGATAGGAATCAGCTGTCTGGGTGATGACCGTTGTTTCTGCCTTGATGCGGGACTGCCTCAATTTATCAGGTTGCACAGATCCTCCAGATGATCACAGCGTGTTTGTTCATCTGTTATTGCTCTTCTATGACTAACTCGCTTGTCTTTTTATTTTATTTTTTTTAACCTGGCTGTGTTTTCAGTCCTGGCCAAGGACAAGGTGGTACAGGCTGGGATAGAGATGGGTCACAGGGATGGGAAGGGTTTGATGAAGACAGCCACAGCAGAGAGGCTGAGTGCCCACTCAGTACCAAACAATACCCAGAGAAACAGGAGATCAATATCAGACCCCCGCAGAGGTTCTGGATGTCTCGGGAGAACCAAGAAGAACTGACAAAGCTGCAGCAGGACCTGCAGACCCTCAACATTGAGTGAGGACATCGTACTAAACGTGCTTGAAATCGGCTCAGTTGTTAAGAGACTGTTTTGAGTGCTTTTGTTTTAACATAAACTCATATTTTGTGTGTGCCTCAGTGAGTTTGGTTCGGATTATTCGGTGGAAAAAGTAGGGAATGAAGGCCAGTTTCGGGCCACAAATGACGAGCCTGCTGAGATTTCAGAATCTGACCCTGAGGAACCTGTGATATCTCCATTTATTCTCGACAAACTCTGCAGGTGATGTGCTGATATCTCTTTTTACTGCAAATTTGATCAATCCTGCCTTTGATTTGAAGCCAATACTTTTACTGCAGTGCTTTTTTGTAACCTGTGTATTTGCTCCTCATAGGTACGGGTTTGATAGGGAGCGCAGCAAGAGGGCTCTGAAGTCTGGTGGGGGAGAATTTGAAGCAGCGTTGGAGCAACTTCTCCTCCAGGTTTTCACCGAGCGCTACGGACAGAATTCTGTTTCCAATGGCAGCATGGAAGTAGTGACTATGACTGAGTGTTTGAGCCAGAGGCAGGAGGAAGCCATGATGCTAGCTCGCATTTACGGTATACGCTTCAGTCAGGACATTGCTAGTGGGGTCTGGACAGTAAAGCTGGATCTGTGGTTCCTCTCGTACAGAGCTGTTAATACCCGGGGCGTCTGCAGATTCTATCTGAAAGGCAAACACTGCCGCTTTGGGGGCAGATGCAAGTTTGAACACCAACTTCCTACCAAAGGGAGGGCTTGGGGGAGTTCCCCAGACCTGAATGTCCACAGCCAGCCTTGGATCAGTAGCTCTTGTCCTCCTGAGTATGAACTTGTAATTCGGTTTCCAAAAAGAAACCGTTACCCCTTTCAGGCACCATTAGTAGCCTTCAATACTAATGATGAGTCAGTGGGAGCTGCGGGGAGACTCAGCGTGACCGAGAAATTATTTGGAACGGCGCTTGTTGCAGCGCACAATGGAGTACCTGTTGTTCACACTCTCATCACCTTGTGTCAGGATCAAGCTACCATGAAGGGACTGTTGGCTATCAGTTATCACAAATACAGCACGTCACCTCCGGTTGTGGTGGTTCCTCCTCCCTTTGTCAGCAACCCGAGGAAGGACACGATGACCAAACCCTGTTTTAAGATGGACAGTGTCCTCAAGGAGAACGCCAAACTGTGCCAAGCGTTCCAGAGAAAACAGGTAATGCCTGTTACGGCTGGAAAAACAACTTTTTCATTTGACCATCTCTTCTAACTCATTTTTCTTCCTCAGTCATCCGCATACTTCAGATCTATGCTGGAGCTTAGGAAGAGGTTGCCGGCTTGGAATGAAAAGGACACCATCCTGGATCTGTTAGAGCAGTCTCACGTGCTGGTCATCACTGGGATTACTGGGTGAGTCCCGCAGACAGCAAGATTACAACAGAACAAAACATTGGTTTGGAGAAGACTGAAAAAAAGGACGGAAATGAGAATTGCTCAATCGCGTAGATTTTTTGTATCTACTGATTGTGCTCCCTGCAGGTGTGGGAAGACCACCCAGATCCCCCAGTACATTCTGGATGCTTCTTTAAATGGTCCAGCTGACCGTGTGGCCAACATCATCTGTACACAACCCCGTCGTATCTCTGCCGTCTCCGTGGCCCAGAGAGTGGCACAAGAGCGTGCAGAGAGTCTGGGCAACTCAGTTGGCTACCAGATCCGCCTAGAGAGTGTCAGGGTAACGTAAACCGTATTGTACTGTGCATGTATTTGAAAAATAACATATGAAAGCTGTTCTCCAGAATTATGAATGGAATTACTCTGATGCTTTTATTTTAAAGTATTTTCTTAATATACTAGGCTCAGTTTATGCACATGTACTTGTCTCTGGACTCTTTTCCGTCAGACATGCAGCACCAGACTGCTGTACTGCACCACGGGCGTGTTGCTGAGAAGACTGGAGAACAAGGCAGATCTCAAAGGCATCACACACGTCATCGTGGACGAGGTGCACGAGCGCATGGAGGAGAGGTGAGATTCACCTATGTCAACTCAACAACACGTCGGCAGTCAGACTCTTGTGCTTTTTATTCACAGCTGCTGTAATAATGCAACCGTAGGTCTTTCTCATCTGCTGTTTATGTTTGTTTTCCAGTGACTTCCTGCTTTTGGTACTCAAAGACCTGATTACTGAGAGGCCGGACCTGAAGGTTATTCTAATGAGTGCGACTCTGAACACCAAACTCTTCTCCAAGTATTTTGACAACTGTCCGATAATCCACATACTGGGTAATCCCTCCAAGTCCCTGTTGAAATGTCAGTCATCCCGACATGACATGGCTATAATCTGTTCCTCCACATCTGTAAACCCCCCCCCCCCCCCATGGAAAATCAATATCTCTCATTCCAGGACACACATTTCCAGTTGATGAGTTTTTCCTTGAAGACGTGATCGATAAAACGGGGTAGGAACCTTTCTAACTTTTTGCCTTTTTAAAATGTGTAAGGACACACGGTATTTAACTGTGTATCACACACCTTGATGTTCTCAGGTATGTGAGCCAGGACGGCAGCCCTTACATGCGCTCATGGAGACGGAACTCCACACACAGCCAAGGAGGCGAAGCTCAGCTGTGGGACACTGTGGACAACTTGAGGGATGATGAGTGGAACTCCACATCTTCCCGGAACAACGACTTTGTTGAAGTCTCCATCCCTGATCAGCTGCTCAGCCTAGAGGAGCTCACTGTTCGATACCAAGGTGACCTTCGAACAAGTGTGCCTCCTTGGACTTTATTGAATAGGCTGGTGCTTCCTATCAGATTTATAATGTTCCCGCTGTGTTTCACCGTCAATACAGACACCAAGAGGTCTGTACTTGAGACTATTGCTGCTATGGACCTGGATAAGATAAACATGGACCTGGTGGAGCATCTGTTGCAGTGGATTTTAGAAGGAAAGCATAGCTACCCACCAGGTAAGAGTTGCCCCGCCCACTGAGGTTTAATCCAGTTTAAATGTGAATCTGATGTGTGGTTGTGTATTTTGTGTGTGTTCCAGGTGCTGTGCTTGTGTTTATGCCAGGTCTGGCTGAAATAAAGACACTCTATGAGCAGCTGCAGTCCAGCAGGCTGTTTAATAACTCTAATACCAGGTCCATATCAAACACCATTTGTGTTTTTATTCATTTCTGTTTACCTTTCGTTTTAGAATGTGTCTTGGACAGGGCTAAATGCTAGTGTAAATAACTACCATTGTGATCCAGTCTCTCAGGCCACTTGTTGTGGTAATCTTGGACACATTGTCAACACTTTGTTCAGAGTGTAAATGCTAATATGTCCCATCCCTTACAAGTTGGTGTAAAATATGTCGCCGGTTCCGTACGAGGTGTGTGTTTTCATGAGGGTGCATATGATTACATGAGCTCTTCAAGCTTATCATAGCCTGTAGAAATGGCGAAGACAGTAATCTGAACACAAGTGTCGACTGGACACATTTAAAGAGGCACCTGTCTCATGAGTATAAAACACAGCAAAACTCATGATATACTATTCTCTATTTCTATTTTATTTTCTGGTGGAAATGTGAGTCTCCAAATACCTTTTTAAGGTTAAACACTAAGCTTTTTACTACAGAATGCTCAGTTCATCTAACAGTCTATCTTTCAAGTATGGTACTTTAATATAAAAAAAGATGATAAATGTTGGTAGAATAATTTGTGGTTTCTGTCTTATATGCATAGGTGTTGTCATGAAACTTTTTTTTATGCGATGGTTGTGAGTGAAGATGCCACTAATGGATGTCCCTCTAAATCAGGTATGTGGTTTACCCACTCCACTCAACACTGACCACTGAGGAGCAGCAGGCTGTCTTCAGCCGTCCCCCAGAGGATGTCACAAAGATCATCATCTCCACCAACATCGCTGAGACCTCTGTAACAATTGACGACGTGGTATATGTCATCGATTGTGGCAAGATGAAGGAGAAAAGGTAGCATTTTATGTACATTTAAATAATGGGGGTTTATTTATTTTGGTTGTAGCATTAAAGCCTCTCCCTTCCCAACTTCCTGGGTTGTGTGTTCAGGTACGATGCTGCTAGAAGCATGGAGAGCCTAGAAGACTCGTGGGTCTCTCGGGCCAGTTCACTGCAGAGGAAAGGGAGAGCGGGTCGCGTGGCCTCAGGTGTCTGCTTCCACCTCTTCACCAGCCACCACTTCAAGCACCAGCTGGCTGAGCAACAGCTGCCTGAGATCCAGAGAGTGCCTCTGGAGCAGCTCTGCCTCCGGTACGTCCATCTTTTTGCTCTCACAAGATTTGTAAATGCTGGTGGGAGGGGGGAATGCAATTGGTTTGGGTGTCACCCTCACTCTCTCTTTCTCTTTCAGTGTCAAGATCCTAGATGTATTTTCCAACCAGACACTTGCGTCCGTCTTCTCTCGTCTCATTGAGCCCCCAGCTACAGGAGGCTTGGATGCTGCCACACAGCACCTGGAGGACCTGGGAGCTCTAACTGCAGATGAGAAGCTCACCCCCCTGGGCTACCACCTAGCCAGCCTGCCCGTCGATGTGCGCATCGGAAAGCTGGTGCTGTTTGGTGCAATCTTCGGCTGCCTGGATCCAGCTCTCACTATCGCTGCCAGTCTGGCCTTGAAATCACCATTTGTAAGGCCAGACACCGTGAAGAGAACATATCTGACTCACTGATTTTAAGAATTCTCAATCTTTGTACTCGGTCTTCTGTGTAGGTGTCTCCATGGGATAAACGGCAAGAAGCCAATGATAGGAAACTTGGCTTTGCGCGGGCCAACAGTGACCATCTTACTTTGCTACAGGCTTACAAGGTAGTGCAACTTTGTTGGAGAGTAATTAAGTGAACATCGCTCTTACAGGAAATGAAATGATCAATTCTTTGGTTTAAACTCTCTTTCAGGAATATTGCTGCATGGCAAAGAATGGCAACCGGGCAGCCTACCTTTACTGCAGGGAGAACTTCCTATCTCTGCGAGGCTTACAGGTTGTTGCTGCTGTTATTTTTTATTTCACTGTCACACAAAATGAAACACTTCAGCAGTTCAGTTTGTGCATTTGTTGTTTTTTGTTTGTTTGTTTTTCAAATTTTGAATAAAGTTATACTGGTTTGGTATGCAGGGCATTGCTGGTCTGAAAAGGCAGTTTGCTGAGCTGCTGTCTGACATTGGCTTCATTAAAAGAGGACTGAAGGCCAGGAATATTGAGCGGATGTGCTTCGCAGGTTCTGATGGCATTCTGGAGGCTACTGGCATGGAGGTAACCTGCAGACATGCGCTGTAGTACTTGAAGTTCACGGTAACACATCAGATATACAGTGTTGCTTTTTCTGCTTCTCTTTTCCTTGCAAGTACAAGTCTCATTCCCCCCAAATTTAGCAGTTATGCTAATAAATCCCCAAATATTTATTTTTCTTGGTTAAGCTGGTGATTGCACAGGAACAAGGATAAATTATTGTGCTCACAGCAACACCAGCGCTGGAAAACACTCAAAAAAATGAACGAACTTCAGTCTAATCAAGTGAACGTGAAGCTAGTCACAAGCTAACATGCATCTGATGCTGCTGAGCCAATGTGTGCTTGCATGTCCTAACCTTATTGCTAACGCTCACATTAATGAGTGACTGACCACTGATATCGTTCCAAACAGAGACTGTCCGTACTTCTCAAGACTCAAGTCCTGTCTCAAGTCTTAAGGATGAGTCCAAGTCAAGTTTCAGGTCACGTGTGTAAAATTTCAAGTGTGTGCCGAGTCCCTACCTCTTTTAGGGACATGATGATTCATATGTAACATAATGATGATGATTCATGAGTAACACTTGGTGTTTCAAATAGGATGTGATAGAACATGTCGCAGGTTTATTTCACATCTTGATAACCACTTCTGTTCCTTTCCAGGCCAATGTGAACGCAGATAACATCTCACTGATATCAGCCATCCTCTGTGCTTCACATTATCCAAATGTGGTGCAGGTGCGCATTCATTATCTGTCACTATTGGACTCACTAGCTAAAAGCAGATGCTAATCTTTAGCCGTCTCATTTCTGATGCCCATTCATGTATTATACCAGGTCCAAACTCCTGACCCACTCAGCACCAAGGTCAAGGATTTCCGCTTCTTGACCAAAAATGATGGCTATGTTCATCTTCACCCCTCATCAGTCAACTTTGGGGTGAGATAAGTAAAGCAAGTGTTGCTAAATGCGCAACACCTTTGAACAGACACAAGATTTTAGCCTGTCTTTTATGCTTCAGGTGTGCCACGACAGCAGCCCCTTCCTCATCTACTATGAGAAGGTGAAGACGAGCCGTGTGTTCATCAGGGACTGCAGCCCAGTGTCTGCCTACGCCCTGATGCTGTTTGGAGGTGGGAAGATGAATGTGGAGCTGCAACATGGGCAGCGTTTCATCTCACTAGACGACGGGTGGATTAATTTTGCCGCTCCCTCTTATCAGGTCAGTACAGCACTTAACAAAGCTAGTAAAATATTTTCTTTGTATTAAATAATCTTTCCTTTAGTTACAGTTTGGAATCCTGACTTTTTTCTCCATTAATGTGTGTTTTATCCAGGTTGCCCAGCTGATACAGACTTTGCGCTTTGAGCTGGATCATCTGCTGGAGGATAAGATTAGGAAGCCGAGTATGGACCTGAGTAGCTGCCCCCGGGGCTCTCGCATCCTCAACACTGTTGTCCAACTCATCTCCACTCAGTAGTGCTGCTGCTTGTTAAAATTTCTTCAGTACATAAACCTGAGACTGTGATTAGGCCCCTCGGACCTTTGTCACTGCATCTTTCCTGCAGCATAAAACCATCACAGGTTATAAAACCATCCTGTGATTCAGCTCCTGAACCGGTGTCAGCAAGGCCTGCCCTTTAATATCAGTGCGTTTGAGGGCAGTGTCCTCTGTTTGGGATCCTTCTACCGACTCCACTAAGGCGTGCTTTTGGAACTGCCACAGAAGGCATCTACCTAAGATGGAAAACCCTTCAGTCTTTCCAGATGCAGAGTCAAACAATAGCCAAGCTGAAGAGCCTGCAGGGTTTTTTATTTGCAGATGATACAGTGTATACCCCCCAGTTGGACTAAAATCTGCAGCAGCTCATGAGCCAATGGACATCAGGATCTGCAACTATGAATTTACATCCAAAAATGTTTGTTTTTTTAAATAATGAGGAACATTTTAAAGGAGGAAGTCTATCTGTTTTTCCTGTCAAGTAATGATATCTGGTATTGATTTACTTGGAACCTCTTAGTCACATAACCTGTCTGCTATAGACAAAATGAATTGTGTATTTTATCATATTTTCCATGAAAATATTCACAATGTAATTTCTTAGATGGGTTTTTAAATTTACAATTATAAATATCAACATTTTCAGCTCCTCAGACCTTCCAGAAGCTTCTTCTGTCTTGGAGTTTAATAACTTTAAGCATAAAATGTTTTGGTTCTTCCTTGTGGAACAGCCAAAAGAAAAGAACCAGAGGATCTGAGAGGCAGTACTGGTTTTAAACTAAAAGCATCTCTGAAATAAAGTCTGATGCAACAATATCAAATATGCATGAGTGTTACATTAAGATCTAGAAAAGGCTGGTCATGTGCATCGATGGTAACTTCAGTTCAGAGGTTGTATTTTTCAGTTAATTCGTTTACCTGGCTGCATTTCACTGGGGATATTTGTCGACAGAGATTAAAATATTTCATAGGAGAGGCATGTTCAGATTTCAGCATGCTACTGATGATAATGCTTCAGCTACATTTATTACTAGTTGAAAAAAAATCAAATTTTAATGATTAAAATCTTTGTCACACAACAAATATCAATACTATACAGTCAGTTGTCAGCATGAATTCTGAATATTGAGGCAGTAACTATATGGACCGCATTTGCCCTTTAAACGGTTTATTCATTCATTTTTGCAGTTTCACTGAGCACGATACCCAGTTCCCATACAAAATAATGGTAGTGATCATAGAAAAAATAATTTCTGCTGCACCTCTGTGCATTTGGGGGTCTTGTACAAGACCGTTAAGAACAGGAGAGATTAAACTGCTAAAGCTTGATAGAGAAGAGTGTCAACAAGAGGCTGCACAATAGATGCCAGGAGCAAAGAGGATAGCTATGAGGCTATTTGTGGTCTTCCTGTCTGTAAATTTAAACTGAGGTTTAAAATCCAATAATCACATAAAACCATTTCAGAAATGAGACTCATTGTCACTAACCCACACTGAGATTATGCCAGTTATTTCCCAAACTTGGTAAATCTCCTCCTTCTCTAACCAAAAACTCAACCTACAACAGTTTTACAGGCTAATTATAACTCCCCGACAATATTTTGATGTGGACATAGAATCCGTGAAGTCCTCCCATCAATGTCTGTGGTGCTGCTGTCAGATTACAGTATTCTAGATGTGTAATCCCGAGCATCGCTTCCTGTTTAGAGGAGCTATAGGCCTCCGTTATCGTCCTTGAGGAGGGGGTGTTGGCAGATATGATTTTTGTGAGTGGTGAGTACAATAAGACTACATCATATTGCGATCTGAACAAAATTTTATTTAGCTCCTGATGCCGAACAGAATACATCATTTTATGCAGAAATGTCAAACATGAACACTAGCGTTAAAGTCAAACAATTCCGCCTCTTTCTCCTTCCAGAAAGCGAAGCTGCGATCGATGTATTTACAAATGTCCTCATTGTTGAAACAAGAGAAGTCTGTGTCACTGCTGCTCTCATCTGGAGAGGCAGTCTGAACTACAACCTTAGGAACTAATCTGGAATCCAGCAACAATGTCGGTGATGTTGGACAGCGACATGGTCTCGAGACACCAAAGAAGCGATCTTTGATGTCCTCAAAGCCATCACTCCACTGTCGTTTCCCAGACCGGATTTCCTGGATAACAGCCTTGTGGAAGTTCCGCACCGTCTCCCAAGGGAAACTTCCAACATGGTCAAAGACTTCAAAGCAGAGCAGGTGCCTCATCTTCCTCTCTTCGGGTGGTAGTTCTTGCTCTAAGATGTGGAAGTATCCCAGCATGAACAGCTCAAGGGTTAAACTATCGTGGGTCATGGCAACCCCATCCACATCTGGTAGGAATTGCTCTGGGGAGTAGGTTACCTGACAGGTTGGACTTTGCAAAGTGTTAGAAGACCAACAAGATGTTTGGGCATCTTTGAGTTCAAGTTTATTCTTCCAAGAGTTTAGCATCTTATCCACAGAGCCTCGTTTTTGGCAGAACTGAAACATGGAAGTGATTCTCTGCTGGCCAGGGGCTACTTCCTGTCCCTGTCTCTGCCTTGCAGCTCTCATTGAAATAGCATATGCAGACCTCTTCCAGTGGCTCAGGAACAACACGACTATACGCTCTTTCCTTAAACTGGTGGTCTCAATCACAGGTAAAACCTTTTTAGAAGAATCACTGTGGCTCCTCTCACAGTTAAGCCTCTTGTTGGCATTTGTATTGTTTGTTCCTGAAGCTCCAACCTCTAACTGGCAATTCAAGCCCTTGCTTCCATTCAACACTCCAGCAAAGGGATAAATGCCACCAATTTGACCTTCAAAGTTGGATCTGAGATTTCTGACTGACACCCCAGACTGCTGAATCTCCTTCTCCACCCTCTCTCTTCGGGCTCTGCTGCAACTGTTGCTCTCCAAGTGGTGGTTTAGAGTCGACTGCATTCCTATGTGAGGTATTCTACATCCACTAGAGGCCCCACCATGTGCTACCACTATCTCTTGGCCCTGTCGCACCAATTCCTGGCCCAGGTCAACCCCTAAACTATCTCTTACCCCTTGCAACCCCTTCATTCCCTCCATCATGCCTTCTACCATGCTCCTCTCCCCCCCATATTCTGTGGTTTGTGCTAGGTTAGCCACCAACAGTGACATACTCTTGACAATCTCAGAGACACGACTGCACCAGACCGGCAGGGTCAGATGTCTTTCAATATCCATCTGTTGCAGGACCTCCTTGTTAAGGGAAATGTTCACAATGGGATCAGGTAAAATAGCTCTCAGTTCCTTGGTCAACCTGGTCAGCTCCATCTCATAGGCCTGGTAGCGCCTCTGCAGCGACACATTTTCTATCTGTTTCTGTAGATATACCAGGTCGTCTTCTGTCAAAAGCTCACCAAAGGGTCCCAAGACTGCATTGTGGGTTTCAGAGTACTTCCATCCATCCACAGACATACAACCATTAGTTATGTCCTGTAAGAGGGAACAGCATATTGTAGATGCTGAGAGAGTCCTTTAACTTCCATGGACTGAAATCAGCATAAAACATTGTACCTGTATTGATACCTGTCTCCTTTGCTCCTCTTCATCCTGCAGCCGGACTTGCAGCTGCCGTACCATCACCTGCCGTTTCCACTCGGCTATGGGGCGACCAACCTCATCATGAGTGGGCACCAGGGAGTCAATGTCCGCTAAGATCATGTCAACGATTGGTACCTCCTCAGAGACCTCCTCACTCTCAAGCTTCTAAAGGTTGCCAAAGTTATATCGATGATTTGTCTTGGTCAGAGGCGAACAAAGAGCTAACAGAGGCTGCTAACAGATGCTAAAACCCTAATAACAAAGAATAATGCCGAAGTTATTGGAAGCTAACACATGCTATGCTTTACGTCTGGTAAGGTTTTGCCAGATTCTCTTCCGGTTACATCTATAGACTTTAATTTAGGTTAGCATATGCAATAATAACCACATGTGTCCTTCCACAGGATCTCTGTGCTGAGAACATGCTAACAACAACAACAAGGTCATTGTTGAGTCCCTTAGACTCCAGGCTTCAGTCGGCACCTTCCCCCAAGTTTGTGGTAAAATTGCCAGCGCATTTTTAACCCAGCAAAGTAAACATTATTATAATTTACATGTATAAAAATAGACACGGTGCACTTGACGTTTTAAACATGAGAAGACTCACATTGTTATGTTGGATTTTTTGCAGTCAACACTAGAAACTTCTGCAATTTTCAAAAACCAGGGGGCAATATTTTTGCAGACTGTCTGCCTGCCATCTGACCGTTTGTCCAGTGAAGACGGCAGTGAGGCCGGCCTGCCTCAGTGACTTGATGGACTTCATGTGGGTCATCAAAGTGAGATCCCTCTCTGGGGGCTTCAGATGGGTTAATGATGTCACCACTGTTGGTATAGCGTGTCAACAAAGGTCATAATGTAATATATAATCAGGCTGTGTGGCTTGTTTATGCATTTATGATTAATATATATTCTGGTAGTATGTATACCTGAGGAGGCCACCTGTATGTGGTGCATGGAACCTGTGTTGTGTTTTTGGGAAGTGGGTGTCAGGGTCACAGTGGAGGAGGTCACAGGAAGTGGGGCAGGGAGGCGAGGTAGGGGCAGGACTTCCTTCACTGGCTGCTGGGAAAGCACACAAAGTGGCGACACATGGTTACAGGGACAGTTCACCCAGAATGCACATCATCATGACATAAAGAGAAATTATTTTGGAAGACAAACGTTATTACACTTTGACTTTGTTTTGGTTTCCCTTTTAATTTCCTGCCTAAAGGATAGTAAAATATCTAGTTTGACTTGTTCCTTGACAATTTCTTGAACTTCTGCAAAATCCTGTTTTATCTTTGTTTCGTTAACTTAATTGTTAATTTAATTTGGAGAAACAGAAAACATATTCAAACCATAATTTCTCTTCATCTTTGCCATGATTTTTGATGGAAATCAATATTTTGATCTTCTGTTAAACAATTTCTTTTTCGCTGTGAGACAGCCAGTCTGTCAGGATATCGTAATACTGCAGGACATCAGTTAGCATCTGTCAAGCTACTCTGACATTTTGAATTGTCCCAGCAGGAGAGGAACACCTGCAGCTCATGACATTAATGATTAAAGCTAATTGTGACGCAATGCAGCAATTAGTGATGTTGTTGATTCCTCTGGTGTTTGAAGGGTCAACATGGTCTTTCATCCCTTCTGAACAAAGCAAATCAAACGCCTTTTTCCTGTTTGTTATTTCAGAGCCTGAACTGAACTGATGATCAGTCACCTTGCTGTTCTCCATGCTGGTTCCTCTCATTCCTTGATGTCTCAAAGCGACAGAAGCTTCTTTCTTTTCTGGAAATGACAACAGGAATAAAACAATCTGTGAGCAGAAAAAGACCCTGCCAGGGGTGGAAATATGAGGCAGATCATCACCATGCAGCCAAGAGGCCAAGACCCCCCTGATGACATGCGTGTGTAACGTAAAGAACACAGGCCACAGCTTGGAGAGGCGGTGAAACTGGAACCTGGTTAGTGAATATGGCGTCTGCCACACGGAGAGCGGGAGAAAGCATGTTAAGAGTTTTGGGAGACATGATATCTTGCTTCAGGTAACCGGACTGATTCACAGGATTCCTTCACCAGCTCCGTGACATCTGATAGCCTAAATATTACACGCGTGTTATCCCGTTTTGGCCAACTAAATATAAAAGATACAGGAAAAAGATGAACTAATTCCTTTTTTTTTTTTAACTGCAGTTATCTTGAGATAACTCGTGAATCAAGACAATATCTTGAAATAACAAATCTTGTTTTTTCATAAGAGTTCATTTATCTTGTTATATTCACAAAGTATTGATTTTCAAAATAACAAAATTTATATCGAAGTAATGAGAAAATTCATTCACGAGAAAACAAGCTTCTTCTTCTTTTCAACACAATGAGAAAATCAACTCGTTCTCCCAAAATAATGACAATAAAAAGAAAAACCAAGTGCAGCCCTTCTCTAGAATATGTACCATCCCACAAAAAGTCACAGCACAGCTGGTGCAGGGAATCACATGAAATTAATAACAATGGATCGGATCATTTATCCTCTTAAAGCTTCATCTCCCACATGACGCGATAGCTTGCAACATATTTACAGGCCAGCGCTGCCCAAAGTGGCCTCACGGACAGACGGCCATGAGTTTGGGTTGCCAGGATTTAAAAAAAAAAAAATTTAAAAAGTAATTAAATACCAAAAAAAAAATCAGTAAATGCTGTTTTTGAGAGAGTAAATGTGTCTTTGAAAATATTTGATCCTAAAACTTCTTTTTAAATAATTGACATTAATTTGGCGCAAGTAAAAGTAAGAAAAAAAAGTGAGGCTTTGGTACACACACCAGCACAATATGCATCGGCTGTTTGCCCTGCTCACCAATATCTTTCAGTTTTCACCCTCCATGGAAAAAAAGTTTGGACGCTTAACGTACTGAAGCCAAAGTCAAGGTTTGTAGCGTCCTAATGGTGATGCATGAAGCAGCATCACCCATCAAACACAGGAGAAAATTTGTTCACAAGGAGTTTTAGACCAAAAAAAATGAAAATACTAGTTGGCTTTTTTTCATAATTGAAATATTCAAGATGTGCTCCTCAAATCTAAAACACCCTCAGACAGTTATCTGCTTGTCATCTAAAACAAAATACATGTCATACTCACAATACGGTCCAGCAGCTATGAGCAGTTGTTTGTGTCTTGACTGTGAAGCAGCCAATAAACCTGAAGACCAAGGAGCAGCATCACCTGGACCCAAACCTCAGATGGGGGTCCTTCTTACAGTGCATAATTAAAGAGGGGGGATAGAGTGACCTGCACCTGGAAGTATAGAGCAGCAGCTCAGTGGAATGGATGTATGTAGGAGACAGTATCCTGAAAGCTGTTTTGTGTGTGTGTGTGTGTCAGTGTGTGTGTGTGTGTGTGTGTCAGTGTGTGTGTGTGTGTGTGTGTGTGTGTGTGTGTATACACCTCGCACGATTAAATATGTATTTTAGTGTGTTCACACTCACCTCACAAGCAGTAAGAGGTTTAGTAGGTTTGATATATTTGTGATTTAACAAACTTGAAGGTAATAATGTGGCTCCCCGGGGATGAATAGAGGAGAGCAGACCTATTATACTGAACATATTGTTCATCATGACAGGCATCTCACGCTGCTGAGCGGTCTTCTGTAACCCCAGTCTGAATCAATAATGGAGGGCAGCACAACCACCTCACACAAGCCCGCATGTGTACACTGAAGTCTAAACGGTTACGCAACAGACGCGATGTGCAGCTATTGGTGGGAAATTCATTGTATCAATAAAAACACTGACTGGTTGTGGTTTTACCTGTTGACTTTGGACGAGCACTGGACCTCGTATGAGGGACAATCGTTGACAGTACGCAGCAGGTCATTTAGGAAACAGTGTGTTTTCAGATGAAGACAAAAGGCTTTGACTTCATTGGGGTTTTTTTGGTTTTTTTTTTAAGGAAATAGGCAGCTTTGCATGCCAACATGAAAAAATACGCAACAGAATTACAATGGATTTGTTTTACAATACAGCGAAGGGGTTGTTTTTTTTCGGTAGGACTGTTCTTAAATTAAGAGGAGTTTGTTTCAGGATATTCAGGAAAAGAAGTGAAGAGCACATCCCTCCACACCCAACGAAGAACAGAACACAAAGACATTTCGGCTCTGTTGAACTGATCTGGGTTGTTCTTTTGGTGAAAGTCGGCCTCATGTTTCTGTTTATAGAGAGACAAATATACAAGTGTTGCCTCCTCGGGGAATGTAAATAAACTGCAAAAAAGTATCCAAGAAGTAGAAATCCATCCATCGTCATCTTCCGCTTATTCCTACACATTAAGGGTCGCGGGGGGGCTGGAGCCTATCCCAGCGTCAACGGGCGAGAGGCGGGGTTCACCCTGGACAGGAGAAGTAGAAATATTTTGTTCTTTTATTAAACCCCCCACCTCCAAAAAAAATTAAAAGAAAAATACCTTTTTTTAATGTATAAAACACTGAGGGGATTTCTGTTTCATGTTAAGAATTTCCAAAAAGACACAACAATGTTTCATAAGTTTCAACACTTATTTATTTATTCACCTTATCTTTATTTTCTTGACAGCTTTTGTTACGTGTCCACAGACATGGGAAAGAACTCCAGAACACTCAAAAGATAAACATGAGCACTGAGATTAAGACGTCATCACAGATTGAGGAGACCGGCTTCTGTCAGGCAGCTCAGAGCGACAGCAAAGACCCAGGATCAACTATCTGGATCACACTGAGTCCAGATGAGCTCAACTGATCCCTGATCAGCACACGTAACTCTGGGTTGACGCTTGACAAAGCAACAGGCCAGTTATTCTTATCCATCGTGGTTTACAGAGGAAGAGAGAGTTAATATCATCTGTGTGATGTGACTCAACACAGAAATCTTCATTTATATACAAGACGGAGCCAAGATTTCCAGTTTAGTCAGTACAGGGATCATGAATGACAATACTTTACAAGCAGCACTTTGGGGTGGGAAAGCTGTTGTCAGTAGCGAGCAGTAAGGCAGGAGAGAGGGACGAAGAACAGCAGAAGATAAACGGACCTGCATGCTTTGATCCACAGCTAATGACAGTTAAAAAAGCAGCCGAATATAAATCAACTCATTTACCTTTCAACGATTATTGACTAGCACGCGAAAACTGTCTCACAGAAGTGTTTCTTTTAACGTGGTAACCTTGGACTATTTGTGTTGGAAGCTTTGCAAGTCATCTGCAGGTGGTGAATTAAAAACGTATGTCATTTTGGTGCAGTGGTGGTTTGATTACTGGAGCAAAAGTAGACAGCCAGGTGGTGCCAGAATATCCTTGATACATTCTTAAACCCTCGTGAAATCATAAAGGTAATTATGCATGAACATGGAATTAGTAGTGCAATATACCTTCAAAAATGTCATAGATGAAACTTTCCATCTGTCTTCGAGGCAACATAAAGGATAAATTTATAAGCATTTTACATAATAAGATAAAGGAGATATAGATATATATTTTTATACCAAGATGACCCAAAACATCTAAAAAACAAAAACAAATCTCATCCCCTTCTTTCCTAACAAAATCTGACTTGCAGCACAAAACAAAAGCATAAATAAAACCAAATAAAACCTTTACATGACCCCAGTTTCACTGCGTTGCTCAACAGGTTGGCTCGCCTGTGGCACACAGAGTCCCAAATACCTTCTGTTGACTGATGATTGCAAGTCAGATCAGCTGATCAGAGAAAGTCCAACAGACAGAGGGGAAAATGGGAAAGACTGAATGGTTGGCTGACCACGTCTTTGCTACAAAATGTATAAAGGAAGATGTGTCTTTTAACACACACAACTAGAAATGCTTTGATGTGAAACCAACGTTTGGGGCCATCTTGGTGCAGTGAAAACAGATTAGTGGACATCTCTGAACTTAAAAAGCACGACAACACCAAGCTACTTGATTCTGACATGAGCATCAAATATGTAGCAGCTACAGTAGAGAAGCTAATCACTTACAGACGCAACAGTTACAGTCAATGATCATGAGATATATGGCGTACCATACTGTTACAGCTTAAACCAACATCCTACAGAGCATCAGTGATAATATTCACTCTCCAGGACACTAACTGACATTGATCATAAATATAATTTTAAAAAACAAGATTCATAGCATTTACTATTGCCTTACATAAATTAGTCTCTGTGATGATGTCACAGATGATAAATGAGAGAAAGAAGGAGGAAAGGTGAAGGGAGGGAGAAGGGAGGCACTAGCTGGTGCGTGGACGATACAGACAGATTACAGGTCCAATTACAACTTTTCTTTTAGCTACTAGAGGAGACAGATAAGAAACTTATTTCAAGTAGCAACTGTGCTGACACATAAGACAGAATAAGTGCTTATCCCATTCAACAAAATATCAAATCACGTACAGTGCAGTTGTCCTTTTGGTGCAGAAATAAGGTTTATTTGCTTTTTGGCAGGTGAGTGGATGAAAAGATCAACACAAATATGTAGCTGGAGCTTGATATGGCCTGAAAGAGTAAAAACAGCCTAGTTTTGCTTTAAAATGACTAAATCCTCATTGACAAAATGTCAAAACCTCTATGAGTCCCTTATTCTATGTCACGTATCATTTATTTTCCTAGATGTCGCGACAAGTAACTTCCCTTTAAATCAAAAGATATATTTTTAGCTGTTCAGCTCTCTGGAGCAGTATCAGGCTTTATGCTAAGCTAATACTTAGCTCCACATGAGACTAGTATTGATCTTCTCAACTAACTCTAACATAGAATTGTTTCCCAAAATGTCAAATTAATCTTTTTTTTTTTTTTTTTAATCGTGATGTTTTTAAAAATATTTGCTAAAACAACTGCACATCACGGAAGCTGAGAACATTTTTGTAATGACTTTTTCATGCTGTTAACTTCCACCCATCCATCCATTTTCTAACGCTTATCCTGTTATGGGTCGCCGGGGGGCTGGAGGCTGTTAACTTGATTTTTCTTAGTTCAATCTCTTTTGTTTTGTCAGTCGCTTGTAAAACTCTTTCAATTTTCAATTCATTTGCTGGAAAGCTTCTATATAAGTAAAGCCTGGCTGATGTTTCCAGTTGTGTCTGGATGACAGCATGAAAAAAGCAATTCTTCTCAGCTTTCCGTCGCAAATAGAAAAATATTTGAATACATCAGTGACCGAATGCAACAATGCTTTGGTTAAAACACTAAATGATACAACGCATGAACTCAATAAAGTGCTATGCAACATAAGTGGTCCCATCACAAATAAATAAGTGCAGAGAACATATGAGAGCAACGATAAATAGAATTATCTTTCATGGTATTATCCACAATAAATAAATGTTAAGAAATAAAAAGGCAAGGATATGATCTCTCCTGACAGTGTACGATTTAACTGTAGACTAGCCGACAAATTCAAAGATTCAGTTAAACTTACAAAAAAAACAACAACAACAATAACAAAAAAAAAAACCCACACACACTCACACAGGCCCTAACAACAAATCCCTCATGCTACTTCAGTGTTTAAATGGTTAGCAACAGCGATCGACCTGTTTGCTCTCTGAAATCTGCAGGGAAAGAAATACTCTATGCTGTAGAGCACCAAGCCATTCCGAGCTGAGGTAATGTACAGTATTGACGGATGTATGTGGAGCTATCATCCCAGCACTTAAGATACTTTTACACAGAGAAACATCAGGTTTGACTGCAACAAACTTTCATATTCTCTATCAGCTGATGGCATTAATTAGAAATACATGAATGATTTGTTTACAACTGGGATATTTTTATCAGTAAAGATGAATACAGGAAGGGAAGGGTTGATAATATCGTAAACAGTGGTTTATATGTCTTTTTACAGAGAACTGGCAGCCTAACAGATTACAGCTCTACATGTATCTATCTGGAGAAGTCCGAATGCCCAGCAAAGGTAAATTATTCATCTATCTGGAGTTGTTAGTTAGTCTCGTGTTCTTCTAGGAGGGTGCGCACCATGCAGGGTTCAAGGTGGCTACTGAGAATAACTGCAAAAACAGAGAGGACAGTGTTCAGGAGGATTTAAGGATGAGCAATCAAGTGGGACGGGTCGGTCGTCACTGGAGGGTTATTTAAATGGTTTATGTTCAACGAGGAGCGTTTAGATTGTTTTGTTTTGTGTGTTTGTTGTTTTCCGTAAAGCCAGTTCACATCCTCAGAGCAGGTGGGACCGACTGCATGGACTGGACCGACTTTCTCCGGGAGAGCTTTGATCTGAGGGAACCAAAGAAAGAGGACGGTAATACTCACAAATGCAGGACATTGTAAAAACTTAAAGCTTTGTCTCATATGATTCCTGAGTAATTCCTTTGTGAGATGGAGAGGAACAGAAACATGATTTAACATTTCTTAAAAAGAGTTTTCAGCTAATTTGTAATACCTGAAAGCCATGTAGCAGTTTATTTTTAGCCAAACATTAGAAATGTGATGCCGTTATATTCAAACAAGACCACGATCAACAGGCTCATCATCAGCTGTTTTAACAGTTTTGTATCATGTTTCTAATCTTCAGCAACCGTTCAACTTCTCACCTGATGGTGCCGGCTAATAGAGGGTTAAAAGCATAAAGCCAGTCATGCATCTCTTTGTCATTGTTGGCTTGGAGCAGTATCCCACGATGCTCGGTGCACACAGCAAACGTGTTGGGAGTCTGAAGATGTGGAAAAGATCAAGTTTACTCTTCGTAAATTCACTCAGGTTGACAGGGTTATTGATCATTGTTTCAATATTGAATTGAAGTTGTACCCGCAGCAACGTCTGTTTGTCTTCGCTGTATTCCACCTTGGCGGAGGACAGGTTGATGACAGCTCTCTCCACGCTGTCCCTCTCACTGCGATACAGGTAGACGTAAGGCCTGCGCACCACCACGTAGCGTTTGACCCAGCCACTGGTGTGGGGCTCCAGGAAGTGCAGGTAACCTTTCTTTGACACGATGGGGCTGCACACAATGAAAAGAACAGTGATGATGTGAGGCAGAAACCAAGAAAATAAAGCTGCAAGACCTGCTTCTTTAGCAGTTACAGATTAATTATCATCAACAGCTCCTGACCTGACACGAATCTCCTGGATGTCAGGAACAAAGGTGCATCCTCTCAGGGCTTTCTTCCTGTCCACTGGACTGTAGGGGTCCAGATCTGGAGTGGACGCTCCAGAACTGGGTTCTGTGTGTCTAAATCAGATATGAAACCAAATCAAACCCCAAGCAATGCTTCATTTGTGACTACTTAGAGATCAGATAACATACAGAGGAAAGACAACACTTCATCACTATATGATATTGCATAAGTAATATCAATCAAATGAAAATACATATTATTAAAATACTTTGAAAATTGTCATCCATTTATTAATTCATGCTTGATATTTTCAGTATATTGTGAGGATAAGGATCCTGTACTTTTAATTTTTTTTGCTACTTTTGCTTGCAAAATGTTGCACCAGTAAACAATCCAATTAATAAAAGGCATATTTGTGGGAATACATGTCTAAACAATTAAGAGGGCAGCCTCCTCTTCCTGGAGAGAAACTGACAATCATGAAACATAATAATATGGAAGTTAAAATGCAGTAAAACCATCTCTCACCAAGGTTTTGATCCAAACATTTAGAGATAATTATCTATTATAACAAGTTTATAGAAATGATGCTTCATTTTCCCAAAAAATACAAGGTACGAGTACGCATTTTCATACCTAATGTCATAGTGTCCCTCCACCAGTGACGGGCAGGTGGAGGACGGGGTGAGCGTGCTCAGTCCAGACGAGGATGATTCTCTCATCAGTGATGCCGACATCTCAGACAGCTAAAACACACACAAACACACGCCCAAACACATTCACAACAAGTTGTGCATGAAGAAGCACACGCACACACACAAAACAAAAGGGACAAATACAGACATAACATACCAGCAAACAATTAAGCACGTACAACACAAACATGCATTCAGAAAACACTTCAATCAGACAATGTGTCATTTTCAGGCAACAAAATATTGAACCATCTCTCGTAACGTAGGATTTCTAAGAGCCCCTTGTTGGTTAAGATGTTAGAGAGGACATGCAGGACTAATATTAGGTAAGTGGAAGCCTTGAAGTTTCTACAGGAGGGAAGACAATGTTGATGATGATGATGACGATGATGATGATGATGATGATGATCGCAAAAAGAAAGGTGGGGTAACTTAAGATAAGAATAAAATAAGGATGTATGTTTTTGGAGGAACAAATTGAATTAAAACTACCAATATTTCATCAAACTGGCGCAAACAAGCAAATTACTTGTGAATCAAGATATTCACTTGCAATTTAACACTTTTGTCATATCATAGTGGCCAGAGAAGGAAAGACAATTCTTACAGACAATGTTACTTAATGTAACACACATGCCAGCTATATAGAACACTAGCTTATGTGGCATTAGATACAGAAACACAGTATCTAGTTATACAACAGTAAAACAGTAATAAAAGCTGGCAGAAAATGGACAGATGAAGAAGGCAAAATAATTTAAGTTCATTTGAGCTGACCCGTCCCTCTACTGAGAGGTTAAAAAGATGTCAAATGAAACGTCACAGTAATTTCAGTGTGAGGGGAAAATAAATAAGCAAAATGGTCCAGCTGAATAAATTAAAGAATGCTAGATATGATGGCCGAGAGTAGGTGGAGAACAGGGCTTTGCTATATTATTAATGTAACATGGCTAAAGGTTCAGAGGGGGTAATGGGCCGGGTTAGAGGACCTGGGCTGGGGCTCACCTTGCTCTCACTGGCACTGCTGCTCACCTGGCTGTACTCCCTGTTGAAGGTGTGCATCAACAGCCGCAGACACTGTAAAAATGAAAAGGAAGAACAGAAGGGGTTTTAAGATGATATATCAAGCTAATGAACTAACGTGGACACTGAGAGGAGAGCTGTGAATTTCTGGAGGACCCAGAAATGAGCAGTTACCTTGGCAGCCAGCTCCCTCTGCCTCTGGTTGGGGCTATCAGGGGTCGGGCTGCTGCCAGGACTGTGGCTGAGGACAGGGCTCTTAGCAAAGTCGTTGATGTCACTGCTCTTGTAGAGTGCTTCCTGTCCTGCTTGAAGAGTTGCTTCCAGCTTCTCCCTCAGCAGCAGGTAGTGCCTGGTCTTCTCCACCTAAAGAAGATACAGCAGTTTGGATCAACTGATAGCGAAGCATTTCCCAAAAAACATGAGGAGTCCCACAAGGTTCAATTCTTGGAACTTCTGTTTTTTTATCTTGTCATGTTCGTTTTAACTGAAATGATTAAAAATAGTATAAAAAATAGCATTTGTGTGACTCTCTATATAACAGTGTTTTCCACTGCATGGTACCAGCTTGGCTCAGCATAGCTTTTTCAGTGTAGCTTCACTGAGTTGTTATAATGACTAGACAAACGGAGTGTAAGCAGGCGTCATGTTACCAAAAACAACTCAAGTCACGCTGATAACCTGAGATAGAAAAAATGCTTTTCTGACTTCTTTGATCAATGAATTCACCTCTTGAAGTAAGCTGAGTTTCTCCAGCTCCCACTGGTGGTCAAGGATGAGGCTGTCACTACGAGGACGCCATCCAGCCAGGTTCTCTTCACCTCGGACGTACGCCACTGAGGTGTCAAGCACACGCCTGCGACGACGCTGCATGCCTGAAAATAAGGAATAACATAATAATAATAATAATAACAACAATAATAATAATAATAATAATAATAATAATATGCTTTTAAGAGTTACAAAAATTCTTGCTTAATTGAATTCTATCTAACCTGGACTCCCATTGTCCGCCACATGACAGAGAGTCATCTCATAGACTCCAGTGACACGATTACTGTGAACGAGAGGGGCAAAAGGCTGAGGTTGCAAATGGTTTAAACTCACAATTGAATTATTTCATGTCTCTTTTTAAAGCCATTCTCATAGCTCTTGTGAACTACCATCAGTGTCAGAACCCATGAATCTGTACCTCTCAGAGGGCCTGAAGCAGCCGGTGCTGAAGAGGTTTCTGATGGAGCGAGAGGCCGGCAATTTTGTGTCACGGGAGTAAAACACCATGCAGAAGTCTTTGGTGATCACAGTCGGCTGAGTACAGTTCTCCATCTAGTTAGAATAACACCAACACATGAGAATCCATCCAGAAAAATCAAGAGGGATGGGTTTTGTGTAAGTATTGATTCTGATCATTGACTGGATGCTTTTGTGTCAATGCCATCGTTATGCGTTCCCCAGTACCTCCAGATAAGCAGAGAGGGTGATGTAGATCTTCTCTCCATAGGGAGTTACTCTGTTCAGAAGGAGGGAGTTGTGCATGGAACTGTCCCACGCTGCCTCGAACCGGTAGAAGGTTCTGCAGCAAGGAAAACTAAGGTGTGATTATCTGTTTGTGTGTCTTTTTGGAAAAATGTACTGAAAACCAAGCAAGCAAATGGATAATCTGTTATCATAAATATAAGAAAAAAAATTGGAAATATAAAAAAATGACTGTTATTATACCTATGATCAACTCCCAAGGAGACGCTGTCATTAATGAAGAACAAAGAGAAACTTGAGTTAGAAACTTTTAACCGTTGCTGTTAAAAGTGTCAACGAAGCAAATAAAACCGATCCATGCAAACTGAGAAAAGCAAAAACATATTTCAGTATAAAAGGCATGATGAAGCAAATTATTCAGAAGCAGATACTACACGTTTGTGAAGACACAGAGACAAAATTGGTAATACACAATCCAAATTCATACTTGTCATCATGTTTTGGCCAGAAATATCCAGAAGACAGGATGTTGAGCGAGAGGATGTTGGGGTCTATGATGGTCTCATCGGCTTCTGGGGTGTTTCGAATACGACCTGAGTTCAAAGAAAGCGATGATGAGACTAGATAAGAGACAACCAAAGTTTTTCTGAGATGAATTGTGGCTGGGTGACCAAAACTCAACATCAGTGAGTTGAATGTAATTCCAACATCAACTTGGCATAGAATTATAATGTTTTTTGATTTTCTCCAAATAAATTCTGGCCTGGCAATGGCGTTTTAATTTACTAATCACTCACCAATAACCAGCTCCTTCACCTCTTTCCATTCAATATCATTTCCTGTTTCGTGAGCGATGGTAGCAGTGATCCTCCTCTGAATACCCTGAGGGGTTGAGGACAGACAGAAAATAAGTCTGTTAGTTAGTAGTGAAGATGTCAAGGAGCTGAAAATACTTTATTTTCAGAGCTGAGGGACCGTAACTGAAGCAACAGGTACTCTAAGAATTGACGTGTTTTGAAGAAACCGTTAAACATTTATAATGTGTGATGTGGTCCTACCTGATGTAGGAGGAACGTGCCGTGGCAGGGCATCCCACCTCGGTGGTCAACGACAGCTGGGATGTAGCTGGAGATGGCAAAGTAATCAACACATAAAACCAGTAATTCTTTGCACAATGCATCTCATGAGACCTCAAATAGATCTTTTTTTGTGTTGTGCAAGATCAAACTCACTCTCCGTTAGCTTCCAGCTCACAGATCTCAAAGAAAACCATGAGGTCGTATTTGGCATGACAGGGTCCGGCGGTGGAGCGGGTCAGAGTGCTGAGTTTGGTGGCGGGCACTGGAGGAATGAAGAGAAAAAAGAATGAAGATGAAACCGAGCTAAAGAGAAAAAGGCTGGTGTTGAACTGACAAGTCAACTGATTTGGACGTGAGTGGCGGAAGATGCTGACTCATTTGTCTACTTGGTCCAAATCTTACAATTTGTTTGCGTTTTGTATTTTATTAAACTTTTTTTTGTTTTTGTTTTTTACAGATGGTCAAAAAGAAACTGCTATCATGAGGCACCATGCTACTGTAGGCTAAAACCCTAACCCCCTTGAGCTTTTTACTATTTTTGTAAGATAAAGAAATATGTGAAAGTTAATAATCTGCTATGCTTGTGCCCTGTGATATGTGTTTGTCTGTGTGGTGGACTGGAGGAGAAAAATGAATATCCAGACCCTAATCTTGTTTATGACTCTCTCATTTATGTAACAGTCAAACATTAATCCATGTATTAAATAGATTAACAACAGTTTATTAGATTATTTGAGACTACTCACCTGGTTTGGATAACGGCATCACTCTGGGGAACTGTCTTCTGGAAGGTCTGAGTGGACTAAAAGACAAAAAAATAAAATAACATGTTGTAACTTTCTGTCTTTGTAAAAATAGTAACCACTGATTGTAGTCATATTCCTTCCTGACCTGATCAAGTCTTTGCAGAGTGGCGGGAAGGGTTGTTTCTGATAGTGGCCGAACACCTCGAAGACGATGGGCTGAGTCTTGATGTACTCCACGAAGGACTTGGTCACCTCCACTGTGATCTAACAGAAGACCGGGGAAATCCTCAACCACGATCATGACCAGTTTATACGTGAGTAGTCTCAACTGAACATGTTTAATTCTTACATTTTGTACATGGTAGAAGCCCAGCGGGGGTCCTCTGCCTGTGTTTTTCAGAGGTTCAGTGGAGAAAGCTTCATCATGACGATGGATAAAGCTGGAAAAAAAAAATGGGTTGCCATTATAACATCTGAACTTGAGCTGCAATTGAAGCACCTTTCCTCATTGACAACCTCAAGAAAACCCTGTTCACTCACTTGAACTGGCAGAAGATGTCAGCGTACTCGGCTGAGATGCTGGAGGCCTGTAAGACAGTGACTCTGAAGGTGAAGGTGCTGCCAATCTTCAGGTGGGACAGAGCCTTCTCCGGGGACAGGTCCAGAGGAAGATCCAGACCCAGTCCTAAACTCTTGACTGGGCTGCGAGGAGGCTCCTGGGTGGCTACATCGGACACCGGTAGTCGTTTTAGTACTGAGGAGAACTTATAAAATTACTAATTCATGTCAGCACTGAAGTACTAACAGCATTCGATTGTTCAGCTCTGAGCACATCAACATGAAGTATAAGTACATTTGATCCCAATTTGAAGTGGATGTGCATTTTAAAATCATGGGGTCATGTGCTGTAACAACATGAGAGCTGCAGACGGGCACAGCTTCAAGGAGAGAAAATTGAATTCATGAATTCACAAGACAAATCCAGTAGATATATTCTGTCTGAATAAAGGCTCTAACCAGTCAGTGAAAGTAAAGATCCGTGTGTACCATCTTTGGATATTCAACGTATCATTTAGGTTTAGCACCAAAACACAGGGAAGTCGCATCCTCTCTCAGATAAATATTCTTTTGTAACACATGTTCACCTTCACAGGTGTTGTTATTGACTTCATCAGCAGAGATTCCTATCTCCGAATTCTGTCCTTCTCCTTCCACAATCCTCAGCTCCTCCTGCGATGTGTTGGAGTGGGAAAGACTAGCAGGACAGGACTCAGTCTGGAACTTCAAGAGAACACGATACAATATTAGCATTCATTTACCTACAGTTAATGATGTTCAACCAAGCTACGATGTTGATGCAAGTAGTACGTTCATTCTGATGTTTCGTCTTCTTTCAGTATGGGCTTAGACAGAAAATACTAGAACACTGGCTAGAAGCACCTTCTCAAACTGTTTGTCTTCAAAAGAGATCTTGGCAGTGCCTGACTGCCTCACGCCAGAGCCGTAATCTGGGGCCTCTTCATCAGCTGAAAACAGAAGACAAGGTGAGTCTAGATCTCCATTCACGAACAAACACTCGCCTTCAAACTCATTTTACCTGATATAGCCTGCACAGCCACTCTGAGGAAGCCCTTCACCTCGCCCTTCTCGCTAACAATAGCCACTCGATGCACCAGGGGCACAGGATACAGCAGGTTACTCAGGTACACAAAAGCCCTGAGGTGATGCAAAAAGGGTGTTAAGACTTTTAGCGAGACTTTATTGGGCAATAAAAGAGCAGGTGACAAATCGGTGCTGGCAGCCGGAGGTGAACAGTGCATCTTGATGCATTGACGGACCTGCCAACCAGGCGGAACCAGGGGAAGCGGTCGTAGAAGGGGTCGCCTCCAGTCAGGGCGTGGTCACAGTCCTCCACAGCACTGCTAGGGAGTTCTGCAGCGCGATCGTACATTTCCCTCATCAGGTCCAGCCTCTGTCTGCAGGGGGAAGCATCAAAAGATATTTAGAACAGCATCACATCAAAACAGGACACGCAGGCAGAGGTAAAATTTAAAAAAAAAAATGAAGAAGCAGAAGCTGTTACCAAAATGACCTTAATAATCACTGCTAGCAAATCCTTTTTCTGTCGATTGACTTATCAGTTCTTACATGCACAGCTGATGTCAGTGGGGGGGTTAAATGCTTTAGTATTTGTCATCAGATTCTTTAACATGGATGATTTGAATATGAGATGAACCTTCACAATAGAATCATAGTCCACCTTCTTTATGCAAACAGCCAAGTACCTGAGTTTCTCTAGGGTCCAGTAATGCGTCGCGCCATTCTTCTGATCCTGCACTTCGACAGCTACAATAGTCTGAGGGAAAGGTCGTCTCTCCCTCTCTTGGGCGGCGCTGGCAGGCAGCAGGTCCGGAGGCAGAGGCGAGTACAGAGTGTCTGTCAACAGGACAAACTGGAACTGAACCTGCGGATGATATAAAATTCAATCATCACTGCTTTATTTATATCCCGCTGTGTCGTACTTGCAATTTCAAGTTAGAATGCTGCAATTCCTAAAAGATTATTCCTGCAGTAATAAACTGAATTCCCTGCAGTCCAGTGCTGAATGTCATTACATCCTGATCCTTCCGCAGCACCGTCTGCACATTGAAAAGTGGTCTAATATAGTATTACAGATTTATATCCGATACTCTTACAGCTACAACTGCTGAAAACACAAGCATCTAGCTGCAGTCTCAAATTTGCCCTCAACTTTCTCGGTATTTGTCGAGTGTAGCATGTTAAGGACACAACAGCTACAATATCACATTATATCCCAGAACGTTTTCCAGGATTCTTTATTCTCCCACCTTCTTCTTCAGCTCCACACTGATAGCATTAGCCTCCTTGAGGAAAATAGCATTGCCCCAGAGCAGATCTCGGAGGGAGGTGAACTGATAGAAACGCCACTTTCTGAAAGCCCACAGAGCCAGCTCAGTCTCACGCTTGGTCCACGGCACTGGAGAGGCAGGACAGAAGTAAAGCCTCGTCTAAGAGCCGTCACAAGCTTTGAGAATATAATCCAGTTGTTTCATGCAAAAGGCTTGAAGAGTCAGAAGCAGTTAAATTACCTTCTTCTTCAGGCTCCTCCTCTTCCTCAGGGGACTCCAGATACCTCGAGTCCACCTGCTTCTGAAGGGCCTCCAGTTTACTCTCGTAGTCCTGAAATGGAATAATACGGAATCCAGATCAGAAACAGGATGACTGTACGTAAACCTGTCAAACCAAAGTTTGCCCCTACCAGCCTCTGCTGTTCCAGCAAGTTACTGGCTTCTTCTCTTTCTTTGCGGTACTGATCCTCCAGCTCCTGAAGCCTGGAAGAAATTCAAAAACACTTAAGTAAATTACAATAACAGTAAACATTCAAACATATGACAGAGAGAAAAATCATCAGTAATTCTCCCCAAACCTCTGCTCCATCTCCTGCTTCATATCGATGCCTTGTTTCTCCAGCAGCTCTCTCTGAGCAAAGGCCCAGTCGACGGGCTCCACTGGAGTCTCGGCACAGGGCGTCCTCTCTCGCTCCAACCGAGCCTGCTCCGGGTCATTGAAGCGAAAAACGTGGCTTTTGCCCATGATGATGCGGTTGCCTAAAAGTGGAAATCAAAAAGTCTCAAGGAGGGGCATAAAATCTGACTATTAAAGAAGTTCTAAAGACTGAAATTTGTTGCACTTATAAGAACATGTTACTTAATAAAAAACATGCTAAAGATATTTGAAATTCAGCCACAGCTGTTGAGATCCACTTGTCCTGACATTTTTATCATATTGTGTTATTTCCCTCATCCTGTCCAAAAAAGCTTCCTACATACCCGACCGAAGCACGATGGGCGAGGTCACTCTCTTTCCATTGACGTAGGTCTCTGCTCCCTCACATGGTTCCAGAATGACACAACCTGAACCACAAGACCATGACATCATATAAACACGTGCCACGCCCGATTACAGCATTAACAAACATTGTGTTGATACTCTTCGAGCCAGAGTAAGAGCAGCCACCTTCTCCTTGGGGGCCAGTGGTGCTGCTGAAGGTGCAGTGCTCATCTTTGATAAAATGGCCACTGAGGACAATGTCTTGGCGAGTCTTGGCATTTTCACGGCCAACCCTGATGGAAGATGAGGTCATCAAAATGATGAGAGATCTGCCTGAAGCAGCGCTTTATCTGAATCAAATCTCAAAACGTTGAAAGGATTACTTGGTGGTGCCGTCTTTGATGTAATACAGCAGACACTCTGACATCAACGGGTCCTCGTTCAGGTTCACCAGATGGGGGGTCTGCAGGGAGAATCACGGTGAATATACGTGAGCTAAGAGCTTTGAGTGTTTTATGAAAATGCAACAGTGGTCTGCATCATACCTTTTTGGGGGAGAAAACACCCACAGTGCCTCCATCTTCTCTCATGGCAACACCCATCTCAGCCAGCAGGGCCTCTCTGCACCAAAGCAGCATCACATCATGCTCATACACTCAAAATGTTACAGTCAGAGCGGACAAAGAGACAGCATTTGAAAAGACAGTGATCAATTTTGACCTTCTGCTATTCCACCAGGAGGAATCACAACACTGGACTTCTACCACAATGAATGTGATGAATAAACCAGCATTTTTCTCACTTTTAAACCATCAAATTCAACAAAGTTAAAGCTACGCAAATGTATCTTGAAGCTTTTATTGCCACATCTAAAGTGGTACCATATTTGTGAAAATGTAAGTTTCCAGAATGCCTTTAAAGATTAATTTTAATATATTCATATCTTTGGGAACAATTAAAAAAAAAAAAAACAGCTTCAAAACTTTCTGCAAACCTTTATGTTAAGTTCTTCTTTTTCGGCAATTTTCCAAAAAAGAGCACCCCATTGAGAGAATAATTCTGTGTCAACAACTTTAAAAACACCTTCCTATATTCTAAGCAGTCCTTCAGCCTGATAACATTCAGATTTATTGTAATAATGAAGAACAAGTCACTTAGAATCATTTCAATTTGAATGTGGGACAATGAAGTGTTGAACTGCTGTGTAAATGAACAGGCAGCAAGAATCTGAAGGGGTACTGGCTATCTTTGACCCACCTCTCCATACGAATGGCCTCAGTACGTCGTAGTTTCTCTTCCCAGGTCTCATTGAGCTCGGCAATGATTTTCTCTGTTTCCTGTTGATGAAATAAAGATGTATAACTTCACATATTTTCTTAATCATCCAGAACTCTCACACACGTACACCACCCATGGACTGTCCTACCTTGAGCCTCTCGATGGCCTCTTCACTCGCCGGGCTAAAGATGCGATCGTGGAGGTTACTGATGGACCCGGCACGACTGGACAGGGCCGAGAGTGAGGGGGAGGGGCTCATTCCCGTCATGGCATTGGTCACTGTGGAGAGATCACCCCTTTGATTGACAGCCTGGCGATTATTTACAAAGTTCTTGTAATCGCACAGGTCTGCCAGAGAGAGAGGCGTTGCATGGAGGAGATGCGAGAACAAGGGAAGGGAGGAAGGTAGGAGCAGACGCCGGGTAATTCAGGAGAGACAGCAGGGATTGAGAGGAACACGCAGAGATAAAAGGTAACAAAACGGGGGAAGAACAGGGAGGAGTACAAAAAAAGAAGAAGAGAGAGCTCAAATAATGGATCAAAGAAGCAGAGGTCATTTGCTTACCAAAGCCATCGCAAATGGAGAGAAACCGAGCACAAAATGCTGAGAGTATGAGACCAGAAGCTTTTTTTCCCTGATGCTGAATTACACACAGACGGGTGACAAATTCAAGGAAAAACCAACATGGAGAGTTTTGGTATGATGTTAATTCAAGTCTGTGGAACTCTACTGGAGGGATGAACCTTTCTCTTCTATGATACGGTGAAACACATGGGCACTGGGTGGGTTGAGATCTGGTTGCCACACTTTCATACTTCAAGTGACCCCTAAGGTCATGGGTGTCATTCTCTTTCTAGTCCACTCACTTGTTCAAGTTGTTCCTTTTAATCTATCACCCATCTGTGCTCGACAAGCCCGCGAGCAGAGAAAGAAAACAAGGTTTTTTTTTCATTTGTGGTATATTTTCATGTCCATGAGATGTTTAGTCTGTAACAGCACAGGCTCAAAGCTCGTGACTCAGCTTCAATGAGGTCCGCACACAGAGAACGAGTATGCAGGGAAAGAGCTAAAATGACGTCCTGCTGATCAGTCTGTCCTTCCATCATCAGTGGTAAAATAAAAAAAATAAAACATAAAAAAAACAGCATGCTGGGAGCAAACTGGTGTTTTTGCAAGACGCAGAAGAGTCAAGCAATGCAGATTCTTCATAACTGCCATCAGATCAAGATGCAAGCTTTCCACTTAAAAATAACTTTGCAGCTGACTGAAACTGTGTTGAAAACAATTCAAGTATTAATCAAATAGAAATGTTGCTGAATTTCTTATCAAAAATGATAGACTACAGCAACATGGTTATTTTAGCATAGCTCTGAACAATCAATGCTGTCTTGTATTAATCTGACTTGACATGTGGTAGTTTGGTCTCTGGTGTGGCGGAGGAGGAAAGCCTGCTCAGGATTCATTTCTACTGGTAGCAAAGCGCAGACTTGTTAGCGTTATACACACATTTCAAACCAGTGATGACGGGGTCGCTGCAGCGATACGCTGATAGGACAGAGGAGAGAGACTTTGTATAAGACACACACACGCACATACACACACAGACACACACTGTCCTGTCTTGTATTTGCAGAAAAATGGAACTTGAGAAAATGTCTACATGCAGGTTGTTTTTTGCGTGTGTGTATAAGAACGATAACCATCTGACACTCACTCTCGATGATGTCGCCCAGCCCCTGAGCGTACAGTAGGTCTTTGAGACGAGCCACCTCCTCTTTCAGCTCACGCACAAGCCGGTTGTTGGGGTCCTCGTT
This sequence comes from Aulostomus chinensis, assembly GCF_037954235.1. NCBI lineage: Eukaryota > Metazoa > Chordata > Actinopteri > Syngnathiformes > Aulostomidae > Aulostomus > Aulostomus chinensis. The sequence continues at coordinate 18,329,346 of NC_141324.1, forward strand.
GATCACGGCGTTGCAGCGGATCTGTTTGGCTCGGTCGGCGTACCTGGAGAGACGGACGCCATTAAGAGCAAGAATGAATTTGAAAGCTCAATCTGAGTCAGACGAGGGACGAGTAGGACGTCATACAGAGACTAGCGACAAGTATGTATGTGTATGAATGAGCTCATCTACAGTTGAATTTGAACATGTGATCAAATGTGATTTCAATCTTTTCCCATGATTCATCCCTCAGGGACGACTTGTTTCGGATAAACATGCTTTAATCTTGATTCTTCATCTGTTGCAAATGCAAAACTTGCAACTTTCTCAAACTCTGACGGAGAAAACTGAAAATACTTAATTTGACCAACATGTCATCAGATAAGTATGTTTATACATAAATTTGTGATCTTGCCTTTTTTTCTACCATCACTGTTCAGCAATTGCCTCACATTTAACTCTGTATTTCATGAATATGATACAGGTTGATCACTTTCACCATCCTTTTTTATAAAACAAACATGTCCAGTGGAGAAATGGCATTGCGTTATATTTAATTTCATTGCTGTCCATTTATTTCTTTAATTGTATATATTGGATTTTTATTTCTTTTTGGTATCATTTTGTGCGTAGTTTGTTTTTCCTTCACAAATTTCTGAGAGAAATGCTAAATGAGCCTGTGGCTTCTTGACCTCTTTTGTCATCTCTTATTTTTGTCATCAGCCTCATTTGGATTTTTACCAAGTTTTATTTGTGCGTAAATAAAGAAAAGGTCATTGACATTTATCTCACCGGAGGGTGCTGAGGGTTTCATCATAGTTGATGTCTGCAGGGCTGAGGGCAGCTACCATGGCCGTACGAGAGTTTCCTCCTGAAAACACAACATTTAAAAATAAATAAACTGATAGGGTCTTCTTCTTTTTTTTTATTTAGAGCAGCTTTATATTAAAAAAAAAAAAATCATACCCAGGTTCTCCCTCAGTAGCCAAGTCAGAACTGAGTCTCTGTAAGGAATGAAACTCTCCACCTTCTTCTTCTTCTTGTTCTGAACAAAGCCAGAATGACATTTATAAGCTCAACACCATATATATCGACTATGCTCCATCTGCTGCTTCAGGTGAGTGACAGATATCCTGACTGACCTTGTTTGGTGCTGAGTCCTGTCGGGTGAGAGAAGCCAACATTGTTAACCGAACAACAAGAAAAAGAATCCGCAGCTGTGTTTTTGTGACGGAGAGAAACTTACAATTTCAGCCAATGCCGAAATGACTTTCCCCAGTGTGGTCAGAGATTTGTTGATGTTTGCTCCCTCCTAAAGCCACACAGAGGTTGATGGCAGTTAATGCTGTGAAGGCATTTTAATTGCAAATATAAATACCACCTTAAACATCGGCAGTCTTTACTTTCAGTCTGGTTCCTTTCGCCCCAGTAGAGTCGGCTCTCTCACTGCCAGCCAAGTCCACCAGACTGATCTTGCTGACCTATCATATCATACAAAATATTGTTAAAAGAAAATGCGCGACTATTTCACACCAGCACATCCATCACCCACTCAGGTTTCAATCATTTCTGCTCCGTAACATCTCTTACAGCTGCTGCAACAAGGTTCAGACGAGGAAAACTATTGATCTGTTCGTCAAGAAGCAAAGAAACTATTTCTGTCTCTGTGAGTCGGGGTGATTTAGACTAGAACCTTCTCTGACGTGTTCTCTGTCTCCATGTCATGTTTCTTTTGCGTGAAGATGATGTTGAAGACGGCGTGGGAGCGGCTGCTGGTCTCGTTCATATTGGTAGCAGCAACAGTCCTGAGGAAAAACATGATAACATTGATGGTTATCATGTCGTGTATGGTATTATCAATTAAACAAAAACAAAACCCCACAAAACCCCTCGTGCTTTACTTTAATAGATATCAAAATAATATTTAATAATACTATCTGATACTGTATACTATGATATTTTCCATAGTCCATCATCATGTCCTCAGGAGTCCTTCATTCAGGTTACCTGGCCTTGTTTCCAGAGTCCATCAGGTCCTGGATGTCGTTGTAGGAAGTGACAGCTAGTTTGGACAAATCCTCCACATAGGGTCCCATCAGAGGGTGTTCCCTGACACGCAGGTTCCCTTTGTTCTTGGGGTTCAGAAGGTCACGCACACGCTCACAGTAGATTTCCATGTAACTCACCTGAGGGAAGGAAGAGGCGTGTTTTTAGTGCTACGAAGCTGCTGTAGATTTGTTCACAGCCTGCGTCTTGTGATTTACCTGAAAATCTAGAACTTATTCCAGATTCCACGAGAACCTGAACCATCTTTAATGTTGTCAATATTTGCAGTCACTCACCTCCACAGAGTAAGACATGCTGTTGTCGTTATTGCTGTCATTGATCTTGGTGAAAAGGTCCTCACAGAGCTAGAAAGCATAAACCAGGTTGTCATTAAGTTGCATATTCATATCTTCATATCTTCAAATCTATCATTTCTTGCATCCATTAAATTAATCGATCATTTTAATTCAATTTTTTTAAGTCGTGAATGACTACAGTATTACCAAAGGTATGATCCCCTGCTGGTCCTTCTCCTGTCGTCCCATCATGGTGTAGCTCTTGCCAGCCCCTGTCTGTCCGTATGCAAATATACACACATTGTAGCCTTCGAAGGCATGTAGCAACATCTCCTCTCCAATGTCTCTGTACACCTGCATCTGGGATGCATAGTTGATGTCCTCAGGCTGCAGACGGAGGAAGGAGCAGATTGGGAAAAAATGAAAAAGATGAGAGAGAGAATGTCAACATTTTTAATGCCAAGTCACCGATGAAAGCATTCGGTGACGGTGAAGTATTAGTACCCGGAGCTTGTGGTTACATGATGTACTCACAGTAGTGTGTGACCAGTAAGAAAAGTCAAAGTTGAAACTTTTGTTCTCTTTTGGCTGTTTAGGGTTCAGGATTGCTGTAATAGAGCAAAAACACAAACGTGCAGTTAAAGGCATGAAAATGTTGACAATCGGCCTCAAGTAAACTGTGCGTTCTTCGATTTCGGTCTTTTTGACTTTAATTCTGTACGAACTGAAAAAAATTTAGGAGAGAAAATCCACGTCCAATGTTCATCTCAATCTTTAAAAACACACAACTCTCACACACGCAATTTTAACAGCTACATGTGTTTTGAAGTTTTGGATCAAAACTAAATTCAATGCAATCATGACTATCATCTTGATTAAGTGCATATTTCTGAAGGAAATAATGGAACCTGAAATTATTCCCAGTCAAACTTCAAATAAAGACAAAAGAGCCTTAAAAATAACATGGAATATGACTGAACTAAGACCTGTCCTGAGGCCATTTCCCAGTAAGTGTCCTCATTTCTAAATCATGATTTTTATTTCTCACCACCACCATTAAAATGACATCAAACCTCCTGAAGACAGAGATAATTTCACCTCGTAACAAAGAGAAAGCACCCACCCTAGATATGACATCACAGTTAGTATAAATAGGACGAGTTTTTATTGTTGCGCTCATCATTTTCAGAGAAGAAAGGGGTGCCATTTGCGTAAAGAACTCAAACTGAGCCGAGGCAGATGCTGTTTTAGCTGTTTTAGAATCCACAGCAACACTGCTGATGTTTCTGGAGAGGCTGAGAGCAGCACGGACGCTACGCAGGAGAACAGAGTGACACGATCCGTGATGGGAAGTCACAGTCAGGGACGGTGAAGCTAATGAGTCAAAGTAATGAAAGTTTACATTTTTGGCTCTGATGGGGTCAGTAAATAACACTGACAGGCACAAAGAGCCTCACACACACACACACATACACACACACACACACACTCTTGTATCAGCTGACCCTGCGTCTGGGCCCTACAACAACAAGGAGGCCTTGTTGGTCCCTGTGGGAGCTCGGTGGCTTTCGCTGCATCCTACACACGCTGACAGCCCACCGGCACCAAGCCTGACTGGCGCTTTTGTTTTCCTCTCTAGCTGTCAAGATGCTGCCAGCCTGCCCACGCCGGTCACTGCAGGCCGCAAATACCAGAGGTTCAAAATGGCCTAAATGTAGGTTACAGTGATAACGCTTTGATTTGTGGGCTTCACCCTCTGAAGTCATCTTTCAGAACATGAAAATACCTTTTATTCTTTCGCATTATTTTTTATTTATCTGTATTTTATTCTTCATAGGTCTTCATTCTAAAGCCCCTTTTTTCAGTGACTGCAACACATTTTATTCTTGTCGTTCGCAGCCCGTTCGTTACCGCGTCACTTCTTTATGCCACCATTAGGGGTGACAAGAAGAAAATATTTAAAATTGAAAAAAATTACATCTTAAATCTTAAAACACATTGTAAAATACCAGAATGTATGTATGCTAAAGAGCAAAAAAAAAAAAAAAAATTCACACAGAATCAAAAACAGAATGCAGGGTTTAAAAAAGTTAAATGTATCAGAGTTTTTTAAATAATCTGTAGACACAAATCATAAAATATATAATATTTAATACATGATACAAATGCATATAAAAATTGCACAAATAAAATACAAAAATACTTGTTTTTTTATACCAACTGATAAAAACATATTTCAAAAATGTATTTTGTCCTGACCCTTGGACCCCCCCTTAAACCTTATATTTGTATTTGTTCTTGCATCAAGAATATATTGCACTTTGCTTCAGTAACATTTACAATAATGCATGTTAATCAAAATGTCCAAACCCCAACCCTGGTAATAACGCCCCCTACACACAATTTCACAATAAAAGCCTGATTCCCACTCACTTGTGGTGTTTCCTGACATCTGAATGATGCATTTGCTGTCCTTCGCCATCTCCCTGGAGTTGAAGGGTCTGACCCTCACCGCCACTTTCACTGAAGCCCCCGCCATCGTCCTGGTGGGTGTGAGAGTGATTAATGGAGCTGAAGTTTTGTGTGGTTAAACACACGCACGCTAGCCACGCACCTGGACAGGTAGATAATGAGAGAGAGAGAGAAAGAGAGAGAGAGAGAGAGAGAGAGAGAGAGAGAGAGAGAGAGAGAGAAGCTAATATCAGTACAGGGAGATGTGAAACCTTGATATCATCGATGTATAAATTTGGGTGTAAATCGCACGTTAAGTCGTGATGGAATCAAACATCAACGATCAGTTACTCCTGATACGTCCATGCAAAATAATTTGATCAAATGTTACATTCCTATTGACATGTAATTAGTAATACAGTTAGGGCAGGGTGATATGGATCAAAATAAATATCACAATCATTTTGACCAAATGCCTCAATATGGACAATGTTGATGCTTTCAAAAAACATCAGCGCAAGGAGATTTCTGATAAATGTTCATCAGAAACGTGGATATTGTGGCTACGGAGGTCAAGGCAAATACAAGGCTGCATAAGCTGAGAAACATACATGTGGAACTGCTGTGATGTCGCCTTTAAAAGCAGGAGAAGACGACACTAAGGCCATATCACCATAAAATAGTAGCCCAAATCTAAGATCTAATGGAATTTAGTCTCATCATGGCATCAATATAAGTAGACGTGCAAATATTTTGTAAGGTTAAAAAAAGTATTACTTTTTCAAATTCATGTTTTTTAAAATGTAGAAAAGTAAATTTTGTCTACATTTGTTTTATTTATTTATTTATTTATTTATTTATTTTTACAGATTATACCAACATCAGTAAATATCGTTATCAGCTCTAAAGTCTTGACACATGATGGAAAAAATCCAATATCCTGCATAACGTGATATAAGCCTGTTATATTTCCCAGCTAAAAATATAAAACAATATCTGGAAATCCAGTTGTCATGAGCAACCAACAACTTCTGCAGGTCGAAGTGCTACCACAGTCAACCTTCAAGCAACAAATGAAGGTGAGCACACACACCAGCAAGGCTTTGATTGACAGCTACAACCACAAACCTCCACCTTCAGCTTAAGAATGAATGCATCAGATCCATGCAGCACGATGCTCTCATGCATCGACACATATGGTGGATTGTTGCATATCTAATAGCAAAGCCAGGGGCAATTAAGATGCCACGTCAGGGAAGGGCGAGTGCTAACACGTCATTATTCCTGGAGCTGATGATGACGGTGGCTCAGGGGTGAGCAGCCCAGCGAAGCTCATCTCTGATGACAGTAAGACGCCAGCAGATGCAACACAAATGTATAGGACAGCACATCTCTTCCCCACTGGCCTGGCAGAACTACAGTAAGATCCAACCCAGAAAATATTAGGATTGAAGTAATGGGTGGACGTTGCCTTTCAAATTACTTATACAGTGGCTGGATTTGATGACTAATGGGACACATTTAGCTTCAGTCAGAGTCGGGCCATTGTGGAGGGACCCGAGAATGGTTATTGTTTATTCTACCAGCATCATCCTCTCCTCTCCTCTCCTCCATCCTGGCTCGGGCCTTCTGTTCACACCAAACGACCAAAATGAAACATTACAATTGTTGCTTTATTTCTAATACCACCACTGTATTGTTTCTATTAATATAGATTATATCTTTTTTTCTATTCATGAGCAGATACCGCATGCTGATTTTTGATTTTTTTTTTTTTTTTTTTTTTTTTTGGGAACATACTCGCGTCCAGACTGCGTGGCGCACATCACCTCCATACTCTCAGCCTCGGACGATGACGAACACAAATCCGCTTGAACATCTCTACGGTAAAAATAAACGCATAATTTGATACAATATTAATCACGCAGCCTTGTATAAGCCTTGGCCGTATAAATATATCTCCTCCATCTTGCCTCTCCTGCCGCACCTCAAAAACAGGCCGCGTAAACACAGAAGCATCCAACACTGCGACAGAAAGGAGGTCAGCGCACAGTCTCAGAGGCCGACCGGCAATAACCACACGTATTCCGTTCTGCTGGAATGTCGGTGATAGACACTTTGAAAAAGGGTGCATTGGGGCCTTTTAAGAACATCAAAGGTTCTGACGCAGCAGCCTTATTTACCTCTACACATGTACACAAGGATCGGCAACAACACACACACACACACACACACACACACACACACACACACACACTGAGCGTCCACACTGAGGCGTGACACCCTTGGATAAAGATGCTGTTTAGGAAAACATCTCACCGGGGAGCAGAGAAGCGATTCCAACCTCAGCAACTGCACTCGACGCCTGCAGAATCTGAATCACGTTCCGGGTCCAAGCAGCACCAGTAACCGCCTTCTGGTTTCCTCTCAGCTGTTTGTATTTTCGTCTTTATCTCCGTCTTTGGTCAGCCTAGAACCCCCCTTCCCTGGGCGCATCCATACATGGAGAATCCGCCGGGGAAGGAGAGTCTGCCTCAGCTGGATGAGCTGGACGGTCGAAGCGATGCGACGATTAGAGGAGAGGGAGAGGAGGAGGAGGATGAAGAAGATGGGGGGGAGGCAGGTGGAGCAACGCGTGAATGCTCCAGTCTGCCTGCCTCGCAGTCTGAGAGCAGGGAAAATGGCGGCGCTGGTGTTCCAGGGATGCTGGGAGGCGGTGATGACATCAGCAGCAGCATCAGCAGCAGAGGAGGAGAGGGAGGAAGAACAACAAGGACCAAAACAGGCCGTTATGAAACATGTGTCAGACAGTTAGGAGTCAGTGCTGCCTCGTCCCCAAACTTGAGCACAATATCTTTCACATCAACTCTCCCACTTGACCTCCTCAGACAGTAGCGATGATGACACGAGATCCAGACCCACAAAGAACTGCTTCAATACACCGTCATCACAGCAGCCATTTTGACAGGTCACTGCAGGATAAATACAGACTTATTCTTTAACATTAACTGTGGCCATGTTTGAATCGGTGGACCAGAGTCCTGCTTTTACACATGCAAACCAATTGAAATGGCTGCAACTGGCAAATAGAGCAGGACACTGATTAATCTGACCACACCTGTCAAACCCCACAGGTGTTACTGGTGACATTAAAGTCATTCTTCACCCCAAAAGTGTATTTTCATGCCTCTCGATAACAAATGGGTGTCCTGAGCTCATGCAGATGCTTCTTCACTTCTTCCTGCAACAGTTAAGTTAAAGCTAATGGAACCACATAGCCACCAACTGCAAACAATAACAAACACCCCAAAATGTCCATTTACCATCTCTCAAGCACATTGTCATGTATAATCCACATCTTCCTTATCAAGCCGTATGCTTGTCACTCTACCTTTATTTGAGCTATTAAACTATAACATTTCTGTACTGCCATGAACAAGCACAGAGCAGCGTGAGCTAGTTGCTTAACTCAACGCTGCCATGTGCACACCAAGTTTTACAGATTGTTTCAAGTGTTTGTAAGGTACTGAACATGTGGCTTGATAACGAGCATGTGAATTATACCGGAGAAGTACTTTGTAAAAATGCATTTTTGGACAGTTTTGCTGTTGTATGTTGTTGGTGGCCAATTGGCGCCAGTAGCATCAAGCTAAATATTCATGGCTGGTTCTTTCTGCATTCTGAAGTCACGAAGGAGTAACAGCAGGGAAAATATATATCTTTGTGAGCTCAAGACACTTCTCCGTGTATACATTTTTTACGTATCGCTTTAATATGACTAGCAACGCCTGTGGTCACCCACTACCTCGATCCAAAATGGCTGCTGTGATGGAGGCTTAATAGGGTAGCAGAGGCCTTTGTCCTGTTGAGACTTGGAGAAATAAAGTTGAAGTTCAGATCTTCATGGCAACTTCTGTTTTCAGCGTATGGGGTCATATCACCCCGTTACTTCCACTTACATCCACTTTGCCTTGTTTGGAAGACATTTGTCTCCCCTTGTGTGTATTCAGTCAACCCACAGCTGATTCTGATCCTTTCACCTCTTTGCTGGTCAGATAGGGAGTTGTTTGAGAGAGCATGTGGGAGCATGTTTGAGTTTCAAGTCTACTGAGTATTAATTTTCCAGTTCATAAACGTTTCTGATTATTTTGACCCTGAACTTGGAGGCAATATGTTTCAGGTTTTCCATCCAAGTCAACTTCTTCTCAGTGTGATATCTCAAGAACCCCTCGAGGGATTTTTTAAAAAATATGCCACAAATGTCCATAGGGACTCAAGGAGGAATGGAAAAAATGTTGATGGTCAAAGGTCAAGGTCACTCTGACAGACTTGCACCCTTGTTAATTCATCAGCTGGAACAAATTAAAGTCAGGCATCTGCTAGTGTCTGTTCTTTTCCTGTTTGAAAAGACAGAACTTGTGTTACATCCTGTGTTTTTCCTCTTTTTAGTGTAACATCTCCTCTTCTCTGTCCTATTGAGAAGCTTCATCCAGTCCAGATGACGGTCCTACAGCAGCTCATGCTTCCCTCCTGCCTATGGTAGACCCCCCGCGACCAGAACTGCTTCCATCTTGAAGCAGAAATCCTGTTTCTAAGTTGTTTCGCTCACTCAGATCAGAGTTCCATCTGTAACCTTAACTGAATCAATAAGTCTGTAACAGGACTGACGTGGGATCAGATCTCCCTCGTGGGCCCAGCTGATGGGACACTGTATGAACTTCATCCTGTTTTGTGGCTGAAACCATTTCAGTGCCACCCTTCACATTAGAAATATCAATAACTCACTAAAACAACATGAAGTTGGATTTCCCAGCTGCTGATGCCGCCCCCCTGTGGATGAACTTGTACATGTTGCCCCCCCCCCACCCCCCCACCCGGTCCCTGCCCAGCTCCTCCTTCTGCTCTGTTTGGGCAGATTTTCAGTTTTCTGTCCAGAGCAAAGGCCGGTGAAATGGTAATGCTGAGTCCCTTTTATTTACCAGAGGTGTAATTATTTACCAAGACTCAGAGCAGGGGCACTTTATCCTGTTACCTCTGACATAACAGTTTTAAAGAAATACGGCAGTCTGATAAGTTACGTTATGATAAATACTAAACTTGTTTCAGTAACCACAGAAAAAAAAATTTCTGGATTGTGGGCAGAATATTTCTATCACAGTCAATTTAGACGTAAATAATTTGCAGGTATTTAGGGTCATAATGACTTTTTACACTCTGAAAAATCATCAAATCCAAAAGGAAATAACTATTTCTTCCACTTTCCACTTAACAACTTCTCATTCACATTCACAAAAAAGCAAAGTGACGTTTAAAATGATTTGAATTAAAAACTGAAAAAATACTGCCGAAAAAAAACTCGACGGAAACTCAGCTCAAATTTTTAGATGTCGCAATTTTTTTTAATGTAATTTTATCTTAGTTACAAGTAAAACAATAACATCACAACGTGTGTGTTTCTTTCTCACTACAATGTTGTCATTTGGAGTATTTCAGCTCTGTAAACACTTGGCACTTCAACTGAATCTAGCGATCCAATCTCTTGTGCAATGAAACAACAGATGTAAATCAGTCCAGACTAACTTAGGACATATTTAGATAACGGCTCATCTAAAGGGGGTGTGGGGTGGGGGGCCACAAAGTCCAAGTGCAGTATAATGTTAGTTTTGTGGTGTCACTTATTCATGTAAAAAACATCAGAACAAGGTCATGTGTTGCAAGATCTTGGAGAAATGAAGAGTTAATGCTTTTTGGATTCTGACTGACAAACTCAGTCAGAACAAACTCAGTAGAATAAATCAAACAATGTGTGCAAGCGTTCCCATCATGTTATGAAATGTGAGACATCTCAGCCTGTCTCAGCTGGATTATTCTATCTCCCAAACGTGCTTGATATTGAAAAAAAAAAAAGTGAGTTGAATGAACTTAGTATTGAAATTATCTAACATGAATGCTGCTCTTGCCCTCTACACTATGACTGCCCCATCCTCTGCAGTGTCCATTGGTTGTTGTGATATGTGTGTGTATGTATATCTGGGTTGGGTTGGGTTAGTGCGTATGTGTGTGTGCGTGCATGTGTGTGTTTGCCTGCCCCCCTTCTTGGTCTGAGGGAGCAGATTGGCTCTTGGAGAGGAGACTCCTCTCTGCAAAGCCAATGCTGCTTTGAACAACTAGAACAACTAAACACCTACAAACTAACCTGAACCAGTTCTGAGCTGACAAGTGCATGTCCTCACTGTGCCACTGGAAATCAAGTCCCGTCCACTTTGGGACAGAAATGACTCACAGAGAAAAGTCCTGTTGGGTCAAAAGTACAATGAAAGTAATGAGGTGAAAGACAGTGGCAAAAATACACACCTCTTTTTTGAAGCATAAAGCTTTTTGACTATGATTTGATGTTAAACACATTGCTGGCTGTTTTTCTTGCCAAGATTAGTCTTCTGTAGGAGCAGGATATATTTTCTCAGTTATAAACAGAAATAATGCGTTGAGAAACCTATCAGGGAGAATTTGGTAATTTCTTTTAAAATAATGATGAGTTGATGCTATTTAGGTATTAAATGGCTAAAATATTGATAGATTAGTCCAAACACTAATTGTCTATACAAATAGTAGTTTGATGTACTGTTGTGCCCTTCACTGCCAACCCTTCAGTCAAATGACGCACACCGCCCCCTGGTCAAAAGGTCAAAGACTTGTTTGTTTTAAATCTTCACTCAAATCTGACACTCGGGCTCAGTCAGTCGGCGGTGCTTCCCAGGACATCAGCCAGCCATGATGCAGCGGGCTTTGTTCAGCCGGAGTGCGCTGCTCGCCCAGCAGGCAGCTGCGGCCCTCGACGGTCCCCTGGCCTGGAGGAGTGCGCCCCTGCTGCAGCGTCTGGATCGCTCCATGTCCTCTGTCCACATCCCACCTCCTGCTTGCATGCTGCGGCCGCTCGAAGCGCCTCTGCGTTACCTGTTCGGACCTGGACCCTCGAACGTTCCTCCGCGTATCTTAGCTGCGGGGTCCAAGCCTATAATTGGTCACCTGCACCCAGAAATGTATGAGGTAAAGCAGCGGCTAGGATTCACTTACTGAAGTTACTTGAAAGTAGAAGCAACTACATGCTAGTGAGCAGTTTGGAGTTGCAGAAGTTGAAGTTGAACTTGTGCTTTTTTTAAAAACTTGTAATATACACTCACTACCTCAGATATACTGGAATTACGTTTAATAATTTACTTGTGATGGTATAATCCTTTTATAGGATACATTTTCATATTATGAATATTGGTTTCATAAAACTAAATTCAACCTCAGTCTGATCGCCATTTTTAATATGTATAAATACAGCAAAGACAGGGGATTTCAAAAAAATAAAGGTAAACATTTCTGAGTTATTGCAGGGTTGGCTCCACTAAATACTACTTATAAATACTTGACCACTAAATATGTGTGATAGATCATGAACGACATTAAGCGGGGGATCCAGTACGCCTTCCAGACAGAGAATAACATGACCATATCGATGAGCGGTTCCGGACACGCAGCTATGGAGTGTGCTGTATTTAACACGGTGGAGCCCGGAGAGAGCGTGCTCATCGCCATCAACGGGATCTGGGGAGAGCGAGTTGCAGAAATAGCAGAAAGGATGGGTGTGTATTTACGCACGTTTTACGCACAGCGGTTTGTACTTGTCTTTCTAATCAAGAATGTTTTCTACCATCAGGCGCCAATGTACATAGACTGGTGAAGGCACCCGGAGGGTATTTCAGCAATAAGGAAATTGAAGAGGTATCAAACATGTCTGTGTTGCATCCCCATAATTAAGACTTGTTTGTGACTTTTTGTCTCTGACCATTTGGCCAATATTTAACTGACTCTCATGTTTGCAGGCTGTAGAAAAACACAAGCCTGTCTTGTTGTTCCTCACACATGGAGAGTCCTCTGCTGGCCTCTGTCACCCAGTTGACGGCATTGGGGACATCTGCAGAAAGTGAGCCTCCCACTCTTTCATAGCCTAACACCTATTCCAGGGCAGGAGGTCTAATTATTCCCCTCTCACATCCTGCTAGACACAACTGTCTCTTCCTGGTCGACACAGTTGCATCACTTGGGGCGGCGCCAATTTTTATGGACAAACAAAGTAAGTTATTGATGGGAAAATAAATGATTCAGGCTACTGTGTGTTCCTGTGAAATATAACCGGCTTCCTTTCATGCTGGCAGACATTGACATCCTGTACACTGGTTCTCAGAAGGCCCTGAACGCTCCTCCGGGCACAGCACCCATCTCTTTTAATGACAGAGCCTGGTGAGAACTGGGAGTCCTAAAATTTCATAAAAAGCAGTAACAAAAACAGATCATAACACTGAACACTCTCTTTGTGTGTGTGTGTGTGTGTTTTACCTCACACAGCCACAAGATGTTCAACAGGAAAACAAAACCAGTCTCCTACCTCTTTGATATGACACATTTGTCCAACTACTGGGGTTGTGATGGTCAACCAGCCAGATTGTAAGTTAACTCCCACAATCATGCAAGTACAAGTTAAAGTACACATAGTGTACTCAAGTATATTTACTCAAGTGCGGTTCTGGTTTTAGATATCACCACACTGGCCCCGTGTCGGGGTTTTTCGCCTTGAGAGAGAGTCTAGCGATTCTTGCAGAGAAGGTAAAACAAACTCACAACCTTTTCCTCTACTTCTGAGGTTGTTTTAATGATTTTCTCACTACTATTAGTTCTATTCAGAAATGACACAAAACAACTGTCAGACTTATTTGTCACCTTTGGAACAATCTAGAACAGGAGCACCCTAATATTTTCCTTCAGAGGGTCAAAGCTCTAAACGACAGGCTGTGGGCCAAAAGCAATCACATGCAGTATCACGTTGTTAAAAGGCTTTTTGTCTGAGCACTTCTGACTCTGTATTATTCCATTTCTTCAATTGCACTTATAGTATGTGCTGTGCAAAGTGTCACTCTGCTGCCTGTTTAAATAATGAAACATAAGTCATTATTTGGGATTATACGTATTTAAAGAGCATTTTACCTGATATCAAATTTAAAAAAGTGATTTTTATTATAAAAGTGTGTGTGTGTGTGTGTGTGTGTGTGTGTGTGTGTTTCCCTCCTTTTACATCTGGCAAATCAAACCATACTGGCCCCCAGGACCCACTTTGAGCAGCCCTGATCTAGAAGTACTTAATTTTTTTCTGAACTTATTTTAATGATGCAAGTCCCTGGTGGCAACTACTGTATATGTAAAATACAGACCTTTTACCACTGATAAACCTCAGAGGTGACAGAGACCATTTACAAGTTGGCATTTTTAAGTACATGCACAAAAGTACCTCTGTAGCTGTTTATTTTTACTCTAATGACGGATTTTAAGTGTGAATTATTTTGACACCTTGTCCTGATGCTCGTCACTCAGTTTAAATGTATTGTTAACTTGCTTTGCCTGGGACACTGTGAATCTTTGTCTCCCTCTAGGGGCTGGAGGAATCCTGGAGGAAGCACAAGGAGGTGGCAGCCTACCTCTACAGAGGACTGGAGGACCTCGGTGTCAAGCTCTTCATCCCTGACAGGGTGAGGAATACAAGAAGAAATTTGTTTATTTAAAAAAAACATAAACATAAACATGACGCAGTCATATGATACCATACGTTGTAGATATGTTACATTTAAGGGACTATTATTTCATGGTGCTGCAGGATTTGAGGCTTCCCTCGGTTACCACTATCGCCATTCCTGAGGGCTACAACTGGAGGGAGATGCTAGCCTATATCATGAAACACCACCAGATGGAGATGACTGGGGGCCTCGGCCCCTCCATGGGCCTGGTGAGCTGCTACTGGCTGCTACTGTCCAACATGGTGGACAAATCTGATTTAACACTGTGGTTATAATCCGTAGTAGGTCATGTTTCGAGAGGAGCACTAGTCTTTGTGGGTGTTCTTTTTAAAGGGTCATTCATCAGTCGCTATTTTCCAATCTCCCTTTCTCCATGAGAAAGTGTGTACATTGATGTAGTTCCATTAGGAACAAAGATTGAACTTTTAATTTATTTATTTTTACAGTGAAATATTTTATCTTTAGAGTTGTTTTTTCTGACACCTGAGATAGTATTTCACTGTAAATGAGTGTAAACAGTTATCCATTTCATCACTTTGGTGTGAATCATCTTGCTGAGTCACTGCAGAGCCAGTTTCAGATAATATTCTGATGTACCCCCTCTTTTCATTAGGTGATGCGTATCGGACTGATGGGATACAACTGCGAGAAGACCAATGCTGACATGGCATTGCACGCTTTGGCAGATGCTCTGAAGAACTGCAAGAAAAGCAAGGCTTAAAGCATCAGAATCCGTTCAAGGAATGGAAAGTAAACATGTAGTTTCACCTCATGCAGGACATTTTGAAAAGTGTGTACATTTTTTTAAGAATTAAAACGATGGATCGGTGGTACTTTCAACTGTGAAGACTTACAAAACAGATTATGTTTCTTTCCTTGTTTAAGTTGCTAATTTTGAGTTTAAGATGCAGATGTATATTGTCACATGGTCCACGCTGAGTGCACTGAGTGTATCAATAAACTGTCTTCTGTCTCGTTGTGTCATAAAAGAAGTAAATTAGTTCAGAAATAATGGATTCATACATAACGGTTTCTGTAACACATTTTGCCTCAACTACATTTCCCAGGATTCCTTCTTGTAATGGGCGTCGCTAGTTGCTACGCCACTGGATCAACTGTCGCAGTGTCATTATTCAATTTACTTGCGATTTGTTTGACACTCGCTTGTGACTACATTTCGCTGTATTAATGGCGTGTACCGAAAAGGACGCAGGTAGGACGGCGGTTCATTGCAATTAATCCCAAGAAACAAACTGTTTTTAAGTAGTAAATGATTTTTGGCTTGACATGCTCTATGTGCTGCTTGGTAACTGTTACTCCGGGTTATGGCGATATATCTTTTAAGAAAAAAAATATTCCATGAGGACACAAAGCTGGCTAAATGTGTCTTTCATGCCCTTTTAAATCTTACTCAGTTCCGCCGTTGACTCTTCTCGGGGTATAATTTAGCAACCAACTGATATTTAAAGTACCTTTGAACGCTAAAGGCCCTGGAGAACGTCAAATAAACGGCTGATATTGAGCTAATGTGACCGTAACAAGTCCTTTGTGTTCATCTTCGGTGTGTTTCTGTCTCGGTTTAGTGTGGAGTTTTGATTTCTGCCGGAGTAAAGTGTGTTATAAGTCACCTCCATGCAGCGCAGACAAACATTCTTCTTCTTGTGTTGTCTTCTCCGTCTGCGTCTTCACCGCCACCTACCGGTGTAGAAGCGCATTGCTGCCACAGCTGTAATATTTATAAAGAATGTAAACGCAGATAAGACGACTTAAAGGGAGCATTGATCCCTGCCTGTTGAGTCGGCAATGTTTGTTTCTATTTTATTCAGAAAAATTTAATTTTACTTGTTGGACTTAGTGTTGACACTGTAGGTTGAAATGAATCAATTCGTAGCAATTCGTTAATGTGCAGATTTCACATCAACTATATTTGCCTCACATGGTGTACTGAAAATAAACTGACTGATTTTAATCGTTAAATTGAAATATGATTCTTGGTGTATTCATACACACTTAACGTAGGGTTTATTTTAGTTCTTTAGTATTTTAGTCTAGCCACCACTCAAAGGGCTTTACAACACACTCAACATATTCACACACTGGTAAAGGCTTCGTTGCAGCCTCTGGAGGAGCCAGTAACCTTCCAATTACATTTCTTTAAAAAAATTAAACACTTGATAAACATTTAAAAACAACCCCTCAAGTCATTGCCTTCTGTTTAAAATGACTCACCTTTGCCTCAAAGTTCCTGAAATACTCCTTATTTATGGGTAGACTTCGCCTTAGATGAGAAGTCTACAATGGTTAATTCCTTCACAATATATTTGACCTTCAAAAGATCAGATGATGTCCAATTTTTTTCTTTTTATTATTCAAGTTCTCTTATGCTCTCCTTATGGTATTGAGTGTTTTGCGTGTCTTACCGGCAGTGGCGTTGAACCCAGCCCTTACCCCTCTAGAGTGGCTCCTGGGTACCTGGGTGAGTGACGAGCCTGGGGAGGGCACCTTTCCCACCATCAAACCCTTCCACTACTCAGAGACCCTGCACTTCACTCATGTTGGACAGCCGGTCATCAACTTCATGTAGGTTAAAGGATCGTTTTGATATTTTTGAACCAGGTTCCTATTTTCCCACGAGATGATTGACAGATGATGAGCCACATTGTTGGAAGACTTTCTATCAGTTTGATCCTGAACACTGAGAAATAGGAAGTTTACTTTTTAATCACAGCATGAGACTTTACACGTATTTGAAAATGGTTCCTTGAATCTAATCTATGTGGTCATCTTATTGCTTTTCTGTGAGAGTTTGTTTTGCTCACACACACATCTGCAGACAGCAGAAGTAATACACACACACACAAAACTGTTAGTGGTTTCACACTATTTCAATCATCTAAAATTGGCTGTTGTTTCCAAGAAATGCAGCAATATGCATTAAGAAACACAACCAATACCCTTTCTGGACTCCAAGGATGCACCGAATGTATTTTGGTGAGAAAGTACAGAACTAGCATGTTTGCAGGAAGTGTCGTCCGTTGAAAATGAAAGCTTGTCAGCCATCTCATCTCTGTGCTCGCAGGTTCAATGCCTTCCACGCTGAGTCTAAGAGGCCTCTGCACAGGGAATGTGGCTTCATTCGAATGCAGCCGGGAACCGACAGAGTGGCTTTTATCATTGCACAGAACTCGGGTTGTCCATTCACTTATAACATGATTTAATGTCGTTTTATTATCAGCTCGTCTTTGAATTTCTGTATTATTTCTTTTAGGACATTTCAAAGATGATTTCAAATTAAATTTTAAGACCATTTTCTGAAAGTAAAACCCTCGTAAACCAGCAGAAAAGGAAAATTATGAATGCAGACAAGAATATGTGGTGGTTAGCTGTTCTCCACCTCAAGTGAACATGTGGTTCTTGTGTTCTCGTGCAGGTCTGGTGGAGATTGAGGAGGGTGAGCTCTCAGACCACCAACTGAACCTGCAGAGCCAAACTCTTGCCAGAACCTCTTTTGCTAAAGAACCGCATGTCCAGCAGGTACAAGCGTGACTCTCTGATCCTGAATAATTATTTATTCTATTATTTTATATTATAGATTATATTATTGCCACAAGGGATGAACAGATCTTTCGTCCGCAGCGTGATTGTGTCCTCATTTAACTCTTTCAGATTTCCAGAGTGTTCCAACTCAAACCAGATGGGAGGCTGGAGCAGACTGTTTCCATGGCAACAGATAACCAGCCACTGATGCAGCACTTGCACATCACATACAGTCGATCATGTTGACCCAGCAGGATGGCAGGCGTCTCAGACGTGAATGATCGATGTTCTGCATTCATCAAATCTACGGTAGTTTAGGCATAGTTGTAGCTGCATGAACTTAAAGGATACCGATACCTGCCTAATGAGTAGTGTTACTGTAATGTACTGAGTAGTGTTAGTAGTACATGTATAAATATATCATAGCAAACTGCAGACATGATCAGGTGCTACAACATGAAGAAATGCTTGAACTGTGTTATTTATTGTCCAGATATTAAATCTGTTCGCTGTAGAGATGAGAAAGCTAAACTGACACAATAATGTGCAATAACTGTGGATTAGGATTTCAAAGGAAAAGATTTTGCTGTCCATTTGTGTTCACTTTTGACAGCGGGGTTTGTTCTCAGGGATAGTGAGGGCTGTAGGTCAATAAATACAGAGATTTACAGAGTTTATGATATTTGTCTCAAGATGTACCAGTGTACTTTGTGTTGTTTTCCTTTACATTTGCCTGTCAACTGTTTCTCTCCTTGTGGATTCAGTGTTTTTTTTCCTGAATTGCTATCAAAGTCTTCCTTGTGTATGAAGACCCCTGTCATTTATGATTCAATGCATTTTCAGGCCTTTTGATTGATTAAATTCTCTACTATGCCATCCTTGGGTTCGTAGCTTAACTGGTTCGGTTCAGTCAGTTTGTCAGCAGATGACACACAAACTACCATTTTCATTATTTCCTCAAGAAAGATCACATGAACATTTATAGAAAAAAAAAAACATTCATGAGATTAATAACGCAGGTAAAAGCTCTTCTATGTGAGACAACCAGCTGCAGACATTTGACAACATCCAAATCTCTGACAGTGGCATTTAGTAACACCCTCACAAACAGCCTCAAGTCATCCTCCCCCCCAGCGGCACCCCACTACCGAGCATCTTTCTTGACAGAAGTTTGTTTTTATTTCATCAAATCTACCCTTTTCCTCTGGGCTGACTTGACTCAAACTATCAGCAGTCAGAGATGCAGCAGCAAATACATTAAATGCCAGGCTGAAACTTGTACAACAGACACTTACAATGGTAAATGTCAGCCGTCGGGTGGCGCTAGAGTAAAGAAATCAATTCTGAGGATGTCCGTTCATAGTCAGAAATCTGAGATATTCCAGTCTGGACCAGAAAAAAATGGACAATTTTTTTTTTTCCAAGGTAGAAAAAAAAAAAAGGCATCAATAGAGAGATAGTGTTTTACTCTGGATGAAATAAACAGCATCAGCGTTTACGGGCTCCAAACAGCGCCTCTTGAACAGACCCAGTAGAAGTGAACACTGATGCTGCTGAAAGGTTTTCTTTTACTTTTACGAAACATCCAGTGCTGTTATTGACACAGCTGAGTGTTCAGATCATTTCAAATAATCGCTGCATCCTTATTAATTTGGCTGTGACGGATTTCATTTACATATTAAGGAGGATGGAAGCTATGAGGACCATTTTTTGTATTTTCAGACAACACAAGTAGTGGTAAACTTCCTTGCACATTAGGAAATAATTAAGTGCAATTCCAGTTTCTCACCCATTTTCACTCACAAAAAAGCGAATGAAATCAACATTTAGCATGAGTCCATAGTTCTGATTTTGTCATTTATTGTGGATTTAAAAAAGAAAAACAAAAAAAATTCAGACTCACATTCAAAAGTTAACACTGACGATGACAACGGGAATCATCACACAATCATTCTGAGGGGCTCTGTATACTGCAGTGGCTTCAATTCTTACAAAATAAAATCATAAATAAACTATTTACAGAATAAAAAGTGAACCAAACGCCATCAAAATCTGCACACACACACACACACACACACACACACACACACACACACACACACACACAGTACGTAACATTCCACTGTCGTCGGGTTCTTTGGCCAAAAGTGGGCACTGACAGTCAAACCTTGGTGAATGGTGTGGAAAATTAGCGAGCAAGTTTTTAATATTCACAAAGGCTTGGATCATATTTGACAAAAACCACTATGATGATGTACAGTCGTTAGGTGGAATGCTCTTTGGTGGAACCTCAGATCTTTGACTCTCCATCTCCTATCTGTCCTTTCAGGATGACGTTTAGACGGTAAGAACACAAACCTCTCACTTCCTTTCTGTCAGACCGAGCCAGCTGCGCAGGAGCGCTCTGCATCAGCCTATTCATCTCACGAGTGTACGCCATCATACGGTGGTTACAACACTGGAAAAACCTGGCGCACTGGTGAATGAGCTTGAAAACGTGCAAGAGAAGAAGAGGCGGCACAAACTTGTTCCATCGCCATGAACGCTCTCATGTGTCACTGGGACTACTCTTTGGATGAAGGGTAATCACGTACGACTCGTCTGACACAAACATGATGCTGATGAAACATTTGTTGATGGCCATTCAGCAACAGACGGATATCTGCTGGCAGGCTCAGACCGCCCTGATGTCAGTTCCACCTTTCGTCGACCCATTGGATCACTGCTCCTTCATGACGTAGACGTACACGGTGGTAAGAAAGTACTTCAGGGACTCCATGACAGAGCTGAGCCAGTGGTGCTCAGGAGTCAGATCCTGTTTCACTACACATTTTGTGATGTCCACCTGGAATAAAAATGCAAATTAAGTTTTTCAGATTATTTATACTGTTTTTTTTGTTGTTGTTAAAATATCTTTCAAATATTATAGGAGGAAACATAATGAGATGCACCTCGGCTAAATTTCACTGCTCCATGTCCATAAAAAAGGACTTGAAATTCATGAACTAGATGCTCTCCCTGTGGAGTGCAAAGGCTGATAAAAAAAAAAATGAAGTTTTTTTTTTTTTTTTTTGCATTTGCCCCAAAGTTGACAAAGTCCTGAAGGTTTTTTTTAAAACTCTGTTTACACACAAACAAACCAGCAGATATAAATCATGAGTTCTGATGTACAGCAGCATAAACGTGACATATCCTTTTTATGCCTGTATTGTTCATGATTTATGGCTGAAAATATTTTCTGCTGTCCTGTATTTCTACCAGTAGAAGTTAACCAGGAATAGAGCAGCCATCACTGTCAATACTGACTGGAAGGGAATATTCCAGAGTAATTTTGCCGCTCCAGGGCCTACAACGTTACATAAACAGCAGAGGTCACCCACCCATCCTCCTCGCCTCTTCAGCCAGTGCACCAGGAACTTGCGTACAAACTGGCCCAGACTGTCCACTAAGATATGGACTGTTCTCGGGTGCCCTTGTCTGACACAGTCCACTGCAAGGGCTCCAGCTACTGCATACATGGATACCACCTTACCCCATGTTATACCTGCAGCGCGAGAAACACACACCACCCATGCATAAGTCTTAATGGATATTAAGTCACATTTTAAAGCTCCAGCAATTCCTATAAATCATCCATAACTTTTTTTTAGCCTTCATTTAGGGTGTAAGGTCCACACTAAATTCTACATTTGATACTTTATCTGAGTTGGTCTGGGTGCGCCACCGTGACACAGGGTTTTATATTACCAGGTAACATCCAAACTAACCAAAATATTGGGGCAGAAATTTATATTTTCCATCTCTGTGGCCACTGTTCTTTCATACAGTTTTTATTGCAGCTGTCCCATGTGTCCATTTGTTTGTTTGTTTTTGATACACGCTAGCAAAGAGCCTCACAAGCTAGACTACGTTTGAACTGGCAGCTGGTGCAACCTACTGCAGAGATTCAAGTCTCAGTGGGAGCAACAGTTCCTCTCTTATTCTGTCCATTAAAACATCTGCTAGTTCTGTTTCATTTTCCGTGACCTGACACTAAGCACCTTGGTCAGCAGATGAACCTTGTACTAAATTGTAAATACCAGGTTTAACTAAACAAATGTGTCAGTGCAGCTGACAAGACATTTGACTGCATTACAGGCTAGTCCTAAAGTAAAAAGTTGTTGCAGAGAGGTGGAAAACATTTATCGCATTGAAAAATAGTCATGAGATTCAAAGCTGAAAAACTGTTAACCTTTTTTTCCTTTTTTTTTTTTACTTAAACTTGTATCAAAGACAGAAGAGCTGAGCTTGAAGCAATCCGGTCTGATGATTAAGAGCATCCGGCCACTTCTATCTACAGTTTCCAAGGCAGCGTAGATTGTTATAATGACTGCCAGAGATGCAGTGCAGGAACTAATGGTATTAGCCTCCTTTGGAGTGGCTTGGATCATCACCTCTGTTCTTGAGAGGCCACCGTGCAGTGTCTGACTGGGTCTATAAGGGGATAGAGCTGGAGGCCAGCTTAAACAAGATAAGTGTCCAACGGAGGCTGTCAACCCTCGTCACGTCCCGCTCAGAGTGCTGAGAATAGAGGCGAGATTGTCGTGGATAAAGCTGGAGGAGAGGAGGCAGATAAGGTAGCAGGAAGAGAGGCAAGACCAGTGGAGGCCACAGTACAGACGGCCCACAAATATTCAGCTATGATATGGACTGAACAATTTCCCTACTATATAGGAACTATACATATATATGAATATACTGTACGTTTGGTACAATGTACTTCCTTGATAAAGAATGGCTGAGGGCTAAATTTGTTGATAAAAATCTGTGGAAGCAAGCTTACATGCTTCTTTTTCTAATTATATCCCTTTCTCCGCCCACACCAGAAGGAAGGGGCAGCACGGGTTCACCAGTTTGTTATTCTTCAGGAGGAATCCCACGCCGTCTCTGAAACATGCAGCCTTGTGACGTCGACTGAGGCACAAGTCGAGCCAGAAAACAGGCAGGAAGATCGCATTATGCCTGCCTGTTTTTGATCCGTCATGGAAATAAGCCAGAATAGAACTGATCTTCACACTGCAGCCAGACTATTTAACCTAACCCAATGGCTCAGGGAGAGGACAGAGTCGGCCTTTATTTGGATATTTGTTGCCTCTTGTGATGGTATATGAAGTAGAACCGTTGTCAAGACAACACCACAAAAAAAAAACAAGTCCAAGAAAAGCACAAAGTCAAGATCTAGTGTCCAAACCACACTCCCGACACAAGGATTGGACAAGGATTTAACCAGAAGCTCTTTAAACGTCTCGGTATTCTCTCAAGACTCATTCAGCACATGTCATCTAAATAGAAATGGAAATAAAATCTATTAGCTCCACAACCGTTAATCTGATTAACATCAAACTTGGTATGTGCATTGCTGGTGCCTCAAAGAAGTGCAGTGGTGAAGGTTAGGGTCAGAGTGGGTCTGGGGTGACAGACCTCCTCAGATGAACATCAGAGACTGTCGAGAAAGTTTTGTGACATCGCACGTGTGAGGCAGTTTGTTTTTGAAAGATCACGCGAGGAAGGCTTCAAGCTTGAAGTGTCAGGCTCGTAAAAACGACTGCTTCTTAAAAGGTATCATGCTCGTAAGCTAACTTTTAGCCTATTCCACTGAGCAATTGAGGAATTCGTTTCAGATAGTTCCAAGTGAGACCGATGAAGCAGGACTGGACAGTTATGGAGTAGAGATACTTCACTTAACAGCTGTTTTGAGTAACTATACTAAACTTGACTAATTAGCAGTGGCTTTTTTTGGTGTTTTTACTCACTACTTCACTAAAACCGGTGATTTAAGAAGTACTGAGAAAAAGACTTTAGAGTCAAGGTCACACACCAAGTGCCAGGTGAACACGTCAATGTCCATCTGTCATTTTCAACATCTAAATGAGAAGCGCATTGTACTTTTTGCACATGAACACACTCGAGAGGTCCGACTTCACCACTATGACTCAATTAAACTGTGTAAGGAGAATTAAAAGGTTCACTCTAGTTTCTCTGTGATAGGTTTTCAGTGAAGGAAAACCTGGAGTACTTTAGGACAGATGATCACAACAGGTTGAAAAGATTGTGGTTATATTTAAACTCGGTAGCGTGTAGCAGCTCAAATCAGAATAATACATGCTTGTTCTAGATGGAGACACACACACACACACACACACACACACTCGTCATTCAAATTTGCTTGATTAATCACAGTAACTGGCCTCATCAGACACGCCGGGCATCTTAATCACTTCCTGAGCTGGGATATCACCATCCTCCTCCTCCTCATCATCAACACCTTGAGGTCTAGAACAGCTGCGTACCTGTTGAGATGATTTCCGTTGCCACGCCGATGAAAGCATCCGACACCATGTGCTCCATGGCAACAGAAATGTTGAGCTGCCGAGCGACGTTCCTGTACAAGCTAGGCTGTATAGACTCCAGCTCGTCACCTAGGTAACGAAGGAAGACAAAAAGAACAGAGAGAAGTCTGTTAGGAAGAACACATTTGACCTAGTTAAAACTAATCATTTAAACTCTCGGGGTTATTAGTAGACATTTCCACTCTGGGGGAAGAGATGTACCTCTCCTTCTTGATCAGCTTGTTCCCTCACTCGGGAACTTAACACGACAGAGCAGAAAATCAGGAAACCACCTTCAGTGTCGATGCGAACAATGTTTTTTATCTACTCAATCAAACACGGTATTAGCATAAAGGAACTTAGAGCGTAGCTTATAACTTTCTGAGAAGTGATCAAATCAGTCGCTTCCAGTCACACTTCAAAGATTTTTAAAAAAAATTGATTTATTTTTTAAGAGATTTGGAAGTCTTGACATTAAAAGAGGCCCGATGAAACAATGAAATTAAACTTTCATACACTTTTAGTTAACATGTTGATTGTTGCTTCTGGGATTCTGATATAGAATCTGAATGTTGTCCTGAACAAATTAAATAAAAGATTTGTTTTCTAATGTGTTACAAGTCTCCATCAGGCTGTGTTGCTGGATTGAACAACCATTTCTGGAAGTTATTTGGATTCAGTTGTGGTCAAATTGGCAAACAGTAGCATTTGCAGCGACTAATTAATACACTTAACATAAGTGTCCAAAATGTAACCTTCATCAATATTGGTAACACAATTTATTCACAATGTTTGGAACTTATTCAAACAGAAATTCCAGCCAAAGACTAATCACAGGTGAAATTAAAACCCACAAAAACATACAACGTTAGAATATCATTTTAATCTTCACCCCGTCAGCTCTGTAACCAGGCAAGCATCTTGATAACATGAACGTTTGCAGGGGATCTTTCTCATCTCTGCTGCCCAACAGCCTATACGGCATCAATACGTCATCAGCTCCACATGCAATGGCTGCAAACGACTAGAACTTGAGCAGGAGAGAGCCAGTACCTCTGCCTAGACGACCTCAGTGGAGGAAATTTGCCTCTTTTTTGTTCTGTTAAATAGATCACCTCCCAAAAAAAAATAAATCTTTTGGGTTCTTTCTCCGCTCAACCTACAGCTTTCTGCAAAGGCTTTAGAGTTTTTGTTTAGTGCAATCAAAAATGACACCAAAAACAAGACGGTTGCAGTTGCATCATGAAACCTTTTTATCCTTTGAATGATTTTCAAACAATGAGACATTTAAGTAAAAACGATAGAAAGTGAGGATTTCCGAGAAACTGCAGCAGATTAAAAAGATTTTATCAGCACTTTCTGAAGCTACAGTACGATTCTGGACTGTGCAGCCTTGGACAAGAGTTTGTTTCTGTTCATATACACAGAGCTTATATGACACTAGATGAAGAATATTAGGATTTAAATGATAATCAAACTGGACGTCTGCCAATCATAGCTGGCAGACGTCCATGAGCTATAATCACATCACACAACAGAGACATGTAGAGATGTCCAGTTCGTTTCTTACCGAGACAAAGAAGAACAAGAGACACCTCAGAGAGCGCTGCGTTTGATGGCGAGAGGTTGAGTTCTGATTTGGACCACCCTAGCCCGTTCTGGTTGAGTCTGGACAGGATATAGTCTCTGCAGAGGGCTTTGGACTGGGACACCAGTTCCTTCTCAGTCAAAGATCGATCAAACACATCCAGAACCTCAGCTGCGAACACAGAAGACCTCCGCAAAACCTCCATGACCTCCTGCAGGGGATCTGTGTCAGTGAGGCTGACCTCTTCAGATCAGCTAGGCCTCAGTGCTGCTCTCTTTATCCCACAGGAACAAACTTAAGCCAGCTGCAAGGATAAGGAAAATAAATGAGGTAATTCGTAGTTATAATTATAACAACTACACGTTAATGGAAATACAGGATTAATTCCATTTTCTCTTGTACCATAACATCCATAAACTGAATATCAAAAAATATTATCCCTTAAATGCCAGCTCAGCCCACACACACCTCCAGTTTGTCTTGAATTAAATGAGCAATCACTGCCATCCGAACTAGCATCCTTAGTTTTATTTATCCACAAGGACTGTGGGTGTATAAGGACATTCATGATCATAATCACAGCAGAAACTTACATAAGAATATGCTGGAGGCGTTATTGTTGTGAGTCACATGGTGGGAAAGTCAAGATGTTGCTACACTTCTTACATTACGCAACAACAAGGACTGACAGGAAACCATCTGTCTGAAAACACCGAGACAGACCCCTCTTTATTT
Source organism: Aulostomus chinensis (assembly GCF_037954235.1). Lineage (NCBI taxonomy): Eukaryota > Metazoa > Chordata > Actinopteri > Syngnathiformes > Aulostomidae > Aulostomus > Aulostomus chinensis. The sequence goes on from NC_141324.1 coordinate 18,355,960, forward strand.
CATATCAAATGTAAAAATAGTAAGAGATCACGTATTTTGATGTGAGTGAAGGAACGCTTACCTGCAGCATCGCTGTCCTCGCCTCTGATATCCGTGTCCGATAATGGATTCACTCCAACCAGCCCTCCTCTCCTCTCTCCTCCAGACTAAAGTTCAAGGCAACTATCAAGCCTCCGGGGTAAAGTTATGGGTCAGGCTTTATTTCCAGGAGCGCTCATGCTTTTGTCGGTCCACTTGTTTCTGTGAAAAGCTGAGCTTGAAGCCGTGAGAGGGACGCGGATTCAGGACGCCTACCTGTTGTTCCACCTTCTCATTGGCGAGTATTGGGTACGTTAGATTTTAGCACAGGAGCCGCCCGGAGGAAGGTGAAAAGCCCGCCTCGTCCGCTTGTTCCGACACATTAAGGGTCGCGGGGGGGCTGGAGCCTATCCCAGCGTCAACGGGCGAGAGGCGGGGTTCACCCTGGACAGGTGAAAAGCCCGCCTCTCACTCGCTAAATCAGCTCAACCTCATCAGGGAGACAAATGAACTGCATCTACGTTTTTCATTCATAATTTCACACAGGTATTCAGCCTGCCACAGCACTAGAGCAATCCACTTTTAATGATTTTTTTTTTTTTATTAAACTTGTGCGCATAGAAATATCACGTTACCAAGAGGTGGATTTCCCAGTTCAGGTGTAACACCGCAGTTGACCTCCTTTCAGTTTATGTAACTGTACCTTCCAGAGGCCAAAAGTGTGGCAGTTTAAATCCGCGGCCAAGCAGGTAAATATAGACGCCCTGCACCCCCCGCGCTGGCCAGGCAGAGGTCACCTTGTTACTCGTTTGATCAGCTGACTTGTTATTATAGATCTGAATTACATCAGCGGGAGCAAAGCCAACATATTAATTCACTTGTTTTCTGATGGGGATTAATCTTCCATGAAAGATTCAGCTCTAAATGTGAGTCTCTGTTTAAACGTTCAGCCCGCCTAAGTAGTTCTTCGTCCCCGCGTGTGGGATTTTACCGTCATATCAAGAGATAATTATTACATTACATTGATTAATCACAGTTTCAGTCGGCTGGGTTCTGATGTGTAGGATCAGTACAAAAAATACTCCTCTAAACCAATAAACTCACCATTACTTTAGCAATTATTTAGCTTAATTTTTATTGCTGCTGCTGCTGCTGCTGCTGCAATTGGCTTTTTTTTAAATTTACTTACTTAAATATTTGGCCGCTGGGTGTCGCTATTATTCATTTTGTGTTGGAAAAAAAAAATCAACGCCAAACAAGGAGCATCAACTCCTGTGTCTGCTGAGGTGATTGAGTCGGGAGGGATGGCATTATATTCCCTGATAATACATACGTACTTCAAATACAATGTCCAGTAGTTCATGGGTGGTTTTGATCGCTGTGACTCAGAAAAGGGTTTTTCTTTTCTTTGTCACACAGCAAAAGCATGACGTCCTCAGCGTGTAATTTACTATTGAGTCACAAAGATAAACAAGTGTTTAAAGTACAAAAAGTAAAAGTATTTAGAGAATAACAAAGCTATTTGAAATTATCATCGGAATTGAAGTCATGATTTGAACAAAGTCTAAATAATGCGGTCATGTATAATCTTACTTTTTCCATGTTTTAAACTTGGGTTGGTATTTTTTTGTTACTTTTTAAGTTAGGAGAAACTTTTGTGAGGTACTTTTACTTAGTTATGCACCAGCTTGAGGGAATGTGCAGTGTTGCTTAATTTCAAATGTAATGAAAGGAGATGAAATTTAAAAAAAAAAAAAGTCCACATGAAAAGTAGACACTAATCTTGTTTTATGAACCAAAATTACTTGGTAAGTTCTACTTAGGTCTACAGTCCACCAACTATAGAGTTGCTGGGTGCTTCTGTAATGAGTTTATAATTAAAAGAACAAAACATGAGAACCTCGAGACTAAAGTCACATTACAAAAAAAACAAATACTTCAAGTCTCTGTGGCATGGGGAGATGTTTTAATGGACCGGTTTCTTAACTGATTCTGCTGCTTGAAAGTAAAGACAACCTCACCCCCTTTTGACAACCATGAGTCATTATTCACATTCATTTTCAGTTGAGGGAGCAGAACCTTTAACTGTGGGCCTCATTGTCTTTCTCAGGAGCACCAGAGAAGCAGTGAAAGTGAGGGGGTGTTTTAAATGTTTTTGATCAGATGTGCGTTAACGCGGAATGAACAAACACGATCCAAATGACAATACTTGGAACACACAAGTGTCAGGGTGTCAAGAGACGCACGTGGAATCTCATTTTGTCTTGTTAGAAACGACAGAGGAGTGAGGCGGCACCAGATTCCAACAATTTTAGTGAAAAGGAAATTTATGTGTTTGACCGTGTGACTCGTGTTAGGTAATCTTAAGTGCTCTTCTGATGCCTCACACTGAGAAATGCATGTGTAGCATCTCAAGCAGGCGTGCTGGATGGCCTTTGCTTAATAACCCACAATAGGGGAGTTGAGGAAAATCCGAATGCCTCAAGGATCCTGTCTATTCCCTGCTTATCATGTGAAACCGAGAACAACGGTCCGCACACAAGGTGATCTTGTTCCACTGTTTGTTACCTTCTATGTTTTGCCCGAGGCAAAAACCATGACTTAAGTCAGTTTTGAATGGTCACAAGACCAGGAAGAACAATCCACACGTTGTAGGGTAAATCAATGTGGCAGCTGCAAAACAGCTGACAAAGCATTGTGTCTGATTATTGGGTTAATTACATCAGCTCTGACATCCTGGTCGAGATGATATCACTTCAGCCCTCACCAGGCTGAGTCGAAAACAAAATAATTTCAATGTAAAAAACAAATATGTCTGCCTCCCTGGAGAAAAAAATCTACATCTCTAAAGGACTGTGGGCAAACATTAAAAACGTTTTCAATAAACATCGAGGCTGAGAACAAATTGTCCATCGAGCACATTTTAAGTTGTTAGGGGAAAAAGGTCGTGAAAGTGTGCATCATTGCACATCAACAAATTTACTAAAACGTGGGAATGTAAATATTATTAGCAAATTTCCGTATAATGTTTTCATTTGAACTTTAACCTGAAATAAAATATGAACACAGAAATGCTCACTATATTACGCAGAGGATTTTGCATGTGCAAATACAAAGTCATCATCACATGCAGGTTCGTATCAGCGATGGCAAGTTGTTGTTTCAGGCCTCTGAATTTATCTGTGAGCAGTTCAAACACACACCAGGGCAGTGGGCACGCGTTGCACTTGGGGAGCAGTCTGGGGTTAAATACTCGGCTCAGTCTTTCAGATTGGCGTCTTTGTGAGCAGCTGTGTTCCCCTCACTCTCTGTGGAGGTCACCGAGTGAAACTGAACTGAAAAAATGTGTTAATGAGCTGACTTTCTCTTTTAAATTGGTGAGCTAAGGCAAGTTTGGAGTGAGAGCCACACCTTGTTTAGTAGCCGCTGGTCAAGTCTGAGCCGTGAATGTCACCTACTGCACCACATACATACACTTGTCTTTGCACCTACACGAGGAAGCATGAATATGAATATACCACTTATAAAACTCGTCAGTCTCTTTAGTTTTTCCCATGAAAATGCACTGTCTTTGAACTTTGTGGAGTGAGCACACATTTAATATGTCTGTGGTTTTTCTCTCCTGCACTTCTGCGATGGGCCACCGTGTGCTCAAGTCAAACCAGATGTAAACAGATGATGATCGCGCCCTTCTGTTCTCCCTCCACCGTTCATGGATTCCTGTCATTCCACTTAACCTTTCATTCTCCCGGCAGGGTGATGAGTAAAGTGCAATCCAGGCCTCACACCCAACACCATGCCTGCTTGGAAAACAGGTCAAACCAGAGATGCAGCAAGGGTTAGGACAGGAACCCAGCCCTCTTGCTGCCATAGGGATGGGCGATGCTGGGATGTGACGTTAGGTTAGTGAATCTATGATAACTGAGTTCACCTTTAGTCCAAATTTTACGTGTGGTTGACTGTTTTTTTTTATGTTTTGAGTGTGGTGTAAGAAAAAAAAAGTATGATCAGACATGTGGGTCATGGTCACCCCAGGGGGGCTGAATTAAGGGATCTGATTTATTCAAACCCTATGAAATAAAGTGTGGAATCGCTATTTTTTAAAGTTATTATAGAAATTTAACCTGAATTGTTTTCAATAATTCCTTTTTTTTCTTTACTCTTTTAATAACAATAATATTGGAGTTTATTTCCACAGGGTCTTGGCCTCTTTAACCAGAGTGTTCCCTTGCCTGCCATTGATGAGACAGTCCAATCACAAACAAGCTAAGTGAGGATAAGAAGGAGGAGCCTACTATTGAAACAAGGTGTGGTCCTGAAACTAGCCTGGTTTGTAGTAGTAGTGCTGGGGTTTAAATTGAGTTGAATGTCTCCTCAGTCCCTCTTTAGCCAGCCTCTCACTTCTACTCACCTCTGCTTTTCTTTCTCTCTTTCCACATTTCTTGTTCAGTTCTTTCAGCCCTTCCCTTGAAACTATCTCCCCATTACACTTGAGGAATAGCACTGCATGTGTCTGGCTTCCTCCTGATCTCTCTCACTGCTGCTGCTCAACTATTGGAGGCTCTGGATTGAGTGCTGCCTGCCCCCGGCTGTGCAGCTGCTTCCCCCACTAACAGGAGTGAGAGCTGAGGCTCAGCAGGTGAGTCACCCGCAACAAACGCAGATACTTGAGCTGTCAGACCAAACTTGACTTGCTCTTTAACAAACGGTTTGACGGGTTCATTTCTGGATTTTAACTGATTCTGATGCTGTTCTTATGTTTATTGTGTACTTTTTTACACGGTCAAAGAATGATGAGCTCATATCGGTGTATCTCAGGTGGTTGGCAAGGCTAGCTGTATAGGTCAAATACTTTGCCTCACCAGTTTGACTTGATCTGTTAGTCAGCAGGAGAATATTTCTTTGTTTTATGATGATGATACACAGCTTCATAAGTTACACAATCTCTTTTCTTTGACTGGTTAATGCTGAGTTGCATTAATAACATAGAAAAACACTGTTGCCTGTGAACGTACCTATTGAGTCAGAATGGAGACTGTACATTTCCGGTGCATTTTTTTGAAAGCGAACTGTCTGATGAGCGACTGCAGCTGCCGCCTGTTTATTCAGTCTGTGCTGAGGCAGGTGAACAGGTTGCTCTGCTGCTCACCTGCCTAGCTGACTTCATTTGTAGCTCGCTGTCATCACCCTGATGCTGACTCTTCACCTTTGTTGTATTGTTTCAGGGGTTTTATAGAAGGAAAAAGCCAGCACTCACCATGTTACGAGAAGCTGTGTCAAGTGTTTTCGAATTCTACAATTCTCTCATATTGAGAACTGGTGAGTTTCATTTGATGGATTTCTCCATTAACTTGATGGATTTTCTCCATTGTGATCCAACTAAATGTCCATGTAACGTGATGGCAATGATTGATTTCCCAGATGCCCGAGTCAAAGACTACCCGCTGATGCAGAGTCCGCTAAAGATGACCAGCATCCTGTTGGGCTACATCGTCTTCTCCATGTACATCGGCCCTCGCCTGATGGTCAACCGCAAACCTTTCCATCTCAACACAGCCATGATTATCTACAACCTCAGCATGGTTTTATTTAACGCCTACATAGTGTACGAGGTATGAAATCCCTCCGGGAAATGTGACTGAAACTGCATTTGAACTGAAGTGATTGTGAGTTATTATACCTGCTGCCGATGTCTTTGACGCCTAGTTCATGATGTCTGGATGGGCCACCACCTTTACGTGGAGATGTGACCTCATTGACAACTCGAGCAGCCCACAGGCACTAAGGGTAAGATGCTACATCGTTCATCGTAGAGAATAAATTAGTTTAAAGGTTCGTGATGATCGGTGTAATTGTCTCTTTATGGGGAAACCGTTAAAATTTCCGTCTTTTCCTTCTTCCAGATGATTCGAGTTGCTTGGTTGTTTTATTTTTCAAAGTTCATCGAGCTCCTTGACACAGTAAGGACATTTTTCATCTTTATAGATAGTTTTTCTTTTTCCCAGTGTCTATTCGCGTTTTCCTTCAAATTGCAGCCGTATTTGGGCCAAATCTGATATACTGTTGGCACTGATGGCTTAGTTACAGCACAGGTGAATCTCGGGCAGGCCAGAAGTGGCCTACTATGATCTAACAGGCTGGACTTGGGTTATGGTGTCTGCAGTATATTTATTGACCTCGGTCAGATTTGGCCCAAAAGCAGTGGTGTGGATGGTGTCCACATTTGGAAGTGAATGATGGGCCAAATCTGACCCAAGTGTTTTTGCTGAAGGGTTTTGATATTTATAAGATATGTCTAAAGGAAGCTGGTCATCCCTTCAATGTCCCCTTGGAAAAAAAATCACTTGGGACAGATTTGACACCTCACTCGCTTCCAAATGTGGCCACATTTTTGTTGTTTCACTAGCAAGGCCGACCCTACCAACAGAATGCATTTAACCACTTTAGAGAGATCATTGCGAGTTCTGAACATGATAGCTGATGTCGCTCTAGGGCATGATGGACCCTCATGAGAGGAGGAAGCAGGGGAGGAAAGAGGAAAGGGTCATATGAAAGAGTGAGAGGTGTGTTTGAGGTGTTGCCCTTATTCTGAAATTCTGCTTAGTCATTTCAAGGACATTAGCTATCACTTGGACGAGGTCAGGTGTGAGTCATACTATATCCATTGAAAGCATTCTCAACCTGAGGCCATCATTCATGATAACATAGAACAAACATTCGGCGCTATTGAGGACTTGTTTGACCTTTGACACCAAACCTCAACTTGGTGTACTTCATTTCAGGTATTCTTTGTTCTGAGGAAGAAACAGAACCAGATCACATTTCTCCACGTGTTCCATCACTCCTTCATGCCCTGGACGTGGTGGTGGGGCATCACTCTGACTCCCGGTGAGGTCTAATCGGCTGAAACATTTTCATACACAATGTGTTTCAGCTCAGCGTGTGTCCTTAACTCTCTTCAAATTACTGGTGATCCTCACAGTCTACACACTGTGAGCAGATAAACTGTGACATGGCTGTTCAAATGTATAATGACATTATTGCTCTTGCTCTCTCTTCAGCTGGAGGAATGGGCTCCTTCCATGCTATGGTGAATGCATCCGTCCACGTTATCATGTACTTTTACTACGGACTCTCTGCTGCCGGGCCTCGCTTCCAGAAATACCTGTGGTGGAAGAAGTACATGACGGCCATCCAGCTTGTATGTAGCATATTTTACTTAATTAAAAAAAAATCAAACTTTTTTTTTTTTAATGACAAACCAATTTCCTGCTGTTTTACAGACACAGTTTGTTCTGGTCTCCATTCACATCAGCCAATTCTACTTCATGGAGGAGTGCGACTACCAGGTTCCCTTGTGGATCCACCTTATCTGGATGTATGGTGTCTTCTTCTTCTTACTCTTCTCCAACTTTTGGGTGCAGGCCTACATCAAGGGGAATCGACTCCCTGCCTCGGACTGCAAGCCGAAACAGAACGGGTCTATCGGTGCGCACCACGCCATGGTGGAAAATGGCAAACGGCTGGAGAATGGGAATGCTCACCACCACATGAATGGAAAGATAGTCATGGGCAAAGTAAAGGAAGTTTAACGTGGTGACTCTGGAAATGAGACGCAGGTGTAAGAAGAGCCTCTTTTGTCATCCATCATTCTCATCTAGTAGCGTAGAGGAACGGCTCATGTTCCACTACACAGCTCCCTTTATTTCTGTCAGTCTAGTCTTTTTTTTTTTTTTAAAGAAAAAAAAAGGATTAACCTTCCTTGGGATATAAACGGCATCTTGTGTTTTGCCAGCGACCTGTTCTTGTCACACTGTGTTTCTTAGTAGTTGTGCCACACTGTGACGCACACCGGATGAAGTTTGGTGCTCATGTTGTCGCTGATGTATTCGTCGACTCAGACTGTTTGGCTAACGTGAACTTATTGCTCGGGGGTATCACACCACTGAAGACTAGCACATGTAAATAACTGCTTCTGCATTGTTTTTGCCAGAAAAAAGAAGTTTTCATCGTAAATTGTCAAGTATTTAGTTGTATTTATTTATTTTTTTTGAAATAAACAAATTTTAGATAAAAAATCTGTGTCATTTGGAAAGCCTTTAGTGTGTGGAATGTACGACATCACTTTTTTACTGTATATTACAGTTGGTGAATTTTTTGCAATTTTGCATAACTTAATACTGGCATACAACTGTGTTCTTATTCATCAATTCTGAGTTTTATAATTTAACACCTTGTCATAGTCTGTTTTCTTCATGAACTGTGTGTAAAATTAATAGAAAAGTATACACTGTATTAAATTTGTTAAGAAAGTTAATGCCTGAACTGGAGTTTTGTGATATAATATTTATGCTGATGACAGCTAATGTCACTGTTGAAGATTTTTCTTATGAGTGTTATGGTACAACATTTGATATAGTGGAAATTGAACATGTACATATACTTGAAGGAGAAAGAAGATAAACTTGATAAATATGTATTCGTTTAATCCTGCAACATAAAGAAAATCTCATTTTTCCCTTTATAATTAACTGAAAACTGTAAATACCTGAAACTGCACATTTGGACCTGCATCGTGAATTTAAAGAAAACCCTGCAACTTAAGACGGCAGGTGGACGATTGAAACATCCATCATAACCACGATTTCAAACCAGAGAAATTCAACTCCCAGGAATATGAGAGAAAGAGAAATATGCCTCTTAACAAAATGGGAGCGCGGTGGAAAAACTCAAGTATATTTATTTTGCCCGTGGCCGTGTTTGGCTCACTGCAGGAGAAGTGGCATGAATCTGTAGGCTGATGTTACAAATGCTGCTGGAGGCCGTGGTTTCTCAAACGGTTTCACTCAGAAGTACCACTGAGTACACAAGATTTCTATAATACAAGCAGCATTTTATGCTAGTATCAAAAGACCCATAATTTACTGCAGACTCAATATCACAAAAATAAACAAAACTGCTGAATCATTTGTGTCTGAATGTCATTTGAGCAAAGTGGCGTCAGAGTGAAAACTGGAATTTTTAAGTTGGAGACAAAATAATGATGGACTTAAGACTGCTGTCATGGTTGATTTGTTCTGAGTTTTTGAAGTTTTAAATTTTGCGGCAGTGTCAATCGCACCACCATCAGGACTATTGGCCTGTAAAGCTAGCGGAAGTTTAATATAACAGTCTCATTAGCAAGATGATGGATGGACAAGAGGGACCAGCAGTAAGGCCTGTTTATACACACACTCACCTGTTCAGCTAGATAATTGCTGAATACAAAATACCACTCAGTGTATGTGGATGGGCAAAAAAAAAAAAAAAAAAGTTGGTATCATAAGGGAGGTGAAACCTCTGCTTACAGAAGAACAAACAGGCACCAGGGACCATGGTAGATGCAAGTTTGAAGAACCAGTGCAATATATGACAAATGCAAGTAAACACATCTCAAACATGGTAACCATTTTATTTATATCCCAGTCCTGCATACAATAGAGCCTGATCACTGTTAAAACCAGTTGAAGATTATAAATACATTTCAAAACAGTACTGCTAAAATCCACCATAGCAAACCAGTATAGACAGTTGATTCAAAACACATTTAACCACTAACAAAAATGCAGTAAAATGTCAGCGGTGGCAAACTAAAACTGGGTGGAAAATCTTTATTGTGGATTAAATAAAATTTTTGTACATAGCTCAAACCACCATTGAACAGAAAACATGAAAGCACAAGAGAAAACCCATCATCTGATAGACTGATGGATGACGCTGCTGGTTGACTTGGCCAGACGCTCTTTGGCCTTCTTCTTAACGGGGTCCACCTCGAAGCTCTTCCACAGACGAATGGTCTCATCTGCAGCAATGGAGGCCACTGTAGAGAAGTCTGGACTCATAGTCAAACTGAGAACTCTGCCCCCGTGTCCTGAGGAAACAAAAAACCCCAGAATGTTTATATAGGGCAGGTAGCATCAGGTACAAGAGCAGTTTCACATCAGTTGAAGGTTAAAACATTTAATGCATGAACAAGCGGACAGTAATTCCACTCAGTTATTTACCATTGAGCTCTGCAACTTTGGTGAGTGACGGGTACTTCCAGATCGACACGTTGTTGTGGGCATATCCATGAGCAGAGACCAGCTCCTTGTAGTTTGGTGCGAACACCAGGGAGGAGATCTGAAGAGAACATCGAAATGATTCAGCAGGTTTTCACTGGCGGGTACATTAAGACTCTTACATGATGTTGGGTAAATGTAAGGAGCTTCCCTCGTCCTGCCTGGCTCCAAGGATGGACGATAAAGACATTTTCCAAAAATGTGGCGTGTTCCCTTCGCTAAGATCAACAAATTCAAGTCTGAAACGCATGTCCAGGAGTTTACCTGTGACTGTGTGTCGAGTGAACCGATGCAGGAGCTGTTCACATTCCAGATGTTGATGCGACGGTCACTGGTTCCACCCCCTGATGCAAGGATGTTAGGTTGCCATGGACACCAGGCTAAAGCCTAAGAACACACACATGCATACGATAGACTATTATCCATTTTTTGTAGTTATTTTCAACATTGTACTCAAGATAGTCACTACTAGGAATATTTTTTTTCCTTGTTGGGAAAGTTAAGTCTGCTACGTGTGTCTGACATCGCTCACCTTGATGGCTCCCTGATGTTCAGTCCAGCAACGCACAGCCTGGTTATCGTAACTCCCGCTTCCCTCCGGCACACGGGGCCAGACACACAACAGGTTGTCGTTGCCTCCGCTGGCCAGGTATCGGCCATCTGGCGACCACTTCAGCCCACAAACTTCTTGGGAGTGACGCATGAGAGTGAAGATGTGATGGTCTGCCACCCTCACATCATGATGGTGGATATGTCCTGATCGGGAGCCACTGTAAGGGTTTAAAAAGGAGTGGATGCAATACAGACACAAACAAAAAGGAAAAAAAACAAAGCTATCCACATTTTCAGGTGATCGAACAACTGTACCTGGACAGAACATGTTCATTCCAGCTCAGGCTCCCAACTCTAGCTGTGTGACTTGCCATGCTGCGAAGACGCTTTTGGTTCTCCACATCCCACAACTGGAAAAAAGAAAAGAAAGATTAAAAAAAAAAAAGAATAAATACAATGCAATGTTAAAACACACCAGTGCAGCTTGTGTGTCATTGTCATGAACTGAAAATGTGTTAATCATCACACACTGACTTGAACTTTGCAATCACTGGTGCCGACAGCAAGGTGGCTTCCTTCTTTGGTCCAGGACAGTGAGCAGATGTAGTCCTCCTCGCTCTCCATCGTCATGAGAAGGGTGATGTCACCCTGAGAGGCATCCCACAGGTAAACACTGTTGTGAAGCGCCACGGCCATAATGTTCCGACTGCTCCAGTCCAGTAGATTCAAATCTGGGGAAAACATTTTAAAAAATTAATCACAACAAATGTTATACTTAGAAATTCAGTTTTTTATGCTTCTGTTTCACAAGGCCTGTGGGATGACTCATGCATCATGCTAGAGCGAAGAAACACCAGACTTACAGAAATCGTTTCGGAGCTGGGGAGCGTCCAGGATTCTGTCGGGAGTAGAGGAGATGTATCTTGCCTTTTTGATGGAGGCGGGGGTTGTAGCCTGACTGTAGAGGACCTTCAAGTTGTTCTGATATCCTGTACAGTGAGTCACATATTAGATCATCAATAACTGAAACTCCAATTCAAGTTCATGTTATATGCATCTGCCAACCACTGTTCTCACCTTCAGGGGCGTTCAGTGGCTTCCCACCAAGATGCAGGATCTTTGCGTCTTCAATGTTGTATCCATTCAATGACATGGACCAGGCTTTCTGATTTTCCTTTAACAGAAAAAGAGTCAACTGCAAATGTCTGCACTGGAAATGTCATGTTTTAATGCTTTGGGTAAATTTAAAGAAATGATCAAAATTAAAATTCCTTACTGATGCTGCAGCTGTGTTGTTGGCATCCACAGGCTCATTCTCCTTAGAGAGCAGGAAACTTGCCACATCCATTTGTTTGCTGTTCCTGATGGGAATGAAGCGATCACCTCCCATCTTGGAAGGCGTCTGCTTCTTATTTTTGCCTGAAATAAAAGCAACAGCCTCAACGGTTAATATCTAATAAGAGTTTGTCCAAACATCTGCTGATGTTAAGCGCTGAGCACGACACCTCTTTTAATGTTAAATTGCAAACCTGAGTGATTGACCAAGTTACAAAATGACTTCACCGAGGGCTAAAAATCCTCTACAACAAATTCGCCCGTAAGATCATTTCATGAATAAGGACTACGTTCGTAACTTTACCTGGTGTTTTGCTCGGCGTCTTTGACGAACTCAACGAGGCATTAGCGGACTTTCCAGGAGACAAACCCCCGGATGTGTTGGAGGAGCTGGCTTTCCTCTGCCACCTGGCAATGGGAGCGTTTGTAATGGGCATGTCGAGCTTCAAGATGCTGTGGATGTCATTCTCAAACCCAAACTGCGCCATCTCATTCACTTTTTTTTACACCACCTGGAAATTAAAGCCAATTACCAGAATGGAGGAAATAATAAGAAAATAGAATGAAGCTACAAAATAATCGACTAGTTGATGTCAAATGCGCTGCCAAATCACGCAAAACTATTCTCGTAGGCTAACTCTTAGCATTAGCTCGACTGAGCTGTGTTACCCACGACTAAGTATACCAAGATAGCATTTATGTCCGAGAATGAACCGCTTTAAGAGTTACCTTGTTCACCATCGTGAAGAACAGAAAATAAACTGTACCCCTCACTGACCGAGTTACTTATCAACCGAAGAAGTGAGCTTACCTTTGCAGTAAAGCGTGACTCGCAGAAGCACCACTGCCTTTTTATCCGTCTCTCCTTTCTAATTTTTTGAATTTGGTGCCGATGACGCCCACAAGGTTTAAATGCCAGTAAGCGCTCGTGTGATTGGTCCGTTCAAGACCATGACCGTCCGCGATCGCATTGCTATGGTAACGTTTGCGTATTCTTTGATATGATTGGTAGAAGGAACTTCCGGGGGCCGGATGACCTTGCTTTCAACCAACCATGTTTCAAAATAAGAACATATCGTCATCTACTGGCCAAAAACGGAAGCATCAAGAGTCAGAAATACACTCGGTCGTATAATTCATTTGCGTGGACGCTCCAATACAACAACAACATTAAAATGAAAAAAACAATCAAATACGATGATACATAGATCACTTCACATATTTTAAAATGTAAGTAAATATTATTATTTATGAGACTTAAATACTCTGTATGCCCACTACACAGGAATAATGACCTTAAGTAACCGATTTACCAACAAATACATCCATCAAATGTATTTGTTTGGATTTCAGTCACTTTTTCTCTCTGGTAGTTACTTATGTTATAGCCACACATGGGAGTTAAGAGGGTTTTTTTTCCATTTGTGTCCCTTTTATCATCAAAGTTGAGTTCCAACCACTTTCCATTGTCATGTTAAGACCAGTGATGAAATCACACTCAAGTAACTCAGTGTTTTCTATGCTCTTGGATGTCAAGTAAGGAATGATTAAGGGTATGTGTAATTACTTAAGACCAATTGATGTACATTTCAGTTAATTAGGTGAAAATGTTCCCTCCATTGAGATTATCTGAATCAGTACATCTCTAATTTTAAGTACAGTGTACATTAAGGTTCTAAGAATTATCTATAGACAAATGTGTGTGAACAATTGCCATCCCTCAACAAGAAAATAAACTATTTAGCACCTTTAATAGAGAACTGACATGCTGGTGCTATTCTGATGCTAAGAGGGACAAAAGTTAACGCTGAGCTGCCCCAGCAGAAGTTCAAGCTACAATGTCAAAATAAACCAAATTAAACTCAAGTTGCAGAAAAACATTTTACAAGCCCAGCAGTTCATATCAAAAGGAGGTTTTTTTTGTTTGTTTTTTTTTAAAATCAGAATTATTCAAATTCCTTGAAATAAACTGACAGGCAAATATAGTGTGAGGCAGGAAGCCAGAACCCTAATTCTACCTTGACACAAATGATAAATAAAATGAGCATTTCAAACAAACATCTCTTAAAAGCATCTTTAACTGATCAATTTCAGTAAAATACATAAACATACAAAGGGAAAGATAAAGTATGAGACTATCACCACACTGTAACACCAAGAGATATTTAAGCACACAGGCGCCATCTCAAATAAAACAACACACATTCTTCTGAGAGTGGATACAGTATCACTGTAGGAAGCAACACAGTCCATTTCAGCGAGGTTTTGTCTGGAGAGGCTGTCTTGTTTATTTGAAAAACGTAGTCCAGAAACGATACCAGCGAAAGTTTCCGACTCACATTTGAGAGAAAGGCAACTTAATGTTTTTGGTCTGAACATAGCTTATAGTTAATAATTGTGGAAAAGAGCTTGAACTGTGAGCACAGACATTTGACTGCACGACAATAACATACGCAAAGAATGAAATATGTTTGATAAAGTGCATAAAATACAGTCATTTTAATCTAATGTAATCACACTGGGATTTTGGTAACAGAGCAATTATTTGGTTACATTCATAGGGTGTCACTATTCACACAAACAAGACAACAAATCAAAAGACAGTGGAAGACTTTAGTGGCAGTAGATTAGATAGCCCAAGAGATTAATTACAAGGGTTGATAATCCGAGCCCTTCTTCTCTGGAGCCGTTTCTGCCATGTTCTTAGGGTAGTGAATGATTGAGCCAATAACACCTCAAAAAAAGAGAGAGAGCACACATTAGTCCCAGAGAAAAGTGTCTTTGATTTAGGCCCAAAAGCATTATATATCACTTAAAAAGTACAAGACGACATGTTTGGGGAAATCATTCTCTCCACAGCCAGTCAAGATAGAAAACCTTCTCTCCTCTGTGCTGGATCAGGGAGCTGAGACCCACAGAGACTGAACACTAGTTAGCTTAGAACAATGAACAGTAGCAGGTGGGCAGTGACAGCATACTCCGAAGTACTTTATACTTTTTTCAAACAGTCTGTGGTTATACTATTCCTTGGCTTTTGACCCAGCATGAGACTGCAGTTGTTTTAATTCTTTTATTGTTTTTAATTTACCATTTATTGATGCTCTCATGTTTTTATGTTATGTACAGCACTTTGTGTCAGCTGTGGTTGTATTTAAACTGCTCTATAAATAAAGTTGAGTTGAGTTGTGTATAAAGCTCATTATGTAATTATAAAATCAGATGCATAGCCAGAAACATTCTCATGACTGGTTGCACTGATTTGATGAAGCGACTCAAAACTTCTGCCAAGTTAAATTTAATGTTTGTTGACGACAAGAAGAGCGACTGCTGCTCCTGATCGGACACAACTTTATAAGGGAAGATGAGGGGGATTACTTCAGGTTCAAGATCTTGGTTTGTCCTGATCTATTTGATTACTTTGGACGAAGGTATGCTTATGTTTCCAAACCACAGCTATTCATTGTGCTAAGCTAACTAGCAACAAGCCAGTCTCTGTCAGTCTTAACTCCCTAATACACACACAGAGGAGAGAAGCGGATCTATCTTCTCAATGTTCCTTCGAATAAAGTTGTTTTCGCATGATGAACTGATATGACGTGGCTGACCTTGCACCTGCAGTTACAATCAGTCATAATAAGAGGATGAAGATGACAATAAAACAATGACAGATGAGCCCAAACGTGCTCATCCAGTGAGCTTTTAATTTTTAACTTTCCAGCAATCTTTTCCTAACCCTGGTAACTAAAAAACAAGAGGCCAGAGTTTAGTTGTCTTACCTCCAGTGTGGCTTAAACCTAAGAAGAGAGTGCGAGAAAGACAAAACGCATGACCGTGATTTTACATATCATGAGTATGCATGTGACATGTTTTCATGTAAAGCCTTGCAATGCTGCAATGAAGTATTTAATTAAATCAGAGGTAAACTCTGAACACAGCACAAGAATGTATCTAAACCTTTAGAAACAAAGATGATCGCTGTATCATGAAGGTTATCAACAATGAATAAGATAAGAACAATAAAGAATATCAGCAGCCCAAAAGGAAAGTAAAACTAACTCACCCTTATTTTTTGCGAGGAAGATGCTGATTAGCGTACAGATAATAAATATCCAGACTGCGATGGCTGGGATTAGAAACTTAGGCAAAGGAATCCCTGAATCTGAGAAAGCATGGCAACAAAACGGAATGTTAATGGAAAGCAAAGATCCTTTTATTTTTTTGTATCATATGACTTTGATCAGCTGCTTCCACAATCCACAGCTACATCCTAGGATGTGTGTGTGTGTGTTTTTTTAACCTCATCTCACCTCAATAATCCAAACTAACCAGCAGCGACATATATGAGATCGAGGGGGTCACTTTCACTATGCCATTTTTTTCCCCCTTACGATTATGCAAAGTCTACAGGGCTGAAATTCAACAAACTTGGCAGGAGGTTGTAGCAAAAAATGTAAAAAATAATGTTGTCACACAGAAGTTAAACATAGCTTAAAATAATGTTTTCTTTTTTATGTAGGGTCTAGCTAGACTCAGAGGTTTCTCCCATGATAGGAACATGAATTTTCAAAAAGATCTATAAATTGCGCCTCCTTTGCATTCATTCATCATTACACCGCTAAAGGGGCCCTTTAAGGAATCTGGTCTTGTGCTGCGTAACGTTTCTTCATAGGAGTATAAAATGAGCTAAAACCGAGATGCCATTTGGAAGCAATCTAGTTAAACGAGCCATCATTTTATGACCTGATATTTTCTTCTATACTTTAATCAAAAAATTGTTCCTAAAAAAAAACCTAATCTGAATAGAAGCAAATGGCATGGGATTATTGAATGTGAAGAACTGTAGTAGGGCCTAAATAGCATATGTAGCGAAGAACTTTAACTGCACATGCACTCGTTTGTTTCAGCAAAGATACAGAATCAGGTTTTGTTGTCAAGCAGCAGAAATAATATCTACCTGACTGCTCTTCCAAAACTCTAAATTCCCTCATCAGGTTGATGCATCTCTCCTGAAGGTGGGTCATCTCTGTCCCTGTGTGCTGAACGGCCTGGTGCCACAGCTTTATGAGGGCGACTGCTTGCGGTGTGTGAGCTGTCCAAGCATCACTGTTGTCCAGAGTCAGGTAGACACTTCCATCGTAGAACACACGGTCCCTTGAGTAGACCTCGGACCCCTCCAGTATGCACTCACGGGAGCGGAGTACAGTGTGGTTCTCTAGGAAGCAAGATAAAGGCTACCATGGAACAAAACATTCACCGGATTTTTGTCATGGACAAGATAAGATGATTTCCTTACTCTGTACTTCCATCTGGTTGACACTCATGAGTATCAGAGTGAGGGAATCAGCTGACATGGTTTGGATGATGCTGTTGACTTCCTGGCTCGGACCAGTATAAGAGACTCCATTGAGAAGGACCTGCTCCAAGACCTGTGGGGTTCCCTCCACCACCCACTGCTGAACCTGAACTATGACCGCGTCTGATGGGAGAGAAATGCTGTTTCAAGTAGGGATACGCCCATATAAGCGGTCATGATACTCAACATGATATTAGACGGTGGCAGCGTCAGTGTTGAGTTGCTGATATGATATGATGGAACTTCAGAAATGAGATGATAGAATTTTTCCTTAAATATGATGTGACAGAAGATTTCAAATGGTCTTTTTTTTGTAGGATCATTTTTTGTCTCCTTGATACAAAAAGAGGACTAAAGAGCAAAACAAAAAACCCAACATAATCAAACTAATCGCCACATTATCATTTCAAATATTGGTCGAGACACCGGCCCACAATTGAACAAGAGGGGCATCTCAAGTAATGTAAGAGCAGCTGCATAGTAGGTTCAAATGGAATTGCATAATTCCTGAAATAAAAACTACAAGAGGACAGCGACGATTTAAAATGTATCTTTAGGAAGAATCAGAGAATAACAATCAAAACCACTGTTATAGATTCATTCCTACTTGTAACAAGTCAGGGCTCATTCAAAAATCTCATTCTAAACAAGTAATCGGTCACAAAGGCTGGAGATGGAAGTAAATGCAATGAAAACATCCAAGTTGTTTAAAGGTTTACGGATGTGACAACATGAAAGCCTTACAAGATTAAACCTGAATCGAGCTAATAGGTTGTCGTTCTATTATTTCTACAGTTTCAACACATATTTTCCCACCAGATATATGAATTAATTTTTTCTCTTTTGCTTATGAATAATTTCTTCTCACAAAACTTGTGAAGCATTTCAAACCACGACTCAAGCTCTCACGTCAAAATACTTAACTTTCGTTAAGACCCCAATAAAGCCACGGAAGTGCTTCTATTTATGTCCTCGTAAGTAATCTAAAAGCAACAACTTTCCAGACAGTTTAAATATTACCGACAGCATGGCTGCATATGTAAGTGTGTGTGTGTGTGTGTGTGTGTGTGTGTGTGTGTGTGTGTGTGAGTGAGAGAGAGAGAGAGAGAGAGAGAGAGAGAGAGAGAGAGAGAGAGAGAGAGAGAGAGAGAGAGAGAGAGAGAGAGATACTTCGTTGTATATCCAGTAACTTTGCATGTTTCAACCAAACATTGTACAATAGCAGCTGGTCTTTCTCTCCCAGTTTGAAAAAAAAACCCTCCAGAACAGCATAAAAGAGTAACGCCAGACATCCGTGCAAACGTTTGAAAATCCGTTTTCCAGCATGCTTTTCCTTAGATGAAAAATAGAAATGGACAGTTTGCAAAGTAAACTGGCAAACTTCTCACCGACTGGAGCGGGGAACGCCTGGGTTAAGTGCCGCGACATCAGCAGAATAATGCCGAGAAAATGCATTTCCAGCCCAACTTGTTCTCGGCTTCGGATACAGCGAGTGCTCCCGAGAACGCTCCGGGGACGGAAACCGACGGGATTCTTTTGGGCCATTTAAGCCGTCTACCAGGTACGCGGGCGGGGAGTCACCATTTAACTCCAGCACTCACCGACTTCCCACTCAGGTTTTGCTTTCACTCCGTTTTTACCATTGTATTACTCGCGCTCTGATTGGCTGATGGGGACGGCAGGAGGACTGGGCGGTCCTACGCCAACCGTTCACCATGGCAACAAGTTAGCACCTTGAATAATGATTTATTTCATGCTTTCCGGCTTATGTTTGCAATTTGCAAAAATATGAATAAATTCTCCATTGAAATATTTAAAAATAAATATCGGCCATGTTATAACTGTTGGTCAGACATGCAGTTTAGTAGTTATTTGGAGTATTTTTGAACGACATAATAAACCTGTGCTGAGGATCTTTAAGGAGGTAACTTAAGCAATCGACTTCAGCATAACACGATCATGTAAGTTCAAGTAAATACAACACAAATACAATGTGATGTTAATGCTGGTACAATACTGAGAATACTAATATGTACTAATAGTAATACTAATACTAATATATAATATAATATTAGTACTAGTATTGATAGGGTAGCAGCTTGAGCCTCTTCTGGTCTTTAGTAGTAGGAGGGCATCATGGAGATCCCCCAGTAGTCTAAGCCTATAGCAGCATATCTAAGGTCTAGCCTAAGCTAGCCTCAACAAGGAAGGTCTTAAGTCTGCTCTTACACATAGAGAGGGTGTCTGCATCCTGGACTGAAACTGGGAAACGGTCCCACAAGAGGGGAGCCCCATAGCCGCTTTCTTTGCTCCAGGAGCCACAAGTAACCCTGCATCCCGAGAGCGGAGGGCTCTAGCTGGATAGTAGGAGACTATGAGCTCTGTCAGATACAAGCGTGCCTGATTGTTGAGGGCTTTGTTCGTTAGAAGGAGAAGTTTGAATTCTATTCTGAATTTGGCACGGAGCCGATGCAGAGAAGCCAGTACAGGAGAGACATGGTCTCTTCTACCAGTTGTAGTTAAGTAAGTTCGTTTTCCGAGAAGGGTTTTACTTACAGCTACAGTCAAGGACTGTAGAAGATAACCAGACAACAGTAACACATTGATCATATCTCAGAGAAGTGCTAACAGGGGTGAAGTGTCTTTAAGCAGCATAGTTGGGATGGGGTCTAGGAGACAGGTGGTGGAGGTTATAGATGACGTGGTGCCAGCTGATGGCAAAAGGAGAGGAATTTTATCTCTAATCAGCTGAATTTTCTTTTATTAGAAAAGTTCTTAAAGTCATTGCTTCTCAGGGAAACTGGAATACTTGGCTCAATAGAGCTGTGGCTCTCTGTCAGTCTGGCAGCAGTGCTGAAGAGAAACCTAGGGTTGTTCTTGTTTTCCTCGATTAGAGCTGAGCTGCTTTCATTTTACGCTGCTTTCATTTTATGAAAAGCTTTCCTGTAACTTTTAAGGCTATCTTGCCAGATGTGACTTCCTGTTTGGAGGAGAGCCATATTCTCACCATTTTTAAGTTTTTTGTTTAAGCTGACGGATTTCAAAATTGTACCACGCTGCTTGTTTCCTAATGACTTTATCTGTTATCTGTTAATTGGATATAAACTCTTAGAATTCAGAATAAGGACCAGGAGGGCTGTACACAATAATACATTAAAAAAAAAAAAGGCTGTAGAGTTCTCTATGCAGGATGAGACAAAATGAGAGTAAGGTTTTCAAATGAATTAAAACTTATTTTGGGATTGGGATTTATGAGTAGACTTTGTCAAAAATGGCAGCAACTCCACCTCCTCGGCCAGAGCCTGAGGAATAGGAGTGTTCATTTTTGTTAGGTCTCCAATTGTAACTGCCCCAGTGGGTGTGCAGAGAAGCGTGTAAGACGGCAGCTCCTGGTCCCAACCCTGGGTTGTTAGGGTTTTGGTTCTATAATAAACTGGGCCCCATATCTAGAAATGAGACCAGCTCCATCCAACTTGGGATGAATGCCGTCTCTCCTAACCTACCCGTGAAGTCCACTTCAGTAACTGGACACGATGAAACACGGTTGAACGATCACATGCGGCTAAACATATTATCCCTGGTCCGATTTGGCAGGGGTCCGGAGAACACACAGAGAACAGAATTTATTTTCTTGATGCATACAAATATAACAAGCGACTGTAGTTTTCAAAAGTAGTCAAGTCATTAGTACCATGTTTCACGAGCATAATAAGCATAAAATTGCAATACTCAATTCAAGTTTTATAGGTACAGCTCCTATCAAGATAATCATAATAAAATTGAGTCTCTGCTGTGTACCATTATTGTTTTTAACGTGTCTGCCGGTCTCTTGCGCGTCAATAGTGCCACCTTGTGGTTGAGTGCAGCACGCGCCTCCACCGGATTGGTTAAACGGTTGCCAGGAGTGTTTACAGGAAATATGGCTTCTCTGTCTGTTGGAGAGCTTCAAGATATGGAAGGTGGGTGAATTTGCAAAGACACAGATTTTACTACTTGTTTTAGTTAGGTAGTGCAGCATTTAACGTGACAAAATGGTTTATTTTATAGGAGCACGTCCATCCATTCGTTCCCCTTGATTTTAACCAGGCATTAACATCTAGCTTGCTAGCTATCAGGCTAACAACAAGACTCGTTAGCTGACGCTAGTCAGTTGCTGCTATTATCGACCCACACTGACACTGGCCGGATATTTAAAACCACTTAGTCATGTTGCGATGTTTAATTGCCTCAACGTGGGTTTTGTTTAACATGACAAATGCTTTGAACCTGTCCATTGTGGTTTAGTTCGCCAGCTAGCTAGCTAGCTAACGATGTTTGCAGGGTTTAACCTATATGTTAATGCAAGTAAGCTGGCTTGAAATTTTGATTTTGATTCTAAGCGCCCTAGGCGTTGATATACAGCCGAGATCACACTCACAGCAATTAGTTAATGTAGTAATCTCAGTCTGACGCTGCCGTGCTGACCCATTAGTCACAGTCAGACTCGGTGACAGCCAAACAGAGGCTGCATGGATGCTCCATATGATGACGCCTAAGTGGCCGCGGTGGAGATGCCTGGGCCTGGCCTTGGTATCATGTTACATGCTGAAATGATGAGAACACATCCCTACTTCTAAATGCTGACATTAAAGGTCCCATCTCATTAACTGCTGACTTACAGTGGATCGAAGGGGTGAGTCTGAAGAGTCTGGGGATGATGACACCAGGAGGAAGAGTATTAATGGCGATGTGGATCCCAATCAGCCCTCCTCAGCAAGTAAATCACCAAATCCCACCTCTGACACACACACAAGAACAAAACATTGAGGCCAAATGTCAACATTACATGACAAATTTCGTGTTTATTGTGTGTTGTCAGTTGTCTGATGTGTTCTTGTTCTTATTCAAGATAAAGAAGAGTCTCCGGTTGACATGGACACTATAACCTTGGATCCCGAGGAGGAGGTGATAGAATGTTTCTTGCTTCCTCATGTGTATTTTATTTCATTTTATTTTCATTTGATTTAGAATAGGTAGCAACATTTAGGAGGATAAGCCATGTTGTGATTATTGTGTACAGTATTGCAAACTAATAAACAAATGGGTCTACTAACCACTACTTTATTGAGACATTTATGTTTCAGCTCAAACATGCCAGTTTTAACTGACATAAAAGTACCGAAAACAAACTTTTTTGCTGTACTCCTTTCAATAACAGTGTTTTGCTAAATTACATAAAGCAATTTCTGCCATATTTGAGATGAACTTGAAGTAACCAGATGTACTGGGTCTTTTCTGACAAATGTTATGACAACATACCAAAAGAATTTTTTGCTGTCTTGATATATGTGAGCTTGTATGTGCATAAATAATTGACTCCCACCCTTACTTATAGCCAGTGTTTCACCTCCAACTATCTGCTTTTATTCTAGGATGTTGATCTTGTTCATTGTCGTATTGGAAAGATCGAAGGACTGGAGGTTCTACAGAAAGCTAAAGTGAGTGAATATAAAACATTTAAAAGGAAAACTTTATCAAAATCTAAATCATTTGCATTATTTGAATCTCTCTGTCCATCCAGACACTCTCCTTACGACAGAATCTCATCAAAAAGATAGAAAACCTGGACACCTTGAGCGCGCTGCGAGAGCTAGATCTCTATGACAATCAAATCCGTAAGCTGGAGAACCTGCACAAACTCACTGAATTGGAGTAAGTCTGATGAAAACTATAAGCTCTGTGGCAGGTGAATTAGAGATCTGTTTGTATGTGATTATTTTATGTGTTTAAAGTAATTATTGACAGAGGAAATAACTTTAATGTATTGAATAGAAACAGGATTATGATCATGGCCAGCTAATCAGTGTATTTTTGAGCGACATGCACACATGTGTTTATAAACTGAACGTTTGCTCATTTCCTATGGAAACATCAGAAATAGTCAATGAGTTTGCGAAGCTCCTCCTCCCGATCTAATTTCGATCCCTTACTTACCCCAGGTACATTGAAAACTTGAACTTTGCCACAAATTTCTGATTGATTGTGGACAATTTGCCTGTAAAAACAAACTAAAAGGCCAAAAGTAAGCTAATCTACAGGGTTTGGCTTTCTCTAGTGTTCCATGCAGATATTCCACACATCTAGGTGTCAATCAAGAGAAAGAATCAGCCTCTCACACAGGGTTAATCAGCAGGCTTTTCTACTGCCTTGCAAAGGCTTATAAATAATGATGGACTCCAGGTGTATGTATGTGGAAATGAAGTTCATGTAGTCAGAATTTTCATAGGAATGACATAGAAAAACAATACTTACGTACAATTAATAAGTAGTGAATTTGTCTGACTGATTCCCAGGCAGCTGGATGTGTCCTTCAACGTCCTGAGGAAGGTGGAGGGTTTGGAGCAGCTGACTCGCCTCAAGAAACTCTTTTTGCTTCACAACAAAATTAGCAGTATTTCCAACTTGGAGCACTTCACAGGCCTGGAGATGCTGGAGCTGGGCTCCAACCGCATCCGGGTATGACACCAACCACTGTTTTGAATATTTCACATTACAGGAAATTCCTGTGCTTCTTTTTTTCTTTTTGTGATTTCTCATTCAATGCATTCACAGGTGATAGAGAACCTGGACACACTCACATCTTTGCAAAGTTTATTTCTCGGCACCAATAAAATAACCAAGCTTCAGAATCTGGACGGTTTACACAACCTCACTGTGTTAAGCATTCAGGTATTCACACACATTCATGTCAACTCTTCATGGTGTAGTCATGAGAAAAACATATAGCATACTTGCTTAGACATGTTAAGTACTTTTCTTTGGATTTATTTTCAGAGTAACCGGATTACTAAAATCGAAGGTCTGCAGAACCTCGTCAACCTGCGAGAGCTTTATCTGAGCCACAATGGCATTGAGGTCATCGAGGGCTTGGAAAACAATGTGAGTGGTTCATTTTTGAAAGGACTGAATGCCAAACTGTCCATCATATACTCCGTTTCCTGTGAGAACACAACAACAACATTCAACTGGTTCTCTCTTTCAGAAAAAGCTTACGACCTTGGACATCGCAGCCAATCGAGTAAAGAAAATTGAAAACATCAGCCACCTGACAGAGTTGCAGGAGTTCTGGGTACGGATATCAGTGAAATTTGACAAGAGATTAATGTTTGTTGTTTGTATTATTCTTGGTTTTTGCAGTGTTATTACATATGAATTAGTTTGACCAATAAATCATTTTCAGAGTCAATGTTTTAGATTTAAATAATCGGAAAACACAGGCATAATAATATTGTCGCTTTCCAATGTTAAAACCTCTAAAATGCCAACAAGTCAGTGTGTAATAAAGTAGAATTCTAAAAGTTATGTAAGGAAAACAAGATTAAATTGTTATTTACTGCTGTTCCTGTCTTCCTGTTACATATAGATCTAATCTAAATAAGGTGTTGGAATAGTTTAAAGTTAAGTTATTGAGACATGAATCTAAAATGACCCTCATCGTATTCAAAACAATACATCAATGCTATAAAGTTTAGAAATGACACTGAGCTTATTTTCTTAGTTTTGGATGAAATAATCAGAAGTCTAATACAAATACTTAATCTCCCCTTCAAATCTACACTGTGCAGAGTCCGGAGCTTGAAATAACAGCTTCACTGTCAGTTTTTGGAACTTTGACTCGGAAAACTGCGCACCTCTTTTAAGCTCAGTTCCTCTGTTTCTGCACATCATAATTGGAAATAGAAAGAAGCTCGGACTCTCAATACCAAATAAAACCTGATGTTTATAGTGGAAGTTACATTGAGAAAAAGGACAAAAAGTGAGACCGATAGCAACTGCTAGTCATTCAGTATCATGTTAGCCTTTAGCAACTGCATTCTAACACATATAACACACAACACACTGACGTTCACGCAAAAGAGATCAATCATTATGGATGTCACAATAGAACCAAAAGTCTCAATTTCTGTTTCTTTGTACAAGTCTTATTTGCAAAATCAGTTGTTTCACTTTAAGTCAGGTTGCTGTAGTGAGGTAGATTTATGGAAGCTACATCCTGTATTTCACCTCTTCTACCAGCAGAGGCTGCACTTGTGCAAAAACTACATAATGTTGCTTTAAAATGGCATCATAATAACTCTACCACACTTTTTTTATGGCCTAAGTTACTAGGTAAATATATTTGATTTGGTAAGCCTGTTTAATTTAATTCTTGATTGATTTGTGTGAAACTCTTTTTAAAGGGTGTATGTAACTGAGATAAACTATTCATTCAATTTAAATTATATTTATAGATTATTTAAATTATATTCGTCCTTCTTTGGGTTAACTATTATACATCCATTTACTATGTCACCACATCCCTTCAAAGTTGCAAGATGACTTTGTGTTTGAGCTACGCGAACCGAAAGTAAATGTCCTGACTACCTTGTGATCACGATCTCTCCCCAGATGAACGATAACCAGATTGATAACTGGTCAGATCTCGATGAGCTAAAGAATGCCAAGTCTCTGGAGACGGTCTATCTGGAAAGAAACCCGCTTCAGAAGGATCCACAGTACCGGCGGAAGATAATGCTGGCGCTGCCCAGTGTACGCCAAATCGACGCTACCTTCATTCGCTTCTAAACTGCAGTATATACAAAAACACCTGCAAACCTCAGTGTTCTCCCTCGCAACACCGCGTAACCCACCCACAAACAACTGACTTCATTTCAGACACAGCAGCCTCACGGAATCATTTAGTCGCTCTATAAGCAACTATACATTCCAGCAACACACTCACCTGCGGCTCACTCAACATACATGTATGCATGTATGCACTCATTCACACCTCAATCTATGCTCTCATGTGGAAGCATATTTATTTATTTAGCTGGTCATGAACTGAAAATGAAATCCAACAACGATGATACTCCAGTTTCTTCAGTTGTTCTCTGCAATTTCTGTTCTCTTTATTGTTTTGCATGTTGGGTTCTGTATGGCTACATCTTTCTTTCATGCAATACCCTTAGAAAAGTATGAAGAAACTTGCCATATTTATCACTTTTTTTGAAGTTGTATTGCTACCATAAGACTAAAGTGTGGATTACACATTGAAGAGATTTTTGAGAGTTCCTAACTCTGGTTGGTTGGAGATGTGCGTGGTAGAGCGAAAGCATGTGGTTGAAAAACACATCCATGATAAAATGCAAGTTATATACTGTAGAATACTCCATATGCTTCAAAGCTGTCCTACACCAAACCTTGGGTTAGCAGAAACAAGTACAAAGATGCACAAAGTACAAAGTTCCCTTAAATGGCACTTACATACATAAGTCTGTTCAAAGGAACAAAGTAACTTGTTGGGGAAATTCACATGTTGTCTATCGTCCTCAAATCCTGACAGGATTAGATGAAATAAGATAAGATACCATTCTCTCCTCTGTATGTACATTAGGGATTTAAGCTAGTTTTAGCTTAGCAACATTAATAGTTGTAAATACATGGGCTGGCTAGCATGTATCCATCTTGCCACATGCTGCCCTAAACCTGTTGGTCCTCCCCTGGTCCAGATAGCTTTTTTAATGTAAGTTTCAAGGTGCTGTGCCAAATCACTGCACCCATTCAGGAAAGTAGTTCTGGCTGTATCGGATTCAAAAATTCAAAAATTAGTTTCTGTGACTCTCACACAGGTGAGAAAAGGGTATCTATCTTCTTGTCTGGCCCTGGGGACGATAGGCAGTTAGCTTATTTTCTAAAAAGTGGGTGTGTTCCTTTGAGGGAACCCACCATTTACAGTAAAAACCTACAAAGGCTTTTAACTAACACGTATCACTACTGATGAAGGGTAAGCAGCCTTATCAGTCCTTCATCCTTTTTCCTAGTGTTTCCCAGTTCATATTCCCAGTTTCTGATCAACAAGGGTTACCTCTGCAGTGAAATAAAGTTCAAGAGAATGTAAATTCATTAAATTGTTTTCATGAAGATGGTTTTGTAATCAATAGTACATAGTTTTTGTTTTCTGTTTGTTTTTTTACCTTGAATACATGACTAATCCCAGCCTTCATTGTTTCTTTATCATGTTCACAAGCTTCATTTGAACAGTGCATTTGTTTGAGATGATAATGGCAGGAATGGTCTCAGAGAAGTTAACTTGTTTCTGTTGGTGCAGATTATTTTAAACACAATTGTAAAACACTATAATGACCCATTATGTACTATTTACATTCTCTAATGATAAAGCCTAAAAAGAATTGTTAATGTATATTTGTAGACCATATGTTTGCAAGGGATTTCGCCTACCACCAAAACAGAAGGTCCCATGATCTTGTGTTCTCCTACGTACTTGATTCACTCCCAACAATTAAAGGTCTGTATTTAAAACGTCTTTCCCAGCACAAAGGGTCAACACGGATAAAATACATGAATATCATATTTCTGGGCATTACGGAATTTAGAATTTTCTAAAATTAATGGCTTTCTTTGCTATTTGATAAACCGCCATCAGGCAATTTCTTCCATCTGACTTTATATTGGACCTTCCATGTTATTAAATTCTACCAAGCTGTTGATATTAAATCATGTTTTGCTATTTTTCAAAAGAATAGAATACATGACTATAAAACTTATTTAAAATAAAATTGTTGATGGTTATTGCTCTTGATAATAGTTCAAATGCAGAATGTTAATGTCATATCTGAACTGACATTCAGCATAATTGTTATGAATTTGATCTTATTCTTATAATAAGATCTTGATTTTATTTTGTATCCAGATTTACTAGAGTTTGCTTGCCATTGGCCAGTGGTTTTGGAAATATCACTTTGTGTATTTGTGAATATAGTTTGGACATCTCATGATGTAGAGTCAGTGCCATCCTCACCCTTCCTGTGTAAAGTGAAACCATTTTGTTTTGTTTATGCCAGGCAGCACAACAGATCTACTGTATGTGAGATATAAACGAATCTGACCTGGAATAATCCCCGAATGAGCAATTTCTTGGATTGCTAATTGTTGTTAGACCTGAATCACCAGGTTTTGGACTTGGTTTTAAACAGAATGTATTATGCAAATAACAATAAAATGACACAACTACTAAAGTTTTGCTCATTATTTACAAGAGGCTTAATATTTTTAGAGGTTGATATTCTCTGCATTTTGAATCAGAATAGAATTAACTATAAAGAATGAACAGTGAAAAAAATGTGATAGGTTGTGTCCAATCAACCACCAAAAACCTTCGGAACAGGTCCCAAATGCTGCAAGACAAGTCCTCAAGGTGGTTGTGATGACAGTATCGTCTTTCACTTCCTTAGATTTTATGTTTATGAAGTGTAATGTTTGATAAAATGGTAATAGTTGACTTTCTCCAATAAATGTAAGCAAGAAACACAAGTAGATCTGATATGAATGTATTTACGTTTACTTATTTGAAACTGAGCCTATACGTTTTTCATCAAAACGCTTGTGAATGAAATTACCATTTTTTTATGAACAACAAGCCCCACAATGCAACATACGCGTGTGGTGACGCATGGGGCTCGCGCCGCGCCAGGCAGGGGAAAAAGGATGGCGTAGCGCATGCGCCTCATTTATGTTGTTGTTTGTGGCGGTAAGATGGCGGCGCTCGGAGACACCTCAGCTCCGGGGGTGAACGGGTTAATACAACAATTCACAGCAATAACAGGTAAAAAATAACATTTTATTCAGAGTTTGAGATATTATGTGGTTTTGGGTCATCATACAGGAATACCCCCTTAGCCCCGCAAAGCACGAAATTACTGCGTAGACGAGTAAACGGACGTAAAGTGTTCTCTGGCCCCTGCGCTGTCAGAGCTGTGCAGAGGGAAAAGCTCAGCCTCTCAACTGCTAAACTCAAATGAAAGACTCTGAAAGGGGCGCCTTAAACCATCTAAATAAAAAAGTATGTGTTTTATTGAACTCAAAGTAGCATCAAATCCGCTGTATGCTAGTCCCTACTAACGATGTGTGGTTAGCCTGGAGCTTCTTATCGCCACTTTTTGCGTTGGCTGTTGTCTGCTCATGTGGAATGGACGTCGGATGTCCAACATTTGCCTTCTTCGCTATCAGCCAGGCTTCATGTTGTGTTGCTGCCACCTCCAGCTTGAGTAGGTAGTTAAACACACATGGGTGAGCACACTTTCTATCGCCGACTACACTAACAGACGTCTACACTAGTGTTTGCTCCGAAGCACACAATGAAAAGTGTGCCAAGTTATTTCATGGAGTGGAAAGGGAAGACATTCGGGGGCTGCTGCTGCTAGACTCAGAAAGTGAAACGGACATGCGCAGTACCCGCGGAAATGCACTCCGCTCTATTTCTCTAAACTGCTCAAAAGTTCATCATAAAGTTGACTGTCCCCTCACATTCGTAACGTGTTCACGGTTACCTCAGTCTGGTATATCACCATCTCATCATATTCTAGTGCTTTGCATTATTTAGCTCATATATTATCAGTCATACAACATTAATTTTATATTGGCACTCGTGAGGATTTAAAACTGGATATAAAGTCTTCTTTCCTTCACCGTGGCAATGAAATCGAGGAAAAAGTACGGGGTAATACTAAATATAAAATAACACAACATTATCATTTAAAACGTGAAATTTTCTTAGGGGTTTTGGTGTCTGATATAACTGATTCCTATATTATTTGAAAAAAATGTCAACAAATGAGTTTTGTGTTATTTCATAGTGGGGATGCACGAATTGTGAAATTCTGTGTTGATGTCATTCCCAATTTTAAAACAAATGTATATTTTTGGTCAATAGTTGAGAGGTTTGTTTGTGCAATTAGTGGTTTTTGTTTGGTTGTGCCAGGTTGATAACAAGTCATTGTTTTAAAAAAAACTATTTGAAAGTTTTTGATAATTTATTTATCTTTCCAGACTTTTTCCACATAAAAATATCGAACAATTGGCTGGTCCCAGACTTTAGAATACAAGGATTTGCTGCTTTTTCTGTTGTTGTTTTTTTTCAGAAAATATGTGACTGTTTGAACCACCAGATGTACGAAAGAAGCAATTAGAATATATAATATGGGTTTCTGGGAAATAAAGTAGTACTGCACATTAAAATGAAGTAATGCTTGATATTGCAATTGCTAATTATCCTGTGCATTTATGCCGTCATGTGTATTGAGACTCTGTGTTTGTCACTCAGGGGCCACAGAGAGTGTAGGAAAGCACATGTTGGAAGCATGCAACAACAACCTGGAGATGGCAGTGACCATGTTTCTGGATGGAGGCGGGATAGCAGAGGAGCCCAGCACCAGCTCCAGTTCAGCAGCTTCCAGCAGCAGAGCTCCCCCCACAGAGTAAGCTGATATCGCTCTTCACAAACCTGAATCAGATATAAGTGGAACAAGGTCTTTGGACTTGCAGTTAGTCTGCTCTTCTTAAAGATACACTCAGTGACATTTTTAACACTGTAAACACACAGTTGGTTGTTTATACTTTTGCCCAGTAGTGTAATTATTCATCTTTATCAGTACTGATTTGATACGAGATATTTTGCTCCTAGAATAACTTTATTTATGTTCTCTATGCCTCAGTGAAGTTCGAGCCCCTATTCCCCAGAAGCAGGACATACTTGTGGAACCAGAACCACTGTTTGGAGGTACAATCCTGCCTTGTTAGGTACTGTAATTCTTGAACTCATTTACTGCATTTGTTACTAATAGAGATTGTTGTGTTTTTCTTCCTTTTTATTCCCGCAGTGCCTAAGCGAAGAAGACCTGCTCGATCTATATTTGATGGCTTCAGGGACTTCCAAACAGAAACAAGTACGTCAAAGCTGAAGCCTTCCAAGCCAAATGATCCAGTTGTGTAACACCAGCCAGGTGGTCAGGGCAGAGGTCTTCCTCACAGCACAAGATGATGTTAAAGACAATTATTTTCTGGTTTAGATTTATGGAGGATAATATGAGTTCTATTGTTTGTCAGACATGAAAGAAGGGAATTTCTAACTCAGAATTTAGTAATGTGATACACAGTAGCCTGGTTTTTGTTTGAATGACAATTAAGAAATACATTTACTGAAGAAAGCAACTATATCCAAGTAGCTTAATTTTTTTGTAATTGGGCTGTTTTAATATTTGTGATACTGTACTTTTATCTTCTGCAATGATAAGGGATTTTTTTTTTTTTAAACGTTTTCCAGTCCGCCAGGAACAGGAGCTGCGTAACGGTGGCACAGTGGACAAGAAACTGAGCACCCTGGCAGACCTTTTCCGTCCTCCCATTGAGCTCATGCACAAAGGCAGCTTTGAGACGGTGAGGAGACACTTTACACCACGTGTCTTGATTCAGTTGATGTAGATGCTGAAGCTTCAGACAGCTCTTGCATGAACGGAAGGACAGAAGTCTCTTAGCTGTCATTTTTAATTGCTTTTACAAAAAAAAGAAGCCCTCTCTCTCTCACTGAAATCGGCTGTTGTGGCATCAACAATGATGACCTTGTATCAGCATGCAAGGTGGAGCTGATCACAAATAATGTTGTTATGATAAGAACAAGAAGATGCCTTCGCTTTGCAAATGTCCTCAACTGAAGAAGTCTGCAAGTCCTTCACTGTGGCCAGCCATCCGCTCAAGTTCACTTTGCCAAGAGGATGTGGCATCATGTGGCCTGAGCGATCTGATCTCAGTGGGAATTCACGTGTACTTCAAACCGTTGGCTTGTGATTGATTTTTGAAACCTGCTCATAAGAGCTTATTGATCCTGTTCCCATTGCGAGTAGATAAGTTGCTTCTAGTTTTCTTTTTGCTTGTTTGTTTTTTCCTGATGTGTCACAATTGCTATTATAAACACTGAAATTGCACAAGAAAGAAGTGAACACCAAAGTGTATTAAACCGTATTAATAGCAGCACGGAGAACAACAACCCTGTTTTTTGGAATATTTTCAGCTTCGGTCTGTTTTTCAAAATGAACGCCCCCTGAATAACACTAGAGATTTAAGATTCAAGATACTTCATTTACCCCTGAAGGGCAATTCAGTTTACAGTCTACCAGACGATTACATTAAACAACAATCACAACATGAATATACAGGCACTCTGTCAGTGGCAATCAATAAACACGTAAAGGACAAAAGCAGTGAACATACAGTACACAATGGAGGAAATAAATGATGAATACAGAACAGTCCATGGTAATAAATAAATAAATACATTACCCTTGTACTACCTGCCATCAGCAGCATTTAAGTAGTCTGATGGCAGAAGGAATGAAAGAGTTTGCATTTCTGTTTTTTTCCATGGGTGGGAGGTAGCGCCGACCCAAGGGCATCAAACAGAATTTGTGGTTCAGGACGTGTTCAGGAGAGCTCAGAATCTGTCTAGCTTTCTGGACAATTCTCTTTTTATTTCTTTCGTCAATTCGCTCTACATTCACCCCGGGTTTGTGTTCTCATCAGTGCTGATCAGAGCTGAGCTGATAAATACTCACGTCTACTTCAAGGTCAATGGACCTGGGACTGAATGTTGATTAAAGATGTTCCCATTGCTGGAGAAAGTCAGGTGTGTGTGAGGTTTAGGCCAGTGGGAACTGGCCTGATGATGTATGTTCATGCCTGAACTGAAAAGGGCCTCAGTGCACCATGATGTATGATCACAAATCCTGTTATGAGTGCACAGAGGATTGTAAAACAGCTTTAATTAATGTTTTCAAACTGTTGATGTGTTTCCAATTCTAGCTAGAGACACCTGAACGATTTAAACATACATTATCCAAATCCAGCGCTGTAACCTGTCTGTTCTGACTCTGTCATTTATCTTTGCATTTTCAGGCAAAAGACTGTGGCCAACTGGAAAACAAGTGGTTAATGATCAACATTCAAAATGTGCAGGACTTTGCTTGCCAGTGCCTGAATAGAGACGTGTGGAGTAACGATGCTGTGAAGACCATCATCCGAGAACATTTTATATTCTGGCAGGTGTGCAGCTCAAGAGCGGACAGTCAAATGCGATGATTATGATGCTTAATGGCTTTAAAGTATTCAGCTCATGAAACCTTTCCTTGGCTTTGTGTACAGGTCACTGTTTTTTGTTGTTGTTGTCTTGGTTAAACTCCTCATCTGTTCTGTACGTTTTATTTTGTTACAGGTATATCACGACAGTGAAGAGGGACAACGATACATTCAGTTCTATAAGCTGAACAAGTTTCCCTATATTTCTATCCTCGACCCCAGAACAGGTGAGCGATCTTTATTAGTTCAGCTAGTGAGTATTGAGGTAGTTATAACATTTAAATAAAAATAAGGGAGTAGCATTATAACAAGTCATTTAGAAGCAGAAACTAATTGTACACTTAGTTTTCATCATTCTAATAGGATTCATCTGACCACTTCCTATTTATCATCACTTTTTCTATGAATGAGTTCTGTTATTCCAGTGTTCTGTTAAAAACACGTTTGCTATAGGTCAAAAGATGGTGGAGTGGAATCAGTTGGATGTGGCCTCATTCTTGGAGCAGGCGACCGGCTTCCTGGCAGAACACGGGCAGCTGGACGGGCCATCCTGCCACGCACCCCCCGCCAAACGAGCTCGCTCGGTAGGTCTCTGGTCTCAAGTGTCTGCGCTGTGTTTTCTGCTCTAATAAGAGCTCTGTTCTGTATCAGGAACCCTGCTGGAATTTCTTCTTACATAACTCATTTGTAGAGCTCTGCAGTTAATTAACACCATCATATAAAACTAGATGGATATGGGATTTTGATAATCTTATTATTACACTGATATTTATCCCCAAAAGACTGTTAATTAATGGTGTTGATATATATCGGGACTTACAACATTTGTTTTTGGTCTCCATCACTTGAGTTTTGGCCAGTGTGTTTTGTTCCTCTCTGTAGTGTTATTCTGTCTAGCTCATGGATTTGTTTTTAAAAGCTGCACCCTCTGTTTTCTGTTCTAGGAGAGTCTGATTGATGCCAGTGAAGACAGCCAGCTGGAGGCAGCAATCCGAGCCTCCCTACAGGAAACCCACTACGAGTCCTCAAATGTCCCCGAGGCCCCAGATTCCCCTCGATCAGACGATGACTCTGATGCAGAGCCTTTCTCCGACAGCGAGGGTCCCATCTCTGTTGATGGCTCAGATGGCGAAATGCCAGAACCCCAGGAGGAGAAAAGTTCTAGCAGCAAACACTCCTCAGCTTCTCCAGCCGCGGCAGCCCCGCATCGTCTTCACCCTGATAGTTCGTCTTCTTGTCACAGAAAGTCTCCGTTTAAGGAAAACAACCACAGTCACAAGAAAGAGGATAGCAAAAAGAACCACCTGGAACCTTCGGGTGCTGGTGTTCACCATCCTCAACGTGATGCACATTCTGGTGGGAACTCCTGTACAACGGCAGCTGAGAGCCCGGGGCCTTCAAAGACCAGCACCACGAAAACCAGTGATGTCGACTGCCCTTATGACAATGGTACGACAACATGTAGCTCTGGTGAAAACCTGAAATATGAGGGACCAGGTTAAGGTGGTGGTGTAGGATGTGTTGGCTCATTTTATGTCACGTCTCATCTTCAACCTGCAGACAACCTCTTAAATACTTATGGGCTCATTCACTTTTTCAGAATTGGCGTTAGCAACCTCATCCCTGTCAGTTAGCAATCAAACAATCAATCACTTCGCAAAGGCTACACAATATTCCTGTAAAAATGACCCCACTTTAATAATGGTCAGCTTGTTTGCTCAGAGCCAAACAGCACTGCTGTAATGCTGCCCTACATTGCATCTGGTACTCCGCAACAAGGATGTGATGTGTAAACAACTCCACCTGCCTCTCTTACGTTGATCTGCGCTGTGATGCCACCCGCTGCCAGATCAGTGAGGAGGCGTCATGTCCTCTCATTCCACCTCCGAGCAGATTTGTACAGACGATGCAGCGCAACAATGGCACAATATGCCTTTAGTAAACAGGTTGTGTGTCAGGGGCTAAAATTTTCAGTGGTTGCGTGTGTGCACAAAAGAATACAGCAAACCTAGACTACTGCCTCTGAGTGTGTCCCTTCAGAATGGCTACAGTACAGACATTTGTTTTGCAACAGAGTGGAGTAGAACTGACTGGTTCTCTTCTTGCATTATGATGTGTGTGTCCACAAGTCAACAGCTTGAAGTTCGACCTCATCAATACCTGGTGAACACCAGAGCACGTCCTGAACTTTTTGCAATCCTGAAAAGTGAATCAATCTTTGACAGTTTTTTGACTTGAACAGTCTTCAAAATTTACTTCATTCCCATAATATAGTGACAGTTGTCATAAAAAAAACATTTTTGGAAATGTTATTAAAAATAATTTCTAAGGTCTTTAATGGACACATGCTGTCAATGAGTTATATTTTAGAAGAGTTTGGCCGTCATGCACACAAATTTACCTCACTAACAGTGTGGGTTATTGTGGAGGTTATCCATCATGAATTCCCACCTGGAGAGGTTTTGGGCTTTGACCCAGGTTCTATTTGTTAGCTAAGACTGATTTGACCAAAGGTGACATCATTTATGCATTGTACACAACCCAGAGTTAAGAAATTCAGCATCTCCTTCACTGGTGCATTCTGGGACATACTCTGATTGCACCTAAGAACCAGATACAGATCTACAGCAGGTCAAAAACAGCTGCATTCTGAACCATGTCTGTGTGTTGTATTTCTTTCTCATAGGTCCAAAGGCCAGATTGATGCTCCGTTACCCAGATGGACAGAGAGAACAAATTTCCTTGTCTTCTCAAGCAAAACTTTTGGTGAGAACAACCATCTTGGCTATTTAAGGGACCTGGATGGAAGATTTCCTCTTCTGGAGCTGATTGACCTTAAAATGTCTCATGCACTGTCTGTTCCTCTCTCCCATCAAGGCACTGGTAAGACACGTCCAGTCCAGGGGTTATCCTAACGAACGCTTCGAACTTGTCACCAACTTCCCCAGAAGGAAGCTCACCCACTTGGACTATGACATCACACTGCAAGAAGCGGGGCTTTGTCCACAGGAGACTGTATTTGTGCAGGAGAGGAACTAGCCTTCCCAGATACACTCACTCTTGCTTGTCTGTATCTCTCTGTTTGACCTCATCGTTTCAACAATGATCTGGGAAACTGTTACCAGCTTTGATTCCATAACCTTCCTGGAATTAGGCCCACCTAGTGGATGGACGACTTTCCCTGCCATTCCACGACTCTGAATACTGACATCTTCACTGACAGCCTAATCAGTTTGTAGTGCTCAACGTTTGGCCAGTAAGGTGTTCAGGGTGCCAGCACTTGATAACATTTTAACATGAAATATTCTCTCCTGATGCAGGTCTCATTGTGAGGAACATCGGGATAGAATTAAACACAAAAACCCAAATTAAGGTTCACTATTTGATGATGAGGCACCAGGGACTTGTAAAGACAAACTTTTACCTCCCAGAATGGACGTTAAATACCAGAGTTTATTTTCTAGCTGTTCTTATTATTTTCAGTACCTGGGAACAGGTAAAGGGAGGCTCTCTTGTTTATTTCAACTCAATTTTGGTCTCTCTCACAGTCATTTTTTTGGTCAGTTGTCATTATTAGAAAGGCAGGGGGCACTAAGAAAAGATTCTCATATTACCAGTAAATCTGTCAGATATCTGATTGAGTCGAGCTGGACAGTTTTACTCAAGTTTCCATTGGTTGATGAGAGACTCGTAGATTTTGGATTTCAACTTTTGATACAGAAGGGAATGAATGAATGAATGAAGGCTGGTTCATCTGATCGGTCGGACCTACACTGTACAGAACGGCTTAGAGAGACTGATATTTAGCTGTTAGTCATTGTTTCTTTTCTTTTTTTTATATGCTGCCAAGAAAAAAAGCTGATGAAATATAACCACCAAAACCAAGAGAGCCTTTGCTTGGTTTGTTACTATCTTTGGATTTGAATTGGTTCTTAAAAGAAGTCCAAAAATGAAAATTAGCTCAAGGTTGATTCACCCCCATGCTGACTGAATGTTGGAAGGTTTTTTTAGACCGCAAAACACTGCTAGAGTTTCAAAGACCTCACTGTATTGCAGTAATGTCCTAAACAATTGCTATTTTTTTAAGGGGGGGGGGGGGGCGACCAGCAAAATGATACCAGGGAATGTTGTTTTAAAAACAATTTGGCATGTCGGGACTTCAGGAGACTTGGATCAGAATTTGCTTTTTGAAATGTAATTTAAAAAAATACTCGAGAAAACCCATAAAATACCTCCATGCTGCTCGTCTGACGCAATCCAAGCGTCCGTGAAGCCTCGATGCACTGGGATGTATTGAGATTAAAACTAATGATATGAGTTTACATCTACAAAATCGCACCACGCAGAATTATTTGAGATTAACACATTTATGGGTTAGTAGACAAAGACTGAATTGTCCTTTTTAGGCGAACCATCCCTTTGAAGGCATTTGCCAACTTTTTGGGAAATACATTTATTTGTTGTCCTGCAGAGCCACACAAGACGATGGAGACCGTTCTCTGAGTGCATTACGGGAGCTGAGACCCACCGATACCTGCCAACTGCTAGTTAGCTTAGCAACACACAACAAATGAAAGTGGATGGGAAGTGTTAGCATACCTTTGACAGAAGTCGCCCAAAATAAATGTTGCCTGCATGTATAACAACAGGTTGATATTTAGAGTTATGAGATATTGTAATTTTAGAGTCAAACAAGTGTACACAGAGTCAAATGAATGTATTTCCCCCCAAAAAAATTTGGGATTAAATTTCCTTTAAAGCTATGATGTGATAAGACAAATTTCAAAAATCTAAATTAAAATAACATTTCGTAAGCCATCAAAGCGCTAAAGCTAGTGTGTTTCATGGATTGAAACAAATTGAACAATCCTTTTCAGAAAATTGAAAACTGTCTTTTGTTTGGAAGAATGTGTTTTGCTCAGCAGATTGATGTTTTGCTTTGTTTTTGAAAGTCTTCCTCTGACTGAAACGTGTTTCCAGTTTCAAACCAGGAATTATTGAGGATCCCCAGCGGTTCATTCCACAAAGCATGTTCAACAAACTCGGAGTCTGATCCTGAACTCGGAGTTGATCCACTCTTTGATAAGTAACTCGGAGTTTCCGGTTCCAGAACAGCTGATTTGAGTCAGTTTCATCAACACGGAGTAGTTTCACCTGGAGTTGAGAGCGTGCGCTACAACTATAAAAAGCTAGCATCGATGGAGCCCCGAGTCAACGAATCACCATGGCAACGGGAAGAAGAGGGCTGCGTTTTTCACCCCACTATAACGAGAGATATTAGTGCGCTCATACGGCTAGTTTGAACATGTTTCCAGAAAGAAGTGCAACACCGCTGCAAGGAGACGGCGTGGGAGAACATTGCTGCTCGGGTTCATGCTTAAGGTTAAATGGAGTCCTTTGCAATCACAACAATATTACAGGGGGAAACTGCTCGAACGGTAGCCTGTTAATTTAAATTAGGTGCAATCCCGCGGGGGAGAAGCGCACTTGGCAGCAGTTCGGGATGAAAAAAAAGACATTGTTAAACGGGTAAGACCTCTGTCCAGTCTCATGGGGGTACCTCATTTTGAAACAGTAGTCAATCTACATGTACCTGCACATTTATGCTGTGAATGGACTTCCTATTCACATAATCGGCCCCCTGCATGCAGTTGCCTCACTCAAGTGCTCAGCATCTCCGACGTTGTACTAAAAAAAAAAAAAAACCTTACGTTTGCAAAGAAACGCAGCGCAACTCATCATCTGCCGGAATGTGAGAGCATAACTGCGACTGGTAATGTTGCAAATATGAGGTTGTGTCTGTAGATGATGGACTGTGACGTGAAACGGTACGGCTCAACCCGCAGTAGTGCTGCGCCGTCATCCACGGGATCGTAATACAAGGATATGTCACGTTAGTGAAACAAGTCGCCACCTACTGTGCTTAACGCTTCTCCAATATTCTGACTGATTTTTTTAAATGACAGACGGCAGAACTAGGCCGGGCCAAAACTCGCCTGCTGGCTGAATGAATGAGGAAATCAAATTGGGTGTGCGGCTCTGAAAGACGGCGGAGACGGAGAGGAACTTTAGGTTCATGAACAAAACCTGTCCGGGACCTGGTGAGGCTCATAGAGTCTGTTACTACGGCAACTGACCCGGGCTAGAGTTACCCCTCTGGTTTGAGTTACGTTCCTTTTTGAAACGGAAAAGAAGGAGTGATTTTTCACCCACCTCAGTTTGGTACCACATAAACCACCAGACCTTAAAGTCAACATGTGGGGTTAATGCAGCCATCTAGAAACTATGTAGAAATGAAATAATAATAAAAAAAAACACCGCAACTATTTCAGTTTATCTCTGTAGCTGTATCTGTCTTTCTATTTGATGCAGTTCATTACATGGACAGATGGTGGCGATAATGTTCCTTAGAGGTAACAATATCGATGAAAAGAAAAGTATTCGTCGGTATAAATATTTCAGGCTTCAAAGATGACTTTGATTAACGTCACAAATAAGAGCTTCAGTGTCTTTTACCGTCTGCTCTTCAATTGTGTGTCTGAGCGAGAAAAAATGTGAATATCTATTTGTGAGCAAGCAAACTTCACGGTGGGCTCGAGTGTTGTTGCAGCTGGTTCTGTGGGGTTGCTGCTTTCAAATCTTGCCAAACTGAAAGATTCCGCTACCACCTGACAACAGTGAGTCTCCCTCTATAAGATAATAAATGCTAAAAGTGTGTAATTAATTCGATTGTAAACACTTTATAAACCATTAGTTGACAGCTATAATTTATAACCTAATTTCCCATACAACAATGCTGGGTTACTATTTGGCAGTATACAGTTATTTATATTTTTGACTTGTCAAAATGGCCACCCTTTGCTTTGGTTACTGCTTTGTTCACTCTTGGTTTTCTCTCCATGAGCTTCATGGGGTCGTCGCCTGAAACGGTTGTCCAACAGTCTTGAGGGAGTTCCCAGAGATGCTGAGCACTTGTTGGCCCTTTAGTCTTCACTCTGCGGTCCATCTCATCCCAGACCCTCTGGATCAGGTTTGGGTCAGGTGACTGTGGAGGCCTGGTCATCTGGCACAGCTCTCCACCTCTCTCCTTTTTGGTCAAATAGCCCTCACACAGCCTGGACTCGAGGTCCAAAACAAGCACTGAATCTTAGACAGAAGAAGGTTGAGCCATCTTAGGTAAGCTGAAACCTGTTTCTCTGCAACAATAGGTGAGGTCTGCTGACGCGGGTCACACCCTCTACTGCTTGCTTCCCAAGTGAAATCAAACAGGGGCGGGATTTCACTATAAGCCTAGCTTATAAAGAGAGTAAAATCTGAACTTCAGCAAACAAGTACTGAATCTTAGACAGAAGAAGGTTGAGCCATCTTAGGTAAGCTGAAACTTGCTTGGTTTTGTTTTTGTGTTGAGGGTCGTTAGGTGCTTGGCACTGGAGTTTCAGTTTCTCTCTGCAACAATAGGTGAGGTCTGCTGACGCGGGTCACACCCTCTATTGCTTGCTTCCCAAGTGAAATCAATCAGACATGTTTGCCTCCTTTTTTCCTGAAAAGGTTGCTGCAATCAGCAACCAGTTCTCTGAGCCTGACCAGTCCAGTCAGCACCAACCTGCCACTGCTGCTTCACTCTTCTCCTTTGCTCCTCTGACCGTAGATGAGGTCTCCAGACTTCTCCTGAGCTCAAAACCTACAACTTGTCCTCTCGATCCAATACCTACCAGCATCCTGCAGACCATTTTGCCCACTATCAAACCTGCAGTCACACACATTGTCAATTCCTCCCTGGAAACTGGCATTTTCCTGCTACTTTTAAGCAGGCCCGTGTCAGCCCACTGCTCAAAAAGCCTAATCTCAACCCTGCCAAGGTTGAAAACTACAGGCCAGTATCACTTCTGCCATTCCTGTCAAAAATACTGGAGTGCTCAGTATTTTACCAGGTCTCTGAACATCTGCGGAACAACAACCTACTTGACTCTTTTCAGTCTGGCTTCAGGTGTGACCACTCCACTGAGACTGCACTCCTGTCAGTCACTGAGTCACTGAGACGAGCTCGAGCTGTTGGTCAGTGCTCTATCCTACTTCTGCTGGACCTTCTGCTGCCTTCGACACGGTGAACCATCAGATTCTCCTCTCCACACTCTCTGAGCTCGGCATATCTGGTTCTGCCTTGTTGTGGTTCAAGTCCTACCTCACAGGCAGATCCTTCAGAGTGTCATGGCGAGGAAAGGTGTCTAGGTCACATGGCCTATCGACTGGGGTTCCTCAGGGGTCAGTGCTTGGTCCCCTTCTCTTCTCTCTGTACACCACCTCACTTGGTGCAGTGATCCGCTCCCATGGCTTCTCCTACCACTGTTATGCTGACGACACTCAGCTTCTCCTCTATTTTCCACCTGATGACAGAACGGTCTCAGATCGTATATCAGCGTGTCTGGCTGATATCTCCACATGGATGCAGGAATGCCACCTTCAACTGAATCTGTCTAAGACTGAACTTATGGTCTTTCCAGCTTGTCCATCTGTTCAGCCTCAGGTCACTGTCCAACTTGACTCGAGTCTACTTGTGCCCACAAACTCAGCCAGAAACCTGGGTGTCATGATTGATGACCAGCTGACCTTTAAGGTTCATGTGGCCTCAGTTTCTCTGTCTTGCCGTTATGCCCTCTACAACATCAGGAAGATCAGACCCTTCCTGACCCAACAGACTACACAGATTCTGGTTCAGGCTCTTGTCATCTCACGCATTGACTACTGCAACTCTCTTCTGGCAGGCCTCCCTGCATGCTCATTCAAGCCTCTGCAGATGATCCAGAATGCAGCAGCACGTCTGGTGTTCAACCAGCCAAAAAGGGCACATGTCACCCCGCTGCTGGTTTCTCTTTACTGGCTTCCAGTGGCAGCCAGGATCAAATTCAAGGCACTTCTCTTGGCTTACAAAACAATCACAAGACAGCTCCAGCCTACCTGGAATCCCTGATCCAGGTCTACTCTCCTTCTTGCCCACTACGATCTGCATGCGAAAGACGCCTGGTGCTTCCAGCCCAGCGCTGCTCCAAATCTCTAGCCAGACTCTTCTCTTCTGTTGTTCCCAAATGGTGGAACGAACTACCGAACTCTGTGCGTTCCCTTTCTACTTTTAAGAGACAATTGAAGACTCAATTGTTCAGAGAGCACCTAGGCACTGACTCTTCTCCTCTTTGTCCTGTGGGGTAGAATAAGTCAGAGGGTCCAAGACCCAGCACTTAGTGATTATGTAGCACGATCTGTGTCGTGTGATGTTGTTTGTTTGTAAAAAGAAAAAAAATTAAGGAGGGGGGGTGACACTTCTTCTGCCACTAGATGGCAATACTTGTGACCAAATCACAACTGAAGCACTTTTGCGCTTCCTATGGGCTTTTCCTTAATTAAGTCTGAATTCTTGCTTGTGTTGTACGTCGCTTTGGACAAAAGCGTCTGCTAAATGAAATTGTAGAATTGTAGAATTGTAGGTGTGTTTGGCGTCATTGTTGCAGTGGCCATATTACCTGCCGAGGGAGTTCAGTCACGTGATCTCCCTCTGTGTGTACATCCCTCCGATGGCGGACGCGGCCGCTGCACGTGAAAGGATCCACAGTGTCACTGCACGGCAGCAGACCCAACATCCTGAAGCCTTCATGATAATTTCTGGAGACTTCAATCATGTCACCCTGGACTCTACCCTGGCTGCTTTCCATCAGGTTGTTGACTGTCCCACAAGGAAGAACAGGACGATTGACCTACTGTATACCAACGTTAAGGAGGCATACAGACTCACCGCCCTCCCCCCACTGGGCAAGTCGGACCACAACCTGGTGCACGCACAGCCCCAGTACACCCCCCTGGTCAAAAGACAGGCAGTCTCTACCCGCACCATCAGGAGATGGACTCCTGCAGCAGAGGAGGCCCTGAGAGACTGCTACAACACCACAGACTGGGATGTACTGCTGGGTGCACATGATGAGGACATAGATGGGATGACTCACTGTCTCACAGACTACCTCAACTTCTGTGCAGATGTGGTTGCCCCCACCAAGACTGTTCAGTGTTATCCAAATAACAAACCATGGATAACACAGGAAGTCAAGGATGTCCTCAACAGGAAGAAGAAGGCCTTCAGGACAAAGGACAAGGAGGAGATGAGAGCAGCACAGAGGGAGGTGAAACGCTGCCTGAAGGAGGCAAAGGACTCCTACAGGAGGAAGGTGGAGCAAAAGCTGAAGGAGAACAACTTGAGGGAGGACTGGGAGGGTGTCAAAACCATCACCGGCCACAAAGCCAGGGCCAGCACGGAGGGGGGAGGGGTGGAGAGAGCAAATGACCTGAACAAGTTCTTCAACAGGTTCAGCCAGTCCACCTCACACCACCCTCCAACGCCCCCCCCCCCCCCCCCTGCAACAGCTGAACAGCCTCCTTCCTACTCCATGGCCCACCGCCCCTCCCCCTCCACAGCAACTGCACAGTACAGTACAGTACAGTGCAGTATAAGAGACTGCATATTATTATTTTTATTATTATTATTCTTGTTACTACTGCTGCTACTATTATTATTATAATTATTATAACTATTGTTATATTTTTATTATATTATATAAT
Organism: Aulostomus chinensis; assembly: GCF_037954235.1. Lineage (NCBI taxonomy): Eukaryota > Metazoa > Chordata > Actinopteri > Syngnathiformes > Aulostomidae > Aulostomus > Aulostomus chinensis. Next base: position 18,399,865 of record NC_141324.1, read on the forward strand.
CATCATCATTATATCATATCATCATCATTATTATTGTTATAATTATTATTGTTATAATAACAATTAAGAACAATTAATATATTGATTATTCCTTTCACAATGCACATGTGAAAATATATATATATATATATATATATATATATTTTTTTTTTTTTTTAGTCTATTCTATGGTAACAGTGCTGTGAATGTTTGTTGAGGAGAGTGCAATTTCCCTGGCGGAATGTCCAAAAGGGATTAATAAAGTAGTCTGTCTGTCTGTCTGTCTGTTGCAAAATCTATGATGGTCCAACCAAATGCAAACCGGATGGAATGGCGTGTCGCTGCAGGACACTGTGGTAGCCATGCTGGATGAGTGCGCCTTCAATTTTGAATAAATCCCCAACAGTGTCACCAGCAAAGCACCCCCATACCTCCTCGTCCACGCTTCAGGAACCACGCATGGAGAGACCATCCGTATCGTGAAAGCCATTTCAGGTGACGACATCATGAAGCTCACCGAGAGAAGGCCGAGGGTGTGCAGCGCTGGTGAGCAAGCATTTCGACTTCATTTATATAGCACCTTTTTATACAAGAAATGCAGTTCAAAGTGCTTTGCAGAGAGAGATTGAATGCTTTTACGCAAAAATAAAAGCATTAAGAATTATCATAATAAAATCAGGTAAATAACAGTAAAATTAAATAACAAGATAGCATGAAAAGATCGTGCATGATGTATCTTCAGTCAATGGTGTGTTAAGAATCCCAGCAATGAAGAAAAATGATTAAAAGTGAAATAAAATACATAACAATACAATGAAATAAAACTCACAGGTAATAGTGCAGCAGAGAGAAAGAGCCAGGCTGTTCAAATGCACGGGTAAAAGCTTTCTCTTGAAGATGTCCAGCAAACCGGCTTCCCTGGCATCTGTGGGCGGTGTGCTCCATAGTTTGGGGGCGTAATTGACAAAGGCTGCATCACCAATTTTCCGTCTACTGGTGCTGAAAACCTCCAATAATATTATGCACACCGCTTTTTTGTTTTTCTTTTATTTGTTGAAAAAAATGTTAATTCATGTATCGTTTTCTTCTTAATTCACAAATGTGTGCCACTTTGTGTTGGTATTTCACATGACATCCCAATAAAATCCATTGATGTTTGTAGTCGAAATGTGACAAAATGTGGAAAAGTTCAAGGGGTATTGCATTTATATATACATTATGACATATTTCTTTACAACAAAGTGTAAGAACTTAATTGTCTGCACGGAATATCTGCAATACATATATTTGATTCTGGATTTTTTCAGAATGAATATACACACACCACTGGATAGAGTTACATTTTGAGCAAATTGTCTTCATTCTCAAGTCTTTGTATCAACTGGCATCTCTGTGTCTTTGATGTTTGCCTGGAGAAACAGGAGATGTGCTGATGCTGTTTGGGAAAGTCACTCGAGCCTCAGAAATACAAACAGGATTCAGGTCAGCAACTTTAATTTCTGTATGGATATAATTCATCCAGCTAGTATAGTAAAACTGAGTTTCGGGGTCAAAATACAGAGTTGAAAGAAAAGGACTCAGCTGCTCAAATAGATGAGGGTCGACACTGTTTCATTGGCCTCTGTGTGTGGATAATAGAGTCCGTGTCACCAAGGGCATTCTTTAACTCCTGACTGTTGTGTGTGTGTGTGTGTGTGTGCTTGACAAAGATGGCTTGAAAGAATATGCAGTACTTCCTCTCAAGCCAAATAATGAGGTACAGTATTAAAGTTTTCTTACATTATAACAGTATTACAGTATTAAATCATTTTTGCAAACAGAACTACGCATGCGCCATCCTCTCTTAACCAATGAGCTGTCTAAGCTATCCGTCTCACTTTAGCTGCTGAAGTGGAAATGAGCATAATCTAATTTGAAATAATTGAGAGAACTTGTCAAAAAACAAACAAACCCTATCTGGCACTGTGTCTTCGTGTGTGAGGTGAAATGTCACCAAGATGATTGGGACAGTGGCCGTTAGACTTGTTTGAGGGGTTGCCTGTTGCATAAGAGAGCGTTGACCCTGGCCATCTGTGAACCTTTCAGCTTGTTCTTCAAATTATGTCAGTGGAAGTTAATGTTTAAAGGGGCACTCCAATGATCACTCAAGGTTTGGTCTTGCCATGATGAGGTGCACTGTTCAAACCCGTTAAAACAACGGAGCATCAGGTCTGCTGAGGGGTTTAATATCCTCCGATATATTTATACTGAGGAAAGCTCGTGCTTCAGAGAGGAGCTCTTGAGCTGACTCTTACAGGTATGAATATCGCATGCAGATCTTGAGTCCAGTGGGACAAAGTTTTATAGCTCCTCCCTCAAAATTTCTCTTAGATTTAAGACGAGATCGAAGAAATCCCCAAACCCTGATCAGAAGACCTCAGGAACCTGGCATGGTCTGTACAAAAGTGATGATTCATCATCAGCTGAGCATGATGTCACTCAACCTGTCTGTGTAGGTGTCCTGTACAGTATTTTTTGTCCAGATAGTTGATGGTGACAGAGGCGTATGACTCACCCTCCACCCTACACACCGAGAGGGTGTTTGTGTTTAACATCCACCCTACTGTGACCCGTTAGCCTCTTGCTCTGTTTCCTCTGAACAGTGTTCAATGATAAAATGATCTGCTCTAATGTAGCAAAGTCATATTTGCCTAGTGGACCAAAATCACTGCCAGAAATGCAGTCAGTCACAAGGTGTCTCAGGAGGCTGGATTAAAAAAAACATTTGAAGATTAGCTATTCTGGATTAATGTCACAAAATATTTACAGTGGCAAAGACAAACTGAAATCCCACATGTGGAGCCATGTAGGAAAAACGCAGACCTCTCTCTCTCTCTCTCTCTCTCTCTCTCTCTCTCACTCACTATATACAGTATATATACACACACACACACACACACACACACGGCACAGTGGTGCAGTGGTTAGCACTGTTTCCTCACAGCAAGAAGGTTCTGTGTTCGAGTCCTGGATCTTTCTGTGTGAGTCTGCATGTTCTCCCTGTGTGGGTTCTCTCTGGTACTCCGGCTTCCTCCCACAGTCCAAAGACATCAAGAGAGGACGAGGCTGATTGATACTCTAAATTGACCGTAGGTGTGACTGTGAGTGTGAATGGTTGCCTGTCTCTGTGTTGGTCCTGTGATGGACTGATGACCTGTCCAGGGTGAACCACGCCTCTCGCCTGAAGGCAGCTGGGATAGCCCCCCCCCCATGACCCTTAACAGGATAAGGAGTAGAAAATGAGTGGATGCGCGCGCACGCGCACACACACACACACACACACACACACACACAAGCAGTGATGAGAGGAGGTACATGAGTACATGATTGACGGTTCAGGGACTTTACTCCATCGACTACACTTACAGGCATGCAGTATCTTCCTGTTTCTTTGTGACTGGATGTAGTGACTCCAGACTACATCTTTAAGCATTTTATTGTCGTTCGGCTCGATGCTTGACATTCATATGCTTGCTACATATTGGATTTTTTTCTTTTGTGTATAATAGGTGACCCTTAACTGGATAAGTGGAAGAAAATGGATGGATGGATGGATGTTTTGTTTATGTTTACAAATGTTGCATTTGGAGCTTCAATATTTAAATAACCAAGAGATAATGAAGTCCATGCAGTGCCACTGTGCCATACTATCACAAACTCAAGAGCATTTAAGTACTAGGCTCTCAGATTGTCTGCCTATTGTTTTTATACACCCCCCAAAGATGAGATATTACAACTTAAACAGCTTTTGGTTTATTTAGACATATCATATTGTTCAGCAAATACTTTGCAGAATAAACAGGATAAATATGCCCCATTTGATCCTAATTTCTACTTCTATTTAGTGTTACGCAGTTACAATGAGAGCTCAGTGTTCTGCAACTTGAGAGCATGCATGCAAACGGTTAAAACAGGGATATTTCGAAAATGTGTGCAGCATGTAGAACAAAAGACGCAATCTCACACATGAACTAACTTTTTGACAAAAAGCAATACATGCATTTTATGTCAGGTGAAAAGTTGCCTGTTAATGAGAGAGCTGAAACGTACAACAGAGTGTCATCTGCATGAAGACAAATGACAGAATAGAACTGTCCAAGTTTTGAACACTGGGAAAAAACAGAGGACAGCTGAAACTTAAATGAACTCAAATAACAAGAAATACCTGTCTGACATGGACTCAGAGACTCCCCCCACCTGCTATCGTGATGTTTGCCAATGTTTATGTTGATGTTCCTCTGAATACCCATTTAGTTGCAGATTTCCCTGAAAGGGCCGTCTCTAGCTGTGACTGTTTTTGTAGATCCAGATCAAGCAAACCTTCCCAAATTATTTTAAGTAGCATTTTATAATCTCAGATTTTCTTTTTATTTTTTTGTCAGTTTTTATCAGTAAGTGATATGAAATGACTCACGACCTCAACCTACACATTGCTGTTGATGTCATCATATCTTTGCAAAGTCCTTTGGAACCTTTTTTTTTTTTCATTTGTTCCCATAAAACCTGTGATGCATTTTTAAAAACAATGCCTCTGTTCTCCTCCACATTCCTGCATGAAAGAGGAGCGGATTGCAGGTATTCTTGTTCAGCAACATAAAACAATAAGCAATAAAACAAGTGCACACGGACGGAGCAGAAAATGAGACACAATAAAAGTCTTTGACTCCGAAAGTTTTTGCTTTCAGGAACAGCTCACTAAGACTTCGATTGTATCTTTGTTCTGTCCACATATCAGATACTCCAAAGTTGCACCATCCAAGGCTGGTCATGTGACATGAAATGTATTGTGAAATTTGTTTGTGTGATATTTCAACCTCTGTTCATCAGAACAAAAAAAGGTGTTATTGGTTAAATTTACAAATCACCGTGAACCTTAGCTCTTGTGTTGGGTAATGTTGACTCTGCAAACACAATGATGACTGTCCCGTCACAGCCTTTTTCAAAGAAATACTTTGATGAATACATAGTTGCACCAGTTTGTGCCTTTACAGTGAAATGATTAAGACACAGATGATCCTATGCTTCACAGGGTCCACTGACCTTTTGCCTAATGTGGCTGAATACTTATGGTATTTAACTTGGTTGTGTAATTCTCCTCAGACAACCCAACACAACATTTTCTGTCAGTTTGTTCTAGTCTTATTTTCAAATTAAATATGAAGTAAAGCAACAAGAAGGATTTACAAGAATCGAAAATGCATTGCAAATTCCAGGTTTAAGACAGTTGAAGTGATGCAAACTCATCCTAAAATGTGCACTCCATCGCAAAGCAGAATATTGTATATCCCTGAGTAAATCAGTCATTTCTTCACATTTTTTTGCCCCTAAAGGTCAGACGTTTGCACAGCTAAGGAAAGTCAAGTAAGGGTAGAACACAACGCACATGGATATGAAGGAAATAATCTGCACCAGTTTAGAAATGAAGCACTACAAGTCTGTCAATAACGTGTTTCGTCTCATTTCCCTCTAATTTGGGATCGTGCCAAAAAAAAAAAAAAAGAAGAAGTTAAACTGTTAAAGCTTCGGGAAAGTTCCATCATGAAGAAATCTCGAATCTCTCCTCCATACACAAAAGTACAAGGTCATGCACGCGCCCACGCACGCACGCATCAGCAAACTCTGACATGCATTTTTTTTCCTACTCGGGTGGAGTTTAACTATAAAAGCAGGAGATTCCTCCCCAGATCACCCGACACTCTGCTGACCTCCAGACCTTCACCGTCCAGCATGAAGTCTCTCCTGTTTGTGGCGTCCCTCGGGTACCTCGGTAAAGACATTTCACCTCCAAACGAGTTGTTTCTTAAACTTCAATCCTTCGTTTACTGCAATTCTAATTATTTTCCTCCTCAGCCGTGGTGCTCGCTACCCCCCGGGCAGAAAGGGTGAGATGGTGCGTAAAATCGGACCAAGAATTAATGAAGTGTACGCAGCTTTCAGCCAAAGCTACCGCGTTCTCCTGCGTCAAGAGAGATAACACCATCGAGTGCATCACTGCCATTACGGTGAGAATATTACCAAAGAAATGTGACAAATAAATCATCTACTGTGGTATCGATGTTACTGAGGAGAATCAGATTAATAACAGGTGAAGTTTTTTCCACAATAGAGGAATTTGTGTTTGTGCATTTGGTAAAAACATTCATAATATTAGGTAGAAATAAAGACACCCACTGAAAAAAAATACCTTAAAGCTGAGATATAAATAAAATACAAATAGAATTATTTACTGATAGGAAACAAAATGTAAAAAAAAAAAAAAAAAAAACTTACCCCCCCCCCCACACCCACACGCACAAAGGATATAGGGTAATATGGAGTATTCAGTCAGTCAGATGTACTTAATTACTCACCCACTTCATTAAGGTAGCATGTGTGGTCTTCTTTTGTTTTGTTTTTATTAGTAATATCACTTTGGATCTTGAACATGCATGTAAATTATGAGGCGTGGCTCATTTATACAGAAGCAGAAAAACTGCTTGTAGTTACTTCATTTATGCAGTTTCCCTGACATGAGATCATGATTGCACAGTCTTCAAATAACTCAGCAAATTTATCGAGCTCATTATCTCAACAAAACAAGATAATTATTCGATTTGCCGCCAGGAAAAAATGTTTTGTGTTGTGCTTTTTTGTTGTTTTATGCAGTAAGAGATGAGTTAAGATGAAGAATTAAGAGGTGTCATAAAAAAAAAAACTCGATGAACTTAACTAAAGATATGAATTAACGTTTAATCTCAAGGTATGAGAGAATAGAATGAATAAAGACAACATCTGAACTCCATTACCGAATGTATTATTGGACAGATTCATGGTCAGATGGCATCAAGAAAATGTTGTAAATCTGGAATATGATAATTAATTGTAGCTGTCATGAATATAGGTAAAACAAATTGAACAAATGTAAAGTATTCATGTGTGCATAAAGTTTTGAATGGTAAAAATGTGAGTCCTCTGACAGGCTGGTGAGGCAGACGCCATCACGTTGGATGGAGGAGACGTCTACACTGCTGGACTGCTCAACTACAACCTGCACCCTATAATCGCTGAGGACTACGGCCCCAGTATGTTGCAATAAACTACCTACTTTTCAAGGACAGGTGACATATTTGTAAAGTAAAACATAGAATTTTTTGTCAGTGATAGTATGATGGTGGAATTATTTCCATTACATTTTTTTTCTTACAAATACCGACCTTTAATGAAGTATTCTGTCTGACTTTGAATGTATTTGAAAAAAAAAAAAAAAAAAAAGAGCCAGAAAATGGAATAATTCATGTCAGGCAAATAAGGTTTAAAAAAAAGTGTCCTCCCTACTGCATGAAAAGAAACAGTTTTTTTTTAGAAATACTGGTGTAACAAAAACAACAAAAAAGGAATTATTCAAGAGGTTTCGTACGTTTGATCACGCTCTTTCTGTGCCAGCTTCAGAGAGCTGCTACTACGCTGTTGCTGTGGTCAAGAAGGGTTCTGGGTTTGGCCTCAGAGATCTCAAGGGGAAGAAAAGCTGCCACACTGGTTTCGGCAAGTCTGCAGGCTGGAACATTCCCATCGGAACTTTGGTGTCCATGGATATAATAGACTTCAACAGCACAGAAGACAAGCCTGTGGAGCAGGGTGAGTGTCAACCTTCCATCCTTCGCTGCTACAGTTCAAACACAAATATCAATACACTTTTATTTACTTTAGATCTAAACCAACAATTCTTGATTATTTTTTCAATAACACACAGGAAGGACCTTGACGTAATCATCAGTGTATGTCAACATTATGTTTTGATAAGTCTTTTATTGAGTCAAGCATAATTACTGTAGTAGACGTTTATTTGAAATCGGGGCAAAGTCATTATATTTTATTTGAAGTTAGAATATTGAATTATATATCAGTTAGTAATAGAAAAAAGTGCAGTAAAACCCCCATTAATTGCGCCCCTGCCCCTTGACCCCCTTACATGGACTTGTAAAGCTGAGAGCTGTGAGTAACCAGTAGAGGGCAGCAACACTCCTCAGCTGCTCAAAAGCATTATTGAAGCTGCTTAGCCCTGTTGTTACACGCTGTAGAAACTGTTGGTCGTTTTTATCTCATATTTTTAGCTGTTACGGCCGTTGTCTCCAAGAAACTGTTGAAGATGTCCTTGTTTAGGGGAAAATTTTTATTATATTATTCACACAATCACCAAAATCTGTTTGAAGTGACTTATTTTACACCATAACCACTGATGTAGGGGATTCATTTAGAGTATTTCATAACGAAACACTTATTTAAGGAGATTTCATCAATCAAGAGACCTAATTATATTATATTATATTATATTATATTATATTATATTATATTATATTATATTATATTATATTATATGAGGTTGCCACACACAAAACAAAAGGAAGGTTTTACTTTTGCACTTTTCAAGACAAAAAAAAATTGCCTTTCTAAAAGTTGCTTTTGTTTTTGCAGCGGTGAGCGAGTTCTTCCTCTCCAGTTGTGTCCCGGGGGCGCCGATCCGCAAACTGTGTGAACTGTGCAAAGGAGACTGCTCCAGGTCCCAGAAGGAACCTTACTATGACTACAGTGGAGCCTTCCAGTCAGTATCTAATCCCACTACTGTGCTTTAACCAAATCCCATCCAAATGTGTTAGCCACAGCTATGTCTGGGATTCTTTTCCATTCATTACCTCCTTCAACCTGTTTTTCATCTATGAACTCTACCACAATTTAAGACTAATAACCTGTAATATCCAACCGTGTAGATGCCTGGTGGACGGAAAAGGAGACGTGGCTTTTGTGAAGCATCTCACTGTACCTGGTCAGTATCTCTTCATCATCTATTCAATGACATGAAAAAGTTTTGATATTTAGAATTAAGTAATCGTGAATTTTGTAAATCTTCCAAATGTAGGAGTCATTATTCAATTTTTTTTTATCTCACTAATGAATTTTGTGACCATTTTTTTAGTTATATACATATGTGCTTGCCTGATTGAGTCCTTTTCATCATCACGTTCACGGGATTTACGGGAGTCTTTTTAAGTCGTTATCACTTGTGCAGCCGTCATTAACTCCTAGATTACATCTGATTCCCATGACAGCTGTCTAATGAACACAGTACTTACAAGAGGATCGGTACAAGAAGCGTTTTGAACTAGACGATAAAGGTTTAAATGACTGTTTTGACACACTTGCAGATTCTGAGAAGGCCAATTATGAACTGTTGTGCAAGGATAACTCGAGAGCACCGATTGACAGCTTCAGAGAATGCCACCTGGCCCGAGTACCAGCTCATGCTGTTGTCACCCGCCAGGATGATCAGCTGGCCGAATTAATCTGGACAAGTCTCGACGCAGTACAGGTACAATACTGTCCACCTAAATGTGTGTGTGTGAGGTATTATTTATGCAGCGCAAAGGTATCATTATAAATGTGTAACATTGTTATTTACGTGTTGAATTTTTTTTTTTTGCAGACTTCATCGGACTTTGATCTCTTTTCCTCGGAAGGCTACGGTCCTGCCAAGAACCTGATGTTCAAGGACTCAGCAGTAAAGCTGGTGAAGCTTCCCCCGCACACAGACTCCTTCCTGTACTTGGGTGCTGAGTATATGAGCATCATCCGTTCCCTTAAGAAAGGTATCAGCAAAAAAAGAACAATACAACAAAACACACAAAGATAATCTTACAAAATATTAGGTCATCATTATTTCAATTGAATTTCCAGAGAAACCATCGGGTGCTTCGTCCTCGGCCATCAAATGGTGCGCTGTTGGTCAAGCCGAGACAGCCAAGTGTGACGCTTGGAGCATCAATAGTTTTGGCGTTGACAGCACTAGCATTGAATGCGAGAGTGGAGCCTCGGTTGATGAATGTCTGAGGAAGATCATGGTAAAATCTGGAAATACAACAAACTTTTGTTTATCAGCTTGAGAATGCGTGTCTCTGATTGTTTGCCGTCATTCGCCACTGCAGCGTAAAGAGGCGGATGCCATGGCGGTGGACGGAGGACAGGTGTACACAGCAGGGAAGTGTGGACTGATTCCTGCTATGGTGGAACAGTACAATGAAGGTATTTGATAGTAGAGAAACCATACCACCGCTCCTGTTTTTTATTCCACCTACATGAGTTACATTTGCATCTCTTGGTCTCTTCACAGAGCAGTGCAGCGCCCCTACAGGTATCGAACTTGTGTTTGTTGCTGCTCTTCACACTTTACATGAATCACTACCTTCAAACCAAAATTCATCAATGAACTAAACATGATGCCCAACTGTTCACTCATTCTAGAGCCATCAAATAATGTCAGTGGGGCAAAGCAGGCACAATTTTTGCTGAAGTAAATGCTCTTTTATCATTAATTAATGATTAATTTAATTACTTACTAAATTGTATACTTCGTATGACTTTCACACGTCTGCATATTTAGTCAGACAAATGGTTTGTTACACAGAAGCGCACGTAAAACTGTTACCTATCCATTTTATAGATGTGTTATGGAAAGAGGTAGTTCTAAACACTTACTTTGCAAAATTATTATTTAACTCATATTTCTCTCATCCCATGTAGACAAAGCCTCCTCTTACTATGCCGTTGCTGTGGTGAAGAAAAGCTCTGGATTGACGTGGGACACACTGAAGGGAAAGAGGTCTTGCCACACTGGCATTGGCCGTACTGCCGGCTGGAACATCCCCATGGGTCACATCCACAAGCAGACAAGTGACTGTGACTTCAGTAAGGACCCTATAACTTCTGTCTACAATTCTACAATTCTAAAATTTAATTTGGCAGACACTTTTGTCAAAAGCAACGTACAACACAAGCAAGAATTTAGACTGGAGGGAAAGCCTATTTAAGTACGACAAAGTGCTCCAAGTTTGATTGGCCTGCCATCTAGTGGCAGAAGAAGTGCCAGTTTTTTTTTCTTTCTTAATATAATTTAACCACAGCTGACCACAACCAGTAACTCAACACCAGCACTATCTTTCAGCATTCAACACATTCAATATTCCACATTGTCAGTGCTAAGTATTCACTAAGAGCTGGATCTTAGACTGTCTGACTCATTCTACCCTTGAGAACAAAGAGGACAGGGATCAGATTTAAGTGCCTAGATGCAAGGGCCTCTGTGGATCGTATGGAGTTGGGTAGTTCATTCTCACCATTTTGGAACAACAGAGGAGAAGAGTCTGCCTAGAGATTTAGAGCCATACTGGGCAGGGAGCACCAGCTGTCTCTCGCAGGCAGAGCGTAGCAGGCGAGAGGGAGTGTAGACCTGGATGAGGGATTCCCGGTAGGCAGGAGTCATTCTTGTCAATGTTTTGTATGCCAGAAGAAGAGTTTTGAATTTGATTCGAGCTGCCACTGAAAGCCAATGAAGAGGCATTAACAGTGAGGTGATATGCAGTTTGGGGCAAGTTAAAGTGTGCCGCTGCATTCTGGATCATCTGCAGAGGTTTAAATGAACACACAGGGAGGCCTGCTAGGATAGAGTTGCAGTAGTCAATGCCTGAAATCACAAGGGCCTGTAACCAGAAGCTGTGTGGCTTGTTGTGTCAGGTCGGGTCTGATCCTCCTGGTGTTTTAGAGGGCATATCAACAGGACCAAGCAATTGAGGCCACACTTAACCTTAAAGGTCAGCTGGTCATCAATCATGAGACCAAGATTTCTGGCAGAGTTCGTGGCCAGGAGTTGATATGAGTCAAGCAGAACACTCATCTGTGGTTGAATGGAGGGACACGCCGAATGAGTTCAGTTTTGGAGAGATTTAGTAGAAGGTGGCATTCCTTCATCCATGTGGAGGTATCAGCCAGGCACGCTGATATAGCTGAGACAGTTGTGTCTTCAGGTGGGAAAGACAGGAACAGCTGAGTGTGGTCAGCATAGCAGTGAAAGGAGAAGCCATGTAGGCAGATTATAGAACTGAGTGAGGTGGTGTATCAGGAGAGGAGTAGGGGACCGAGCGCTGACCCCTGGGGTACCTCTGTTGATAAGCTATTTCATTCAGACACTTCTCCCCACCATGACACTCTGAAGATCTACTTGTGAGGTAGGACTTGAACCACAACAGGACAGATCCTGAGCTGTTGATTTCAGAGAGTGTGGAGAGGAGAATTTGATGGTTCAGCGTGTCAAAGGCAGCAGAAGGTCCCGTGGCAGTAGGACAGAGGATTGACCAGCAGCTCTAGCCAGTCACAGTGATATGTGACTGACAGGAGTGCAGTTTCAGTGGAGTGGTCATGCCTAAAGCCAGATTGATAAGAGTAAATCAGGTTGTTCTTCTGCAGATGCTAAGAAACTTGGTTGTAGACTGGGTGCTCAAGTATTTTGGACAGGAATGGCTGAAGTGACACTGGCCTGTAATTTTCAATCTGGGCTGAGTTGAGATTGGGCTTTTTGAGGAGCAGGGTGACCTGAGCTTGCTTAAAGGCAGTGGGGAAGACACCAGTTTCCAGGGAGGAATTGAAAATGGAGGATGTTGGTTGGTATTGGATCGAGAGGACAGGTTGTAGGGTTTGAGTTCAGGAGAACTCTGGAGACCTCATCCTCACTCAGAGGAGCAAAAGAGCAGAGTGAGGTAGCAGTAGCAGGTTGGAGCAGACTGAGGTGGTAAGGCTCAGAGAATTGGTTGCTGATGGTGGTCACTTTCTCAGTGAAGAAGGAGGCAAATGTGTCCGGAGTCAGTGGAGGGCTGAGTGAATGGAGGAGAGAGTAAGGACTCAAAAGCCATGAACAGGTTTTTTTTGTGTTAGAAGCAGCACAGATCTTGTTCTGATACAACACTTGCTTTGCAGACTGAGTCCTGCCCTTCGTTCTCTCATAACTTCAAAGAGCCATGGACCAGTGTTGTCCTGTGTTGTAGATCCTGAAATGATGATAGAAAGGACTCATGTCTCAGTTTATCACCAGTGTGTCTTGTCTCCTCAGCTCACTTCTTCACCAGCGGCTGTGCTCCCGGAGCAGACCCCGCCAGCCCGTTCTGTCGTCAGTGTATCGGCAGCGGTAAAGCTGTGGGTGATGTGGCCAAGTGTAAAGCCAGCGCTGATGAGCTGTACTATGGCTACGCTGGAGCCTTTAGGTAGGATGCTACAGTGTAATCCAGCCATCTCTGCACGCGTGTTGAATGCCAATGTAGATAGCTTTCTTACTGAGAGTTATTCGAACATATTGAGAAAAACTGGTGACCTTTCACCCTGTAAACGTACCTTTCAAGCACCTCGAAAACTTTTTAATTAACATATTATAATTTCGTTTTTTGCATTTGAAATTGCAGACAAAAACGCGAAACAAAAACGACTGAATAAATAAAATACTGAGCCAACCATTCATCTGCTCAGAATTTTGCATAATCTCTTAAATGCATCTCCAGTTGATGCCACCTGCGTAAAATACATCATCCTAAAACCAAAAATGACCTGATTTTTTTCATCTTCATGTTTCATGTTCATTTTTAATTAAAAAGTCAAATTGCCTCAGCTTTACTGCAAAATCTATTTTAAAATCTTTTTTTGTTTCATTTAGAAAGTAAGAAAGCTGCTTGCCCCTGATTCCAGTCTTTGTTTTCTAGCTTTTGCTCTTCCTCTCGGCAACAAATTCATTTTCACATTGTATAAGTTATGTTTTCGCTTAATCTAGGTGTCTTGTTGAGGGTGCCGGTGATGTTGCCTTCATTAAACACACAATTGTTGGAGAAAACAGTGATGGTAAGAAACAGAAAAAGACTTGTTTTCATTTTACCTGCAACACTGTTTTTTCCTTTGACTGTAAAACTTATCTTATTTTACCAGGGAAAGGTCCCACATGGGCTGCGGATGTGAAGTCTGAGGACTACCAGCTGATCTGTCCTGGGAGAGGTCCAGCTGAAATCTCCGATTACGCCTCTTGCAACCTTGCCCTCGTGCCTGCACATGCTGTGGTGACACGTCCAGAAGCCCTCTCTGAAGTTGTCCACATTCTCAAAGATCAGCAGGTCAAGAATGAATTCATGTGCTCACAGTTTAGACCATATTTCCTACATTGTTTTTTTTAACCACCTACATTTTAATTTAGGGTGCTATTGCCCCCATTTATGAAAAAACAAAACCTAAAGAACATTTTGTCAGACCAATTTAATAAGTTTCATAGGCATTTTTTCCAGACCCTTTGCTGATTTCTGATCCTGTTATTAATTTATATATAAGGAATTATAAATAGGACTATTAGGTCAAAACTAAACATAAAACATTCACTTCTGAATTTACATTTTATTGTTCATTATAGGCCAAGTTTGGTACCACTGGCAGCAATCCTTCATTCAAAATGTTCCAGTCTGATGATGGGAAGAACCTCCTCTTCAAGGACTCCACTAAGTGTCTCCAGGAGGTTCCAGGTGGAACAACCTATGTAAAGTTCTTGGGACCAGATTACATGGCTGCCATGGATTCGCTGAGGCAGTGCAGTCAAACTGCTCCAGGTTTGTCCTGATAAACAAAAATCCCAACCCAAATTAAGTTCAACATCCGTCTCCCTGAACCATTTCTGCTGTGTCTGTGCGTCTGCTCTGCAAACTTTAACAGATTCTTTTATTTTTCTCTTCCCAACAGATCTGGAGAAATCTTGCACTTTCCATACATGCCAGCAAAAAGTCTAGTGGGGCTGTGGAACGCGACCCGTCTCAGTCGACCCTCTGTGATTTGAGCAGCTTCTCTGTTCTTCCAACACTGGATACAAAAATTGCATTGTGTGTTTTCAGTCTGATGTTGTTGTAGGTGAGCTCCAGAAGTCCACGCAATAAATAGCAATCACTTTCAGTCACCATTATGTGGCCTTTCATGTACCCATGTAATTTTTTTCCAACCTAAAACATAATGTTACACGACCTATGTTACTGGATCCTACCTATGTTTTGTTAACACATGCTGCACATTTCTCGAATAAAGCTTTTTTAATGCGTACGGATTTGTTGTTTTGTCAAAGTTCGAGGAGGGCCTCCCCAGGGGGGCCCCAGACTCATGCAGAGCAGCCAAAGTCTATGTGATTCGGTTCAAGATCTGTTCAAGCGATACAATAGTCTGGGTACAATCTGTGCATCAAGCAACCAGACATGATAAAAGGCAATGTTCAATAATGGAAATGTTAGAGATTAAACAACTAATGACAGATGCATTCCAAGGTAATTTAATCACTAAAATGATCACAATGTAGCCACACATTAAAGAAATAATTTAATAATATCTATCTATGTATCTGCATGAGTGGACTATCCTAATGGTCCTTGTTTCATACTTTCCAAATGCTTTTCTCAGACTTAAGAGTGGAAACATACTTACCACTGTGAAATAACTCTTAAAAAAAGGAGCATCCACACAAAAATGCATTGCCAAACTGATAACCTATTTTTGGGGCTGGTGCTAATATTTGAAAGTAAAATGCAGGAATGTCAATATGAAGGAAATTCAGCCAATAGTCTTTGTATTAAAGAAACACTGATAGATCCACTCCACATTAAATGACACTAATGTGATCCATGTTTTGGAAAAATATTCATAGCTATCAGGGAAAAGTACAAAAGTACTATCAGCATAATGACCTTATTGTATTAAAAGTGGCAAAAATACCCTGTGTCTCCATAGTTTGTAATTTTTTTTATCTTTTTAAAATATTGTATCTATTGTTACATTTTATGCCTGTTGTTATCAGCAAAAAAAAAAAAGCTTGGGACTCAAACTTGTATGGTCAATGAATGAAGAGCTGGAGGTTTGTTCATGTTAATTGGGTCCCCTGTTATTTAGCTCTGGCCTTTCAAAAGCAAATACCCTTCACGGGGCCTCACACTTCTTTTACAGTATTTACAGTATCTGTTTTTATAGTGCACCTTACACAAATATCTTCAATGTACATTATTACACATCCACTTGCACTTCTAAATGAGACACACAACCAACACCAACTTAAAACCAATTGCATATACATGATAATGCTATCAAATCAATTTTCTTGAAAAGTTAAGACAGTGGGGCAAAAATCATCATCCAGAAATAAATATAACTTTTAAATAATTATCGCAATAAAATGTTGTCAAGTCATTCATTTCATGAAACATACATGTAAGGCCTGTGAAGTATTTTTTATGACTTGACAAATTGACTAAATGATGTATATGTGCTAAATATATATACTAAAACCAAAATACGGGGATTTATTCTACATTTATTACAGATAGATTACATGTTTCTGGTATTATCTTGTATTTTTTCAGAAAGAATTTATGAATAGACCTCTGTCACATGACCAAGGAACCGGCATCAAATTTTAATTTTCCCGGAAGTTACCCATGCGACTCGAAGGCGCACCGGCTCCACAGACTGAAACATCGCACTATGGCGTCGCTGTGAGGCTCCAGACACGACAGTTGTGTACATACCTAACCGGCAATCCGTCACCATCGACGCCTTGATAATGGACCTCCGGTCCAGAGGCTTTTTTCGGGGCCATCGGAATTATCAATAGTACTCCCGAAGTACGATATTGTTTGATTTTGGGCACTGTCACCTTTGCACGCCCGGGGATTTAAACAGAAGTGACAGGAGTAGCACTCGCCCCATCTGCCGGTTAGCTAACTAGCTCGCTAAGTCAGTAGCCAACAAGGGCATCAGTTTCCTTTTCGAGTAAAGGGCAAGGGAACTGCTATACAACTACTTTTGTAAACAGAGGAGTGACCAGGGGCTGATTTCCCGAGTTACCATCTAGCAACGCATTCACATTTTGTCCTGGTAAGAATAAAACCAATTTACGATGGAAATGCTAGCTTGCTAGTACACCCTAGCTTGGCTTCATTTTGTCTAACGGACTCTGGCTGGTTGAACAGGCCATGCCGGCTGTCAGTCCGCAAGGGATAGCAAGCTAGCAAGCCAATCTTGCTAATAATTCTGTTGAAACGATTGAATATTGATTTTATGTCGACAGTTAGGCGATTACGGGATCTTGAGGCTGTCTTTATAGTTGCTAAAATATATTTAAGCTAACGCTAGCTGAAATGACAGCTGGGATTGCTCGCTTCCGTGGCTAATCTTCATTGGGTCACCGTTAACATGTTAGGCTTCATGAGGCAGTGATAGTCATCTCTAACGCCGGCAGCTGTGTGATTTAACCGTAATGGAGCTTCTTCAGCTTATTTGTTGAGACCGAAACAATGACATTTCTCGACGGAAGCCCTCCTGTTCGTTAAAGTTACATTTTTATTTTTCTGGTTTCAGTTATTCGTGGAGCTTGCTGGGCCTGTAATCAAATAACCTCGTAGAACAGGGCTGGGCTAATCTGAGAGCTAATGTTGACCGACAATGGTTTACTTGTAACATAATCTATGTCAAGTATTGCAACATTGTTACTGCTGGCTTGCCATGTGTTGCTCTTATGATGTTTGTCGTAAACATGTTGTGTAGCCATAGTAAGTTTACGGCTGAGGTTTGAATATGTTAAGGTTAAATGTGGGCTCTTCGTTCAGCCACGTAGCGTAACTAAGCAAAATGTCTGTGACAGTGGGACACGTATCATTAGCCGGCTGTTAGCTTAACGTACTTGCTTCGGCTGGGAATGCTACCTAGTTAGCGGGCCAGTGAAAAGCCTTTTGTTCTAGAAGTTAACTAATACGAAACGGTACTCTTTTTCCAACCGTAATGTTACCTGTTGTATTTAATGAATGCTCATAATACTGGCTGACAGAGCAATATGGTAGCTTGAAGGAAGCATAGATGCTTTGCCCTAAAGAAGCATGGTATCGGCTAACAGCTAACATAACGCCAGTCCCTATGCCAGCAGGTGGATGGTGTGTGACACGTCTAATAGAAATATTGATCATTTGTTTTGCAATTATAATATTTTTGGAGGTGTTCTTGGATATTTTATATCTATATTCAGCATTGTAGTTAGTTTTGAAATGACTTAAGGCCTCAGGTCTGTTGTGAATTATTTGTATATTCAGCTAGCACTAGTGAGGAGCACTGAAGCCACTAGTAACACATGAACTTTGACCTGAAGTATCCATTTTCTTAAATTCACTTATAACCCTGGGTGATGACATTTATATATATATTAAAAAAAACTTGGAATATAATCCATAGACCTATTTCATTTTTACTGTTTGGTGAAATCATGTTCCTTGAGGAATCTGCTTTCATCTACGATCACCATCTGTCTTGTAGATGCGTTCTAAGGAACTGCGTCAAATTGCCCTTCTTTATTGCACCTTTTACTGCCTCAATAATTGATCATTTTGGGTGTTGGTTAAATCCAACAATTCCCTCTCAATCTGTTCAGAGCAAGAAATTTACAAATGATATTAACACTTAAGTGCTCATGAGATGGAAAACAAGAGCCACTAAATATACAAATGAAGAAGATTTTGGCAGGAAATGTGTTATCATAGGCGAAACTACCGACCACACCCTCACTGCCACGAGAGATGTTGCTACATTAAAAGGCTTCTGTATTCACCCTGTGTTGTCTTATACCTGACCTGTATGATTCAGATTGATGAAGATCTGCTGTACCATGGAATTTTGTGAAAGTTTTAAACTAAAATCAGTTTAATCTCAGCGCACCTGATTAAGAGGTCAATACTCACTTGTCTTTTTATTTAACACATATTTTTCTCTTAAATCTCAAAAGGCTGGCAACACAACGCCAACCTAATGCAGAACCATAAAAGAACGTGAAATGAACAAACCACCACAGCCTATAACGGGACCCACCTCTGTCCCAAACCCTGCCCCTTCCCCCGGATTGACACAGGTGAGAGACCTTGGTATCATGGAAAGGAAAATTACATGTGGTTAAATTTTGATCACAAGCAACTTTTGGTTTTTCTTTCTTTTTAAACAATCTCTCCACTTCAGGCCGCCTACGGACCTGGACAGCCCCCTTCTCTTGTTTTTGCCACAAATCCACAAATGAACTCCACACCACAGCCAAGACAGGTATTGTCCATACCATGTTTTAAGTTTTTCTCATCATATGAGAACCCCCCCCGTCTTTCACATAGACTCGTAATGCATCTTTTTCTGCTGCAGAGCTTTGGCTAAGTGGGTGTGGGTGTGGGTGTGGGTATTGCCATCTTTTTCCTGCGATTGTCAATCTTGACTTCTTTCAACTTTTTCTGATGTTCTCCCAGTTTGCTGCAGGGCCCCGTACTTTACACCAACAGGTACTAACACCCCTCAATTTATTCCTTACAAACCCTCTCTCCTTAGTGTAATGCATGATTTTAATTCATTTGAAACTTAGATGAGAATGCTGTAGTGTTGATATACCACTCATTGTCCTCAAGTCCACCAGGATTGAGTGCTGCAACTCACCAGCGGATGGGTACTGCGAAGATGTTAGTGCTATTGCTACTCAGGGTACTATGTTTTCTACTACTTTAAAAGTACTCATTCGTTCCATGAAATAAACTAAATAGTAATGCTAAATTGAATTAGCACTGATTTATTTTCTTATCTGTTGTGTTAATTATGTTTTCCACCCTTCAGAATTATCTGAATGAGCTGAATTGACTGTCACAGAGCTCTTATTAGAAAGAGTAGGCACGTCATGATCATCCTCTTTATTCATCAGAAAGGGAACTGAGACAGATGGCTGTCAAATTAAAAGGAAAAAAACCCCAATAGTTTCTTAGTAAGGTGTTGGGGCACCACAAGCTGCCAGAGCAGGTTCAGTGGGTCGTGGTACAAATTCTCCAAGTGCGTAGAACTCTACTTGAGTAACAAACAATATTCTTGTGAAAGGTACTCTGTTATTTGGTGTCTTGATGAAGATGGTGGTGGAGAACACCAACATCTCCCATGGATGGTTCATGTCACAATCACATTGTTTCCATGCTGTCAAACTATTCAGAGACTCTTGTATGTTGAAGCATCTGCATTCTTTACATTTCGACGCTAATTTCTTCAGGCTTTTCCTCTAATCTGGAGTTGGGAAGGATTGAGTCTGGTGAATCGTAAACAGACTTTTGAGAAGGACTGGATATTGAACCTGAATACATGTATAGCACTGAACAAGGTGTTTAACTCCTATGGAATATTAAAATGACTTTTTATTCCATACCACATATCAATACCCAAGACGTAAATGAAGTTGCAATTATTTTTTATGTTGAAAAACTGCTTTGAGTGTTAAAAAAAACAACAACAATGTGCTAAAACATCAAGCTGAAGAATCGAAACAAATAAGTTAAGCCACACTTTGGTATTTTTTTTAAATGTTATGTATCTATTTTGCATGTATGAAAATGCAACAGCTTTGAGGACTTATACCGATTATTTTTAATGCAAATTTAATTGTGTTCAAATTGATTTTGATTCGAATTGAAAAAGTGTTGTGAAGTAACCCATATCAGTAGAATGACCCATATCATTATCTTTGGGGTGGGGGGTACCCAGCCATACTCGTCAGCATCTGCGTATGGCCTGGTCCACCCCTAAATATAGTCTGAATGATCAGATCTCAATGCGTCCTTGGTCCCACCGGTACTTGCAGCTATCCACTTGTGATAGCCTCACCCAGGATGGATGGCATTACAGAGCAGAAAAGTGTGAGTACTGAAAGAGAGAGAGAAGAGGAGGAAGAGGAGGAGGAGGAGAGAACTGGCCCCGCTTCTCACGCATACAAAAGGCTGAAAGGGAATAATCGTTCATATACATAGAGAATAATGGAAATGCTTAGATGAATGCATTGATATTATAGCCAATGGAGAGCAGTGTTGATGAGGGAAAAGCTGCAAGGTCTATGTTTATTTAGCTGAAATAAACAGGAAATCTGTTTTCATAAATTCTCCAGTAACTAGAGCAGAACATAGTAACATCTAAACATGAATAATTTCACCTTGGAGCAAATTTAATAATTAAGTACCCATCCCCTCTCTTATCCTTCAAAAGCACTTTTATTTTTAAGGAGTTCTCTACAGGATTAAAAGCATCTATTCGTCTGATTCTTGTGGCACATATGGTCAGAGCTGTTGCATTTGTTTGCATTCAAAACTCCAGTCTTTATGATGATAGACTGTCACTTACGTCTTTTTGAAGTAAAGTTAAAAACTAGAACGATTGGCCTCAGGTGCTAATGTTAAGTATTACAAATGAATAATGTCTCATGAGAAAACGTCTGGCAGGTTTGTAATTGATAACATGACTGCAATACTATAATGGCTGAAGTGATTTGTGCATGCATGCACCAGCCCAAGCAAGCAGTGCTGAAATTAACTTTGACCTAAAATTCACTCGTGACCTGACGGGAGGTGATATGGTGGCCCTCTCTCGTATGGTGGAAATGTAACTCCATACTCTATCATCATGTTAGCAATTCTTACATATCACTATTTCTGTTTGGTCCATGTTGTTGTTGGGTTTTTTTGTAGCTGCAGTTTTTTTTATCGTTAATACATGAAGCATCATTGGATCATCTTATCAGTTTTTGAAGTTTCTGTTTTTTTGCGATCTGAAGCATTCTGATCTCACTGCCTACATTCGCCTGCAGCCCTGAAAGCGATTCTGTCCCACACACGATCCAACAGGACTTGTTCATCCGGACTTGTAGAGAATTGCATGTGTAGCTGTCATTGCTGGAGCTTGTTTATGGCTGAGAGATACCTTGCTGCCTGTCATACTCTTCCCTCACTCTCCTTGTAATCTCAGTCTTTTACATTGTCTCTAGTCCCTCATTTTCACCTTAATCTCACTCCCTCTCTTGCTTTCTGCTCGTGTTGTGCGGCTGAAGGGTGGATACAGGGCGTTACAGGTAACAGCTTTTCTCTTTGTCCCCCATGCCTCTGTGTAACTGTGTTGCAGGGACAGCTGAAATTCACCACATTTTAGTTATTTTCCCCATATTTACAGTTGTTCTAATGCATTTGCATCCAGATGCAGCTAACAGTGTGTGTGAGTGTGGTCCCACACACACACACACACACACACACACACACACACACACACACACACACACTTTACCTCAACTGCTACACCCTTTTAAAACATGGGTTAAGACCTCCGTGTTTAAGAACACCATATCCAGACGTAGAGCAGCATGTTTGTCCATGACCTGATTCACTCTTCATCATTCTTTGTCTTTGCTTTTACTGTGTCCTTCAGGGTTACTATCCGAACCGCCCGGCCATGGCCACCAGTGCGCCAAGAGTCCAGACGAGTAGTGGCCCTCGACCTGTTGGACCTGCTCATGTCTATCCACCAAGTTCCCAGATGATGATGATTTCCCAGCAGCAGTTGTCTTTCGCTGGCTCCCCTCAGGGCTACTTCATCCCCCCTGGACAGGTTGGTTCAAATTATTGGTCACAATTGATCAAAAATACACTCATATTACCATCGGACCTGTCAGCCTGCTGAAATAATTCAGTTTTTCTGCTCGTAATTCTGTCATTTTAACATTAGTATGGCATCAGTCACTGTTCAAAGTTGGTCAGTTCAGTTTTCAGGCGTGTGGCTGGTTGCTTGTCTAGTGTGTTGTGCTGCCATGGTGGAATTTGGTATTTAATGAGTGCACACAAGCAAATACATAACCACTTATCAAGAAGCAAAATACTTCAGACAGAAAATGTATTTTTTTTTTAAAAGGAAGAGGCTGTTCTTGAGACATATTGAGTTCCACCCAGCTAGGAGTTTGTTTTTGATTTTTATCCTCAACAAAATGTCACTAAAAGGGAGGTTGTGTGAAACTCTGGGTTATATTATATATATTCTGACAAATGATATGATGTTGTGCTACGTTGATGGCATCGGTAACCAGACCTCTCACAATTTATTTGTCCCTCCATTGTGGTTGTTTCTGACCCTTTATTTTGTTTCTGCAGTACCGGGCCCCATATATGCCACCTACTCAGCAGTATCCTGTGACCAGTGGTACAGCGGGCTTCTATCCGGGAACTAGCCCTGCTGAATACCCTGCCTATGGTAGGGGTACTTTACTTGCTTCAGAGGAGTGATAAACCCCAATTTAACTATGATATTCTGTCTAAAGTTGAAGCATCTAGAATGAGTCCATTTCCAGTTACACTCCCACCTCTTAACCCATATGGTAGTGTTGAGTGTGTGTCGTGTTTTTGTTTTGTTTTTTTTTGTTTGTTTTTTTTGCTTTGGTGTGTGTCTTTCTGGATCATAACACTGCTGGATGTGATGAACTGCCAGTTGCATGTAGTCTGGCTTTTTTTTCTGCTTCGGCCTGTGTTCTTTCTATCTGCAGTCTCACCTGACACTGCCTTACAGGTTCCATGAAATGGTTTTTAAGAGCAGCATCTTGTTTTGTTCTTGCACACAAAAAACAGGGACCTAAGTCGAATATTCATAATATTTTTTAAAAAAAATTAAAAAAAAAGGAGAAGAAGCTGGACAATGACTTCAAGAGACAAAATATGAGAGGGGTTGCTGGATCCAACTAAAACCCAAATGGTTTATTCACATCCCTGACTGCAACATGGTTCAGTGACCAGAACTTTTAGCATTACAGGGAGAAAAGTTAGATTTTGATTTGCAAAACAATAGAAGTCATCATATTTTGGCATGAGAGAACAAGGTGCAGCCAGGCTCCTTTTTTCATTTCATGGGACCTTCTTAACACCCTGCTTCCTCTGAATCCTCTCAATAACTCATTCTGCATCTGTCTCTTCCTGTCCTCTTTCCTTCCTTCCTCCCTCTCCCATCCCTCACTCCCTCCTTCTCCCTTTGCTGCGTTGGTTCAGAGCCCTCTCTTGCTGCGAGGGAGAGGCGGGGTGGTGGGGGGAGAGGCGGCGGGCGAGAGAACGGCCGTCTCTCTCTCCACGGTGCTCCCCTCACCTCCCAGCGCTACCCTGGTGAGTAGTGTATGTGCTTGTGTGTTGGTCAGCAGGCTTCTGTGGCAGTTCCTGTCTCTAATAGCGTTCTAAATGTATGTTCTTTTGATTTTTGAATGACACACACATACTTGCTGCAAAGCGAAGGTTGCATACATAAGGACTGTTTTTTCTCCTGGGGCTGCTTTCATTTTTTTCGAGGCTAAGAATCAAGCACTTGTGGTCATTAGAGAGAATGTCGAATTGTGCGGTGGATTAATTAAATTTTAACAATTCAGAGCACATAATTTAACATTCAGTCATGAAGAAGACAGACATCAATCAGTATCAGTGCTTTAAACTGCCCTCCACTGCTGGTTGAAAGACAAGCGGCTGCTGTTTCAGTAACTATGATTAAGAGGATTTTTAGGATTCACAGCAAACAAAACTCCAACCAAACATTCCAGCTACATATAGACGGCTTTCATTCCTGCTGCTAGGTAACACTTTGCTGAGGACAAAGCAGTTGAAATGCTGCTTTTCTGTGTCTATGCTGCCTAAAAAGCAGAGTCTTGATTTCCTTGACATGATTATTGTCCTAGTCCATCCATGTTGTCCATATCATAGAGATCTTTGGCTCCTACCGAACTACTGCATGCTTATTTGCAAACTTTTATTCATCCTCACATAGGACAGCAGCCTTTGAAGGAGCTCTCCTCTGATATCAATGTAGAGGATGACACAGAAGCATGCTAGCAGATATGTTTGGATAAAATGACAGCTAATATGGAAAAATTGTTAACCTAATCCTTGCTTAGTAACATTAATACGTCAAAAATTAAATCAAAATCTAAGCTGTTACTTGTACTGGTTGGTATGAAATCCTTTTTAAATAGTTTGAGCGACAGCCTTGGGAGGATGCAGCCCCTGTCAATGAGCCAGTCAGACATGCTTTTTACTGTACACCCACAGTCTTTCTTCAGAGGTTTTCATAACAACAAAACATTTTTGTTTTTAAGCGCAGGATTTTTGTCATGTGAATCCTGGATGTCTGTTTTTTTTAATCATAACTGTATGAAATAATGCATTTTTTTAAGATAATGTTTTTTGTCGTTGTTCCATTGTGACCCTACAGCAGGAGCATACTATCCAGCTCAGCCACAGTACTCTCCATCTGTCCAGCCTGCCACAGTCATGATCAACCCCGCTCAGCAACAGCAACAAGCTCCGCCTCCTCAGCAACCACCGGCACAGTCACAAGGCCCACCAAAGAGGGAACGTAAACCGGTAGTGTGTCCCAACAAAAGGGCAGCGGACCTCTTTTCTGAGGTCAAAAAAATTTGAATGGAGAGAAAAGTGTATTGTCTGTTGAATGTGGAACTTTCCCTTTTACCTGAAAATGACAATAGTTTTTATGATGATGGGTTGCTGCTATAGATCAGTAGTGGCAGGATGGTTACATACGGTTGCATTTTAATGTTGGATAGGTGTTAAGCTGAAACTAAACCCACATTTTCCCTATGTCCTAATAGATTAGGATACGAGACCCCAATCAGGGTGGACGAGATATCACAGAGGAGATCATGTCAGGTGGAAGATCCACCTCAACACCGACTCCCCCGCAGGTAAGAATCTAATTGTGGTGATTTGTTTTCAAACTCTGATATGAGTCAAGCATGGTGCTTAGAAACTCCCACAGTTTGACAGAATTATATGACTGATGGTGAATGTTGAATGCCAGTTGTGAGCTAAGGGTATAGTTTTAGAAATGTTCAGCTCTTACCTGATTTGAGACGCTTGTGGAAAGTGAAGATAACAGCTGAGATGGGAAGCGTTAGAACTGCTGCAACTCAAGTTATTTGGTTTATCAGTTCATCTTGACATTGGTGAGCAGCATCTCTTCTTTTGAAATACGACAGGATGTGTTCAATTTAAATGTCAATTTAGCCTCTTCTGCAGAGCTTTTAGTATCTTCATGCCCTCAGAAATCTGTTTGAAGAGGTGCTGCAACTGAATACTGTATCTGTCCCTGCATTGCTTGTGCCAACATAGAAATGAATGGCATATTGTTATGATTCCACATCAAAGTATTGAAAGGTTTGCAATAAAAACAATTTTACAAATTGTTGCAGAGATATCTAGTACAAGAATATGCTGCAGATGTGTACAGGTGTGTCTGTGTTTGTTTTGGAGAGCGTGAGATCTGGGTGGGCCCAAAAATAGGAAATCAATGTGCAGATTTTATTGTGGCGGGTGCAAGTTCACTCCTGTTGCCTATAGAAGACAGACAAAATATTGAAATCACATTTCATATAACACACAGTACAACTGTATTACAAACAAAAGTTTGATTCATAAAATGTTTTGATTAACTCCTTACCAACACGATAAAACTGAACTGAAAATGATGGGCCTTGCAAAGTTTTAATTTCAGGGAGCTGATGTCAGATTTTGGGTGTGTGTTTCTGTGCGTACCTGCAGCAAACAGTTGTGGGTTTTTGTCACTCTCAGCATTTGTTGAATTCTGTGATTCCAGGCCTCCATATCGGACGTGGGTCCAGCGCAGACAAACGGTGAAGTTATACAGCCTGCCGCTACAGTTGTGAGACGAGGTGAGTGCAGGCTTACTGATGACAGAAGCAAGCAAGGTGGCTGTATCCAATTTTGCCCATATTTTCTATGGATATGACACTTGGCTAGTAATTTTCCTCATCTGCAAGATGGCGGTGCTTCAATTAAGACCAAAAAAGGTCCCAAAGGTCCCACGCCCCTTGTACTAAGGGCCACTGCATGTTGGCTTAAATTTGCTGCTGAAGTTCAGCTTAAACTAGTCCACCGAAAGTAAATCCTCCAGTTGAGAAGAATTAAGCTACCCACATCCCCACAGTGATGGTCTCTCAGTGAGAGTCCACTTGTCTTCTACTTGGGATGTAAAGGTTGAGGGTTCCAACTCTTAGTTATGCAGTTCAAATTGCTAGCAGTACAAGCTACTATGTTTCTTGAGTGTGTGCCCAGGTCAGATGAGGTTAAAGGGTTACTCGTATGAACCATAAATATATCTGGTAAGTGTTAATGTTGCACAAAATGTGAAACCAGAGGCAAACCAACGAGCTTGTCCTCACATCAACAGTCCGATTTGATATTTTTAAACAAGCATTTGAGACATATTAAAAAAATTATTGAAACTGATGTATAGTATGAGTTTATTTAATGTGTTTTCACACCCAGATGACGCAGAGACTCCTGCTAGTGTTGAAACCCCACCACCTCCTGTCACAGCAACCCCCGAGCCTGTGCTGGAGGCCAAACAGGAAACGGACATCCAGAATGTGCCGCCTACTGAATTAGCTGCACAATCTGTAGCCCCTATCCCAGCTTCTGAGGTGCCAACCCCTCTGGAAAAGGACCAGCTGTCTCCCACTCCCCTCCCTCCTGCAGCAACTTCCACCACTACACCTGCTGTGGCAGTAAATAAAGTTGATATTGTAGTTGGTGACACAGTAGATGCTCCTGTTGGGCCTTCAGCACCACCGGCAGCACAAGAGGAGGAACCAGAGGCTGACCCTTCCCCATCTGGGAAGGAACCAGAAAAGGAAGAGAAGTCAGAGGAAATGACAAAAGTGGCGCCAGAGCAGGCACCTAATGATGAGCCAGAGCCTGAAACTGAGGTTACAGCAACACCAGCCCCTGTTGATGTGGCAGAAGAAGAAACACCTACAAAGACAACATCCGAAGAGTCGCCACCTCCACCCTCTGCACAGGATCCTGCTGCTCCATTGATCCAAAATGCTGCCCCTGACCCTGAACCCGAACCCACACCAGCTGAACCAGCAGAGCCTCCTCTTTCCAATGGCCTTCCTCAGGAGGTTGAGGAACTGTCTGAGGATATGGCATTTTCAGACACTACACCACTTGATAAGCCAGACGCTTCTCAATCTCAGGAATCAACACCTGTGGCTAAAATGGCAGCGCCAGCCCAGGCGGAGGAGAAGGAGGAAGAGGGAAAGGCAAAAAGTGAGAATGTCCCTCCTTCCTCTGTTGGCGGCCCAACGGAAGAATCTGCTATGCAAGGTAGGTCAAGTCGTTTCCTCCTTATGATTTTGTTACATGTTCAGCTGTGTGTAAGATATTAATGTCAGTACATTGGGTGTTTTTTTGTTGTTGTTAGCTGCTACATCTGTGCCAAAGAAGAGGAGGAACATGAAGGAAATTAAAAAAAAGGAGGCAATTGGAGACCTACTGGATGCCTTCACAGAGGTGTGAACATGAATTTAAAAAAAAAACAACAAAAACTGGTCCAGACTGGGTTGTTATTGATACTCCGTAACCTGTCCTATTTTGTTTGCTCCAGGACCAGGAGGCCAAGCCTGCCTCTGAGCCCTCGTCCACTCAGGCTGACCCCATACCTGTTGCTCCAGCGGAACCCCCCGCTGAGGTTGCAGATGAGACCTGGGAGGAGAAAGAGGACAAGCAGAATGCAGAACCTGACAGGCCTACCCCCACACCTGATTCAACTGAGAAGAAGTACCAGTATAAAGAAGGTCAGTTATGGCCCACAACCCTCAGTAAAAGTTCTGTTAACACATTAATGTCCAGTTGAGTGGTAACAAATGGTCTTCTTATGTATAGGTGTGTTGAAATGCTGTCGTTAGCCAACACCATAGAAAACAAAAACAGAATGACATTGCATTTATGGACACATCATTTTATGTACACTTTTTTTTTTATTTTGTACAAATGTATTGGGACAACACATTTGTTTATGATACAAATCAGCATTGGCAGGGTGGAATGACAAGTTGATGAAACCAGCTGTCATTGATCTCTCAGAGCAATGGAAGCCATTAAACCCAGAGGACAAGAAGCGGTATGACCGTGAGTTCCTCCTCGGCTTCCAGTTCAGCAGCGCCAGTATGCATAAACCTGAGGGCCTACCTGTCATCAGTGATGTGGTTCTGGACAAGGTAGGTGTATTTTGTTTTCCTCTTGAGCATGAAAGGCAGCTTCAGGTGCACTTGTACCATCCTGCTCTGCTAAAATCTAAAAATAGAAGTCATATAATTTAATTTTTTTTTTTTTTACTGTGTTTTACTCTGCTTTTTTCAGGTAGTTTTTCTCCATTTTTTTCTCATAATTTTGTGTTATAAAAGTTGATCGCTACTGCCTTAAGTTCTGAACATGTTGCACCGTCTATTGTGGGAACCCTTACTTTCTATGTTTAGATTCTGTAAGATTAGCATGAAAATCCAGTAAATAAACACATAATATAGAAAAACAGATGTAGATGGATTGTCTTCCACTGAATAAAGCAAGAAATCTCTGTTTAGTGCAGTTCTCTGAAAAATTGAGGGAATAAAAATAAACAGGATCTCAAACAAAAAATTCAAGTTGAAAATCATCCTTGATATGTATTTTCTGCAGTTTGTGGAGAAAAAAATGACATAACATGGTCAGTGGACACACAGGAACAAGGAAGAATTATTTTGTTCCTGTATCTTAAGGTTAACAAGACACCACTGCGACCTCCTGATCCAGCCCGACTGATGAGTGTTGGGCCTGATTTTACTCCTTCGTATTTGGGGAACCTTGGCAGCCGATCAGTTGGAGGATCACGTGGACCTGTAAGTTTTGTTCATACACCAAGTGTTTGGAAGTGTTCATGAATCAGGGTTCAGCCAAAATCCTAACAGGTTGAAAAAAGTTCTCTCGCCCTTGAATATACTTGCCTGCATGCTCTTAAAAGCTGTTTAAATGCTTCAGGAAAGATATGTTTATCATTTCTGGTTTAATCTAATAATTAAAATGATGCAAATTGTTTTAATATAGCTGTACTTTGTTCCTTTTCTTTTTTTTCTCCAAATGTCCCTGTCTTGTAGCCCCCTGGGATTCGTCGTTCTCAGCAGGGTCCGCGGAAAGAACCCAGGAAAATCATCAGCAGCATGTCCCTCAATGATGACGTGCAGCTCAACAAAGCCGAGAAGGCTTGGAAACCCACTGTGAAGAAGTCTTCTCACAGCCGCGGTGAAGAGGAAGCAGAAGAGGATTCCTCTGAGCAGTCCAGCACTCAAGAACTGTTCAAACGTCTGCGCAGTATCCTGAACAAGCTGACGCCGCAGAAATTCCAGGAACTCATGAAACGGGTGAAAGAGTTGTCTATAGACACAGAGGAGAGGTTGAAGGGAGCGATTGACCTCATATTTGAGAAAGCCATCTCAGAGCCCAACTTCTCTGTGGCCTACGCCAACATGTGCCGCTGCCTTATGGGGGTAAGTCAAGTGATTGAATCTCTGCCTGGTTTTTTTTTTTTAATTATCATTGGCTCCAATGATGACTTAAATTTTGTGCCACGTGTCTGGGCCACTGAGTACTTATGATGGTATTGAGGAACTGAAGGAGCACCCTTACATTACTACTTCTTTTCTGTTTAACAGTTGTCAAACATTTAAAAATTCCTAATTGTTGTCCATGTTTCCATCTCTCAGTTGAAAGTCCCCACCTCAGACAAGCCTGGAGGTTTTGTGAATTTCCGCAAACTGCTGCTTAATCGCTGCCAGAAAGAGTTTGAGAAGGACCAGGATGACGATGAAATCTTTGAGAAAAAGCAAAAAGAGATGGAGGCTGCCAAAGATGTAAGTTTGTTTTTTTTAATTGTATTCATCTCACCCGCAACATTTTATTTTATTTTGTTTCAGTATGGATTTTTATGGACTTCTCAAAAAGCGGCATGTTTTTGTATAAATGCAGACCAGAGCTTGAGGTGTTCCATTAATGCCTCCGATTACCCCTAAAATATGAGATACTCTAATTCTCCTTCATGCCAACACTACAGTTCTACCTCCCAAATTCATCCTGAAATTTCCCACAACTGCACTGTAGGAAACGTTCTCATGTTCTGACCAAGCTGACGATGATGACCCCCACATACTCTTGTGTCTGCCCACAGGGAGAGGAGCGTGAGCGCTTGAGGATAGAGCTGGAGGAGGCCAGAGACCAGGCCCGACGCCGCTCTCTGGGTAACATTAAGTTTATAGGTGAACTCTTTAAGCTCAAGATGTTGACGGAGCCCATTATGCACGACTGTGTGGTGAAGCTACTAAAGAACCACGATGAAGAGTCACTGGAGTGCCTCTGCAGGCTGCTCTCCACCGTTGGCAAGGATCTGGACTTTGAGAAAGCCAAGGTATTAAACTATGGACCACAGCTGCTTGAAATTATTTAAAAAAAAATGAAAAATTCAGTGTCTCCTAAAACTTTTGACCAGTTGAGTACATGTGGTTTTTGTTTTGTTGTTGTTGTTTTCTGAACTTGTTGTGTCTCTCGTCAGCCCCGTATGGATCAATATTTCAACCAGATGGACAAAATCATCAAAGAGAGAAAGACGTCATCCAGAATCCGCTTCATGCTGCAGGACGTCCTGGACCTCAGAAAGGTAGCTATGTAGTCATCTTTAGCAGCACATACAGATGGATGATGGATTAAAGACAAAGAAACAGGAAGTCTCTCGTATACAGTCAGTCCACCATATAAAGTATAATGATGTCCCTAAGGGCTCTTCGTAGGAATCTCGAGGAGCCATTTCTCCACTCACTGTTCTTCATTTTTGATGAAGAGAAACCTGAAAGCCAGTCTCAGCTTGGTCAGGATTAAAGTTTGTATTGGATTAAATCTTGTTTACAGATAAACTCAGCATTACTTGTGCATTCCTTGAGACTTTTCTCAGACTGCAGCTTAATTTGCATTTTATTAGCTTACCAAAGTAGAGCCACCTCAGAGCTGCTTTAAAGTTAAGAATTTGTCCTTATGATTTTTAAAACCATTTTTACATTACCAATAACCCAGTAGTCAGATGGAGGTGAACAGAGAGGCGGATTCGAATGCACAGAACAGAGAATGAGTGATTGCATTATCGTTACTCTTCATATGTCGAGAATCCAAATTTAATGGCTGGAGGAACATCACCCACCCTAACAATCTGTTTGGAATTTTGATAAGTGGGTTAACATGTAGAAAAACGATGGGAGTTTATTGACATTGAAGAGTGTCAGAATATATCCAGAACCTACACGGGTTGTAAAATACTGCAGAAACCAAACAAGAGCGAGCACTTGCTTTTCCAAGCTGAATATTTGACAAAAACTGTGTCTGTTCCTGACGTTTGCACTAGAGAGTCGTTCAAAAGAATGAGCTCGCCCGCAAACACATAATAACTTAATACTGCTTGTAACTGTGGGACGTTATGTGTTGGAACTGTTTTCAGATCATTTATGTCCATCTGCTCTCTGTGTCTTAGAATAACTGGGTGCCTCGTAGAGGAGACCAAGGCCCAAAAACCATCGACCAAATCCACAAGGAGGCCGAGATGGAGGAACACAGGGAACAGATAAAGGTCCAGCAGCAGCTCATGTCCAAAAAAGAGGGCGGAGGCAGAATGGGAGGGTCCATGGGGGGTCGAGGACCTCACACACCTGGAGGTGGCCGGGGTAGCCAGCCTCAGGATGAGGGGTGGAACACAGTGCCCATCTCCAAAAACAGACCCATCGATACCACGCGCCTTAGCAAGATCACAAAGGTAAAGTCCATCTCCTTTACACTTGAAGTCTGTGAAACATTTGCCGCCAAACTTGAGGTCCATATTGTGTAACCTGAGGTCTTGAATGTAGTGTTAAACATTTAAGTCTCTGTTTTGTTTCTGGTGCACAGGAGGAATGCCTGTCTTACACACGTACTCTGCTAAATCCAGAGTTTTAGACTCTGCCTTTCTGACCTGATTAGTCCCTATTCATGTCTGTAATTTGAAATCTTGTTTTTCCAATAGCCTGGTGCTCTGGACCTCAACAACCAACTGTTGGCTCCAGGGGGCAAAGGCATGTGGGGCAGCTGGGGTAAAGGCAGCAGTGGAGGAACTGGAGCTAAACCAGCCAGTGGGGAGCAGGGTAAAACACCTTTGAAAAGACACTGTGATCTGACTCATTTTTCCAGTTGGGGTGCTAATCTTAATCTTCCCGTCGGTCTAGAATCTGGTCGTCCAACTACCAGCACCCTAAACCGCTTCTCGGCCCTGCAGTCTGGTTCACTGCTGTCATCTGACTCTGATCGCAGAGTTCCTCAGAGGTATTAACAAGATTTTCTCACCACATGAGATTTCTCTCCCATTGATTCAGTCACTTTCCTTTTGTTGTTCTGGTTCTCCTACAAACAGAACATTTCCAAACGTTAAATTAGAATCTGTGAGAAGTGACATCTATGAGTATTTCCGGAAGGTTTTCATTTGATGTGTATATTTTATGAGAATCTGTCCCTGTCAGATAATATCAAACAATCTTATGAGTGCATCTAACGATCTGAGATCTAATTTGATGGTAGAACATACACAGTATTATAAAGGAGTCTCAACCCTCAGGTCCAGCTCGAGCCGTGAGCGTGGCGGTGACAGAGACAGGGTGGATCGTGACAGGGACCGGTTTGATCGATTCGATCGCAATGAGGGACGAGACGGTCGTGATGACCGAAGCAGTCGGAATCAGGTCACCAAGAGAAGCTTCAGCAGAGAGTCGCAGGACCGCAGTGGGCGAGGTGGTGACAGCAGGGCCTCCAACGAGCCTGTGCGTCGTGTGGCCAGCATGACTGATGACAGGGACAGAGGCAGTCGGGATAGAGGAAGCCGAGACCGGGGGAGCCGAGACCGGGGAAGCCGGGACAGAGGACCTAGCAAAGACCTGACAGGTATGAGCCCAAAACAAGTGTAGATTTCACATGGATGGAACTGGAGAAAGATGTTCTGGATAAATCAGGATGCAGAATGAAGGAATGAGCCCTACCGGTATATTCATTTTTTATATTGTGTGTTTTCTCAGTCAAGCGTGAGAGTGCCCCCACACCTCCTCTCTCTCTTCCAAAACCTAACTTGACTGAAGAGGAGATAGAGAAGAAGACGAATGCCATCATTGAGGAATACCTCCACATCAATGACATTAAGGTACAAACATGGCACAGTCTATCTAAGCTTTTAGGGGTGGAGGGTGTCATCCCTCCCATGGAGACTCTCTGTATCTTTACACCTCTGACACACTTTTCTATTGGCATGGATGTAAGAAAATGCTGGGATTATGAAACTATTTCTTCTTCTGGTGCTATAGGAGGCATTACAGTGCGTGGCAGAACTCAACAGCGCCTCTCTGCTCTACGTGTTTGTGCGGAACGGTGTGGAGTCGACACTTGAGCGCAGCACCAGCGCTAGAAAGCACATGGGCCTGCTGCTTCACCAGCTCATCAAGGCTGGGACGCTGCCCACACAGCAGTACTATAAAGGGTGAGGAAAAACTCCAACGATTTGTAGTTGCAGTGCATTTCTAATAACTTCTAAAAGACTAATGTGACGCATATCAAAGAAAAGAATGTGCTTTTAAAGTTGGTCTGCTCTTTTTGGGGGCTGCAGGCTACAAGAAATTCTTGAGGTAGCAGAAGACATGGCCATAGATATTCCTCATATCTGGCTCTACCTGGCCGAACTCATCACCCCCATGCTCCCTGAGGGAGGCATCCCTATGGGACCGCTGTTCAGGTGAGTGCTGGATGTCATGACATAATGATACGATTGGATAAAACATTGATTGACAACAATTTCAGCAGGTCTAAGATGAGTATGGGTGTAAGATCCAAGGTATCAAGATTATCAAGCATGCTATTTACTAATGAATGCCTAACAGAGCACCACCACTTTTACTTCCTGAATGAATCAAATTAATAGCATACCTAAGGTTTTCTGGTTCCCCCCCTTGGAGCCATTCAGCTGTAGGACATGACTGGATCACCTCCAGTGGGCAGTATCTGAGAGACGTCTCGTCCGAGAAATTTCCCAACAATCATGACCTCCAGTGATTTCAAGAAGGCCGTTGATGGAATCCACCCATCCAGTCCTCTATAATCTGAGAGTATACAGCATTCCTTTTAAACAAGTGCTAGGTAAGCCAGTCGAAGGAGCCCACTTGAGCCAAGGTTAACTCACCTGATGGCGAGGAACACCTTCACTACATCGCTGATGTGCTGCAGGCTGACAGTCTCACTCCCTAGCCCTTAATTACTCCCCTCAGCCATTAAGGGAGGCCATCTATGGATGGGGAAAGGAAATGGATTTCTCCTGGTTGCACTCGTCATTTACCAGTTACATGGTTAGTTCAGCTGGGTGACACTACGTTGTTACCATAGCTGGTGTCACTGTGCTGCTGATGTCCCTGTCAAGGAGTCCGACTTCAGCTGAACCCCCGAAAAACTTAGGTTAAGACTGCAGTTCTCCTACTGCACAAAGACCTTCATCGTGTTGGACACAGTTGGGTGTAACAGGAATGGAGATCCTCAGACAGGGCGTGTCCCAGAAGAACAGAAGGAAGACCTCCTGTACATCAGTGCCTTGATTCTTATCTTGGCTCAGTCAGAAAGCAGATTGCCTGGGGGGTTCTGCAAAATTGGAAAATCTGGAAGTCTTAGCTCGATAATGGCACCAGATGTCCTAATTAGATCCCCCAACCACCTCAGCTATTTATGAGGTGAAGGAGCAGTGTCTCAACTCTGAGCCCCCTTGGACATCTCATCTTTTTGTACTATTCCAAACTAGAGCCTGTAGTTGAGCCTTTAATGTGAATCAATCTGTAAACCAAGAGCTTTGCCTTTGGGCCACAAGTCAGTCTCCCATCTGCATCCATCCCCCGACAGCTTTGATACTCCACCCAGTAGATTCTGTTGAACTCGTCTGAAAAACGACGCAGCTATAATGTTGTTTGCTACCAGTATGACTAAACTAACATTGTTAGGTTAACAAACAAGAGTATGAACAGGTGAAAAGCTGAACTGTTTAAATCGTGTCTTCAGGGAGATCTCCAAGCCTCTCGTGCCTCAGGGGAAGGCTGGCGTGCTGCTGGCTCAGATCCTCCAGCTGCTCTGTAAAGAAATGGTAAGTTTTCATGAACTGATGTACATTTCATTGCAATCAAAGGCGGTTCTTGACTTACATCCTGCTTTACATTTAAAAGGAGAGTTCCATGTTCATTATTTTAGTTTCACTGGGTTGATTTCTCTTCACTAGACTCCTAAAAAGGTTGGCATCATGTGGACCGAAGCTGGGCTCAAGTGGAGTGACTTCTTGTCCAAAGAAGACGATGTTGACAAGTTTGTCACTGAGCAGGTCTGCAAGAGGAACAGCTTCAAATTTGAATAGCATGGGTGACCAGTTCCTGAATAATATTTTCAAGCTACTTTGTATCATATTTCAGAAAGTGGAGTTCACAACAGGAGAGGTGATGGAGGCAAAGGAAAGCGGTCAGAAGAAGGTGATGAGCGGCGAGGAGCTCAGCAAAAAGCTGGACGGGCTCCTGCATGACAAGGCCAACAACCAGCGGATCAGAGACTGGATGGAGGTGCGTGTTAATCAGGAGTCTGCATTAACCTTCCCACCACCGTTCTTCTGTCTGTGACGTAACATAAACACAGACGCTGAGTTTGGTGTCTTCATGTGCGTGCGTTGGTTCTGTCTTCCTCCGCACATCAGGAACTTGCACGTTCAGGTTAATTGGAGTCTAAATTGACGGTAGATGTGAATGGTGGTCTGTCAGCCTTGTGATGGACTGGCGACTTGTCCAGGTTAGCCCCCGCCTCTCACCCAGGGAGAGGTGGGATTGGCACACCTTTGACACTTGGCCACATGTTTATGCACTGACCAACACAGTCCGGCCAGCACTTAAAACACACACACACACTCTCACACTCTCACACACCTTTTGCAAGGTCTTGTTTGAGTCTTGTCTAATTTAAAGCCTCCTCTGTGTTTCAGGCTAACTTGGATGAACCCCAGACTACGTCCAACCAGTTCGTGCGAGCGCTGATGATGTCAGTGTGCCAGTCTGCCATCATATGTACGTATGAGTCATGAGAAAAGAGAACTCTCTGATTTATGACTGCAGTTGTACTCAAATATTAGTCATAGCTGTAGGTCAGGATAGAGCAGCAGAAAGATTCCATCAGTTGTCAGACTACTTTGCTGCCCTTGACAAGAATATTAAGATTTATTTGAGTGTGACCAAAACTTGCCAACTGGTTTCAGGTGACAACCCCTACAAGGTGGACGCAGGACAGATCAAGCAGAGAGCTGATCTGCTGCAGAGGTACCTCAGTGATGAGCACAAGGAGCTGCAGGCACTCTACGCCCTCCAGGCTCTGATGGTGCACATGGAGCAGCCAGCAAGTGAGTGTTGTCCTCCCCATTTGTCTTGGAGGGTGGGAGGAGCCTTGGGTTACCATGAAAAAAATAACACTTTAGGATCAGTGTTCTCATGTCTGACAGTGGCAGTTATTTATCAAGCTCAACCTCAAACAAACCTCTCTGCTCTCCATCCTCATCAGTCCAACATCAAATAAGGATACCAGCTAGACACACTTATGTTCAGTAGCTGAAACTCTTCAGAACTTCTTTTATGTCTTGTACGAAGAGGGTTGGCCAGTGTTGCTGGGTAAAAGCTAGTCTCTCTTGAACATCAGTTTTAAGCCGGGTTGAATTTACACTCCCCTTCAGTATGAGAGACGGCTGCCTAGCTTTACACAATTTAGCCAACAACTCGGAACGAGGATTCTAGGTTTTGTTTGTCTTGGTTTGTGATCTCCTCTGTTTTTAAGAACAGCTTGCTGGTGCAGGGAGTGAGGCTGCACTGGCTGCCACATTAGGGTGCTACTGAAGAACAAACAACCTTGCATTTTGCTAAGCAGCAACTATGTTGCCCCAACATCTAAAGGTTGAAGTGTGGTGTGTGTTCAAGTTGCACTGCTGATAGTCATTGTGTTGGCAGGTTTCAAATGTGGAAATATAGAATCCTCATCAGAGGTCCAGGCAAATACACCAGTGAAGCACAGATACCTCCATGTTGTATTTCAGTACAGTACTTAAGTTTACCACTTCTACGTCTGTGTGTCTGACACAGTAACTGAATTCATGTGGAATAAAATTCCACGTAATGATTCAAGTCAGGGGAAATTTACAAGAGTGGGATCTACATTGTCTTGCTATCTCCCTGCAGACCTGCTGCGGATGTTTTTCGACGCCTTGTACGATGAGGACGTCATTAAAGAGGAGGCCTTCTACAAGTGGGAATCCAGCAAAGACCCTGCGGAGCAAACAGGCAAAGGTGTTGCCTTGAAATCCGTCACTGCCTTCTTCACTTGGCTCCGCGAGGCGGAGGAGGAGTCTGACAAGGAATAAAAGACTGGACTGAAAGCTGCCGCGACCCCCCCCCCCCCCCCCCCCCCCTCGAGCCAGGCGAGGGCTTTGCAGGCGGCTGTGGATTTGTGGACAATTTTGCCAGAGAGGCAGACTCAAATAAATCCTCAATGAGGATAAATCTTTATTGTTTGTCTTTTCTTGGAGGGTTGGGCTCAGAAAACAATCATTTCTCTCTACCTTCCCTCTCGCTTCCTCATGATCCTCCTCACCTGCTTGTTACAGCAAGTGTCCTCATCATAAACGAAACTTGAAAACTGATCAGCAGGATGCTTGTGAGCGAGGTGGGACGTCACTACAGAACTTACTACAAACCAACTGGCTGCTTTCTATGGTTCTAGATGATTCTGTTGCCTAACATCTATCTGACCTGCAAGAATAATCAGCTAGTGGATGTCACCCCCCGCCATCACGTGTGTTCAGTCCTGACACAACTCGTCTCTGTCCATTACCGGAGTGTGCA
The DNA here is from genome assembly GCF_037954235.1 of Aulostomus chinensis. NCBI lineage: Eukaryota > Metazoa > Chordata > Actinopteri > Syngnathiformes > Aulostomidae > Aulostomus > Aulostomus chinensis. The sequence continues at coordinate 18,438,377 of NC_141324.1, forward strand.
GCATGACTGAAGTGTTTCTATTAATGATACCGAGGACGAAATCACAATGGACAAAATGTACGTTACTAACTAACCATGAATTGATGGGTGGAGTTTTAAAAGCTTCTCTATTTTCTCTTCCTTTCCTATCATGGGACTTACGGAGTTGACCTTTGACCTTGACTACTAGGGGGTGATCTTAATGCTTCCTCTAAGCCATCCTCCTCCATCCCCAGTAGTGAACCACACTGACTGACTTCATCTTTACCTCTTCTATACGTACACCTGTCAGACACTTAATGACCCAATCACCATTAAAACTTGAAATCCACAGAAATTGACTTGATGAAATATATAAAGTTAAAGCAGAAACTATCCGAAAGCCTTTTCTACTTTAAGTGGAAACTCATTTCAGGAGCATTCTGTACATATATAATAATAATTAAAAAAAAAAAAACTTACTTTTTTTTTCAGTTTTATTTTTCAGAAACTATAAATTGCTGAGGTAATGCAGTGTATCCTTTTCCAGCAGAAGCCGCAGTTGTCCAGATGCAGAGAGGTGCTTTAGATAATCCATTGATTATTAGTTTTATTGGAATTTTGTAAATATTTTTTTCTTTTTTTTCTTTTCTTTTTTTGCTTTCTTTATTTAAGAAATTATTGCTTCTTTTGCATCGGAAACTGGAACGATGAGGTAACGGAACATTGCAAATAAAGGACTTAATAAGTTGCTGTGCAGAGTTCAAGTCTGTGTGATGTGTTGGAGGTTCGGGTGATGTCACACACTGGTGATGACTGACGACCTGGCGACAGAAACCATTTGCTGTACATAATGTGTTCAGACTCCTGGGTACAGAATAGAACTTTTGGAATTTTAGGAAATGATGATGCGACGTATCATGGTTCGAAACCAGTCATCAAACTGACAGACATGTTTGACAGTAGCAAACGGAGATGTTTCAGTGAGCCGGTGAGGAATGTTTGATACGATAACGTTGTGATTAGTGATTTATCTCCTCGCATAGAAGTTAACAACCCACAGAATTCATGGGATTACCTCGAATTAACAGGAAAACTAACTCGTTAGCTCAAGATAATGGTCTATGAGGACGTGGTGAGCTGCCATCCTTAATGATTCACATAACACAAAATATTAAGTGACACGTGTGGCGTTCAACAGGAGCAAATTACTTTCTCTTGAAGAAAAAGTCCTGTTCTTCTAAATTCATTACAATGCATTCATTTAGAAAAAAAAAACCCAACTGATTTCTTTCTCTAAATCGAATGCAACACCTTGGTAGCCTCTCAGAAGAATGCTGACACTTCCCGGATCAGTTAACATTTGTAGCTGCACAAAAACGCCATGGTCTCTGTTTATTTCCGCTTTCTACGATGCACTTTATTATTATTCATTTAAATAAAAAAGAAAACAAATGTCCAGGTAACCCTAAGCACTAGACACGAATGAATCGATAAGTTTCACCACACCTCATGGCCTCTATTCTGTAGATGGAGTGTGTCTGTAGAAACGCTTCACAAATAAAAATGAACAGTGTTGGTGGAGACAGTTTTTGATAATGGACATTGTGATGATGATGATGATGATGATAAACATACCAAAGAACCCATGAATCCGTCTCTCCAACATAAATCCCGCTGGCCTCATGGGAAGAGGACATATTAAAATATTGAGTGACGTTCATAGGTTGAATGGGTGAAACCTTCTCATCTGGCCAACTCTGGTTTTCGAGAAGTGTGTGAAGCCTTTTGTTGTTGTCACATTCATGAACAAAGCAGGTCCCACTCTTTTCCTACCGCTCACACGCAGTTGCTCACGTGAAATCTGAGCAGTGTTTGTCGGCTGCCGCCGCTGCGTGCGCTTCCAGGACTGCGGAGGAGAGAGCTGAAGTGATCAGAAATCAACAATGCAGTCTTTGGAGAATTGATGCTGCAGGTCACTGTATCTTGCAGAGGGAGGTGGGGAAGAAGGGGGGAGTTGAGGAGAGGGAGGGGTGTGTGAGTGTGTGTGTGTGTGTGTGGGGGGGGGGGGGGGTTGACACCGCCTTTTGCGTTGATGACGCTCGCCATCGGGAGACATTTGGGCAGCCGATGTAACCCACAAACCCAAGCAATGAAGCCGGAGACGTGATGCTGGAGTCGGGGAAGATGCTGCCGGCGACCGTTTGACATTAAAGCTCCTCTGCAGACCCGCGGGAGGACGAGCTGCGCGATTTAATCTGTTGATCGGATTGGAGACACTTAAGCGCTTTATCATGAGCCCTGGCGGTCCGATCTGCAGGTAGGTACCGAGGGGATCAGTGTAGGCACATGGAGGGGCAGAGAAAGGGCGGTGTGGATGCAGGTATGAGCTCTTGGTATGCAGATGGTTGCCTGGAGACCCGCTGCAGCGTTATTTTCCCCCTCGATAGCTGCAGGTTACAGGCCTGCACCCACCAATGGCGGGGTGATGTTAGTCAGTGAGTCGGCTCTGTTGCTTGAATGCACCAGAAAGAACGACAGCTGCGTTCGACTGCACGTTTGCTTCTCTTGATCCCACTTGTTGGTCATGTATCAGCGCCCCCCCCCCCCCCCCCCCCCACACACACACACACACACACACACGCACACACACACTCCACATCCCCCCGCGGGGACAAACATCTCTGCTGGTTGACATGTTATAGTGTCAGACAGGGCAGGCTAGTTCATCTCTGCAGGGAGAAGACAGGAAGCTCCAAACAACACGCTGCTCACTACATGTAGCATGTTACCATCAGCTAAAGGGAAATATCAAGTCAATCACACAAGGGATGCCATTCTTTTTTTTTCTGAATAGTTTTTAGTGTGTGATTGTTTAAATTTGTGGAAATACTCATTTTTAAGTGGCCATTGGTCTTTTTTTTAATTACAAGTATAAGAAACACTGAAATTCTTAGGAACCAGTGAATGTTTCGCATATTGGCTCGATAAAATAGACCATTATCAAGATAGCTGATGAGCAGACATTCCGTTAAGCTTTATGATGTAATTATTATAGCACTAAAACGGATTTACTGCACCAAAATCTCACACCAGGACGTGAGTTATTGTTGCTTCAAATAAGAGTTGGAAAATTATATTTGAATTGGAAAGAAGAAGAAACATGTCTCCGTCTTTTTTTTTCTCCTGAAATAGTGGTCACGTTAATGTAGTTTTTTTTTTTTCACTAAAAATGAATTAGAGGTGTAACATCAGCCCGTGGGGAAGGAGACTGCATCATATTTAGGGGACACAAACTAAAAAGCTTGAGAAAACACCAGTTTGTAAAATAATCACAACAGATATACTGCCCTTTTAAATAAAACCCATCCATTCGGAGCTGTTTCATGTCATTCTAGAGCTGAGTGTGGTGCTAAAACCCGGGTGTCTGGTGTCTGAGGGAGCCGTGTCGAGCGCCACATGTTCAACATGTTATCAGCGTTGTTGCACGGCTCACGCGTGTGTTTTGCCGCTGCAGCTTCTCTCTGAGGAGAGTGTGAATGTCACACCGAGGGAGACGCTCGCACCAAAATAACCTTCCACTTGCTTCCGACACACGTTTGTCTTTGTCACTGAACCCTGAACTGCAGCCAGGAGACAATGGGCCTCATTCTCTCATTTTTAAAAAAAAAATCTCCTGATTTAGTCTGAGAGGCAGGGAACAAATCCTGATGTGTATTTGTAAGTCTTTGCACCTGACATCTCTCAGTATCTGTATCTCTTCTGGCTGCCGCACACCAAGGTTTGAAAAGAATGTAATGTTACGCAAGGAATTCAATAGATGTGATGAGCACAGTTACAAATAACCCCCAGGCTTCGCTTCCTGTCTGCAAGACTAAATTGAGGGTATAAAAAGTGCTCTCCTGCCTTAGAACGAATCATGAATGAGGCCCTGTCATCCTTCCAGACATCTGTCTAGTCATGCAACAGGTCCCTCGTCTGTGGAAGTACACACTCCGGCGTGCACCATGTACTGCGCAGTATTAGTTAGGTAGTAGTATCACTTTTAATAGGGATCAGCAGCAGCAGCTTTGGGGTGAGCAGGCCTGGCCGGAGCTGCTTACCAGATGCCATATGTCAGCTCTGCCCTCACCTCCTTCAACCCCGGGCCATTCTAACCGGTTTCACTGGCTTACTGTGGCTTTAGCATCTGTGCAGCAAATTTAGGGCATCGCTGTATAACCAGTCCAGCCAAGCTGCGGGCTGTTAGTAGTGTTGGTTTGCTGTGGAGAGACAACATCTCTGTCCACCATGAGGCTGACATCCAGGAGTAGAGAGAGAAGGGAGAGACACAAGGAGGAAGAGGTAGGGGGAAGATGTTGTTTTTTCTTTTTTAGGTTGATCTGAGGTGAATCGTTTATTTTGAGGTGACAGCAGTGTGTTTGCGGTGTGAGCTGACAAATTTGACACAAAAATAAATGGAAATTTTGTTGCTGCTTTCATCCCTTTTTGCAGGTGAAGTTTGAGGAGAGTGAAATGATTCCGAAATCGGGAAAATCTCCAGCAGATTCAAGGAAAAGTGTCGGCATCCATGAGTTTGCTGCACTTGCCAGATCCTCCTTAAATGGTAATAAACCCCTTTTATTAACCCCCTTTTACATATATATATATATATATATATATATATATATATATATATATATATATATATCTTGAAGATGATTGACTGACTTGAATTACAATTTATGACTTCTCTGTCTAGGCATCTCTCAGGCCGTCAGGGACCATGTGACAAAGCCCACCTCCCTGGCTCAGGGCCGTGTCGCCCACCTCATCGAATGGAAAGGTTGGCCCAAACCTGCGGGCCCCCCTCCTGCTGCCCACTCCCACTTTAGCTCCTACTGCCATCTGACTGAGGGAGAGAAGGAGGCCCGCTTTGCTGCAGGTATCATCGCTGTGACCTTCACTGTCTGTCAGACAACACAGTTTTTCGGTTGAGTTTAAGTAGCTGGTTTGTGTTGGCACGTGCATCCTATTACTTAGCCTGGTTTAGCTGCCGCATCATCTGGATCACTCCCACCTTCTGTCATCCACCTAATCCCTAAAACTCCTGTATGTCAGTGGTTCGCTGCTCCCGCCGCTCCGTCTCCCGGGCGATGGCTCATCTTGGCAGCAGATGGTGGCCTATTAGACGTTCGTCCAAAATACTTCACAGCCCACCGACGGTACAACAGCCCCCTGTTGTTTTGCTGTGACTCATCATCTCTGGCGCCGCTGACATCAGTGTGTTTTGATAGAGAGATTTAGACAGACGGGGGAGGGAGGAGAGCGCTCATGATGAACGTCTACAGTCCATTTTCATCGGTTACACCCTGATCAATAGTGTTCAGTTTAAAGTTTACTCCTGCTTTGAGGGGTTGAAATGATTACGAAAATCCCAAACAAAAACTTCAAAACTATTTCTTACATTTATTTTCAAGTTATCTCAAGTTTATAGTAATTTCAACCTGGATTCTGTAAGAACTCAGTTTTATTTAGAAACCCCTGCGTTTCTGACTGAACTGGGGTCCTGCTCTGACTTTGGTCACTTTAGGTGAGAAACAAAAAAAACAAACAAAACTGGAGCAGAGCATGAGTTCAGACAGGCCACAGAGTCAAACCTGGCTGGCTCTATCAGCTGACCGTCAGCTGTTCCAAGCCGGCCCACTTCAGCTGGCGACCCACTTACCTCCTTCCATCCATCAGCTGATTCTCTTCTACGGACTCCATTGTGTCATTCGGCTCTGACTCAGACGACTTCATTCTTTGTTGAATTTAAATAAATGAGACGCCTCAGTAAAGCTGCTTCCTCTGCTGCCGTCTGCACCGTCACCCCAACTCCTCCCTCACATGTGTTATCTTAGACTCAGGCCTGATGTGGGTGCTGCTCTCCCTGCCGTTATCTTTCCATTTATGCATATGGAAGGGTTTGGAGGTTGCAGACCAACTATACTGTTCGTTTAAATCTACTGAAACTAGGTTTTCATTGTGATTAAGTGCTTGATTGAACACTAATCACAGTGCGGTGTTCAGTCTTGAGCGTGTTCGGATAAGAAGCGGCAGGTGATGCACCAGATGACCCAACGCAGAGATGTCTCATGAAGAAATATAAAATATAATCTTTAACAAAAATGAGGAATATAAATTTATTATACACACAAGAAGATGCTGCATCCAAGAGAGAAAATGTGTTGAAATAAATTTTGCATGTTAATAGATTATCATGGCTTCATTATTAAAGTATGAGGAGATGTGACTATAATCACAATTTTCGAATTAAATCAGAATGAAAAGGAAATGGCATTAGAATTAATAGCAGCGGTGTGTGTGTGTATGTGTGTGTGTGTGTGTGTGTGTGTGTGTGTATGTGTGTGTGTGTGTGTGTGTGTGTGTGTGTGTGTGTAGGGGAGTGAACTGGTGTTGAAGTGGTCACAGCCACTGATGAAGCTCTTCATTGGAGGGGTTTCTAACGGTTATAACCTGGGTGTGATTTGTGTCCCTGGCAGGAGTGGCTGAGCAGTTTGCCATTGCCGAGGCTAAACTGCGCGCCTGGGCGTCCATGGATGATGAAGATGAGGATGACTCCAACGATGAGGAAACGAACGGACCAACTAGCACCCTCTCCAGTCAGTGCTCAGGTACCAACATCTCATACTTTCATCTCATTCCATCTTATTCTAGTCATCTTTTTCATCCATGACTCATAAACCCCCCCATCTTCCCATCTCTCCCTGATGATCCATCCATCTCCAGGTGTTCTGACTCTTTGCTCCTCCCTCAGACGCCGCCATGCCCAAGCCTACATCCGCAGCGCTATGCCAGCCTGAGGTGGACAGCAGCGAGCCTTCCTCCTTCGACAGTCCCCTGGGCTCCAGCCGTGGCAACTGCCTGCTCTCTGGTCAGCCTGGGTCTGACCCACATTCATCTCAAACCATCTCACCCACTCTACCCAGCGACTGCATGAGCCTGGAGGAAAAGGAGGAAGAGGAAGAGGAGGAGGAGGGTCAGGAGGAGCAGCTGGTGTCTCTGCAGGAGGAGCATGGCGAGGTTTGCATCCACCACAAGCCGGAGTTTAGGCCTCGGGGGAGAAGCAGCCGCTTTGACTCCTGCTACTCCACCTCTCACTCCGAGTCTCCAGGAGAGGAGGAGGAGGAAGATGAGGAGGAGGAAGGCAGCGTGTTCCATGAGGTCCGGGTGTGGCACTGCAGCCCGAGGGGTTTCTTCTCTGACCGCGCTTCTTCTGGGGTTGCGTCATTTGATGAGGAGGAAGAGAGGGAGGAAGAGGAAGAGAACAAGGAAGAGAAAGAGTATTTGCTGTGATGTGTCGTCCATCTTTCTGTCTCCCTCAAGTGTGTATTGATTCTGGATATGATGTCATCTGTTCTGCTTTTACTGTTCAGTCTCTCCACCTCCTTTTTCCTTCATCTCATCTACTTGCTGCCTTCTCTCTCTCTCTCTCTCTCTCTCTCTCTCTCTCTCTCTCTCTCTCATCCTCCAGGCCTTTCATGTTCTGACCATTGCTGCTGTAAACACTATACATTCATACATATATTTCAACCAGAATGTAAAACTGTTGTTCAGACTGAGTTTTGTACATTTTTGTGAAGTGTTGCTATTGCATTGTTTTTTCTATGGGTATTTTGTAGTGGTTTATTCTGGGTCACGCCGTGTCATGTGGGTCGGGATGTTTGATACTGAGTGTCTGAATGTCCTGCGTGTATAAATATGAGTTTTTTTGAAACAAGTTTCCTCGTCTTTTTTTTTTTTATCCAGACATCATGGAAGACACAAGAGCTCACTTTTCAAGGTCTTTAAAACCGAATCATTCACTCATGTACAAAAACATGTTCATGTTCTCTGAAAAATAACGATGGCTGTTGATTTCAAATGCATATATCTCCTATGTACATACATTTCATCCGTATATTTTATATGTACAAAGCATATACAGGCCAGCGCCATATAAAGGGAAATACTACAGACTTATTGCTTAACTAGATACGCTTATATACACTACATTTGTTATCTTATATGGCGAGCACTACTTCACATTCTAAATGCAAAAAAAAAAAAAAGTTCATAATAAATCATTACACAAACGTTTACAGACAAAAAAAAAAGAGCCCGGATAGGTGTTAAAATACGGCTCCAAAAAAACCTCTAGAGAAATAAAAACAAACAAAACTTCCATTAATTTTGTGATATTTGACTGAACAGGGTAACACACACACACACACACACACACACACACACACACACACACACACACACACACTTTGCTCGACGACAGTTTTTTTTTGGACTTGTGGGTACCGATGTGCTTTGAACAGGAGTTAACACTGTCGTATTTATAAAGGCCAGGCTGGATTACATGTTCTCTGTCATAAGAATACGTGTAACATATCATCAGGGTGTCGATATCTACAGGCCACATACATTTATGTGTGCATATAGGTGTGTGTGTTTTTGTGTGTTCTGTACAGTAACCTATCCACGACGTCGAGGCAGTTCATAGAAATAAGAGCTCCAACAGGACGAGGCTGAACGTCGCCCACTAATTTAAATCAGCCCCCTAACAGCCACACGAGGCTACATGTGCCGTAAATTATAATCATGGTATTTACAATGTGCTTCAATTATCCAGAGCCCTGTAGGTCTACTAAGCTTGGTGGAAGCTGCCTTTGTTATTTGTGGATCCCAGTTGGTTCTGGATCCAATGGGGGGGGGGGGGGGGGGGGGCTGATATGGATGTGTGACTATTTGGTATTAAAATAAAATAAAAAATACTGGGGTATTTTGGAGAAACCCTGCCAAGACTGCAGTGTAAACAATTAGTCTGGACAAACTAACGACGGCGCTGTTGACATTAAATCACTATTACCGCATTATTACTTGAAATATATTGCATATCAGGTGCAGTATAGTAGTATAAATAAACCACCATATATATATATATATATATCTATCTCTCTCTCTCTAAATACATATATATATATATATATAAACACACACACATATATATATCTACGTGTATATATATGTGTGTGTGTATATATATATGTATACGTCATAATAACATTCTTTAGTTGTGACCCAGTGCAGTGCGAGAGAATAGGTAGTGTTACTATTTGTTCTTCTGTGCTTTCTTCTCCCTCTGTGGCTCCTTTTATTTCATGTCTTTCATTCCTCTGTGTGTCTGGTGTCTTTACAGGATCTTAGTTTGGCAAATGATGTTTAAAGGTCCAGACCAGATTTGGAGGATGAAGGGAAACATGTCAACAATTCACACACACGCATGCACACGCACGCACACGCACGCACACACACTTTAAGAATGGGGCTGGTGATACATGAATCTGTAAAAGACATCATGAATCAATCAAAACTGACAATAAATCCACCCTACTGTCTGATTAGTCTGACCTTTGACCTTTGGAGTAGGAACTGTTTCATTGTGTGACAGTTAAGTTAATACTGGTATTAAATATCCCGCCTGCTAATTCTGAGGCTGGTAATACACACTCATGCACCAAATGTGTGTTACTTCACTGCTAAAAATAGGACTGAACAAGTGCACTACTTGTTACTGTTGACTACTACAAACAACAGGTGTCGAGCTTTTTGGAGGGGGAGTCTCTTTCGTGATAAATATGAAAAGATGAGTGGGAGCCAGAGACTTGAGGCATCTGTATGCTTCAGACTGTCAGGTGGTGCTACACCTTCGTGATGCTGCAACAACTTTTTAACCCCACTACCCAGCAGTCACCATCTCTTCACAGACATCGAAGGTGAGAAAGTATCACTCCATGCCTCGTTCCCCACACACCTCCCCTTCTGTGATGCTCAGTCTTTTTCTGCTTGCCTTTAAAGATATTTGAAAACAAGCTAGCGCCGGTCCTGTCTTACAACAGGTGAGAGTGAGTCACAGTAGCGCGTCAAAGCCCCAAATCCCATTTCCAGTATGGAAAAATAACCCCCGAAACCCCTTTAAACAGAGAGGAAATTCATTTAAACTCTTGAATTTTTTCAAACGCATTCTGTCCAGTTCCTTCTTCACCCCAACCAACAGAACGCTCGCATTACTTCTGCTGCAGCGACCTGCCGGTCTACCTGAAGCCGGTGAACAGAACCCAGAGGTATCACTGACAGTGCTGGAGCTACCTTATTTGCATGCCTGTGACTGTGTGCTCACACTGAAAGATTCATGAGCGACAAAAGCAATGGGGCTGTCATTTATTTCCAATGACAGCTGGCGACACAGGGCTTCGGACGCAGTCAGCAGCGAGCAGCATGGCAACGGCAGCGGTGAGTTGTGGTTGAGGGGAGTAAAACTTTATGAAAAATAACAGCAGAGCTGCTGAAATTGTAAACAATAGCAGATCAGGATTTCTTTTTTTTTTTACATCTTGACAATACATAAGAAACTGAAGACTGCAGTGATCAGTGTGAACTGTACAAATACTTCATGGTCACTTTTTGTATACTATACATATAAACAAACAAAAAGAAACACACGGAGGAATTTCTTTGGGACACAATATATTCCCAAAAGACATTTCAGCTAATTCTTGATGTCACGCCAAATTGAGAGAGTGTATGTGTTAGCATTCATGTCAAATTCATAGCCATTCTGCCAAAGCTTGATATTGGCCACAACCAAAAATGATGTCATCTGCATTGCATAAACGGCCCGAGCACCCACTGGTGATCAGGAATCTTTCTGATGGAGCTCACAGTTACGGTTACTTCTGTTTGATAACTTAGCGTTTCAAGTTAATGTGATGGGATGATACAACGCTGCCCCGTAGTGGACTGGAGCGCAACGCACAAGGCACTAGCTCGTTTTCAAAGTCACACAATGTACCTTTAAATGAAGCCGGTTAATTAAAATAAGCTTTTCCTGACATGTTTGAGTAACAGTGAGATTCACTTACTGAACCCTTAAATATCTTGTTTTGGTATTTTGAGGGTTTTTGTTGAAAACTATGTGGACAAAATAACACCAGACCCATCCTTTAAACAGGCATTAAAACACAACATATCCTGTAATCACCAACATTACACACATACACACACACACACACACACAGAGTCAGGTATCTAGGCTGGACTTGAGTCTTCTACAAATGTCAGAAATGTCAACAATCATGAGGTGACAGTATTGATCCCCTCTGATCATTCTGATTGATCTTCATGACTCGGGCTACCTGATCCCTCAGGTTCTGATTGGTCCTTGCTCAGAGGTGGACTCCCCTTTTCCTGCTCTGTTTCATCTGGTTCAGGGGTGTGACTGGGTGGGTCATAGTCACAGGCCAGTTCTGATTCCTCAGTGTGGGAGGGACTGCAGTCAAAAGTAAATTCTGATTGGTCCTCTGTGAACGATGGGCTTTCCTGAAGTACCAGCTCGGACAAGGGATTTGTGATGTCACTAGTGCTGGTTTCAAACTGCAAATTCGATTGGTCCGAGTAGTTGACAGGCATCTCTTTGTATGCAACATCTGGCTGGTCCTGCACATCAGGACGGTTGGGTTCCCGTGGCAACGAGAGTCCCCTGTGGCGGATGCACAGCTTGTGGAGTTCTGTTACCTCCGATACATTTGCTGTGTTTCCGCTGTCACGGAAACTGGCCAAAGGAGGGCGCACTTTCACTCCAGTCACTGTCACTGAGCCCTCTATGGCCTTACGGAGCTTGAGGTATTTGAGAACCATCAACGGGAGGAGGAAGAAAAGAAGAAAGACAATGAGCATCATAATCATCACAGTCAGGTCTCAGAAACGTTAGTAAACCACACCTCTTTGAGAGAGACGACTCCAACCAGACGTCCCATGCTGGTCACGTAGGCGTGGTCCAGACCCAGCAGAGAGAAGATGGTGTGAGTCTGACGAGAAGAAGAGACAATCCTGACTCAAGATCAGACAACATTCAAGACAAAGGTGGGGGGGTTGTTGCCAAGGATGACATCATCCCCACAGGTGTAATAAAAACGGAAAAGGAAAGATCATTCCTCTTTAATTTTGCAAGATGTCAGATTCAGCCATAAATAGTCCTATTAGTCAGAATCAAAATATCAGGCAACACTAGTGAGGGTTTCACTGGGGTCGCAGCGATTCACTACACAAGCTACACTCAATTCGCTTGATCCACATTTCCTGTTCTATGCAAATATGTAAATATTGACTCACACTTTCAGAAATTAATGTGAATTACAACATTTTTTTGCAATTTACTGAGAATTTATTGTTAAATCATCAAGAAGAAAACTGGTCATTTAAAAATGACAGGTTTTAACAGGATGTCTTTCATTGATTTTGTACCTTGTGCAGGGATGTTTGCTCCACCAGCTGGAAGGGTGCAGGGTCTATCTTGCAGTTCTTGAAATCCACCGGCTCGTCAAGCTGCTGCTCCTCCCACTCCGCTATCTGGGATGAGAGGCGACACGTCAGACATCACAAGAACTACAAGCCACTAAACAATGTAAGTCTTCAAACTCTCTGTTCCATAATTCCTCACCTCGGTTGGGGTCATACAGTCTTCTACCTCAGTAGAGTCCTGAAGAGATTCAATTAGATACAAAATTTCCCAATTAAAACACAAAGTTTAATATCAGAATAGTGTATCAATTGATGTGCCTCAGTGTTACATGCAAAACTTCTAAAACTGCAGGTTAATAAATCATCGTCTCTCCCTGAGGTTTAATATTGAATTGTAATTGTAATGTGGGACAAACAAGCATCAAGGGTAACAAATATAAAAATCCTAGCTTACAGAATCCTAAATGGAGAATAGAAATTAAACCTTTACCACAAACACACATCCACACCTCTCTATCTTTCCATCTCTCTCTCTCTCTCTCTCTCTCTCTCTCTCTCTCTCACACACACACACACACACACACACACACACACACACACACAAACACACACTTTCCCTCGCTCTCTCTGTAAAGAAGCCATTCTAAAGCTTTGGTTGGTGCACCACAAACATTTTGGTCCAGCACTTACTACGTACATGTTGCAGGGCAACGGTTACTAGGCAACAGTCTCTAGGCGGCAGACAATCTTACCGCCATGGAGATCCTCACTCGTTTGGGCTTGGGCTTTCTTTTTTCAGGAGGAGCCGGCCCAGCCGGGCTCTTCTAGCCAGGAAGAGAAGGCATCAACACAGCACAACATAAGCACAGCGTCAGAGACAGCAGACACTTTCACTCTCTTTCATGGTCACCGCAACACCTCCGTCTGACTTCTGCGGTCACGTGAGCACAATGATGCTGAAAAGCTATAATTACTACAGCACAGATAAAGGTGAGGGCACAGAATCTACATCGAAAGCCAACATTAATGTGAAACCGGATGATAAACACACCACCAGAAAAATGGCTTCTTGAACACTGTCAGTTTTAGTATTTTTGCAATCATGTAAAAGTTGGTTTGATAGGGACTTTGGAGGGATAGCTCGCCCAACAGAGAAAGGCACTGCTGCAGTGTCACAGGGAAGGGCAGTGTAGTAATCTTCCAAACAACTGAAGTGAATCGAGATGAATTTTAAAACACCAACAACAAAAATTGAAGGATGGAGGCATTTTGAATTTTTCAAAACTTCAGTTTCAGAACTGTGCACTTCAGTGGTTTGTTTGACCACTGCAACACCTTTTCATGTGAAACACCAGCATTGTTTTACTGATTATAAAAAAAATCCCCACAAATTCCATCAACATCAGGTGAGAAGATGACATCGGTTTTTTTTTTGTTTTTTTTTTGGTGAACTGCCCCTTTAAAGATTGAAAAATGGCTGCAACACTGAAAGGATTTTGCTCCAGTTCCTCCTTGAAGGTTCTGTATATAAATGGCACCCAAAGCAAGGAGTGGGGCCTTTAAAGGAGGCACAGAGTCATTACACATGAGCCATCATCGGGTAAAAACACGTACTTGGTTAGGTATTTTTTTCTCATATATTTGTCTCCTTTGTCAAATAAATCTCTACTTTCTATGAGCGTACTCTACTTCCATGTGTGTAATTCTACATCATTTTCATGTCCACTCACATTATCTAAATTACTGCCTATGGTGTACATCATCACTATTATAGCAAAGTAAACTCGCTCTGCCTGAACCCGCACCGCTTCTTTTAAATCTGCTCTTCAGTGTACTCTGCACTTGAACTCAGTGGAATGACAAATTAGATTTAACTTCATGTATATTAGCATGTTAGCACAGCAACATACTCAACATAGACGTCATACATATTTGTGTTTATAGTGACAAACAGGAGGTTATTGACAAAGTTGCACCAATGCATTTTAACTCGTTTGTGCTCTGATTTGACGCTACATCGATCTAAATGAAATATTTTATATATACGTTTCTGTTTTTATCGTCACACTACGCAACGCCTTTCAAGTGTTCATTTCAACAAATTAATCAAAAATACTAAAGAGTGGATGTTCAAAAACCTGGCAGCGATTGCGATGTATTGTGAAGGGTGGGGGGGTCGCGGGTGAGACTGCTACATTTAAAAAATAAAAGCCACAGAATGACATCACACAGGAAAGCCTGCTGCCTGTGGGTGGTTCGGAGCAGCGAGAGGAGGACGGCATATGCGTGGACGCAGAGAGAGCACACACACACCCTCACAGTATGTGTCACAGTCACACGGTACATTAGCACCCACAGATCCTTGTGTCGTCGCTCGTTCACTCACCTCCAGCAGCTCCTTCTCTTGGTCGACGCTGGAGAGGGTCTGAGAGCCTCCGAGAGAAACAAAAGTCTTTCAGAAATGTTGCATGTGTCTAATAAATGTGTTTTTGTGTAAAATGCACGTACTATTTGTTGTCTCTGTGTTGCTGATCGCAGATACGGTTTTTAATGCAGATTTCAGAGGAAGTTGAACATTGGACACCACTGGGCTGAAGGAGGCTGACTCCTCTGTGGAGATCTAGAGGGAAAGTATATTAACAAAGGCAGCCACACACACACACACACACACACACACACACACACACACACACACACACACACACACACAAAAGAGACAAATACAAAGCAACATGCAACAAACAAGACAGCACAGGTAACGGCACAGACGACAGAGACACAGAGGACACGTGTTAATGGAGAGGAAGTTTCAGAGAGTTTAGAGTCAAATCACTTACCACCACAGCTGCCCCAAACCTCCATCTGTGCCTTTACCTACTGCTACATGCTCCACTCATGCTGTGTCTAATCCATTAGTCTACCGCCACAACCCAACCCAAGCCAAGCTTTGCCCCAGCCCAGCCCTGGCGCCCCCGGACGCCTCACACCTGTTGGGTGCTCACCAGGAAGCGGACCCCTTGGTGAGCGCTGGTGTTGGCATTGATGTGGGTGCAGGGTGAGCTGGGGGTGCTGTCCGTGGTCAGGCTGGGTAGGTGATCGTGGGTGCCATTGTCTAGCGCCAGCTGGCGGAGATATTCCAGTCGCCGCTGGTGACCCAGCTGAAGTGAGAGGAGAGACTGGAGCTGCAACCTCTCAATGGAGCCCAGGAGGATCATGGAGTCTGACAGAGGAGCAAGAGAGACAAAATATGTCATACTTAAAGTTAAGCTGATAAGAAAAATGCAATTTTTAACCTTTTAGTCGAGTTCACACTGTTTACCTGTGCAACAATCTATGCTAGAAAATTTGAAAAAAGTATATTTATTTGTACTTTTATATCAAAACCCAATTGTTTTGTTCTTCCTGTAAAACAAAATATGATGTATGCTTACATTTTTCAACCAATAATGTCTCCACATCCACCCGTCAATCAATCTTCAGCTTTTAGCAGCATGTGTGTATTTCTGCGCCTGACTACATATGAGTTAGCTTGCTTGTATTGGGCTGGTTGCCCCCTGAAGTCCTGGATTATTGCTCTAAAAATATATATATTCATGGCCTGCTGGCACAAATTCATGGTGCTGCCTTTACAGAGCTTTTACAATTTTGTTTACAAAAAATTCCACTTGAAAGTCATCTAGAAATCTAGTTTGAGCTGCTGTTGAACCGCATTGTGTCACTCAGAGGTGATTCCCTTGTTGATGTTAAGTGGACTAGACACAGTATTAGAAACAGCTTTCATGCGGGAGGTTCGTTGACTGTCGGAGTGAATTAGCATTATCCAGATGTACTTGATAAACTCTCAGCAAAGCGTAGGTGTAAAGTGATACTTCAGCCAGAAAGTGTATTTTGTCCTTCAAGTACTTACAAATAGGTGTCTTGAGCTCACAGTCATTTTTTTCACCGCTGCTTTACTTTTTTGTGACTCCAGAATGCAGAAAGCCACATATACACTCAAACACCTGCAAAACTGTCAATGTAAAAGCTCATCCATGTCTTTTTTATCCACGTGTGCTTAGTACTCCTCAAAAACTTTGATTTGAGCGGTGAAAAAATGTCTTTGTGAGCTCAAAACACCTCCTGTATCTGTGAGTACCTGAGAGACACAATGCAAAAATGGGGGAAAGTTACTTAAAGTGATTCCTGTAAACTCTTGCGGACTGTGTCGAGGTCACCAACCTGTGCTGCTTGAGAAAAGTCCTACTAAACGGGCTTGAGGTCACCTGATATAGTGCAGTAGTCAGATATTGCACTGACACTAGCGTTAGCACAAACATTACAAATTAAAACTCATGTTATTTGTTTCAAAGAGGAGTCTTCTAGAACACTAGACCTACCTCTGGATTCCACCAGGGCGAGAGTCTTGAGCTGACCCGTCAGCAGCATCTCCTGCAGGTCCCGATAGGAAGAGGTGAGCGTGATGTAGCGCACATCCCTGACCATGATGTCCTCCACACGGATATTATATTTCCTGGATGGTGTAGGAGGGGAAAAACGGAGAGGGAATAAGGGAGGAGGGGGAGAGACGGAGGTTAAGTGGGGGGGCGGGGCCATGAGGAGACGAGACAAAGGAGAGGAGGAGGGAGAGAAAGGGGACAAACAGGTGGGTGAAGTGAGCAGTGGCGTGCACACTCACTCGTGATGCCCCATGCCCAGCTCTGGAAGATACGGAAGCTTCTTTATGCGGATGATGGAGTCATACAGGGAAGGTTGGAGTGCCTGAGCCACGGCGTTGGCCAGGATCACTGCGATCATCACAGGCAGGATGTGTGAAATCTGACCGGTCAGCTCGAAGACGATGACCGCTGTGGAGACGGTGTGGGTGACGGCTCCTGACAATGCTGCTGCGCCTGAGGAGAAGAATGACAATCAGACAAGATAACGGAAAAATAAACTGCTCAGTGTGTGGCGTGAAAAATTAACTGGATGCATTTGATCTTAATATTTTCTGCAGGATGTCGTTCTCAGTCTAAACGTTCAACTCCAACCAGTGAGTCATGACCGTGGCAATTTTGGATTGAACAATTTTTCCTATTTTACCTCAGTCAAAAATTAAATGTTCAACTAAAGTGAAATCAATTTTCCCTCTATAAGCTGGAGTGAAGTGATGAAAATCGCAGCTGCGATGATTGCAATCACAAGCGTGGAGAAAAAAGTGGTCTGAAGATTGGTAGCCGAGCCAAATTAGATGCAATGTAACTATGAATTACACTTAATGACATTAGAGCTCTTGCTCACCAACTACAGCATAACCACCAGGAACTATGGGATACACACTGCCGTCAGCATGAATACCATCAGGAAACATGGCTGCCATGACCTCGCCAACCAGCCTGCCAAATGCTGCACCTGTCCATCAAAAAAAAAACACACAAAACAAGAGGTCATTTTAAGTGGTTTATTAAAGCTGAAATCAAAAGGAAAATGTTGAAGATTTTACTCACCAATGAGGAAAACTGGCATGAATGCACCACACGGAACCGGCATGGTGGTGGCCACAGCGGACATCCAGAACTGACATCAGACAAGCACGTGAAACCAATTTAATCTTTACCCTCATCACAAGTTCCTGACATATTTACGTAAAAGACAGACCTTCATAATGATGAAGAGGATGAGCGTAATGAAAACGTTGACTTGGGGGTGTTTCCAGGCGTGGTGGTGGCTGATGTAGTCAAACTCCTCGGCCACGCCCTGACGGCACCACGTACGGTTGTCAAAGAGAGCGACCAGAGACTCGTGCTGCGTCAGCTGAGAGGTTGACAGAGGGGAAGGTTTTGTTGGTGCATATCTGGTTTCACAGTGATTCCTGCAGCCAGATTGTTGCATTTGACACTGCTGGTTATACATTTATATTATTTGCTCATTTTTAACATTCCTGATACATTAATTTTACTGAGTGGTTTGCCCTCAGGGAACCTAGTTGATCAAAATCAACGATACATTCTTACAACTCTAAAGTAACTTAATGGGTATAAATTTTCAATTCTTTATTATTTAAAAAAAAAGGAAAAGAAATCAGCTACACAGTACCATAGGGATGAGGTATTTTTGGAGGTAAAACCGAAAGCTAGCATTGCCGTGAGTCACCACGACCAAAAGCCAGTGAGATTTTTCATATTCGCTACTTTTTTGAGACACATAAACCCTTTTAAATTCTTGAGTCCAATATTTACTGACATATTACTGAAGCAAAGGAAGCAGCGTCCAACAATAATCTATTACCAGGTCTGAGGTCTCATATCTGTGCTACAATACATCAGATACGGTTTTTACATGAGCTCGATACCAAAGCAATCTGCATTGAGCAAATGGGTAAAATAAAACCAGACAGCTTGTAAACGTATAGCTTATATCTCCGTGTATAACAGAGTTGGGACTACATTTCATTTTAATGCGTCAGCTGCTCCAGTGGCAATAGAAAGGAGCATCATCGCCGTGGAGACATCAACGGATGTCTTACTTTTCTGGTTATTTTTGTTCTGCATTGATATTGTGTCTTTTCAAGCTGTCTGTGTAAAAAAGTTTAAACTATTTAAACAAATGCTGCGATGTGGAACATCATTTTCTTCTGGTTGCATTTTGTTGGAAAAAGAAGACTCTCTTCATTTGAAATCACACATTTTTTAGCTCTCCGTCGGGAGTGTTCTCTCACCTGTCCCGCCATGAACTGGCCGAAGCCTGGAGGGAAGGTGAGGGTGGAGACCAGCAGGGTAACCAGGGCCGGATACACCAGACGCCTGACAGGAAGAGATGGACTGAGGGGTCATTAATGGGTGTGCCTGTCCCAAAGTGTATGCATGTTTGATATCTGGGTTGTGCGAGAGTAGAATGTCTATAAATAGCAACTGTGATGTGTGATATTGACCCAATTGAGAGGAGGACTTTACTCCTTTTAGCAGCAGCTGATTTACACAGATTTCAGTGTGTCTCTGGCTTGGATTTGTTGGAGGTGATCAGATCAGATACTCACTTCCTCAGCAAGAATTTGTTAATGGTCTTCTGCTTCCTCATGCACTCTACAATCAGCCTGTTCAGGTAGACGAAGAGAGCGCCACCGAAACCACAAGCGATCCTACAACAGAAAGAAACCGCTGCATTTTAAATGTTCACGGGGAAGCCAGTCTTTTCTTAATTTATTGTTCCTCGCTGTGAAAATATTTTGGTATCAAACAAATAAAATTTGGTAAGTGATGATGTGGATAGAGCCTCTCTCTACTTATAATCAGCTGGGTAAGAAATTAATTTCATGCCCCATTCATCAACACAAATCAGCCAGACTCTCAGCAACTGGAATGTGAATGTGGAGGCTGAACCAGAGTTCCGATCTCCTCAGTAAGTTATGTGCTGTATCCAACTGTTCTGGGATCAGGACAATGTGGCATCACACTCACCCGAGGACGGCGAACGCTGGCAGCTCTTGGAGGTCAAATGGGAAGTCCAGACGGAAGCGGGTCTTGAAGAGGGCTGTGATGGTCTCTGAGTGAAAGGAGACATAAATGTGTGTTAAGCTGACGTTCCAAAGGAATTAAAAACAGAATCCCCTAACAAGTGTTGAATTTCAAAATAACATTCCCAAACAGGTTAAATTTGACTTGATTCTACTTCTTGTCTTTTACCTTCCTCCTGGTTCCACACCGCCAGGACTCTGAATATGAAAGCGCTGAAGGTGGCGGCAAAGAAACCCCTCCAGTAGTTCCTGACAGCGAAAAACGTCGAGGTGACCTCTATACTGAACAGCACCCCTGATGCACACAAACATGAAGGAGCAGAGGCTACATTTAAGAAACAGGTTTTTCAGTTGCACACACTTCAGTGCTAAAGCTGTTGCTTGGGTTGGCACCACCCACAGTTTCTGGTGTGTCCGGATGATATCCAGATTGATTCTAAACAGTCTGAACAGCAAGTTTGATCGAAAACAAATTTGGAGGTTTGAAACCTGATTTGAATCAGATTTCTACAGATGGATTCCTGTCTGAATGCTCTATACGCTCAAGTATTATTCATCATTTGCAAATAGTTTCTCCATTGGTCAACTTCAGTTTGTCTCATGTTCCTCGGTTGGTGATGTCTGGACACGACAAATCTGACCTCACCCTTGCAAATAACAGTGTAGACAAAATGTGAATTCTAACACCCCATTATCTAGGCCATTGTCATCAAACAGTATTCATACTGCAAGTCCTGAAGCTAAAGATTAGCTTAAGTTTGATTTTATGGCTTTAAATATGTGTAATTCTGTGTCCTTCATTTACATCTAACAGTGTTCTTGGGACCTGCTAGTACCCCCAAAACATGAATAATCACCTTGTAACCAGAAGAGCTTTCACAACCCAACATTCACTCTGGTTTAATCAAACCCTGTTAAGGTTAAGCCATCAATGCAGTTTGTTTTAGAATCTTGTGAAAATTGTAATTATGCTCTGATGTGGACCAGGTCAGAGAATCTCGCAACTCTAGAGCAGTGGGAACTCAATCTGATGCTCAAATGCAGGAAGTAGAGGATTATAGGCTTTGTGTTGATTTAAAAACAAAGGGAGGGGTAACACAATAAGGAGAGGACTCACTTGGACTGCTGCTGAAATATCATGTTTGTTTGATATCTTAAAGTTCACATTTCCCTCCGCTAATCTTTTGTGTACCAATAAGAGAAACTTCTGTGAGCACTTCTCCTCCTTCGTGAAAGCCCCTCAGCATATTTGCCGACTTGAATTTGTGCACTGTGAAACCAAACCAGACCAAAAAGTAAAACAAACAAACCAGGAACATCAATTTCCATTTAGTTTCACACTCATCAAGACCAAAAACTAGTGGGCTACGAAATCCAATTTATGGCTCTTGGAATACCCCCCCCCCCCTAAAAAAAAAAACCAAAAACCCAAATATATATATATATATATATATGTGTGTTGAAATATAGGATATTGTTGCATGCATGTCAGACAGACTGACAGACAACCTGAATAAATATTCTGATGTGTTAACAGCTTCGGTAATTTTGACTGACATCCTTACCTCCGATAGGTGCAGCAAAGCAGCAGCCAACACCTACAGCACAGGCAGCCGACAGCATTTCCGTGTTCCTCAACTCGTTCTGTTGGAACACACACACACATACACACACACACACACACACACACATACACACACACACACACACACATTCACAAGTTTTTCAAGTATGTGCAAATGCCACAAACACATACTTGAAAAACTTTGATTTAACTTAACCAGATCTGAACTACATATAGAAGTCATATATGTGTGTGTATATATTTTTATATAAATACACACACATATACACCTATATTTACATTCAAGTGTGACTGTAAAACTGCCGCTGTATCTTTCCACATGTGATGGCGTTACATATATGGGTGGTGGTGGGGGGCATTCAAGTGTGTGAGTGTTGGGGGGCATAATTGAAAAAGCAGGATTGATTGTTGAAATCATGGAATGAAATGTTTGTATAGAATGAAAGTCAACGCAGATCAATACCTCGCGGTGACGGTTCACTGAACAGAATCAAACAGACAAATGGAAAGGCATCAATCTGTCTCAGAAATGGACGACATGGATTATTGATGTAGATGGATGTGGCAATGAATACGTGATCTGACCCGTGTATTCATTCCTACCTTGCTCCCCTCAAAAGGCTCTTCCTTTAGCAGTAAAAGTGGAGAGAAAGACACAAATGTGTGTGAGACGCATCTGTGTAGAGGTGTGTGTGTCTGTGTGCGGAGGTTACCTTTTTGCTGTTTTGGAAGGCGTCCAACTTATTATCCAAACCACACAAAATCAAACAAGCAGCAAATGAGCTTCGGCAAACACAGTCTTGATGCCGTGCAGCACTGAATGAAACGTTTTCCCAGACTGATTGCATTTAATGGACTATTTGAGTCTAACTTTGCAGACATGAGTTTTGCTTCCTCCGCATCGCTGGTGTCTATCTTCCTCAGTGCAGGCTGATGCCGGCGGACTGTCTGCTGCAGCTGCAGTCTCGCATGAGTGGAGGTGAGATTGTGTCCTGTCGAATGGCAAAAAGTCAAAAGAAACATCAAAGGCTTTCCAACTGGGACCTGACGAATCTGAGTGAGGTGCAACCTGAAAGTCTGTAGAGCAAAAGTTAGGCAGTTCAAGGGTCCAAGTGCGATCCCAAAAAATGTGCGAGTGAAAAAGCGTCCCTCAGTACGACGGCTGAGGGGATCGGCTGGTCCCGCGGTGATGTTAGTCGTGAGCAAAGTGCCTCACCTCGGCGGAGAAAGAGTAAGAAAATAGAAAAAGATATCGGAGCTTCGGATATAATTGTAGTTAATTACTTAAAGCTCAGTGAGTTGAACAGACAAAGTACAGACTCATATCTGGTGAAATTTAAGTTCAAGTAGTCGAAACAAAAAACAAAAAAATGTGTGGTAGAAGTTGTACTGTAAATTTTCCTTTCTGTACGGAAGTGTTTCATTGTTTGACTGTTGTGAGTTTTTTTATGGACATTTTCTTCAAGTCAAAATTGGTGAATCCCTGACGTTAATTTAGTCAAGGAATTAAAGACTAAAAACATTAGCGGACTACTGTTACTTTTTCAAATTTTGTCAGCTAAAACCAATGTAAAATTCACAAAAATCATGCGACTAAAACGAATGCACTTTAGTCGAAAGACTAAAATGAAATCGATATCATCTGCCTCGAAAAAAACGAAGGCACAAATTAAAGCCCATTACAAAGAAAACAAGGTCGGTTTTCACTAAACCTGGACTAAAACAGGTTTTATGGACTAAAACTAGACTGAAGTTGTTCAAAATTAGACCAAAATAGACGTGTTTTTCTCTGAGAAAGATAAGACGAACATTCTTTAATATTCAACTAGAAGAAAAAACAGAAACTACCTAACTGACTGAATATGATGAAGAACATTTGGTAGAGGACTAATACTAATATAAGACTCATGTCTGGGAAACAGGCGTTAGTTTTTCAACCTCAGGAAATGTGGTGGGATATTCCATATTTAGACGCGTCTGCCAGTGATTTCAACAGTGGTGTTTTGAACAAGTTGAAGGTGAAGAGGAGGTACAAAAACACTTTAATGCTCTTGTTGTTTTTCTTACTTTCCTAGCTTTCTATTCTGAGAGGATGCGCATTTTCTATAGAATTTTTTTCTTCTTCTTACAAATACCCACAAGGTACAACAAACACTGATGGATGGACTTCAAACACAGACATGGAGGTGAAAACCACAGTGAACGGGTATTTAATCCTGCCTGTTGGTGCAAAGAACTCAAGCTCTTTTACTTGATATGCAGTGAAACCATATTATGCAGCTTTTGCAGATCAGTATTCTCATTTTGGTGGCGTTTTGCTGACATTAGCATGTTAAAATGTGTCAGAAACCAAATCCACTCATCAACTGAGTTTAGCGGAAACACCCTCAAGAGTGGAGCGTCGTAAAATAGATGCAGAGACAGGTACAAGGTCATTGAAGCCTCTGGTGAAGTATTAAGGGGCGTCAAGTCTACCTGGTGAACAAGCCACATCCGAGTTTACTCTGTTTGTGTGTCAGCAGGTACATTGGACACCCAAATATGGAGGCACAAACACTGAAAAAGTGAAGGTTTCGTAATTTTGCCCCTTTAAATCTTCTCAATAATGGAAGACTGAGCACCTCCAGACAGTTCTACCAGAGCCTGCCATACAGATGCATGGGTGGATAATGAGGAAGCACCAATTAACACAAAAAGAAAAAAAGAAAAGAAAAGATTTTAGCTCTGAAGGTGGTCGACAAAGTCAGTTATTGTAACGGTGAAATTGTAACATTTCCCCTGTTATTTTTTTGTTGGTGTTTTAATGAAGAAATGATTTTATCCACACGCAGGAAAAAGATAAACATTCTACATGTGTTTCACTTCCGAAAAAAGGCTTCACAAAGGTATTCTGTGTTTACCATTCTCACCATGTAAATCCCACCGAAAAGAGCGGCCATAAATTTGCTGAGGAGGGCGGCGCACAGGCTGGCCACATGAACAAACGGCCCCTGAGAAACAGGATGCACAAGATTAGGATTTAAGGAGATGGGTGAAAGCGCACTTTAGCTCCAGAGCTGAGAGCGTGCTGCACTGCAGCTCAAGGGCATCATTCAACAGCTCTGTGTGAATTCAGTGATGACCTCGGGATGGGAAAAACAAGAGTAATAGCAGCAACTCACATTTGTATTTTCACAGGCATGACCTTCATGAAACTACAAGAAAGCTGTGATTGGAAGAGAGGATGAAAAGAAAATGTCCTCTACCTCCTTCCCCAGAGGCATCCCGCTGCCCAGCGCACAGGTCAGCCCAATGACCTTGGCCACAAACGTCTTAAAAGTCAGGTACTCCTTCAGGACGACTCCCCTGAGAATGGTCTTCATCTCAGGGATCCCGGAACCTTGAGGAACAGGAGAATACCAGGTAGCATGATGGAGTGGAGAGAAAAGATGAGTTGAAAGAAATCAATTACATAGAGAGAGAGGGATGAGGAGAACAAATGACGGGGGGATGGAGAGAGGACAAGAAAAGCTGATTGATATTCATATAGTTTTCTGCGTGCTCATCTCAGAGGTGCATTGTATGGATTTCCTGCATGACCCCCAAGGAGATGTAAAGCTCACATCCTTGGAGGTCTTACAGTGCATTACAGAACCAATTATATTATTCAAATATAGAAAAGTGACCGCGATCAGGCATTGAATACATATGTTTATTGATAAATGGTGGTGTGTGTGCATGTGTGTGTGTGTGTGTGTGTTTGTCTCTTACCTACAGCCTGCGGAGACAGTATCTGTGTGAATCCTGCAGAGAATGTGATGAGCACTACAGGGTAGGTGACCCAGGCAATGTACTGTAGAAGCATGTTACTGTCCAGTCCACCATACATCCACTTCTGTGCTGCACACACACACACACACACACACACACACACACACACACACACACACACACACACACACACACACACACACACACACACACACACACACACACACACACACACACACAGAGTAGATACATCTCAGTATAATAGAAAACTCAGATGGGAATCCAATCATTCACCAAGAACTTTCCCATCCCTACAATCAGATTCCCCTCCTCTTGGAAGCCTTTCTGACCTTTTCCAAATCCTTTTATGGCTCATCTTTTCATTCATTCTCTATTCCTCATTCATCATTCTGTATTCCCTCACGATCAAATTTGCTTCTAAACACAATAAAAGCTCTTGTGGGATTTGAAGAAATATCCAATAGTACAATAAAGACTCTTTTAAAACCCAAAAGTTCCTGGAACGATGAAACAGGAGGAATTGATCTCATGAACCAAACATCTCTGTTCTTGTTTTCAGCTGCACCACATTCAAACAGCTCTCACACAACCGGCCTGTTTACTGTAACTGTGACTCTAAATTTAGATGTAGTGGACAAAATAAAAGACATACGGAGGTGTAGAAGGAAACAGAGCCATGTCTTCTTCAACATAAAATATAAGTGCTGATGTTCTGATTTACAATCTGAAAATGATGTTTTCTGTTTCTGTCCGTCGAAGAAGATCGATGTGAGCGGCTGCACCGATCAACAGTGACATTTCGTTAAACAGCGGTACTGAGCACCGCGCCAGTCGATCTTTTACTCGGTTCCTCTAAAAGAATGTAAATAGCATAACCCTGATAGACTCCTTCAAATTCTGCAGCATCATCATCATCCTCATCCTCATCATCATCATCACAAAGGTCCAGTAAAGACTGAACTTCCTCAAGCAACTGGGGACGTTTAACATTCACGAATGCCTGCTGGTCCGCGTCTATGAGGGCAGCAAAGAGAGCGTATACCCATATCACACATAAAGAGCTGCCATTATGAGATTACATTTATATTATTATTATGATATTGGTGAGCCATCCGAGGCTCCAGTGCACTGAAAAGAGTTTGCCAGTCCCCAAAGGGTTAAAGCCCCTTTAGTTGAGCTCCTATTAAGGATCGATATAACTGTTGTTCACTTTGTATTCATACTTAATGATCCCTCTGTTTAACGTCACACTTTACAATGCCTCTAGCAAAGCTTCCTGTGGAGTTACGCCTGAGTGCGTTCTCAATGGCGTCTCTGAGTACCTTCATAAATCCTGTGAGTCGTATGATTACTGTGTTCTCTGTCTCTTTCCTACCTTCTTGGCAGAAAGCGATGGCGTAGTCCATGACCCAGCTGACCAGAGCCATGAGCAGCCCCAGCAGAATGAGGAAGATCCAGTCCTCTCCCACCCGTGAGATCAGGAACTTCTGGCAGCGAGATGCACATGCTGAGGGTGAGAAAGAGACAGAGGAAAGTAAAAATCTTCATGTTGTGGTGAGATTGAGGAGAAGAAGCAGGGCAACAAAGAAAGCAGTGGCGATCAGCTGTGGTGGGAGGGATAGGTGGGGAATTAAGGCCAGACAAGTCAGCTCGTAGGCAAGTTTAACGCACAAATACAACTGAGACGCACAGAGGTCATACAAATTCAAAGTGAGAACCCAAACATGAGCTAAACATAGTAGAAAACAGCTCAAACGCATCTGAAGGACAACCCCAAAGACAGCGGGGTGGGTTTAAGAGTTTGTCATCCTCGCCAGTATCTGGGTATAATGACTCACCTGTCATCCGTGTTGGTGGTTTTTCAATATTGAGGCAAACATGAAGAAATTCTGTTAAGGTGTTCCTGAGAAATCCCGATCATGTGACTGACAGTGACCTCACACAGTGACCTATAACATGCAGTATAATTCAAGTTCATCCTTAAGTCACACACCTCGTCTCGGTTGCCTCCTGATGACATTTAGAATTCTTTATCAAACCCAAACAACCATACGGTCTTTCCCTCCGACCCTCTGGTAGGAGCATACAAACGTGTCCATGACAGGAAATAATGATTTTTTTTTAATGTGCATAATTTGTGTTACAGCCTCGATAAGAACAAGCAAAAACAACAACACTTTTTTGTACAGCTGTGGTTGCTAGAACCCTTTTTTTGATTTCCGTCTGAAAAGAAGATGAAAACGAAAATCGTACTCTTCAGTTACCGTGGAAACAACACACTCACCATTGGGGACAGGAAATGGACAGCTTCGTCCTGCTGTTGTCACCGTCAAAACAACATTCTACACTCGTCGTTGACAACGGAGCTCAGACACGCATCTCTGATTTCTAACTTTATGTCAAATTTCATCTGATTTCCCACTTTCTATCCATCCATCCATTTTCTTGTGTTTATCCTGTAAAGGGTCGCAGGGTTCACCCTGGAAGGGTCACCAGTCCATCACAGGGCCAACATAGAGACAGACAACCATTCACACTCACAGTCACTCCTACGGTCAATTTAGAGTATCAATCAGCCTCGTCCCCTCTTGATGTCTTTGGACTGTGGGAGGAAGCTGGAGTACCAGAGAGAACCCACACAGGAACAGGGAGAACATGGAGACTCACACAGAAAGACCCTGTGCTGGAGCCGGGACTCGAACCCTGAACCTTCTTGCTGTGAGGTGACAGCCACTGTGCCGCCTGATTTTCTACTTTCCATGATCATAATTGCTACGACCACTAGATGGCACCTGTCTCTGAAAGGGTCAATAGGTTATTCTCACCACTTGTATTAGCTCATTTTTCAAAGAGTCACAGACTTTGCAGACTCACTGGTTTTAAACTCTCTTTGATTAAAATATTCAATTAGAGACGTTGCCACAGTGGTGCAGAAATAAGAAACATCTTCAAAACATCCAGACACTCATCGTCAAAGTAAACAGCAACTTTCTCGTCGAAGCTTTAATCCCCTGCAGAATGAGATGTATCTAGCAAGACAAGAAGACTGGTGTTTTGCTGTGTGTCTTTTTATGTGAGTATGTGTGTATGTGGGGGGGGGGGGGGTGCAGCATTGCATTAGTCTAACCTTGTGAAGATACATTTCTGAGCATTAATCCGCTGATTATTCAAGAGCATGAAAAAAGAGGATATAAAATGATTCTCTCTCTGTGTGGGAAAAAAAAGGATCAGGCTTCATATTAAAGATGAAGAAAAGGGGATTAAAACATAGATGAGGAGAGTGGACGTGGTGGATATTACGCTCTTTAGCTAACGCAGGAGGCTCTTTTCTTTTGTTTTGCGAGGTTTTGACCAATTAATGGACAAAGCATCATAACATGATTCAAGCAATGTAGTAATGTGCCAAGCACATGAATATGACTGGACCACAGGGTGCACACTAGTGAGCGGATGAATACGAGGGAATTGTGCTTCTCGATGAACATTTTGCACATTAAAAGCTTTAATCAGCTTTAACACAGATTGTTCCGTGTTCCATGCAGCACTGCAACAATCAATCAATTAGAGGCTTGAAGGAAAATTAATGGTGGACATTTCTGAAAATGAATTGTTTCCTTTTTTCCTCCAGCAAAAAATGTCAAACATTTGCTGGTTCCAGACTAAATATCGAGAAGTAAAGATGTGATATAAGTACGTTACTTTTACATTTATAGAATAATCACTTCATTTATCATAAAAATCACAGGCAGATTGGTTGACGATGAAAATAGCTGCAGCCCTAGTTAGACAGAAATGTACATTTTACAACACGAGGGAAGAAGGTCCAAGAAGGTCAAAAGTTAATCGGTAAAATGACAATTAAATTTAGAAACACAGACAAGGTCTCATGTGGCTTTGCTTCTAATATGGATCTCTCACTTGAGTGTAGACAGTCAATTCCTGGCAACAACATTTCTGAGATTCAAAAAGCGATCAGCGTGGAAAAATAACGCTCTTGTTCAGAAAACCTCACTTTGTAGGCTGGTTTGTCACTGAGGAGTCGGTGCTTACAATCTCATACAGAGAGACACTGAACTTGGCCATCACACCTGTGGTTTTCACTAGACTAAAAATAAATAAATAAATCATCTGCAGAAATATTTTCTAACCCTAAGCTACCTGACAGCAGTTCTATCTATATGAAGGAAATTCAAGCTCCTCTATGTTTTGGGCAATGTGTAGAACACGGAGGTAACTGTGACTCGTGTCTAGAGTCTACATATTTACCATCAGTGTGAGAGAAAAAGAAAAAAAAATGCACAGAACTACTTTGCCATCTCAAATTTGAGAAAAGTGAGAGCAAACAAAGCTGGGTCATGACTGTGATTCCACCGTTACATTATAATATCTAACTGGGAGCTGGGTCAGCTAAAAGAAGCATCGCTGGACTCATTTCTCCTCTCTTGTCTGCGGACACTGCCAAAGCCTGGAATTCACTCCAATATCCAGAGCATTCATAGATGCGCCAGCCCCTCGAGGAGATAAAAATGTGCTACTAACACATTTGCCAGAGGTCCCCCCCCCCCCCTTCCCAATAAAAAACCCCCCGTTACATAGGAGATACTTCAAGTGATATTCGTCATGGAGGAAACAGGAGAGATCACGTGTGGAAGGGTGGATGAAATAGGTTGATGGGAGAGAGAGAAGACAGGGGACGACTTTCAAAGATAAGAAAACAGTGAAAATGTTTGTCTCGCCTTGCCGGAGCTCAAGGTGACATCATGGTGACATCATGAAATGTCAGCTCTCCTTTTTTGATAAGATGGAACCATAACATTGTAATACAAGCGTATGTTTTTAGCTGTGTTTTTCAAGGTCAGCGTAGAAGCCAACATGCTGGGACATGGTTAGGAAGACAAAGTATTGTAAAGCTGATTAATCAATACAGGAATTACTTGATCAATAATTGATAATTAAAACAAGAAAAATAAAGATTAATAATCAATAAAGGAATTCACTAAGGATGTGTTTGTATTTCTTTGCTTTTCTCTGCAAACCATCCATCTGTAAAACTTGGCAGAAGAATTACTGTGGATCTTTCCTGCTTTCTGGCCTGTATTACCGTAAAGGTCAGAATATGAGTTCCCTTCAAAGCTATTCTGCGCTCTCCTTTTTTTTAGCAACTGTCTTGTTACTGTCTCAG
This sequence comes from Aulostomus chinensis, assembly GCF_037954235.1. Taxonomy (NCBI): domain Eukaryota; kingdom Metazoa; phylum Chordata; class Actinopteri; order Syngnathiformes; family Aulostomidae; genus Aulostomus; species Aulostomus chinensis. Next base: position 18,468,692 of record NC_141324.1, read on the forward strand.
TGGTTTACACACCGTTCAGTGTCTGCTAAATGTGGAAAAACACAGCATATCAACTTCCGTTGATATGTTCTGATATTGTCGCGTTTTGCTTGTTGTACAATGAATGGATGGGCAAAAGGTCAACTTCCATTTTATAATCATAAATGTATTGAGATGAATCGATAAAAAATAACCAAATGAACAGAGAGAGAGAGTGAGTGAGTGTGTGTGTGTGTGAGAGAGAGAGAGAGAGAGAGAGAGAGAAACTGTGAGAGAGAGCAGGCATGAGACTTCCTGGTGCAAGATTCAGGTCACTATGGGATGCTGTGCCTCTCTGGGGAGTTGGACCACAATTCATTACATGACAGGAAAGCTGCCCTGTGGTCAGGCCACCTGCTGGATGGCAAGTTGCCTACACACACATACACATACACACACACACACACACACACGCACACACACACTTGCACATGTAGTACATGTGCCAATAACTTCAAATTCAGGGAACAGAAATACGTAAAAGCTAAAAGTGTAGATTTGACTAATCGCGGTCTTTGATGGCGCTACCATTTTTATTTCCCAGGTCATTGGTGCTGAGCTTGTTGGGAGTAACTGGTAGAAATCTGAGTGACAAACTCACAAAGAGTCAAAACACACACCAGGAGTGAGTCGGTGCTTTTAGCACTCCACCTGGAGCAGCACCCTTCAGCTGCGTGTGTGTGGGCTCTCGTTCAAAGAGCTGTGGCTCCAGTTCGTAGTCAATCACCTACAGAGATGATGTTCCCACACAAACACACGAGAGGGAAACACTAAAACTCCCACTTTGACCAGTGGTAAAGATTCTCTCCTTAAACATTACCTAACAAGACAGCAGCAGAGAGCTGTCCAGCCTGAAGATGAGGCTAAAAATACAAACACCTCTTGATCTACGAGCACAAACAACTCACAGACGGCAGGCACACAAATCAGTTTGACTGGCTCGTGATCTTGAGCGTGATTGTTTTAAATGGCTTCCATTAAAGTGTGTGAGCTGGGCCGGGCTGATATAGTCACCTACGGTGCAATCTATCCCGCTTTAATCAGATCACTAGTCACAAGGGCAAAGAGACACGGACGGATCTTGGAAAAGAGCCACATTGGATCACTTGGGAAAGAGTGTGATATAATCGCTAGCACTTTTGTTACTGTCTAATATGTTTATGACTTTATTGATTAAGTCTTTCGTAAGGGTCAGTTCATCTGACTGTAGGAAAGGAAGGGCATCATCAAGCATAGCAGGATTCTTATTTAACAGCAAGAATGTATTGATAAAGATGTTTGTTGAAATTTGTAGCGTGCTCTCCCCTCGCATTACCCTGCTCTTAGTCTTTATAATCAGATCCTGTATATACATTGTCTGTGAGCAGGGGAGGAAACATTGGGACAGGGAAGGCTCTGGTTTCCATTTTCTGTTTCGGTGGCTTTGACCAATCACATTTGAGCAGCCTCGGTTGCGTCCACGTAAACAGGCTGTGTGGGGTGGAAAAGAGACGGAAGGCACAGGCAAGGTCAGAAAAATGGCCGCAGCCTCATGAAGCTGTTGTAGTGGTTTTAAACTGTTGAGTGAGTGTAAACTGGCTACTTCTGAAACCATCTACTTGTATTTACTGTCTTTCAACCCCATGCAAACATTACAGACTGTCAACAATAAGCAGCAGACGTAACAAGGAAGGCTTCGATATCTGTTGGCTACACCAGAACCCCAACAAAATGATTGTCCTACAGATGATGATGAAGACAAAAGTTGTCTTGAACACTGCTTAAATCATGAAGCGACTGGAAAAGATTCTGTATTCCCCAACTGGGGAGAAACAAGAAGATGTCATTCTTCTCCTTATACAACATGAAGACACAGGAGGAGAGAAGAATTTAATTTGTGCACAATGACATTGTAAAAAAAAAAGAAAAAGAAAAGGCCCTTGTTGCCCCGTATGATCCACAGACCTCAATATTTTTATGGAGGCGAAGAATAAATTTCAAACTTGGGTTGACTTACACAAAACTATTTCTTTGAATATGAAGGTTAAATCAAGAACAAATAAAAGTAAGCGCATTTGGGAGCTGCACGCACGCACGCGCACACACACACAAACTGATATTTTTGAGTACATCAGTCTGAAGTGGTGCTCTCTGATGCCACTCCTTTATCTGCAGTCATCTGGGAAGACTAGACATAAAATAATCTGACAGATAAGACTTCTGCACAAACAAACGCCATCACACACTCAGCTTAGCAAATATCTCCTCGAACATGCAGACGTCTACACGGCAGGCCACCAGAGGGGGCTGTCTTTGACATTGAGATAGCCTTGTTGGCTGGAGGTCATTGCTCTGATCAGTCACACTGAATCGTGTTCACATCCTCTCCTGCTCTCTTGTGTCAGGTCGCCAGTGTTTGGGTTTTTTTTTTTTTTGTCACACACCTCTCATGCTGGTTTACTAGCGCACTGCAATCAGCTCCTCAGGGGTGGTTTAAGGCTGCGCACACACACACACACACACACCCACACACAACACATTTACTTTGTTTGTGAGCATCAAACACAGCTGTGGTTTGACCTTCAGAACATGTTGCACTTCACTAGCTCCCTGATTAAAGCGCTCTAGAAAAGGTTCAGGGCTTGTTGACTGATTATCACTTACATTGGCACTTTGCACAGGGGTCTTTCTCATACTCCAGCAGATCTGCAGCACGGCTTCGAACACTAGTGTTGCGCCGCAGTCCTCCACCGTTCCGCACTCCTCCATCCCGCAGGCGGGCTGCTTCCTCCTTGGCATAGACACCCAGCTCCTGGGTGTACCGCCCATACATCTATGTGTGTGTGAGAGAGAGAGAGAGGAAGAGAGAGAGATGTAACGCAGGTGGGGCAAGTGGGTGGCTGTGGAGGAAATCTGTCCGTTTATCCCATATGGACCTAAAAATGCTTCAAAACCCTGATGACATTTTTCTTAAATAACCTGACAAAAGAATACCTCACACATCCACTTTAAGAGACAGTAATAGAATAGAATAGAATAGAATAGAATAGAATGCTTTATTGTTATTTTCGCCCAATGCAATTCAGAATTCTTTAGCTGCTCTCTTCCAACAATGACATATAAAACCTCAGAAATGTTAATCATTAGAAAAAAAAGAACAGCATCACTTGGAAACAGCAATAAATAAAAAAGCTTTGCAAAATAAAAGAAATCTGAAAAATGAAATAGCTGATATTAAAACTACATATCCATCAGCACCCTTTTTATGTCTTTGGAGCAGATGTATACATGAAGGAAAAAACAAAACAAACAAGCTTAGACTTAGACAAGCCTGGACTGTACAGTAACTTTCCTTTACCCTACTCTTCATTAAACATAAAAAAATGAAATGAAGAAATCGTACCTTTACCTATATCTTCATTTCATTGTTGAACAAAATGAAATTATGTCACAAATACCAGTCCAAAGAGCAGCACGGCTCAGAGGTAGAGTGGCCATGTAGTAACTGAGGGGTTGCTGGTTCGATCCCGCCCCCCACGACCCTTAACAGATAAGTGGTATAGAAAATGAATGGATGGAATTTCAGTCTTATGTTTCAGACTACTTGGCATCTTCACACACTAAAAAACTGTTTCATTACATGAAAATAGGAAGAAATTTAGCAAAAATGTAGTTGAGCTGGATTTACTGCTCCGTTTCATGTTTCTGCAGGTTGGCATTGCATCAAAGTAGTTTTACAACATATAAAATAAACCGCAACACAAAGATATGACATTTGGTACTGAACAACAAGACTTATTTATCTCTTGATAGTACTGAAACCACAAAAGTGTCTAAGTTTGACAGCTGCTGTGAACACACGGAGGTTCAGGCTCAGTCAAACTATATTACCACATCCAGGTTGAAAATGTACTGCCTGGAGCTCAATAGATTTGCTCAAGTCTCATTCAGAAAAAAATATCCTCTCATTTGGACTCAACGGTCTTGTAATGATGAGCAGACAATGAGCTCCACCTGTCAGCTCCGAGCTGATTAACTTGGCGGTGCTGGCACACAATTACCTCCTAATGAGGAGAGGCGGAGTTCTCAGCCAACTACGCACAATCAATCAAGTATAAAGCCTGCTGTCTGAGGCCTAGGTGATATTGGTGCAGGTTTGTGTAGATACTACCACCATAATGGAGCTTTTCAAGTATCTGTTTGGTGTTGTGGTTGTTTTGGTCTGTGGTGTAACTGCCCAGCGTAACTTGAGACTGCCTGTGCAGAAACTCCAGCCTACTCTTCCCACCCTGATTCCTCCACAGCAATCCAAAATCCCTTTGTCTGAAGCCCCTTTTGATAAGTGTCAAGTGGAGCAGCATGAGAAGATCCAGTGTGGATCTCGGGATATTACTGGTGAACAGTGTGAAAATATTAACTGCTGCTTTGATGGGAGGCAGTGCTACTACGGGAAAGCAGGTAACTAAGCTCTCTAATGCATCTTCTTGTGAACCAGAAACCCCTTATTTACACTCTTCCCTTGCAGTGACTGTGCAGTGCACCAGGGATGGCCAGTTTGTGGTGGTTGTGGCTCGGGAGACCACCGTGCCCCCCCTAGATGTGGATTCAGTCAGCCTGCTGGAAATGAACGATGCCTCTTGCAACCCTGTTGATACCACCTCTGCCTTTGCCATCTTTCAGTTCCCAGCAGTCTCATGTGGCACTACACTCAAGGTGGGTGTGAACTCCTGTGAAAAGGTCTCATCATAGTGATTTTAGTTTCCAACTTAAATCAGGTCTCGTGGCTAACCCCCCCCACAGCCCTACTAAAGAACTTAAAATCTTGGTATTTACAAGTGCTATGCAACTAAACATTAATACTCCAATCCTGCAGGAGGACAATGGTTACGTGGTCTATGAGAATCACATGTCGTCTTCATATGAAGTTGGAATTGGCCCCAGAGGCTCAATCACCAGGGACAGTCACTTTGAGTGAGTTGCTGTCAAATCAACTGGACTCAGTTTTACTGACATCTCCTGAGGTGCCACTGTTCTCTCCCGACAGGCTGTTGTTCCAGTGCAGATACTGGGGTACAGCTGTGGAGGCTCTGGTTATGGAAGTAAACGGTGTTCCTCCACCTATGCCTGTTGCTGCTCTTGGACCCCTCAGAGTGACACTCAGGCTGGGCAATGGCGTGTGTGTCTCAAAGGGATGTGTGGAGGGTGAGCATACCTCCTATATTACAGAGGGTCAAGTGAGGAAATGGCGCACAATGTCCTTCACTATCAAAGCTACTATACTTCACTGCTATATAAAGCATACCAGTCCTGTAACTGTTGCACTTGAGACTGAAAGCAGCTTGTTTCAGGTTTATCTACTTTCTCTACTCCAGAGAAAGTGGCGTACAGCTCCTTCTACACACTGGAAGATTACCCAGTTACCAAAGTGCTGAGGGAACCGGTGTATGTGGAGGTGCACATCCTTGAGAGGTCTGACCCAAACATCCACCTGACTCTGGAGCGTTGCTGGGCCACTTCCACCCCCAATCCTCACAGCCTGCCGCAGTGGGACCTCCTGGTTGATGGGTATATAAATGAGTGTTAGCTCGACAACCTAAAAGTCAAGTCTGTGGTTAACCGCTACCTCTGGCTGCAGGTGTCCCTACGATGATGACCGCTACCTGACCACCCTTGTGCCTGTGGATCACTCCTCTGGGCTCCAGTACCCCACACACTACAAACGCTTCATCATTAAGATGTTCACATTTGTAGAACCACAGAGTCTCGCTCCCAAGAGGGACAAAGTAGGGTCTCGCATTTAATTTTCTCTCTTGTGAAGTTGCAATGTGGCTGACGTTTTTTTTTTCTTCCCCCTTTTCAGATATTCCTCCACTGTGCTACTGCAGTATGCTATCCCAGCAGCACAAACTCCTGTGAGCAATCATGCCACCGGCAACGTGAGTAAACTGACTTACACAATACTTAAGTTTGGGGAATCAAACTTGCAAAGAAGTGCATCAGAAGCAATGGTGTCAGAGGCTCAACTGACTATAAATTGTGACTAATGTGTTGCAGGAAGGGCTGCAGAGAGGAAGGTCTCAAGCCAGCGGGCTCTGGTCTCAAGCCGGGAGGTGATTCTAACTGCAGAGGGGACTCTTCCTCCTGACACCAGTAAAACTGAGAGATGAAAATCTGCTAGAAGCCATATCTGGTCATGGGTTTTTTTTAATAAAAGCTTGTGTTCTTGCTTAAGTCTGCCTGAATTAATGATCTGAAGGTCATGTGCTGTATTGCTGAACTCACTTTGTGCAGGAAGGGCATGATTGTAACTGAGGGTACATTAGCAGTATTGCATGAGTAAACTCTTACCCTTCCCTTTATTCCTGTTTGGCCATTCTAGATGTTACAACTTGCAGTCTCTCCCTCACTGCTCTGCACACTGCCTCCCTTTTCTGTTAAACTCCTCCACCCCCTCATTGAAATGGGCATCACGACTCCTAGACTCAGTTGTTCTGCTCACATGAACAGGAGGTACAGATGGAAAGCGGTGCAGCCATGTCTGTTTAGTCTGACTGAGGCACCAACAGGAGCATGCTGTCAAAATGCTCATCTGCCTTCAGTTTAACCTCCAACCTACTAAGAAGCCTTTCAGCAAGACATGGCTCACATCGGCAGTGCCGCTCAAGCAAAAAATCCCAGAAGGAAGCCAGTAGGTGCTAGCTGACAACACAACGTGATGTACCAGAGGGGAAGAACTATACACAAGCTGGTGGCTGCAGAAAGCTGTGTGGTGACATGTCAGTCACGTATTAAAATCTGGCTATTCAAGTGCTACTGTAAATGGCAGAGGATTAAAAGCATTCCTGCCTGCCTCGAGTATGGTGAACCTTCTAGCTGTGAGGAAAACTTGGAATCAAGCTTTGACTTAACAGAATGCAACACACAACCTGCTTAACTTCTAAAACTGTACACTCATGCCTCTGCCTTTGTAAAATGTATTTTTAGGAAATTGTAGTCCATCCTGAGAGGATCCCCTTCACTCCTGTGTGCTGACCACATGTCAAACAGCATTAGTATAACTGCAGAGCATTCACGACATTATCAAACTATAAGGTATATCAGAATTGGACAGAACTACTTTCCTGGTCCAGCTGCTGAGTGCAGTGATTTCATGCAGCACCTCAACAGCGTCATTGTAACTGCAGCCCACAATGTTTGACAAGAACACTAATCGTGGCTGACTTTGTAAGAGGAGGATTATTTCTGCACAAACCAGGATCATGAATCTTGACTGTTGACTGAAGCACGCTAAGCGAACACTTCCCACTCATTCCCATCCATTGTGCAAAGCTAACTAGCAGTCAGCCGGTTTCTCTGGGTCTCAGCTCCTCATGCCCAGAGAAGGGTATCTATCCTGTCTGACAATAGGAAGGATGGAAAATCAGCTTATTTGTCCCAAAACTGGCATGTTTAAAATGGAACTGCCAAAAAGTCAATCTGAAAATGACAGCAACTTGAACTGTATCAATCAAAACGGAATAATCCCAGCAGCGTAAATTTTATTGAAGTGTGTGTCGACTTAATGTCCAATGAAGCACTGCAGAAGAGTGACATGTTCAGTTTTGGGAAATGATCATTGGACCTTCTTACATAATATTCTGTTGGCAAACTTCATGCACTCACACACACAGTACACACACAGATAAACCCACTACCAGACAAACACCCACCGAGAGTTTAAAAAGGGGCTTGTTAGTGTTTCTTTCTTGGGCCTGTGAGAAAGCAGTCATGGGGCCATCTGGAGCACGGCGCCCTTGGTGAGCAGCGGGTGGGACCCCGTGGGTTAAATGAGCTGTTATCTGCAACTAGTTTACCACCCACATGACCAACTTGAGTATCTACATTAGTCAGTTTACCTCCCACATCGCAGCCCTCTATACCAGTTCAGCTCCTGCCGCCCACTGGTTGCTCCTGAGTGGTTTTTCATAGTCCAGCAGTTAGTAGTGTTCCATTTTGGTGAGAACGCATTACACACTGTGTGAAACACATGTTTACCATAAATAAACAATGTGGGTGACACAAAATAAATAGCTAAATGATAGTATAATTCCCATTCAGCTAATGCATCAATAAATTTGGGGCAAATCTTAGCGGCCTACGTTTGGGAGGGAAGGGAATGAAAGCCAGCGTGGAGCCACAATAGACGACTCAGATAGACACCTGCCAATCAATCACACTCTTATTAAGACCTAAATCTAATACATGTTTTGACTCCTTTCTGTTCATGGTAAACAAAAGCTATTAAAAACTCCTGAATGAGCTAATGAGAAGACAGGTACCTTTACAACAAGGAACAAAATGTCTGGCTACTGTAAATACAATTGAGCAGCTAATTTAGAAGAGAGGGAAACATTTTTCTTCATATGCGTCTCCTGCGACCGCTTGTGATAGGATCTCACTTTCCCACTCTAAACAAGCTACAATACTGAGCAAACTTTATTGTCTTTTTTCTTCTAGTTTGTTCTTGTGTGCCCTGATTGTATATTACCGCTGTCCCCCTATTTTTAAGGTGTTCAGGTCACTGCCTCCCCAAGACTTGAAACGTAGTTGTTGTTCTGGTGCACTTGTGGGACAGTGTGTTGGTCTTGGTTCAGTTTACGTTTCTCTCTTTTTTTCTTTTTTTTTGTAAAACCATTCAACGTAACTCTGATTCCGTTATGAGCGTGGCTCATGTTACTAGCCTGCCGCTAGTGTTGGAGGAAGAATAAACGTGAGGTCTTTAGCCAGATCTAAATGTCGACAGCGGCCTTTGTTAGAATCAAGTTAGAGCAGTACAGATTCATTGTAATTCACGTAGGGATTCACTAATATAAGGCTGCCTTTTATTGATTTATGGGGAACATGTTCTTTTCTTTTGAGGATGTTGTGGGCTTAATGGAGATGGTCCTCGGGCCAGTTTGGCCGAAGGGCATTATTCAACAGCTTCCATACATCCCTGTGCAGTTAGATGTGGAAGCAATATATATATATATATATATATGCATATATATATATATATATATATATATATATATATATATATATACATATATATATATATATATGCATATATATATATATATATATATATATATATATATATATGCAAAATTGATTCTTAAAGAGCCACAACATGCCTGCAAGCATGAGAATGGGATCAAAAAATAGTGTAAATTATCTACATGGGAGAAAAAGTGAATAAACCAAAAACATCCAGTTATATTCTATCTTTCTCAATTAGGTTCCTTGAAAATGAACAGATTTATCTGCATCGTACTTTTTGCACCCTCTAGCTTTCTTACTATTATCTACAGCACTTGCAGCACAGATCAGAGCTATCTAGCAACAAGGACAAAGTGCCACATGTCCACTAACTATCTATTGTGTAAGATCCTCCACTTTCCTGCTACATCACTTTCTTTGCCACGTTTTTTAAGTCAGACCATGTGCAAGCCTCGCACAACAGATGAGATAAAAGTTCTTTATTATTCAGCAGTTCCCCAGGCAATGAGAGATAATATATTCACTGTGAGGAGACAGCAAGGACAAATATTTGACATTCTAATGATGAAAGCTTGAACATCTAAAACACTCGTCCTTGTATAACCTCTTGTATTAATATTCATCAAATTATTTTAATTTTTTTGTGACTTGTGAAAGTCGCATCCCGCATCACTACGACATGCCTGTGCTGCAGTGTGATTACGTACGAGTGTGTATCGATGAGAAGAGGGGAATATCAGGAGGACTAAAGCACTGCGGCTAATCTGGGGCCTCTAGACTCCAAGGACAAGATTGAAAATCAAATTAGAGGAGGTCTGACAAATTTGACTCATCCCACTGTCAACATTTGCATTACAGGTAACGGAGGCCGCTTTTAGAATAGTTTCCTATGAGTCAGAGCTCACAGACGTGTGCAAATACACGCACACACACATACACACACACACACACACACACACACACACACAAGCTGAAGAAAACATGGAAAGACTTGCTGCCGTCAAACAGAGCTGTGCACACTGGTAACATCAAAACAAGTGAACCAACACACTCCTATCATATTCGAAGAAAACAGCACTGAGGGTGGAGGAGGGTTGAGGAGTGATGTCAAGCCAACTGAAAGATCAAGCTGAGAGAATGACACCTTGTCAGAAAATGATTTAAGGCTGGGACACGGTTGTTATGCTTCCTCCATGACGCTCATCCACAGACACAGCATTCACAGCAGGTTAAAAATCAACATCAGGGGCGGATCAACAGGCTGATGTTGATATTAGTAAGAGAATTCAGATATCAGCCAAAATATATATTAGTTTTTTTCCCTGTAAGATTCCCTAAAATGCATGTAATGACAAAAATGTATGATACTTATTGACTGTAGCTGTAAATTTATCACCCAAATGAAAATCCAAAACTACATGACTGTACTTAATAATAAACTCGCTAGAAATTAGTGAGTTCCCCTAGCATCGTATTCTGAAAAAGAAAAATTCACATTGGCACAATGTTGTGTGAAAACATATACAACATCGATATTATCAGCCGCACTGACAGTTGACCTGTTATGAAGATTCTCAAAGGGCAAATTGAAAAAAAGCAGCAAAAGATAAACTGAAATAACTGAAATTATGCATTTCCTGAAGCTAAACATACACTTAACATGCAAAGAAATTTTCATCAGTCTTTTCTAATGAACAATCACATCACAACGACGTCTGTTACAGTAAAATGTTAAGCCTTTTTCAAATGTAACTTTGCGGACACACAGAACAATGATGAGTTCTATTTTAGGAGTCAAATATCCGTCTGCAGGCTATGCAGTGGTCCGTTCAGTGGCGTGCAGGTAACAGCACTATTTAGTAGACGACAGCGAGATGCTGTGAGGGAGAGAGTACAGAATGCTGACTATGAGGAAATAGACCCACCAGAAGAGACAGCACTTTTGTCTTTGTGTGTGTGTGTGTGTGTGTGTGTGTGTGTGTGTGTGTGTGTGTGTGTGTGTGTGTGTGTGTGTGTTGGAGGGATGGAGAGGGAAGGAAAGAAGCAGAGATGTACAGTGCATTCTAAAGATATTAAAACACAGCAAAACAGCTCTGATAGCTCTAAAATGGCTGTGATGTTTACTGTAACTGCCACAAATCCTTTGAAGTGATGACAGTCAACTACAAACAGCATGTTCATATTTACCGACCCAACTGGTCGGAGACAGTTTGCACCAAACAAAGGAACAGAGAGGAGGAGAGAGGTAACAGATCTCACACTGGTTGAAGTGACAGCACACTGCTGTTCAAGAGACAATCTGTGTCCGAATGCTACAATTCTGTCCGTCCTACACACTGAAGTGTGTGTACTAACATTCGGGATGGACAAGAGCGAATGATTCACATAGCTTGTGTCTATCTTTTCCTGCGGCTGTGCGTTGTCCATGAGCAAGAGTAAAAGACTGTCTTCTGCTTTCCTGCTGCACTAAATGGTGCATACTTTACTTCAGACAAACAAGAAGAGATATTGAGAGAATAAGACTGAGAAGAGGATTTCATCCCTGCTGCACTGTCCTGATAGTCAGTGCTGCTCAGATGCAGAAACACGTTCATACGGCAGAGCAAGGACAATGTACACAAATAACACATTTCCAGCAAAGGGCTTCACAAATCACGAGAATCACTCCAAATAGACAGAGTTAATGCAATTTATAGACAATAAGAATCCACGCAAACAAGAAGATTGAAAACCAAAAAAGCAGGGAAGTAATCAGAAAATGCTAAAAGAGAATGATTAAAGGTGAAGATAATTCTTGAGTTTAGCGTTTACAAGTTCTCAAAACTGCGTATAGTCTCAGATCCTCTGGAGTGATCAGAGACGGGCAGAATCATGGCTAAAGGCAGCCTCACCAATTTTAGTTTTAACCGTGAGGACAGCCGTAATCCCAGACCTCAGAGGTCTACAAAATCTGTATTTAGTCCGAAAAGCTGATCGCTTCAGTGATTTGTGAACAAGAAGTAGAATCATGAAGTTCTGATGCTGACTGCAGTTGTAGTTATCGGAGAGATGGAGATACATGCGCTGAGCTTTTTTTGTCCTTGTCACGACCCCGGCGACATCCTTCTGTATCAGTTGTAGCTGTCTAGTCGACATCTTTTTGCCTCTGAACAGAACTTTGTAGCCTGCTTGAGAGAAAAGTGCGTATAGGTTTCTCTTGATCACGCTGTGACATCAGGTCTCTGACCGCAGCAATGCCTCTGAGGTTTGTAAGTGGCGTGTGCATCTAGTGGATTTGAGGTCTTAAACATGGATCGTACCAAGAGTCCTGGTTTGATTTGCTCTTTTAAATGATGGTGAACTATTGATGTGATTTGTTCAACTGGAAGACATTTTTGGAGCTTCCAGTGATTTATTTGGTCCAGGGGAATCAACTTAACTGCAACTGTTTGTGCAGCTTTATGTATTAGTGTATCATCTGCATACATACGAAACCAACTGTAAAGATATAAAGTAATGGTAATCTGATGAACTGATCGAATACCAGAGGTCAAAGAATTGACCCCTGTGTGGCTCTGCATGTTGGGGGAAATTCTGAAGTGCAGCTATTAATAAAAGCGAAATAGTGCATCATGAACCCGTTCAGGACAACCGTTGAACAGCTGATGTTGTTATCAGTTTTGCTTATCAGTTTGGTTTCCCTCAGTGGTGGAAGATTTACTCTAATTAAGTAAATATACAAATTTCCACCACAGTGGTGCAGTGGTCAGCGCTGTCACCTCACAGCAAGAAGGTTCCAGGTTCGAGTCCCAGCTCGGGCACGGGACTCGAACCCTGACTCTTTCTGTGTGGAGTCTCCATGTTCTCCCTGTTCCTGTGTGGGTTCTCTCTGGTACTCCAGCTTCCTCCCACAGTCCAAAGACATCAAGAGAGGACGAGGCTGATTGATACTCTAAATTGACCGTAGGTGTGACTGTGAGTGTGAATGGTTGTCTGTCTCTGTGTGTTGGCCCTGTGATGGACTGGTGACCTGTCCAGGGTGAACCCTGCCTCTCGCCCGTTGACGCTGGGATAGGCTCCAGCCCCCCCGCGACACTTAATAGGAATAAGCGGAAGACAATCGATGGATGGATGGACAAATTTCCACATAAAATACTACTCTGGTAAAAGTCTTCAATCTAAACTGTACTAAAGTAGACTTGTTGGATATCGAGTCTGCTCAATCAAAAGTAAAAGTACATATTCTACATGATGTTTGTGTATTCCAGTGCTTGAGTGCTCAATCCTCGAACCATTGACCCCTCAGTATGTATTCCACTTGTGCTGTTCTGATTATCTCCTTGGGATCTCTGTGGATTTCAAATTCAAAAGTACATCATCGACCTTGGCTTTTTTTTTAAAAGATTTTACCGAAAATATTATTCTTCAAAGCAAGCGGTAACTGGTGCCTTCCTATAAATGTAGTACAATAAAAAGTGCAACAGTTCCTCTGAAATGTTGTTCAGAAAGTGCAAACTTCTTGAGAAAAAGAATACTTGGTTTCTTGCACCTATGATTCCTTAATTGATACCTGATCGTCTTCAGTGTGGTGAAAAAGAGCTGGTCTACAAAACTGTTTTCTTATCGCTGAGTATGAGCATGTAGAAATATTGCTCGTGGCATTTCAACATCCTCAGGTACATTACTGATGACATCATCCTTTACCAAGAAGCAAATGCCAATAAAAATGCTGACATTGACAAAATGAAATGAAGTTCAGCTTGGAGAAATAAGATTCTTAGCGTAGTATTGATTCTCGGGATTGTGGTTTTTGAGTCTCTTCCCTTGTGTGAGGAACTACAACAGCGCTCGAGCCTCGTCAACATTACATTCTCATCAATCAATTCTAAGGCTGTGTTTTGGTCCAATGACACTAGAAGGGAGATTTTACTACAATCAGTCCTGAGATTAATGTAGTTTACACCCTTGCTGAGAGCAGTCTCAGTACTGCCGGTGTGATATGAGCTGGTACTTATTCAGTACTGATGACTCCATATGGGGTCCTTTTATTAGAGGTTTAATTACAGCTGGTTTTAAGACTTTCGGGAAAAAAATCTCTGAAAGAAGTAAACTGTTGACTATCTGCAAAACATCTGCTGCCAGGCAACTGAAGACCTCAAAGAAGTCTGAGGTTAACGAGTCAAAGCGGCATGTTGAATTTCTGAGATGAAAAACAAAAATCCTCGAGAGTTTTGAGGTTGGCTTCAAAGTGATCCGTCTTTGCCAGGTTAGTTGATTGCAAAGGCGTGTTTTGTAAATGGAGTATGGACGCACTAATGTTTTTGCCTAATGTTGTGAATCTTCCCAGTGAAAAAGGAAGCGAGGTCATTGCCCGGGTTTGATTTTTAGAGGCATAGATACTTGTGGAGTTGAACCACAGGGGCAAACAGTGTATGTACATTATTAATGGTTTTATCGAGGATGTTGGAGGAGAAAGACTGTCAGGCAAGGTGTATAATAAATAATTTCAATGATGCTGCAGTGCTGTGCATATGTGAGTGTTTGCAAGCAGGATGACGGCATTTTCTCTTCAGGTAGGATCATGACTCTGATCTCGACAGCCGCCAAATCCTGAGCCTCCTGCTGCTGGCAAGACACGAGCATGCTGTCGCTAACATCTGCTACAACGGAGACTTACTACAGGAGGTGGAATATAGGGGCAGGTACAAGACATATCCTCCTACACACCTACATCCACACAAGCTGAATGCAAAACCTATGGAGCAAACTTCCTACGCTGCTGAAAGCAAACCCTATATGACACATCAAGACCTCCCACACTTCTGAAAAATGCAGCATCAGATAGGAGGCTGCAACGCTTTGACACAGAGCCGCTGCAACTCTGCCTCTTCATTGCAGTCTCCTCCTGTCCACTTTACCTGTTCCACCACATGAGATTCCAGCAAGTTTCTACGGTTCCAGCATGCAATGCACCTGACAGCAGTTGTGGAACTCAGTGACCCATGCAGCCATTCCCTACTTGCTTTCTAACTGTCACTCAACACTTGAGAAGCACACACTCACACACACACACACACACACACACACACACACACACACACACGTACACACATTCAGGAAAATAACAGATGCTGCATAAAAAAAGGCTTACTAAGATGAAAACACACACTGCAAGTTCAGTTGTTAAAAATAGCTTGTTTATTCTCTATCTTACTGTTCCCTTTGGATAATGAGTTCAGAGAGGTTGGCTGAGGTTGTGGAATGTTTTCTAATGGATTTCCAAGGAATCTGTTTGGTGCACTGGCTGAAAATATTAATTCGAGTGTGCACACACTATTTGAATGAAAATAATTAGCATATCAAATAATTGTTTTGCGTGAAGCAAAAGGCCATTATATCATGTCTATTTACAATGATAAATATATAAATCATTCAGTTGTAGCTCAATTATATGATCCCAACCACACTGTGCTAAGACTGCTCCAACAACTCCTCATATAAATCAGGAAGCTATTATGTTCTATTGTTTTGGTAAACAGCTGCAATTTTTTTAAAGGATTATTGCAGAGAAAATATTGAAGGTAAAATATATTTTGAGCACAACAGCTGTGAATGACATTTCTGTGCTTCATTCTCCACAGATAAGTTATCTGGTATAGATCTCTGGTTCTCTCTGTGTCATTGTGAGAGAGTTCTGCCAAAATGCAAGGAAATACATTGCTGAAAAATCCTCTGAATCTGACTGATGGCAAACAATAAAACAAAGAGGATGCTTTGTCAACATTACAATCCAATTTTAGACCGCGGCTACACATGCAAGAAACTGGCTGTCCCTTATCTGATTAAAATTTGCGGTTATCTGTCTGTATCTGTCCTTCCAAGAGGAAAACACAGATGCATTATTTCACCTAGCGGGAGGGTATATGATGAATAGTCCTGCCACTCAGAAAGTATCACGACACAAGATGGACAGTCCATGTGCTAAAACACACGTTTCTATTTTTAGAGTAATGGACTGGGACACAGAGAGTGAATGATAAAACCATTGATTTAAGTGTAGTGGTCAGAGTCGTGGGGGGGGGGGGGGGGGTGCAGATGGTGCGTTCCAGCCCACTGAGACTCCAAATACCATTTTACATCAGTATTGATCTGAACACAGACATGAAGCACGGCATCAATCTTCACACCAAGAAGAGCAGAAGCAGCACCTTGGTACCTCTTGTGGCCTCAACACATCCGCAATAAGTCACACACCGCATTCATCTGCACAGACAAAGAAGAAGAATGGACAAAGGAAAGCAACTGCAGTCGGACACACAGATCCGTTTGTAAAGAATCCACTGGTTTGCCTGTCAGTCAGTCTGTGTCTCTATAGATATCTCTGTGTGCAGAGCTCCAGGGTATCTCTGTCAGCCCTGCTGCTAACACATGAGTGGGGAAAAACTGGTGCATGAGGCAATTAATATTCAGAAACACTCCACTTTTAGTTCATAAATAGAAGAGGCCGTTCTGGCAAAGAGGAAAGGCTGAGGGGAAGAGGACAGGGAAGGGGAGGTGAGGGGGCACAAAGAGGGACCAGACCTAACGGAGGAATAGAGGACATAAGGAATATAAAGTGCAGCAGGCGGCAGCAGGCTCTAATCTTATATTTCAAGGGTATTCACGTCTCGTTAATGTCCAATTAGGCCGCACATAAAGTGATCAGCCATGATCTTGAGGATGAACAAACTAATGTGACATGCATGATGGCGCGAATTTGAGAAAAATTCATTATGAAGGTGAGAGAGTGATGCAACACCTGTGGATAAAGGTGGAAGGGAGCAAGAAAGGAGCAACTACAATCAAAAGACTTCATGCATTTCGTTTTGGCATATTTAACAGGAATATCTTCCTAAAAGCTGCACACAGTCTCCTCCTGCAGCCCAAGGACGAGCATCCATTAACTCGCCCCACATGTCTCAAAACATCATCCATGACCTCATCCTCAACTCACCAAAGTTTGCTGGTATTGAAGCGTCCGGTTTTCGGCCTTGTCCTTCACCATTGCCGCAATATCCTTATGAAGACAACCAACCGGAGACTCTGAGGTGCCCGTTAATTCGTTTGAGGAGGAGTAGCGCCGCTGCCCGCCATCGCATGTGCGGCGTGTAACAGGTTTCTTATCACAAACCCCGCAGCATGATGCAAAGCGCTGCAGCCGCGGCGTGTGTGCATGCGAGTGTGTGAATGGTGCCGTGTGTGTGTGTGTGTGCGCGCGCGTGTGTGCGTGTGTCCAGATGAGAGTCGGCTGTCGCCTCGCAGCGCTGGATCGGTTGGACTGCAAAACCGCCGCCTCCCTCCTCCACTCTCACTATCTCTACCGTCTCTCTCTGGAGTTTCTGGACTTGAGCGACGGTGTGCTTGCAGGTGTAATGACTACTTATTGTGAGGTGTGACGTGTTCTTGTTGCGTGGTATTTTCTGCAGAGTCATTATTGCTCTCCGAAGTATTTCAAGGAGATGTGGTAGAGATCTGTCAAAGGCTGAGTAGGGCCACATATGGATCAAAAGGGAAATACTGGAATTGGGAGAATGTTTGACACATTGTTAGATATTGTTGTTATTTTATTATTATTATTATTATTATTATTATTATTATTATTATTATTATTATTATCATTGTTTGTTTGTTTTTGCTCAATTTTAGGTGCATTAACGTTAGGAAAAACATGATGTAAATTATGTCAGTAGACTGATGTTATACTAAAATCACTTCCAAGCTTTTGAGGAGTGAATCAAATGTGAGGATACAGGAGAAAGGCCCTGTTTAAACAGTCCACACCTTATATCGGGGAAAATGATGAGTCATTGATCACTGATAAAGACAAACCGTTCATTTTAAACATTTAAGTGACAGTCGAATGAGGCTCCAACCCCCCCAACCCCTGGACCACCTCTGGGCTGTAGTAAATATGACCGCAGGAAACTACATCAGGCAACATGGCTGCTAATAAAGCCGTAAGAGCACAGTTTGGGTGACACAAGCTGTGAGTCAAAAAAGCATCTTTGACGTCATTATGTCACGCAAATTAATGATGTTTATATTCCTTCCATGTTGGATCTGAAGCTTAACAACAATTGATTGCAAAATTAAAGTTAAAACAACTAAATAACACCACGACCTGAGGGCCTGCACTGATTCATAGACGGTTTAGCATGTGAGACATGGAGTAGAGGCTGGTGCAAGACCATGAAATGCTTTCAAAACAAGTAGAAATTTTTTTTAAAAAATCAGTGCCTGACAAGCAAGTAAGGAATTAAAGCAGGTTTAATGTGAAAGTATTACAGACGTCTAGCATCAGCTTGATATGAAAGCGTGGCTCAGTGTTAAGAGAAGTCTCTGCACTTGAGCAATATTTCTGAGGAGACAAAAGCAGATTTGATGACAAACAACTCCAGGGTATCAAAGCAAGTTTTCTTCCTTATTAGATTGGGCTGTACGGCCAAGCCAGGGGAATTTAATTTTGCGGCTCATATAACTTCGAAAGAGTCGTTTTCAGGCTCATGCTTTAATTGAAAGTGGCTCGACCATATTTTTAAAAAAGAATATATAGTTTATAGACTTGCCGTCATGTTTCTGGAGATTGTTCTTTTCAGAAAGGTGCCGTCTTTGCTTCCAAAGCAACACGACTTATACGAGTGTTTTCGCAGGCTGCGCACTACCCATGATAAATATACTGAACTGACTGAATTGAACTGGCAGTGTTGTTTTAACATGCTGATCCAAATCCGAACACACACAGCAGTGGCTCCCTGATTGGCTTTCATCACTTTGAGGCATGAAAGCAATAAGCACTGTGAGGCTTGTGGAGGAAATTTAAGGGAGAAAGCTACATTACTGGGATGTAAGATAGCATGAAAAACACTTAAAACATGCAGACTTCAATTGTTTCTCTCTGCGTTCATCCTGTCTCACGCTGGGCTTGTTTCATTACTCCACCAGTGAAACAATTACACACACATGAACATCACACACAGACAAAAAAAAAAAGATCTCTTAGGGCTGTTTGTGCGTGATGACCCATATAGACCACAGACGGTGACTGAATGGTTAAAAAGCTAAGTAAGGTAACGATCATCAGAATACCAATGAAGGTATATTTCTGGAAGATTACTGCGTATATCTTACCATCAATCTCTCACACACTGAGCCCCATTCATGAAATGTTTGTTCACAAAGTTGTTGAGGATTTTTAAAACCCTCAATTTAGTCTTACAGACAGGAAGCAAAGCCTGATGGCTATTTGTAACTCCTTGCTCCTGACATCTATTGCATACCTCTTGTAACTGTCAATCACCCAGGCTTGCAAAGACTTGCATCTTACAACAGATGTCAGGAGCAAAGAGTTAGGAATGCCCATAAGCATTATTTCCTGTCTGCAAGACTAAGCTGAGGGCTACAAAAGGTCTTATGCTGTTAAAGATCAAATTTGCAGGTGAGAATGTTTCATGAATGCGGTACATTGTATCTAGATGGTTGTTTCAGTTGTGACTGATGGAGAGTTTCACCTGCCATACCTGAGCTGTTGACCGATGCAGCCATCATGTGACTTTTAGAGGTCACACGCTGCAGCTGGGCCTTAAGATACACAGGAAGGAATGTACACTCACATGACAGTGACTTAGCGGAACATGCTCTTCCTTTACAGTTAAAGGTTGTTTTAATTACAACATCTTTAAAAATCAAGCTGTGGCAACTGCTTTTGCACATTATTGAAAATAAATTCTTAGTGGAATCCATAACTGTAACAACTAAAAGCTTCTTCTTGCAGGTACAGTCGCACATTTTTTTTTTTGACCGCAATAACTAATTTCAGTCATAAATCAACGACAGGTTATATCCATGTAAATGACAAAAGATTCTTTTGTATCAGTGATTTTAAAACTGATCTGAAATTGGAAGCATGCTTTTATTAACCAGCATGAATTTATATATATAAAAGAATAAAACACCTCTGCAGCTTCATGTCATGGTGGCCAAAATACACTGCTATATATTACAAGCAATAAACTAGTCAAAAGTCCACATTTGGTCATATTGCAATTAAATCTGTAAAAATCTACTGCCTTCGTTCAAGTTGTTGGTAAATAAAATGAAATTCACCATAAAAATGACCTTTTTTTATTTGTTCAGTTTACAGGTCCTCTGACAGTCTCAAATGTTGAAATTTGTCAGTGCACGTGAAGTTAATCGGAGAGGGGACGTAAATACTGAAACAATGTGGTGAGATTCTTGTTGTTTAACCACTTTTATTGAGTTAACAAATTTGATTTTAGTTTTGAGTCAGCTGCTGCAGACATTTAAATTCAAAAAAACGCATCACTAGAAGCTGATTTAAGGATTTTATTTAAGAAATTAGAATTTTTATCTTGCGATCAGGCATTTAATTACATGGTTGTCAAAGGTCCCTAGAGTTACTTCATAAGTGACTAATCGCTGCCGTAGATCTCTTCAGTTTAGTGACGGTCGTATAAATGACTTCTTCTACGTTCAAACCTTCAGCGGTTAGGAAGTGTGCGTCGCCGTCCTCGAGCGAGCGGCCTTCACTGATTCAGATGTAGGTGGATTACTGAGTCCTGAGAAAGAGCCTTCCTGAAGGAGTTTGTTCTTTTCTGAAAAGTACAGTTCTCAACATTCCTTGGTGCTTTGAACATATTGCATCCACATCAGCCCACTGGGTATTTTGTTCTTAAAGTGGACCATTTGTTCTGCCTCAGTGCTGCGCTCGAAGTGCAGAGGGATGTTGTGTTTGTGGAAGATAATGGGTTTTTTGAATATTCCTGCTATGTAAGGAATGCCGTTGTCCATGTTGACAGTTGTTTCAGGCCTGAGGTGTTACGTTTTCAGTATGTCACGTTCTAAGTCCCGCAGTATCTCAGGAACGCCTTGAGAAAATCTCTTCCAATTTGGCACAAACGTTCACTGGGACTCAAGGATGATCTGAAAACATTTTGGTGGTCTAAGGGCAAAGGTGAAGGTCACTGTCACTTAACATGATAATGATATCTTGGGAAAGCTTTCACTGAATTTCTTCAAATTTCCCACAGACGACAGGCACATTTTGAAGAAGCATGCATGTGGTATTTCTAGTTTCTCTGTTTTCGTATTTTGGGTAACCGCAAGTTTTAAGTTCTTGTGTGTTTGTGATCCTTCTCCTTCTCTACTGTTCCTCTGGGAATGTTTTAGATTAGATGGTGTTGTGTTCACTCGACTCAACAAGGCCTTCTTTATGGACAACATGCTCGAGTCCTGCTTGATCATTGCTCCTCTCATATGCCACAAAACTGACTCGTGTGTTTTGAAAGTGTTACATTCGTGCACAAGCGCTCCTTGGGGGATTTGTATCTAACACTGAAAGCTCACACATGAGGGCTTGTCACACTTTCAGAACATTTCATTTTCTCAGATGGATTATAATACTGTGAGTATCTCTTTGGGCTTTCACCAAATGCCCTTCAGAGGTGCTACTCACTGGCAGTGAAATCTCTTCCACTGAAAGATGTGGTGCCAAGTGAGACTCACACCTGAAAGATAACCAGTGTTCACTGGAGGATTCACTGATGCCTTTTCAAGAGCCAGAAATGTTTGCCAGCTTGCCCTTTGATTGGAAACAATTTTGAAGTCACTGGGAACATTCTCAAAACCAACGTTGGTTTTTTTTTTTTTTTTTTTTTTTTAATGTACCACCAAAGCAGCAGGACACTAATGAATCCAAGCTTCAGACTTGATGGCATTACATGAAACAAATTGTCACAGGCCAATTCTCATGAAAAGAACCTTTTACTGGCTGACAGATAAAACAGCCGAGTGACGGACCACGAGCACCAGAATGAACCAGGGTCTCATGAGAGGGCTGTGATGGAAGGGATACGACGGTGTAACACTCTGACCAGCGCAACCTGTCACTCACAGTTTTACTTTCAATCCAATTATCAATGCACCCAAACTCCTTAGGTATGTTTATGTCCTCACATCACCTCCTGACTAAGGGGTAAGTAGTGCCACCTCCTTCCATTTTTTCAGACAGGCCGAGGTGATATGGCCCCGACAGCTCAGAAACTGGGTGATCTGCAGCCCCAGGCAACAGCACACTGACCCACATCTCACCATCTCCACAGGGTTCTGTAGAAACATTGTACCTCGCATGGAGGGCATTTTGGTACCAGGATGAAAAATGGTTTCTTCTCATTGTAGTTTTTTTTTTTAAATAAAGGGAGCTTCCAAGAATAACAACAGGTAATTTTCACTCCTTTTTTCAGCTTTTTTTTTTTTAACAATGACCTGAAGTCAAATTCTTTTATGCGAGACCTTTGTTTTCCAACACATCCATTTTACAAACTAGTGCAACCACTTCGAGTCCTCAATGCGCAACGTTAGGACGTACAACCACCTGTGCCCCTCACTGTTTTGTGTAGCAAGTTTCTCAACGGTAATTCATTCCTTTAGAACAGAGCAAGTGCATTATGTTGAAGTTGTGAAGATTTAATGACATGCAAAGAGAATTCAAGCAAATACAGCCTTAGCCAATTAGACCTTGCTTGCCCTTGGGCGAGATATCGACAACAATTTAGAGGATATACAGGACTTAGGTACTTAGAAAGAAAACAACAGGCACTGATCCATCTTGTCAGGACGCAGCACACTTACGGTTTCCCCTGTGGCGGCTCTTTTGGTCTTTTTCTTCTCTCCTCCTCTGGCTACGGTTTTAAAAGCGTCAGCTATGTCCCTCCATTGCACCGCAGCGGACTAATTATTGAAAGGGCACGCGGCTACAGGTTGCAGCCTACACTTGATCAATAACGTGATGGGCAGCGGACGACTCCTGGGGCTCACAATTCCCTCCACTGTAGGAAGATATCTCTGGATCCAGGAGACTGGCCTGTTGCAGATGCGCAATCCATACAGAAACGCGCCAAAGTTGTCAACACGGCGCGTAATTACGAGGTTTGCGCCTCCAGAGCAGCGCAGCAGCTGGCTGCTTAGAAGAGCGCAGCTGCATGAGATCGAGAGGCAGAGAAACTCCACTAGAAGATGCTACAGTCTCCTCATCGGCTCCAGCTGAAGTGGGAGGGAGGCAGCGGGATACCGGGTGTCGTGTCCGTGATGCAATGCGGGTACCGTCAGTGCCATGGCCCGCAGTTTTTTCCTTGTGTGCAGAAATCCAGGGGCTCCGGTCATTATCTGCGGAACCACGGCGCACATTCGTCTTAATTATCTCTGGTCGGGATTGTCTGCAGAGATCGAAGGAGGCTTGGAGAGAGAAAAACTGAACATGTGTCTAATGTGTCTGCTCTACCTCTCTTTTCCCTCTCTCTCCTCCTGCATGAAAAACAGGCACCCACACTTCAGGGTCTAATTTTAGGCGCCATGCGTCTTAATCATGGCACTCATAAGCAGTTTAGGAGCAAACAGAAGAGGGCAGGGGCTCAGTCAGTGTCCAGGCTGAGGTGACCATGAGGATGGATGCTGCATTCCCCCCGTGTTTACCCCAATCCGCGCATTTGACAGCTGTTATACCTCCTCCACCCCCCACATGGCAATTGCATTGGAGCGACACTGCGTCTTCCAGCTGCGCCCCAGGCATTACGACCCGATGGATGACTGCATGTATCCGTTGCTTGACTGATGTTAAAGCTGGTAAACCCATTAAAGGATGCTGGGACGGATGATCACCCCGGCAGTAATGTCACACATGCAGCAGCTTCACCGAAATCGTTTGGACCTTTTCTACCTTTGCAAATCTAATTATATGAATAAATCTTCCTTGTTATGATGATACTTTAAAAAAAAAACACTTCCAAAAACATCTACATAATTGTCTGAGGTCATTAAAAACAAAGTCCCATATATGTGAGCCTGATAAGTCACCACAAAGACAACACACCCACAAAGCTCACACACAACCCACATGCTGCATGTGGGTTGTGTTGCTCCCTCTGACACCAATTTTGTGAATTATGTGAACCCAATCTGCTACCTCTACTGGCCAGGAGAAACTCTGACAAAAGTAAATAGGCTAGTGACTGGACTTGATGTCAGCTGTGTAAATGGAGTCTTTCACAATAATAAATCATTAACCTTGCTGTCCCTTGAACGCTCTAAAAAAACAGCGAGAGGCAAAAGAGCCCCAATATCAATGAAATGCCATTTTCAGCCTGTAACATGCTGCGCAGCTGGGAAGTTGGAGTGTGTCCCCCTCTCGGACTAGATAACACTTCCTGTTTCTGAAAAAGAAGGTGGGAAATCAAGTGGGGGGAAGAAGACAAAAAAAAGGACACATCTGTAAGAGTTTTCTTAAAATGTGGACCTACCAGGAGCAGCAAAGCAGGGCATGGCTTTAAGCAGTGAGTAGTGTGTCTAAAAAGCATTTTAATTGTTTTTTATAAGCTAAACTAAAATAGGCTTGTTGCATCAGTGTGTGTTCATGTGTTCATCCAGGGCTCCTGCTGCTCTGTGTGGTAGCCTCTGAGGTGTGGGATGTTAAGGCTGAGCCGGCTGACTTTGTGTGTAACAGATCTGCTAGGAGGGCTATGAATATTGTGGCAGAGATGCAGAGTGCGCTGGTGAGGATAAACGTTCACGTGTTTCGCCTGCTGGAGGGAAGAGTCAAATCCTCCCACCTGCTACCTTTACTTACCTGTCGGTCTGTTGACCACCTGTTTAAACCATCGCCTCTTTCTTTTCCATATCCACACTGGCAGAATGACTGCAACAGCTCAACCGTCTTCTCCACACCAGTTCAGCTACCGTGCACCGAGCTTCGTGTGGCATCCTGGGAAAAAAAATCAGTATGTTAACGCATGTATGAGTCAAAATTATCCCACCACATTCATGTTTGCACCTTTATAGTGTGATGGGTGTTCTAAAAAAAGAACCTGTCTTTTTATGTGTGTTAACAGCAACAGCAGAAGAGAGGGGATATAGGTGCATCCTTGAGGCTTCTTATTGAGGGCGTGAAGGTCGTGAGGACTCTAAGCCAGACAGAATGTCACACTTTGGTGCTGCAGAAGCTGGAGCACAACATCAGCAACTACCTCCTGATTCTCACACACCTTCAACTGAGTGTAAGAATCTGTCAGTGTGATGAAATACATCAGAACAAGCGCCAACAAAAAGCACTTGCTCTGGGATTTGCTGGTTAAAAAAAAAAGATGTTATGTACTTAAAATTTGATTGGAAATATTTTACTGCTGCTAATTTAAAACTGAAATGACAATTTTAATCGTAATGTAGCCATCTAGATGCCTTTTACCTGCAACTCATCACTGACTGGGCTCAGTCTGCTTCGTCATGCTCACATCATAGCAGACGCAGCCAAGTAAAATTAATCAGCGTGGTGATGAACATTCACACAGAGAGAGTGAAAATGTGTTGATGGGCTGCTCTCCCTGGTCTGCATCTGATTCAGAGGCATTATCAGTTTCCTCGGGTGTGGAAATATCCTTGTTTCTCATAAATCCAGGGCTTTCTGGATTATATGTGTTCTGCAAGCGTTGATGTTATGTTGTGTGACCCCGAGCCTTCCTCTGTCAGGACATGAGGGAGATAAGAGCGCATACTTTCCTAATGAGACAGTTGTCCTCAAAAAAAAGAGCAAGGATGTCCTCTACCCTGCTTTACATAATATATTCCTAAAGTGTCAAGTTTTCATATGTTTTGTACATTGAATTCCTTTCCTTTTTAAAAAAAAAATACTTTGTTATATTTTCTTTTTGGACCAACAGGGACCAGAGGAGAACCCGCAATTGTCTTGTGTTCCTCATAGCACCCAGAGCCTGAGTACAGTCCTTCTGAGCTACAACCGCCTGCTCTCTGGTAAACTGGAGCGCTTCCTGATAAACCTGGAAGAAAGATGCCCTCCCATATAGAAACTACCCAGCACCCAGTTTTCTGTACAAAAAAACAAAACAAAACAGAGGATGAATTCATCACCTGTGGAGCCCCTATTAAGAAAAGGATTGATTAATGGTCCACCAGAGTAAAACAAAAGGAGCAGTCTGGATTTTCGTTTCACCTCGCTGCCTTTCTTAAAATTCTCTTTTGTGGAAAATCTATAAAGTAAAAAGAAACAAATGTACCCTTTGCAGCTTTGTTAGACAATAATAGGGAATTGAAGCACAGCAATATACCCAGATAAACTCATCTGTTGTGTCCAGTAAAAGGGAAGTTTCATATATCCTATAGTAACATGACACATACTGTGTTGGACTTAAATAAACCTATACATTTATTCTCTGTAGTCAACAGGCAACTCTTCCATGAGCAGATATCAACCTTTCTGTCAAGATATGGATTATGGTCACCACCCAGCAAAGCACAGATTACCAACAGGAAATCCACTTGATTTCTTGGTCTGTAACTACTGATTACTTTCAAAATTTCCATCCATTTTCTACTGCTTATCCTGTTAAGGGTCGCGGGGGGTGGAGCCTATCCTAGCAGCCTTCAGGTGAGAGGCAGGGTTCACCCTGGACGGGTCACCAGTCCATCACAGGACCAACACATAGAGACAGACAACCATTCACACTCACTGTCACACCTACGGTCAATTTAGAGTATCAATCAGCCTCGTCCCCTCTTGATGTCTTTGGACTGTGGGAGGAAGCTGGAGTACCAGAGAGAACCCACACAGGAACAGGGAGAACATGCAGACTCACACAGAAAGATCCTGTGCTGGAGCCGGGACTCGAACCTTCTTGCTGTGAGGCGACAGTGCTGACCACTGCTCCACCATGCCGCCTATTTTCAAAATGAATATGCGAATCCTTTTGTTTATAAAATTGCAGAATATCTTTAAAAAGCCCATCACAGTTTCCTTGCACTCAAATTGATGTGTATTAATTGCTTCTTTGGTCATCCAACAGACTAAAACATACTCGTCTTTTTTTTTTTTTTGGTCAAAATCGACAAAAAAGAAACAACAAATCCTGATATTCCTGCAAAAAGATTAATTGACATTCAACCTGGTTGGCAATTGATCTTAATTATGACTAATTTTAATAAATGTTGCAGCTGTAATGTTTTCCCAAAATGTATTTTTCCTGCTTTGCTTTCCTCCAATTACCAATATTTACAAGACAGCTTAATGTGCTACATTAATCATTGACAGTTTGAGAAGAGATGCTGGAGCTGCTCCCCAAACGACCTGATGTAGGATAAGCGGTAGAAGATGGATGGACAGATGGACTGATAGATGGTCTTTGAAAAGATACTTAGGCCCACTGAGTATTAGAAAGTCAAATAATAATGGATGGCAGAGAGTAGCCAGATCTTTCTGGTATGAATTATGTTGTCATTTCTTATTCTCATGGCACTTTTTGTCTTCTGATTTTCTGTTTACATTTTTTTAAATAATTTGCTGTAGATAGCAGCATTTGTTTGTGTTTTCCAACAGGAAATGTATTTTTGTAAATATCTTGGTTTTGCACCAAAAAAGGACATTTCCTAACTTTATATAGATACCACTAGTGTTTATAAAACTTTGCAATATAATATTCAATAAACTCATTTCTTAAAGCAGACATTTGTTTATTGTTATTAATTAGGCTAATAGCATTTAGCTTCTAGCAACCCACTTTTATTAACAACATTTGTACCAATTAGGCGGGAAACGGCACCTGCTTGGGTGAGTTTGTTTCAGGAAGTGACGTCATACGCATTTAGTTCATTAGCAAACCTTCGTTAACCTGCACGGGAGGGGTGGTTCGGTCAATTGCTTGGCGTAAAGAACTCAGTCAGCTAAATGCTGTTTTAGGACACGCTTAGCGTCAACTGCCATGTCGGAGAAGGCTCCTCTCCTCCACTATCGACTAGCCACCAGCGCCTGTCCGGAGCCCAAAGATGTGGACAAACCCCGGGGAACCAAGCCGAGCAGAGACGGCAAAACCACCCTCAAACTTGGAGTGCTCTTCGGAGTAGTTATCCCAACTTTGCTGTCAATGTTCAGTGTCGTCGTGTTCTTGAGAATTGGTAAGTAGGAGAGAGAATAATTTAGCTTTATATTCTGCCTAAATTCGATTTATTTATTTAATATTTTCTGTTTCTCATGCTTATGGACATGAGGTGAAGGGTATGCTCACATGAGTCAACGACAAACCTTAATTGTTGATGGTGGGATTTTTGTGTGAATCTGTATCAAAAATATTGTCCTGAGTCTGTCGAAAATGATGTGCAGGTGAAGCATCTCTGGAGCACTGATACCCTTAATGTAAACAGGTGTTTTGACACAGAATTAGCCTTCAACTAACATGGCAATGATCCTATATCGCCCTTTTGATTAAATGTCATTTAATAAGACATCCCTATGTGAAACTGACGAAAAGCGCCTCAGCTTCTGGGAGACCACGATTACATTTCCATTACACATTTGCTCTAGGAAAAAGCCATAAATCACCTCAAATATAGTGGTTAATGTAGATGAAAGACCTGTTGTTGTATATGTTGCAGGATTTGTCGTGGGTCAAGCAGGACTCTACCAGGCCATCGCCATGTTCCTGGTGGCTTACTTCATCATCACAATGACTGTTCTATCTGTCTGTGCTATTTCCACTAATGGGGCATTAGATGCTGGAGGTGCCTACTGTATCCTTATGAGTTAAGCTGGTGCCAATAGGTGCATCTTCTGAGATAAAATGTCGCCGCTCCTTATTTCGCTGATGATTTGATGTATTCACCAAAGATACGTTTTCCCTGGCTGATCTGTGGCTGTTTCTATGTAGGTGAGGTTGTTTTGTTGTTGTACAGTTGTGAATCCAGAGTAAGAAATTCCCCAACTTAAACCCCCAGACATGATCAGTCGAGCGCTGGGTCCAGAGTTTGGTGGGAGCATTGGGATTATGTTTTTCTTTGCCAACGTTTGTGGGAGTGCTCTCTACGTGTTGGGTCTGGTTGAAGCGATCATGTCTGACTTTGGTGTCCCAGAAGGTAGGTTGCAATGGTGATGTGTGCATGTGGAGGTCCATGAACTGACCCTGTTTTACTATCCAGCTTCAGCAGGTTCAGCAGCCACTGCAGGTCCCCATCAGGTGTTGCCTTCAGGGTACTGGTGGTCTCTGCTCTATGGTACTGTGGTACTCCTCCTATGCTTCATTGTCTGCCTGGTGAGGCTCAACAACAAGCAATTTGTTGCAAGTATTACACAAATAAATTGTATATTGACAACAGGAAAGGCCCCCAATCCTCTTTGCTTGCACACACACACACACACACACACACACACACAGGAAGGTCATGTTGCTGAGGATAGTTCAGCAGGTCACCATGGATGTTAGAATTCATCCACTGACAACTATGAGTCAACTTAAGCAATTTTTGTAGTCAGTAGTTTCCAAGTTGTCTTGTCTTGGGCAACATTGTCTACTATGTATTTGATAGGTGTCATTAATTCAACTATGTTATTCTAAATAAGACAGTATTTAATTTTCATTTTATCTCTTCACATTCTTGTTTCCATGCTGCAGTCTGACTAATGATTAAAGACACGCCCACGTTACATCACAGCCCTACATTCTATTTGACTTGAAAACCTTTCAGAAGAGTGTGCTATATTTTCAGTTCATGGCTAATGGTGTAAAACACTGATTGGAGCCTAGTTTTTAACACTCACTGGAAGCTGGCTCGTGTTGTGAAGCAGTGTGATTGTGGCACGTGTCAGTAGGTACAATTCAAACTCTGGTAGGGCTTCATAGTGCCTTTTTAGGTGTAACGATGTCTACAACCCACTTCAATAATGTGACTGCCATCAGAATACTCCAATTACTGCTTACTGACTATGAGGCTAAAAATAAATGCTGTTTACATGGCAGAGCATTGTCTTGGTCGGGTTAATTAATGGAATATTACACTCAGACACTTTGATGTTACTTGGCTAGCTGCTTGTTTCTGAGACGTTGCTCTGCACCAGGAGTTGGATGGATGGTTGACTCACTGGAGATTCGTTATCTTCAGACAGTCGCTCACATACATGCAACTGATTTGTGATTACAGGTGGGCGCCAACATCTATGCCAAAGCCACTTTTATCATCTTCATCATCGTCACAACTGTTCTAGCCTCCATCTTCATCAGTTTCTTCATTGTGGGGCCCAGGGTGGTCGTACTGCCAGACGCTTCTGTTGTCAACAGCACCCTCTTCCCCACCACCAACTATACTGGCCTCCAGTTCCAAACCCTGCAGGACAACTTATTGGGTAAGTTATGATGTAAAATGTAGCCGTTGTAATTTATTAGCTATTCCATGATAGGAAAAGATGATTTAATAGTCTGATATACCATTTCTCCTTATCCTTTACACTAAACGACTGATGTTCCATGTCATTCCTCCTAGCCGATTACACCGTAGACTACACCACAGGTGCAATGATGAGTTTTGCCACAGTGTTTGCCGTCATGTTCAACGGGTGCACTGGAATTATGGCAGGATCCAACATGTCAGGTAAGATGGTGTAGTTGGGGAGTAAATCCTGTAAATTAATTGTTAACAAATTCAGTCTCTATCTTATGTGTCACTTATTGATTGAAGGAACATATGGCTTTTTCCCACTTCCTAGATTTGATCCCACAGTACTCGCACAAATACACTAAGATGTGTTCTTCACACAACCAAGAATTTTTTTTTCTTATTACGCCTTGTATTTGCTGTATTTTTAAGTTTTACTCATTTGATTGCATAGTGAAACAACTGACCAGCGGTCCTTATTATAAATTATTGTTGAGGAGTACATTAGAGATCCCACGTGGATACCTCAGTCTTGGGCAAAAGAACACATGTGGCATCATTATTTTGAGAAAGAGGCTTTTTAACTTGGACTGTTGTGGACTTAAACGGATCCAACCCCTGATGTAAGACTGTCTGTCTGATTTTGATCAATAAGGTTTTGTTCAAGTGAGGATTTGTCATGTTCTCCCCAGGTGACCTGAAAAACCCAAGCTATTCCATCCCAAGAGGAACGCTAGCAGCTGTTCTTACAACTTTCATTACATATAATCTGCTCAGTCTGCTGGCTGCATCATCCTGTGACCGGTCAGACACACACACACACACACACACACACACATTCAGTCAACACTACCAAGACGTGCTGAAATTTTGTGAGCTGTTGTATATTACCTGAGCATGTGGTCGCTGACTCATCTGTAGGAAAAAGTCGCATAACACTATCGATCATTTACTGGAGGAAAGAAGTTGCTGCATATTTTACTGTCCGAGATAGAAAGTCTCAAGGCTCATTCAAACAGGATTAATGTTACAGATTGCAGGCGTTGGAAGGGGAGGCTGTGATGCCGTGTGAAGTGAATCAGAATCAATACTCGTAATGATTTAATCCTGCAGACACACTGACATGAATCACAGGTCCTAATTATATTATATCTGATTTCTGCAGCCAATAATGATCCATAAATCTTCTTGGAAATCATAGACCGACACATTGCTTTTAAAGTCACTAAATCCATGAGTACATTAGGGGTGCGACAGATTATCAAACCTAGGGCCTGGTTTGTTTTACAGTTTTAGGGTCATGGTTTTGTATTGGTTCGTTTTGATTTGTACGTTTAGGAGAAGAAAAACTTCCCCAACCACGAAGATGACATGAATAAATGACATAATCGTTGTCGCTGCTGGGTTTTTCTGTTCTTAAACTTTGTTTTCCTGTGGAACCACAAAATCCAGTTCATGTGTGTATTGAGCTGTTTGGTTTTCTAATGGTTTGGCACGGCATGCATAGGCTACATTGTAAATGAGGACTGCTTCCAGCTAATTTCCCATGCTCTTAATGGAGCCCACTTGTAAACAAATATCAACTAAAGAACAATATCTATAGCTCCCCGATGCCAACTTTCCAGTGGTCCATGTGATTACCTTTTATGGTGTCTCGCTTGCCTTTTTTTGTAATGTTGATACACAAACAGGTTTAGAAGGTGTTCATCATTTTGAATCCTCACCTCTTGTGTTGGCACATTTGTTAAAAGAAATAATTTTGGAGGGGGGGATTTATTTCATGCTGGAAGTTTTGTCCGTCCTCCTCAGTCACCTCCTCCAAAGAGACTACAGTTTCCTGGGGGACATCAATATATGGTCACCACTGGTGACTGTTGGTATTTACTCGTCTACCTTGTCTGCTGCCATGAGTAACCTGATAGGAGCCTCCAGGATCATGTATGCCCTGTCCAAAGACAACCTTTTTGGTAAGATCTATCAGCAATTAGTCATCCATCATATTTCACACCACCTAATGAACATCATTGCTCCACTGAGAAGGATTTATGTATTGATCTAAATCATTTAGATGTTAAATTACTGTTAAGGAGTTGATCCAGAGTTTATTTAAGCGTACCAACCCCAGCTGGGCCTCTTTGTAGCTGAGTCAACATTTTAATATTCAACCATCTGTTGAAATGGGCCTCCATCTCAAAAGGGAGAAATTGACACTTATTAATTTCATCGTGTCTTGTTTTCCTTGTGGAGGCATATTAATTTGGAAAGCATCATTTAACCACAGATGGCTTGTAGTGTTGACTTTCTCCGAAGAGAGAAAAAAAATTCCCCCCTCATTGTGTGTTTCGCTTCTGCACCAGTGCTGGATGACTCAGTTGTTTATCTGATTTAGGAGTAGAAACAGACAAGAGGCGGACTTCGCATTTGCTAGTGGTTTTTTTCAATCTCTCCAGGTGGCGTTCTGGCTCTGGTGAAGAAAACCTCTCCCAGTGGGAACCCCTGGGCCTCGGTGCTGGTTTCTTGGTTGCTTGTGCAGGTAGAACGTGACACTGTTCACAAGCAGTGGCTACAACAGTCCTCCATACATAGAGTCAAGATGCATCCTGATCCTTCCATTTGGTTTAAGCCTCTTCCCCATCAATTGTAACACTGGTGACTCAGCTGACACAGCATTGTGAGCAGTTTAGGATTTAATCCAATGAAGAACATGAACAGCTTGAACGATTGTAATATTGTAAAATCACTTTAGGACTTTAGAAATTGTCCAAAACAGACCCCCAAGCTTTTTCAAGTTTGAGTAAATTCTTTTATAAAATGGACTGAAATAATGGACTACCTATTCACTTGGACGTCTTAGTATTTTAGAACCTTTGTGGCCAGTAATAGAACAATTTCAGGCGTGTTGGAAGATATAACTATTCCTTCTTTCTGTCACTAGGTGGTGCTGTTTGCTGGGAAGTTGAACACCATTGCTGGCATTGTAACCATCTTCTTCTTGCTGGTTTATGCTGCTGTGAACTTGGCTTGTTTGGCTCTAGAATGGGCCTCTGCACCGAACTTTAGGTACAGTACTCAATTTTGCAGTTTTGATTGATTTCCTCAACCACAGTTGAATTTTAAGTGCTAATTCCATCAGTGGGAAAAGACTCAAAGTAAGACCCTCTTTGTGTGTTGTTATTCAGACCTTCATTCCGGTGTTTCACTTGGCACACCTGTTCACTGGGCATCCTCGGCTGCCTGGTCATGATGTTCCTCATCAGTGCCATTTATGCCTTTGCCAGTATTGCTTTTATGCTGTTGCTCTTGATGCTGATCCACTACCTCGGTCCCATCAGCAACTGGGGCTACATCAGCCAGGCGCTCATCTTCCATCAGGTACCCACACTCTCACACATATCCATATGTATGAATTATTTAATGTGTGCATGTTGTTGCTGTTATCTGTTTTCATTCAGGTACGCAAGTATCTCTTGATGCTGGATGTGCGTAAGGACCATGTAAAATTCTGGAGGCCTCAGTTGCTGCTGTTGGTGGCGAATCCTCGCAGTTGTATCGGCCTTATGACCTTCATTAATGACCTGAAGAAGAGTGGCCTGTATGTACTGGGACATGTCAAACTGGGTTTACTGGGTAAGAATTGAACAGGAAGGAGGCTGATCAGTTCCTGGTAATGTCAGTTAAAATTGCAATAAGTTTTTTTTTTTCCTTTCACCAAAAATGCTGCTTGATACATTTCATCCAGTTGTTTACTGGAAAGCCGCTTAAATTTGTAGTCACCAAGAATCGGCATCAAATCGATCCTTTTCCAAATGAAGCTCTCCATCTCCTTTGCAGCTCAGCCTCACACGTAGTAGGGACTACAAACACACTAGTCGATTTATGAAGCCACCCCCACTGACTTCCAGGACAATTAATATTCATAATATTGATATTCATTGGAGATTTGTTGTCAATGTAAAAAGAAAACAGTAGAATTTTGGTATATTGAACTGTCTGATGCAGAAATTGGTACCATTGCTGCATGTCAATTTGATGTATAAGCACATACATTTGTTCTGTCCAGTCCAATCACATCGTGTTAAGGTGTATAACCCTAACTGTTCTGAGTCTTGCAGAGGTAAACGTAGTGAATATTTGTCCTGTCAGCAGGGATTTCCTAGTTTTGGTTGCTTGTTAAATTCAACGTTTGACTCTTTTGTGTCTGTGTGGTTCTACAGATGGGTTGCCCTCTGATCCTCTGCAGAACCGGTATGACTCCTGGCTGTCTCTAGTGGACCATCTAAACATAAAGGCATTTGTCAACCTAACCCTGGCCAACTCTGTCCGACGCGGAACCCAGAACCTGCTGTTCATCACAGGCTTCGGTAGGTTTTCTTGTTCCTTTGAGGATTAAGACTAAAACACTGAACTATCCTACATTATGTGTTTTAGGGGGAATGAGGCCAAACACCCTTGTCTTGGGTTTCTACGATGACTGCATTCCCGAAGACCACCTCCAAGGAAAAATTCGATTGTCGACTGGCTTGGGTGTGGTCCGTCCAACCAAAGACCTGAGAGAACTCCAGCCCCCCTTCTTCCCCAGTGTACGGGGTGCTGAAGAACCTAAAGATCTTCAGGAAGAGGAATATGTTTCACTAATTGCCGATGCTGTAAAAATGGGCAAGAATGTGGCATTGGCTCGTTACTTCAACCAGTTTAAGCGTGAAGAGGTTCTAGGGGCAGGGAGGAAGATTGGGGCCCACCGAAGCACGACAGGGCCCTTTGTTGACGTATGGCCTCTGAATCTGTTGCGACCAGACAGCCGTGGCTATGTCGACATCTGCTCTCTCTTTCTGCTTCAGCTTGCCTGCGTGCTTCATGAAACACGGGCCTGGAACCAGGCGAGACTCCGTCTCTTCCTCTGTGTGGAGGCTGGCTGCAGTCTACAGGAAGAGGAGGAGAGGAAGCTGCGGATGATGTTGAAGGAGCTACGGATCTCTGCGCAGGTGCACATGGTAGCTTGGGACCAGGTGGTGGCACTGCACTGGCTTAGACAAGGACAGGAGGTAGACAAAGGACCTGCTCAGGTGGAAGAGATGGAGAGACAGGGGGAGGAGACAGAGGCTGCAGGTGTAGAAAGTTTTCCGAACAACGCTGCTCAGCTGACAGATGAGTACATCTGTGCTGTCAATAGTCTCATTTGTCAACATGGAGTGCCTCAGCCTGCGGTGCGTTTCCTTTATCTGCCGCGGCCTCCAGCAGACACAAGCCGTTACCGTGCCTACCTGCACCAGGTGGACCTGTTGAGTCGAGATCTGGGCCCGACGATGCTCATTCATGGAGTAACTCCTGTGGTCACTACCGACCTCTAAGATTTTTACAGTCAACTCTTTCTCACTCAGCATTGTTGAACAACGGAACTGGTGACGTTTAACCCTTTCAGACCAATACCACAGCAGTCCAGCTAAACTTCAGTGATTCATACATTACCCTCTTCCAGCAAGTGATCAAGGTGCTTGACGAATTATGCTAACATGATATATTAGATATTGGTCATATCATGAATCAGCACTTGGAAATGGAGCTTCAGCGCCATAAGAATTTCCATATTTTTTTCCAAAGTGAAGGAAGCAGAAGTCCTTCCTCCTATAAAGAAGTTGCTCTTGGCGAATAGTTGTGACGTACTCTTTATACTGTCTGAAGTACATTTTACACATGGGTATGGTCTTTTTGTACACGTTGATAGGAAAATAAATCATGAGTTATTGTATTACCTCAGGCGTCTTTTCTGTATTTCTTGATGTGATCAGTGGAAAGCCTGCAGGCAAGAGGCAACTGCATTAGAGCAGCATTGTATAGCTAAATCCTTCATTGCAGGTTAAACACCTGCAGAGGGCGCTACATGCCCAGTTACATTACTGGTCATGGTGGCAGCATCTGAACCAGGCTCAAGTCTGTTTATCAATTCTACTGATTTTATTATCTCTTAATGAGCACAAATCATTTGCTTCTTTTTTTTTTTCCTTTTAACCACTCGTGATTGGCTTACGGCTGACCTGCATGTCAGGTTTGAGATCTCAACATATTTCCAAAGACGGCATAAAATTGATTTTATGTTGTGTAAAGCATCCTGTTACCTTCCCAAAAGTGCAGAACTTAGTGGGTGTGATTGTCTTTTAGCAGAAGGGAGCATGAAACACTGGTACTTTTCTTTTGACGGTCCCACAGTGAAAGGTTTGGGAATGCCTGGGCTCAACGATATATTGACTAATCTGATATTTTCATGATTAAGCAATGATAAAAATAATTATTCATCATAGGCCTGACGTACAACAGGTCTGAAAGAGCCAGTTCCGATCTGTTTAATAGGACTTCTGCACTAGTGACTGATGTGTCTTGTCACGGGTGCTACACGAGGTTGGAGGTTTTTGTCTGCCTCGGGCATCAAGTGGAGCATTGGACTGAATCACTTCCGAAAAATGGCCAGTTGGCGGTGAAAGGGAGAGTTGCTGATGCGGAGGAGCATAATGACCTGTGACTAATAAAATCACTGGGCCTCTTTTCTGCCCTAACTGTTCGCCGGATGATGGCAGGTGGCTTAAATAGTCAGTTTAGATAACGCAAAGAAATTGTCCATTAGTTTTTATTTTAAGCAAACTTTGCACCACAGAGCGCATCATTTATCTGATATATCCTACTGAGGTGTTCATGTATTAATATCAAGTCCTGTTTTATCAATAACTGTCTGATAGTGGATTTAGAAATGAATTGTGTTGAAAATAGAAGCGATATATATTGATATATTCTCCCTCATCACAGTGCACCGAAGCAGCACCCATTGTCAGTCCTGAGAGGAGCTGAACAGGGCTGCAATTTGAGGTGTGAAGTGGTCCTTCTGGCTTCTGGTGCCTTTGGTTTCCTTCTGCCATATTTGGTTTTTTTTTAGATGATTCGTCATGGAAATGATTCCGATCTGCTTGTTAGAACGAAACAGCCTCTGATCATGAGGAAGAATTGAGCTGTGAGGACATGGACATCCTGCTGTCCTCCCACAACATTCACAAGCAGGAATTGGGGTCACGCACTAAACGTGATGAGCTGCGTAGCGGAATTCTTACATTATTGGTTTTATTCACTTTAGAAGCGTTAAAAAATTCCATAATTATGTTTTAGGTTTCAGGTCAAAACTAGAAGAGAGACTTTTTTTGTAGGGAAAATATAGGTAGACAGGTAAAAACTTCAACCTACAGTAGCGTACAGGCCGATAGAATTCTAACATTAAATTATGCATCGATGTGTGAGGAAGTACAATGCGCGGTAGATTTTAATATAACATGTTGTAACCATGTGTGGAGGGAATAAGGGGTCGTGGGCAGATGGGAAGAAACTCTTTGCGACGGTTTTGATCCCCATGGTGATCTGTGGTTCCAGATTTGAATTGTTAATGGCTCTTCCTTTAATCACCATTCTACTCCACATTTAGCCTCCCACCATTCGGTCTCTACGTCAGTTGTCAGCAGGTGTGATGTGGCAGCAAAGGTAACCAGGATAACACTAAATATTGGATTTATGTAGCAGAGGGCAACAACTGGAATGTCTCCCTTGATAAAGAGACGACGCCATCTGTTGCGTACGTCATGTTTATGGCAAAATTCTGAGGTTCTATATAGGCGTACTGACACCCGCCTACACTAACAAACGCCATGTGGGAGGGAGTGTGTTCACAGATGGAGGCTGCAAAGTCTCCAAGTGCTATAACTGGATATCACGTTCACAGTCATGCAAGTAAGCAAGACACTTCAAATATAACAATACCGCAGAGCTCCTCAAGTTTAAAATGATCAGACCAAATTGGTAGTGAATTCACAATCTTTTTTGGGGGGTGGGGGGGTTTGAACTGGAGTTGAAGACCCTGAGACTCTTTTGAGATCCTCAAAAACCTAAATAATAAAGAAGCTGTCAACCCGATTGAGGGAGATTTTGAACGGCTTGTGAAAGTATTGAGCTATCTGTGAAAAGTGGAGCAAAATCACAGACGTGAACATTCTCAGTCCGACTATAATTTGAGATCTTCACTCCCCTGCCGGATTAATTTGCATTTATTCCACATTAAGAAGTTCTGTTTTATGTTAAAACCAGTCGTGATGTACTGAGGGTGGTTTGTTCCCTATAATTTAATGAGAGAAAGAACATTGGGTGGGTCAGGATAAAACCCTGCAACTGATGAAAAGTTTTGTGATCCTAGAATGTTTTTCAGTGTTGCCTCGCGATGTAGGCTGAGAAACATGGCCTCGGGTGCTTGACTCACATAGTCGTGTGCCTTTGTGTTATTTTGTTCTGGCTCGCATCAGTTTGCCTAGATGGAGGAAATCAAAATGT
Source organism: Aulostomus chinensis (assembly GCF_037954235.1). Classification (NCBI taxonomy): domain Eukaryota; kingdom Metazoa; phylum Chordata; class Actinopteri; order Syngnathiformes; family Aulostomidae; genus Aulostomus; species Aulostomus chinensis. Next base: position 18,507,299 of record NC_141324.1, read on the forward strand.
CAAATCTGCTGACAGTACTTTTCATGCGAGTGTACTTCAAAATCTCTTGACAACTTTCCGAACAGCGATCTATCTATATACTGTAGTTTCCCCAGATACATCAGACCCTTATTAAGTCCCCCCTTATCAAGCTTATTCTATCTGTAGCCGGATGAGAAACTATCCCACATCCTCTGCCTCTGCTCTCAGGAGCTGCACATGTGACGTAGTCCCGACTCCTGTTGTTTTAGAAATAGAACCACTTCATGACAGAGTGGGAGGAAGACAACAGATTTAAATCTCCTCTCTCCTACCGCCTGCATCACGACAGTATTTCTAGTCCAGTGTGGGCTAATGGTAGCGAACCGATTCTTCACCAAACACATCATTTGTTTCACCATGACAGTACAGTTTGCCATCTCTTATTCTGTTGCTCAACATGTGATTTACATGGTTGTGAGCTCCGGTCAGTGTCCCTTAAAGCTGCGAGCAGTGATGAGCGGGTTAGTCACATTGGAGCGTGTGTGTGTTGCATAGAATGAGAGGGAGGTGAGACCTGATGACATTTGCATTTTGCATGAAGAAGCGGACTATTGGGACCATTGTGGTGCACATATCACAACCTGCGTCCACGAAGTGGTGCTAAAGAACACACACACAACACTCACGATGTTTTACATCACGTAAAGACAACCCCTAGGTGGCGCTGTGGCTTAATTTCAACAAGTAGCTGTCTTCAGGCCGGAACTCTCATCAAATGTGTGAATTTTGGAGAAGATCTCACCGTGCGGAGTCAAGTTACAACGGCCTCCTGTTCTGTGGTGAAATGACACAATTGACTGCATCACCATGGTAACACTACTTAACAAAAACTAATTTTTCACAGTAACTCCACAACAAATGCTCAAGGTGTTCCTGACCAAATGTGCGATGCATCTGGTCGAGCCACGAGGAGCAGTAAATCAAATGGTTAAAAAAGAAGATCTGATTTCCTGTTAAATATCTGCTAACCACCTCGGCCTCATAGTTGGAATGAAGCCATCTCATCTTTTAAATTTCAAATTAGATATTCTGAAATATGTGCATTGCGCCTGCAGTGTAATGACCCATTGCCTTGAGCAACATGAGCTGCTCCTGGGAGCTTTCTAGTTCAGATGTACTTTTATTTGCTAATTATATATTTGATGAAACCATGTCCACCATCTCTTCTCCTCTGGTTTTTCCGTCAGGCGCCACCATCCGAGCTTCTTCCTGTCACCATTCCTTCATGTGATCGACTTTGTTATCAACTCGCTCGCTGATATTTCTGAACTCAGCGTTTGCTGCCTCCAGCGCGCTGTCTGAGTGGCACAAGCGACACTGATGATCATATATGGTCGCTGCCTCACTCCACCCCCTCATACCGGGAATGCCCTTCTTTTCATAGCGGCCCTTGACAGCAGCAGAGAGTGTACCACTGTGCTGATTTGCGTCATTGTCACACTTATACTGTTAGGCACCAAATATGGGGAACACTTGAGCGCGTCATTATGTCTCATCATGTTTGCCAGCCATCAGAGGTTTTCATGGATTTTTATTAATCCCAGTTCAATGAGATAATAGGTAGTCTGCGTCACTGCTTAGGTAGGGGTGGATTAGCCCATGCTCTGATTTCCAGAGGCACTGGAAACACTCATGTTTGACTGGTTATTCCATTTTATGTTAGGTTAATTGGTTTCCTAAAGCCCAGGGCCAGATTTACTTGATTCAAGGTTTCTCAAAGAGGATCTGCACCGATAGCAAGTATGCTTTCAATAACTATATTTTACAGCAACTCATTAACTTCAGAGTGAGAAGTTGGGTATTTAAAGTCAGAAGCCTTCTGCTTGTATCAGTACGTTTGCTAATGAATGCAAGTCAAATTTGGCACCAACTCGATATCTGAAGCAAAAGCAACATTTAATTTTCTGTCTGCACTGTTCATTACATGTCATTTTGTTACGCTGATGTTACTTCAATTTGTAAGTAAAGTAAACCTCAGAAAAACATGTTGTCACAAGTTTTTCTTTTTCAGCTTCTGTCTGGTAAATATCAGGAAGGAATATAAAAGTGTGTGTGTGTGTGCTTATGCATGTCAGTTCCACAGAGCAAGAGGGAGGAGAAACCTGATAATATTTAGATTTTGCGTGAAAGAGCAGACAAAAGTTGCACTGTTGTGTAAATGTCACCAAAAAAAATTATTTTGTTGTCTTTACATTGATTTTTTTCTTAGCTCTATCCGTCCATCCATTTTCTACTGCTTATCCTGTTAAGGCTCTCGGGGGGGCTGGAGCCTATCCCAGCAGCCTTCAGGTGAGAGGCGGGGTTCCTGGACGGGTCGCCAGTCCATCACAGGACCAACACATAGAGACAGACAACCATTCACACTCACAGCCACGCCTACGGCCACTGGCTTAGGTCTGTAATCTCCAATTGCACGTCATAGTCCGATTCACATTCAGATTCAGAAAACTTTATTTATCCCTGTGGGAGGGAATTAAGAGAGCAGAGAGCGGTATAGTTGGTTACACAACAACAACAACACAACAACATACATTAGGGAAGGAAGTGCGAGGAAGTCTATACCTCATTCTGTATCCATGTAATCTTTTTGTGGCGGTACGCTACGCTGTCTGAGTACTTCCTACTTATTTTAGCAGCAGTATTTTTTTGTAAGAAATTGTGATGCTAAAAATAAGATGCTGAAACACCTGCATGTATTTATTAGCGTGTGAGGGGAAGAGGATGTGTCTGGCGCTGGGAGTCTATGGGCCTTCACGTGTCACTTGACATCACCAACCGACGTTATCACCTTTTAACTTTGCACTGGCTCAGCCTGACGCACAGCACCAGGCAAGACTGGCTGGCCCTCGCTGCCATCTGGTGCTCAGTTCTTATGGAGAAAACTTGTTTTTCTGTGCAACTATAGATCCCAGTGCAGACCATCTGGGGTCCGGGGTAACTGGGAGGCAAACATAGACGCACACAAGAAACCAACCACTCGAGTTGGATTGTTTGTCATGGATACTGCTTTGTTTCAATTACCACATTATTTTAGGACTCCACTACTGGACTCCCTTTTCCTACAGATCATACATATTCAGGAGAGCATGGGGAATCATCACTTTAAGAGATAAGTGTAAATGTATTTAGGTAATTGCTTTCCGTTAATAAACTCTTTGACTTGGATCAGTTGATGGAAGGAGGAGCAGATGGTCTTCAAATATGTGAAGGATGGTGCTAATTTTTCATCAGCAGGGCCAAGATCTGAACACTTGCGTCTGATTGAAGGCAACATTTATAGTTTGGGTCAAGTTTAAACCTCCAACCTTGTTTATCTGTCTGTGTCTTTTGGAAAAATGTGATATAAATACTTATTTCTATAGGCGGTACATGTGGGAGGGAAGCATGATCTCAGAGTCTCCTGGATTTGTATCCTCCAGCTGGCGGGCTTCTCTGTGTGTACATATCATGTGTGTCCTTGTGTCTTTGTGTGTTTAATTTCATAGTGTGTGTGTGTATGAGAGAGAGAGATAGAGAGAGAGAGAGAGAGAGAGAGAGTCCTTCTGCTCCAATCCCCCATGACTATATGAGTGAGTTTACACTTTGTTTTGTTTTTTTAATAATATATTTGTATTATTTCCTGAATTACTACTAGTCACTACTCACTGATCATTAATACCTGTTATCATCATTCCATATTGGATCAAAGTCTGATTTTATTAGCATGTCCGCTCCTGGAGTAAAATAAGCAAAGAAGGCAGCAGACATTAAACATTCATTAAACAAAATTCAAAAACATTATTTTTGAATTTTGCAAACATGACAATAGTTTGGCCAAGTAAAGAACTGACTTTTTTTTAATTTTTTTTAAACCTTGATTGAATTTCCTAAAAAATGAGCACTATTGTGCACTAGGACCTGAGTGTGAACTGAACAGATTGTGGTGGTCAGAAGTCGAGTTCACACTTAGTTAAGGCCTTCAACTGTATACATAATTTCTCGTGAACTGGAAGCTGTCAGTCCTCAACATACTGTAAGCATTCTGTTTGTGTGGGGATGCAACCAAAGACTAGATTAAAAAACACTGATGAAATCAATAAATATTCTGAAGAAAAAGATCAGTGTTGGGAAGTTCAAACCAGTGCGTTGACAGTGCTCCTTCTTAGGGAACACAAAAAATAAAGCTCCAAGATACTCCTCCGGCAGAAAAAAAATCCCTTTATTCACATTGCTACTTTATGGTAATGAATATATGTAGTATACAATGTTGCCCCAGGAGAAAAAAAACACCCAAAAGGCTGTTTGTGTTGTTAACAATGACATGTTACTTATGAGTATAGATAAGCTTTTTTATTCTCCTTTGGTTGGTTAATGAAAGAGCTTTTTATTTTTTGCCAGAAGAATGCCTCCTCTAATATTCCAAAGGAACATCTTTTGAGTTTGTCCTCCTATTGTCCATCCTCCCTAGAGCCGGTCAACCAGACGGATCCCTCCACCCACAGAGACCAGCTGACCGCTCATTAGCTTAGCACAGTGAATGTAAGTGGATGGGAAGTGTTAGCACACCTCTGTCAAAAGCCTTTAAACAATTTTCTCCAAAACAGATTTTGCCTGCAATCGTAGGGTTGTTTGTGATGTGCTGTGAAACAACAATTCAAATCTTCAAGACGTCCTGATGTTAGACTCAGGCTTGTCGTTGGAACTACTTTCCTGGCTGGGTGCGGTGATTCGACACAATTCTTTAAAAGTCCCATTGTAACTCCAGCCAACAAAATATTGTTGACCACTAAAAGAGCGACTGTCGCTACTAATCATGGCCTGATACTTGTGGACAAACCGAGAGCCTTTACTGTTTGGCTTAGGTGTGCTAACACTTCCCATCAATTACCATTCACTGTGCTGAGCTAACTAGCATTCAACTGGTCTTTGTGGGTCTCAGCCCCTTCAAGGAGAGAAGAGTATATTTATCTTCTTGTCCTGCCATGTCTGTTCCTTTAAGAACAGACTGTCTGTATTAATCTTGGCTGTCAGTGTTAACAAACACTCCATTTTTAGTAACTTCCTAAAAGAGTAGTGGAAACAATTTACTCCCAGTGGGTCAGTGAGCCCCTAAACTGATCTTTGACTGGAGAAGAGTGATGAAGGAAACACGGAGCAGATTGTCCACTGCGTGTTATTTAAAATAGAGAACCCGAAAAAACATACTCTCACACAGACACATGATAAACAGATAGTTTCCAGGCCGACAAACTCTAACAGAGTAATAAATGTTGGTCACCAAACCTGTGGTGACAAAGGTGAGTCATGTCTTCACCACCGACTGTTGAGCTGTCAATAGAAGTCATTATGTGGCCACTAAAGTGATGTGCAGCTTTTGGACACAGAAACTCAGAACACGTTTAAATCATGTAGGATAATAAAGCTAAATTAGCAGCATAAATATTTAATGAATCTTTTCTAGAGCGAGACTTTAAAAAAAAAATTCAGATGTTAAAAACTTACAAAACTTCTCTCAAAATGATCCAACAAATGTAAATTGAATAAAGAAAAAAAAAACAACTTCAATTTTCATGTCTATATACTGAACATATTGAGCTAATGAGCCTGCAGCGCTTGTCTGCGACTGAATGTAAAGAGAAACTGGTGTGTTAAAATAATTATGACATAATGACAGTCGTATAATGACAGCATGTCGGCCATCATAACGCGGAGACAGAGCAACAGTGCACGGTCAAGGGAGTTTTATTTATGTAAGGAAGTCAATGAATTAGATAACCGCCTCGGTCAAAAGGCACCTTGGGATATCTGACTGTGTTCCACGGAGTCAAGGAACTTCGAGGACAATGACAGCGCATTAAACCGTTCACCCACATTGGCCACACACACACTTGTGTAACCGTTTAGATAACAGCGGTCCGTGCTGAGCCGTAGTGAGCCAACCATCGGCGGCGCTTCATTCACCGGCAGCTGCCTCATAGTGATTTGCTCTCGCTTCTCTCACGCCGGCTCCCGCCGTGAGTTTCCACGTGAAAGCGGCGACACCCTTATGTAAACGGACTGACAGCGCCGCGGACCAATCACAGCGCGGAGCGATAGTTCCCTTCCACGCCCTTATGTGGGCGGGTAGTTTCTATTGGTTGACAGTGCCATGACGTTAAGACAGACAGCTCTCAGCACCAATTAGCGCAGAGCTATAGGAGGCGCTTGGAGAGGTGCGGGAAAGGAGGTTAGTGGCTTAGCTGTGGATCGAGGGCAAAGACCCGGCGTGAGTAGAAACCTGAGGACGAGAAAATAGAGCGAGCTGAAGGAGCTGGGATTCGACCTCCCACACACCTCCACCAGGAAGCTTAGACGAGCATCAGCATCGACACACCGGAGAGGTTGGTGCAGTTTTTGTTGAAGCCAATTTGTCAATACATCGGCTTTTAAAACGTGTTGACTCGCGGTGTGTGTGTGTGTGTGTGCGTGTGCGTGTGTGTGTGTGTGTGTGTGTGTGTGTGTGTGTGTGTGTGTGTGTGTGTGTGTGTGTGTGTGTGTATATAACAGTCAAAATAGCATTTTAGTATGAAGTTGCATTAGTGTGTCAGTGTGAGGGTCAGTCTCGGTCAGTGGACTACAGCAGACTGCGGACCAGCCCACCTCATGACAACGTGAGGGTTCAGAATAACGTGCCGGAAAGTGGTCGCGATCTATCCCGCTCTTATTAGTGGCTGCCACCTCTTGCGCAGTGACTGGAAACCAAGGATCCCACTCACACTCGGTGCACCTTAGCTTTCCTTCTGTCTTTCTTTCTTCCTGGAGTCCCCGTCACATGAAACCTGCAGCCTTACATAAAGAGTCCTGCAGCAGCAGCAGCAGCAGCAGCACATGACAAGAGTTCCACACGCAGCGCCGATTACAGACTTGACGCTTTCCATGTAACTCTGTCATTATGCTGCGATGCTGTAATCAGACGCTCCGGGCTGCTGGGAACGAAAAGCAAAGACCAAAGGTTATATTTTTATATGATTTGTCTGCTTAGTACTTTCTATCACTCATGTATTAGTATGATTACCGTAATATCTGAGGCCTGTGTTATTACTGAACGGTGTTTATTCAGTCACAGGGGTCCTTTTAATGCAAATAGTAATAACTAATGATAATGGCAATACTAATAACGTAATTTTTTGTGAAACATTTCAAAAGACTTTACAGATAGGAAAAGTGAGGGGACACAGCAGTTTCCTCCCTAACTTCCATCACGATGTTGTTGAGAATTGTTGCTCTGTACTTCTCTCAGTTGTAGAAGTCATTTATCCACCATTCCTGTTTTTAGGGCAACATTCCTGCCTGACTTGATTTGCCTGAGTTTACATTCTCATCATGATTATTGATATAATTATTACCATGCTGTGTATACTGTCAATTAATAAGTAAACATACATATATATATGAAAAACATTAGATAACATTTCACTAGCAGTTGTCAGCTTTTCCTTCCACATATCAACTTTTTCGAGACAAAGAAAATCAATGTAATAATGCAGGGGTAGTGCAGTAGTTTAAAATCTATCTGTTTTACATGACACGGTTCAAAATAATCAGCAACATTCAAGAATCGATTAGGATTCAAATGTTAAGAAGGGAGTGTCTGTAGCTCGATGGTCAAATAATAACTAACTTAGGAACATTTGAATGGAAGACTGTGGTTTGGTTCATGCGTTTTATGAGTTGCCCCTGGCCTGAAAAGAAAGAATAACTGCATATTTGGTTTTAGTCCACTGGCTGCAGGAATGTGAATGCAGGTCCAGGAGGAAGCCATCAAAATGTGTATGTTGATGAAGCTGATTGGTGGTGGTCTTGTTACTGACATGGAGGGGAAGGAAGCAGGAGACGAGGCATGAAGGACTCCGTCTGCCTCTGGACAGATTTGACATTGAACTGGATGATCATTTCTCTGCTTCACACCAGAAGGGAATCATTTTTTTGCTTTCCTCCAAGTTCCTATCAGTCAAATGTTATTTTAATTCCACCGATTGTATGGAGGCAGATCTCGATTCAGGACTATATTTTATTCTTATTTCATCTGTTTATAAGAATTGCCGACATTAATCAGCATTTATGCTGCCTGATTGGAGCTGCAGCCATTAAAAATAAATCTTAAATTTGCACCATAAAGAGAGGAAGAGACAACACCAACACGTTATTAACATTACCACTTCCTGAATGCCAACCCCAGCATCAGTGAGTCAGTGTGTGTTAGTGTCAGCTGGGGTTCTTGCTCTGAAAGGGGACAGCTTCTTCTTGATCAGAACATATGAAGACCCTGTTTAGCTGCTAGGATAATGGATGGAGGACATAATGTGCGGAGTGCTTCTGACCCATTACAACTATTAAGATAATTACCGAGGATGGATTTAGGTCAGAGAAGTAAAAAAACATCAGTTTGTGCTGCAGGTGATGGAGCTCAGCCAGGGCTGGGTGGTATGGATTATTTTATTGTATGATCAAATTATTCAGGCTCACTCTAGTTAGCGGCGCGCTAACTGGAAGTCTCTAGTGAGCACGCTCCAAACCCCGAGCGTACGTGAATGTCCCGTGAACTGTACAGAGATCTGGCTGAACTTCATAACCGCACCGAAAACTTGTTTGTCGAGGTCTTGACTGTGAGGTACATTCCGTTGTATAAAAATGTGATGCAACAGTGCGTTAACATATGCAGCTTCATGTTCTTTTATAGAAACATGAGTAGCTCGGGGGGGGGCAGATCAGATACCCCCCCCCCCCATTTTTTTTCTTTTTTTTAGGTAATGTACCTTATGTAAGTCCTCATGTAAATTGAGTCAGTTGTACATGACGGTCGTTCAACACTATAATTAGGAACAGTAATGCCCCCAACATGATACCCGCTTATAAAACTCCAGCTTTACTCCTGCAGGGTAACATGGTTTAAAATGACACGCCAGGTAATATCTTCCTTGGACTTTGCTATATGTGATTATTTTTTACACATGATGATATCGATTGGGAAGAAATTAGGATGTAAGGATTTCAGATATGTGAATTTGGAGTGCATGTTTTGGAATAAATGCAAACTAACTGCTTATCTGACAATGAAAAGATATGCGCAAAATAAAAAAACATGTGTTTGTGTTAAAGGAAATCCGAGTTTAACAAGTACAAGCATAAAATACACACCAGACATTGATTTTGACTGAGGTATGAGCTCTCCATGTGGCCTTCTATGGTAATATCGGTCCTCTGGAAGCACTGATTAAGAACAGCCAGGCAGACAGAAGAATGTTGGGAAATCTCACAGCTTTGGAAAAAAAACACCTCACTACCTGCTTCACTGGTTCTAGACTTAACAAATAACATAATAAAACCTCAGTTTCCTACACCGATGACACGCGTAGCTTTTAATGGATGTAAGACTGAATTAAGATTGATTCTTAAAGGCCAAGTGAGCAACATGTTCCCAAGTCGTCATCCACCGATAGCCCAGAACCATCTTTTAATTGTGTTTACATCACTAAAGGGCCAAAGAGTAATTTGTAACCTGTAATTCTTTACAAATGGTCTTTTTAGTCACCTGTTCCTCTGTGCACTGACCTCAGTCCAGCTTGTTATTGCTCGCTACGCCTGCTACCAGCCACCATGCAGTCTGATAAAAATGAATGCGTCACAGCCGATGATTGTTGCGGGGGAATGTTACAGACTGAACAGGGACACTCCCTATGAGCTAACTCTCTTAGCATGGACACAATATTCCACGTTACTCCTCCCTCTTGTTTCCCTCTCTGGTGCTCATTTGGGACGAAGAGGTCAGGGGAACCATCCTTGAGTGAATGGCGTAGGACGAGAGGAAAATAATGTGTCAAATAATCCGTAGCGCTGGATTAAAGGGAATATTTAGACTTTTTTTGTGATCTTTTGCCATGCTAGTTGATGAAAACCCACCGTTTCAGCTGAACAGTGAAAACATTGTTCTTAATATTCTGGTCAGGTTCTGCCAGTAAATCTGACACACTGAACTTTACGGTGTGACTAACTGGAGCTGCTTCTACTGCCTTCTCTGAACAAAACCCCTGCTCAGCGTTTGTGTAGAATGTTCTGTATATACAGTATGTCGGGGATGGTGATGATGGGAGGGATCCTATGTGCAGCAGAAAGCTTTCAATGAATTGTCTCTTTAAACTGAAAGTAGCTTACCATCAGTCCCAAACTCATTGCTCCAGTTTAGTTTTAGACTCCTCAGTTGCACTCTTCCTCATTGTCGTGGCCATTTTTCTGTATGTTGACCCACTTCACACTTTGATAATCTCCCTTTAGCTGGTGGAGGGTCAGTGATAAGCAGGTGGTGATATTGAACTCGCTCTGAAAAGGTCACAGGGCTGCCAGATTAGTAAAGGAGCTGTGCTGTAGTTTCTCTTTGCTGTAAAGATTTCTGAGAAACCCTGTTATGGTGTCCTAATGCATTCAGTCATTCAGACACCTCAGACTTTGCTGTGACACTGGTCGTTAGCTGCTGCAGCCGCCCCCTCGAATTGAAGAGCATCCGTCTATGAGAAGCTACTCGATTTCTAGAATAGAACTTTGGTCACAGTTAATATTTCGATGATGATGATGATGAGATATTTATTGTGAGTATGGTGATAATATTTAGATTTTTGTGTAAAAGAGCAGACAAATGCGCAGGCAATCCCTTTTATTGGTGCCACTAGAGAACAAACACTTTCTACGTATTATTAAATTATCATTAGACTTTTTGTATCACGTTGTCTCCCTGTAACCACTAGGAAACCAGTTCTTAAATTGTTTCGGACCAAATCTGAGCTGGAGCTTGGTGCTCTGACTCCCCTCCCCTATGCTTTGTGAAAGTTGACCCTATAGATTTTGCAAAAGCCACCAAACAAAACCCCCCTCTCGGATGTAAGGAGACACAACTTTTGCACTCGTAAAACCTGTTTAACAATGCTTGGGATTTACATGACATCTAACTAGGTGGGACAAAATCAACACACATGTCAAAAGAACTCAGGTCTCCAGGGTACAACGTAGAAATGTTTCCACTTGAGGGCAGAAAGACGCACGATTTGCCATGACTAAAAGGTAAAAGTCATGTAAACATAAAATGAAAATGGTAGACAAGAAGTTATATAAAGTTGTATTATTGTAAATGTGTGATTAGCATACTACTACACAAACATGTACATTTGAAGTACATCTGATATGGTGCCTGCATAGATTTGACTTTTACATTCCTCTTTTGTAAATCATGAATTCAAAGTGGATCATTTGACAAAAAATGAACATGCTGCTGCGTGAATCAGAGGAACTTCTTGGGACTGAGATTCCAGATCTCAGAGGCTTGTTGATTTTTGAATTCTTGTACGTACCTGAGCCTGACACATCTCAAAACTACTTAAAGCCAATCTGTGGTGGGTTCTAGACCGATTTTTTTTTTTTTTTGAACCAGTCGAGATGAACCTTTGAAACGGTTGGGGGGCTTAGATGGGACGGACCCTCTGTTCTGAAAGGTCCCACTATCTGTACCAGGGAGTTTTTTACTGCACATGAGAGAAGCACCTGCAGCTCTTCAGAGGTCAGGTGTTAAATCCTGCTGTTCACTCTGATATGGCACCAGACTCAAAGGCGTTTCTTTGAAGGGTGGGAATAAAAAGAAAGAAATCAGGAATCCTTTAGCCCTCGTTGTCCCTCCGATTTAGAAATGCTCAATGCTAAGAATTTGGGAGCTTATTTATTTTTGGCCTGTTACAAGCAGGAATTGGAAGGAATTCAAGTCGAAAATTTTGATATTTGGTCCTCTCTTCCATGTGGTATCAGTATGACATTTAAGTCCTCAATGAAAAAGAAGACGTGTCTTGAGTGTTCAAGATTAAAATCCATCAGTATGACCGACTTTAATGTGTGGCCTTTTTGAATTTGCACAATTCCTTGTCAACATGAGTACCATCCCTCTCTCCACAGCTCTGTCCCATTCCCTCCAACAACGCCACTGTGACAATGGGGTGATTGCGTTTTGTCATCATCCAGTGAATTCAACTAGAACAAGGCCAGAGCAGCACGCCTCCTGATGTCAGAAGACTCGCTCTCCAAGCCCTATTGCTTCCCAGAGCTGGAGGACCAGGGTGGAACCTCAGGGTGCAGAGCATCCACATCATGCAGCTCCATGGCAATGGGGGCCTCAGGATGCAGCTCCATGGCACAGCTACACCGGATGAGCGGCTACAGCCAAGGCGGGCCTGACCTGGGCCTGCCCTCAGAGGGTAGCGACAGCAGCAGTCAGGACCCTCCAGCCTCACTGCACAACCATCGTAAGAGCACCCGCTCCTGCTCACTCCACGAGGAAGACGTGGAGATGAAGAGCAGCAGGTCCAGCGGCAGCGGTACCGAATCTCACGGCAATGAAAGCCACGGCAACGAGAGCCACGGCAATGACAGCAATGGGCTCGAGTCTGTTGGCAGCTCCAACAGTCACAGCAAAGACTCGGCGCTGCTGGAATCTTCTGAGAGCAACAAAAGGTCAGTGATGATGAAGTGTGAACGTGAAAAAAGAAGGCATGTAGCATTTTGCTAGCACCTACTCTCCAGAGAAAGAGTCTCACTTGCTATGATGTCCAGTCTGGTCTGACTTTTTAATGCAATCAGCAGAAAAGTACAACTACGTCTCAAAAAGCTCACAGCAGTCGTTGCTTGGAAAAAAAACATGCCAAGTACATCAGTCACTGATCATAACCAAGATTACATGGAAAACAAGTGTGATGTTTTGAATGGAACCCTAGTGTTGCTGATTTGATTTCTTTTATGAGGGACACTCCTCTTCCTGTAATCCTAGCAACCCCTCAAGATATATTCATGTCTGGTCTGGTTCTTCCTTATAGTCCCTCCTATTCAATACTTGCGTCAGAACATGACCCGCTGGAGTTCAATGAGGATCAACAACAAACAAAAAAAAGATGAGCGTGAATATCAGCCAGTTGGACAGTTATAGAGATCCATCATCCTGTATGTTGAGATTAAAGCTGTCAGATATGAAAGAGAGAACCTCAAGATCAACGTCAAGGTTTTCCTTGATCATATCAACACCCTTCCATCCGACCAGTGTCAAACCTTCCGTGTGCATTGCTGGTGCGCCCCGCTCATGCCTGCGTGGTCCCAGATGATAGTTTAAAAAAAACCAAAACAGAATCCAGATGTTGTCATCCCACTGTCTCATTCTTGTCAATGTAATATCCCAGCAATGCTCTGGAGATATTTTAACAAACATGCAGTGTGACTCAAGGATGAACTGAAAAGATTTTGTTGGGAAAAAGGTCAAGGTCACTGTGACAAGCACGCCCCACAGGGACAAACAACCGTGATGCTGTTGCCCCACAGGGACAAACAACCGTGATGCTGTTGCCCCACAGGGACAAACAACCGTGATGCTGTTGCCCCACAGGGACAAACAACCGTGATGCTGTTGCCCCACAGGGACAAACAACCGTGATGCTGTTGCCCCACAGGGACAAACAACCGTGATGCTGTTGCCCCACAGGGACAAACAACCGTGATGCTGTTGCCCCACAGGGACAAATAACCGTGATGCTGTATTAGACAGGACACACTCCCCTTCCTTCAGCCCTAGACGGCCCTCCGATAAATTCAGATGTGGTCTCGCAGGCTCCCCACAACTACAGTCAGACCATAATGAATCCAGATGCATCTGTTGGCGTCATGTTGATGAGGGGTTCATGGCCTCAGCGGTGGCTTCGATCAAATTAAAACTTCTCAAGCTCTTTGGGTTTTCTCTGACCGTGAAGACGCGGCCTGCAGAACTAACCCTGAGTGGATGTGGACTCGAACAATAGCTTTTGAATTCATTTCTTTTTAACGATGCTGTTCTGACACTCAAGCACTTCCTGCTGCATCATTTTATTTTGGAGCGACGAGGGGTATTGAACATCAGTCCGTTATCAGCGCCGGGCCAGATCACGTTACATGCAAGTGACTCATTTTTGGGTCCTGCAGAGGCAGTTGTTGATGCTGTTTTTGCCGGTTTGTGTTCTGATCTTGATAAAAAACACATGATCAGATTTTTAAGTTCACACATCGACCCTGGACTCCAGATGAATCTTGAGATCGGAACAGAGATTGGACTGAACAACTCTTGTTGCCAGCTACATTTTGTATTCATTTTTATTAACTTCAACCACTTTTTACAGATGTTGATTTCATCTAAAGTGTGAGTTTTTTGTCAGTGGTTTTTCAGCTGTTTGGATGATCTGAACTGAAACATCTACTCATCTCCGTATCACAACTTTACGGACATGGTCACACCAGATTTAAAGTTCTGAGGGTGGACAAGAGAGCCGTATGTCACAAAAAACCACATTTGTATTTCATGAATACTAGTGAGGTTTCTGGTTACAAATGATCATTTTTTTAACTTTTGTGATTTGATCGAAATGTCAATATGGCAGAAAGGGGCTGTTTGATGTCAGATGTTAAACTGAGAGTTTATGATCTGTATTGTACAGCTTTACTTGTCAAAGCCTGGAAAAACAGCTCTCTCTACTCCATTGGTTGGTATTTGGTTGATTTATGATGACAGAAGCTCCAAACCTCCAGAACTCCTCCTGGATTTAAGTACAACCTGACCAAAAATAGGCTCAGACACAATGCATTCGGTACGGGAGGCAACCAGAGCAGGACTTGAGTGGTGGAAAAATGGAGTGACTGCTGTTCCCTGTGGGAAGTCTGGATTGATGTCATTTGGGAAGCTGGAGGCTGGCTTTCTCCTAACACCAGATGGCTTGTGTCATGCTGTCTAAACTCTGTGTTATCGCCATAGCAACACAATGTTTATGTCTGTTTATCACAGGTTGGGGCAAACAGAGTTGTGGACCTTCTTCCTCTCCCAGTCCCACCTCTCATACTTTGCGTGATCTTTTCAGTCTTTCTTACAAGCCACTCCTTCTTCCTTCCTGTGTACGCTGACGTCAAGCACACCGGTCCCACCCCCGGTCTGCTGATGCGTTGACTGCATCGACTTTTCTCTGGCTCACTTTCCTGATTGCCTCATTCTCCCTCTCGCATTTGACCTTTTGTTCCCATTTTTATGTCAACGGCTCCCTTAAGTTTTCCATTTCTATTTTTGTTTTGTTTATATCCCTGTCTTACACGTACTTTACATTTTAGTTTGGTTTGTTTTTTTGCTTTGTTTAGTTTTCCTGCCATTCTCTGCTACCAGACCAACAGATAGGTTTCAATAAGCCACTTTGCGTTGCTGACTTTTGGGCCATCACATACAAAAGCCATCACTTTGTCTGGTCACACATCTCAGCTGTGCATTTGTTATTAACTCCTGAAAGACATCCAGGAAAGACATGTGAATCCAGCGTGTGTTTCTTGCTTGCCCCTCCCACCTTACCACCACTTAACCCCGATGGAGCTGGAGGAGCTGGGAGACTAATCAGACTGTGTATGTGGCGAGCAGGGGTCGTGATGTTCCACCGAATGAGATACTTTCCCTCAGTGAGCACGTAATAAATATAAGTAGACATTGGAAGAAGTCAGAGGAGCACATAGGTGGTTAATTCTTACATTTAAGGTTTAATCACGTGTTTGTTGTAAAGGTTTCACAGCCAGGACGGTCGAGTGGTTAACACGTTCGACTTAAAGGTTAAGTGGGCAAATCTCCTTGTGACTGAGGAGTTATTGTTGTTGCACTCTTTTTAACGTAAACTGTTGGAAGTTATGGAGTTACTAATGACGAAAGGAGAGGGATTAAACCCCGTTTTCATCTTCCTACACCCTGCAGGTCAAGTTTCCAGGCATTTCAAAGTTTTCCCGCCACATTGGCTTCTGACTGGTTTCTTCTATTACCGTGTGTTATCGTGTTACACACTGATAAGAAGTGAATTTCTCTCCCTTTTTGAACTGTTCACCCCAAATCAGTGTCATATAAGAACCTTATCAGCTTCATGTGTAGATTATTACTGGTCCACTATTAGTAATTTATTAAAACAAATGTTCTTACAGTTGCAGTTTGCATTTTACTGTCAGAGTTTATATACTTTACTCATGTGCAACTGGATTTATTACCTGCAATGTAAGAAGATTCACGCACACACACACACACACACACACACACACACACACACACACACACACACACACACACACACACATTTTATGATGTGCGCTTACAGAAGTTCACCCAACCTGCTAGGACAGCTTCTGCTTAAACCTCTCATTGATTAATCCCAACTCGCCCTTTTCTTCACCCTGCGTGGAAGTAAAAAAATGTAACACGCACAGAACAGACTCTAAAAGTGAAACTCTATTTCCTCTCAGAGCGCCATCCTTTATTTCTCACGCATTTACAATGACCTGAAAATACAAATCTAAAGCTAGCCGTCGCCTTCCTTAGCACTGCAGGTTATATTTGATAGAATTAGTAGGTTCTTTGCTAGAGGAGGCTATTTGTGTAGGTGTTTTCTATTCTTAGACATGTAAGCAGGTTATTTTTAACTGCGTGTCTCAGACAGCTGTTAATAGTCTTCAGGTAAGCTGGGTGTCTAATACGGTGGAGTGCCCTCCTGGTCTAATTTTGCTGTGTTATTAACACAGTTATGAAGATCCAACTATCATTTTCAGAGCTTTAGCGTCGCTCTTCCTCCAGCTGCTGCCCCACGATGCTTAGTTTGCAAAAACAAACTCTATAAAAGTGAAAAAAGGGTTGTTATGAGGATGAACGTCACACCTTTTACTAGTTATTGTGTCCAAATTCCATATGAAACACTATTGGTATGCAATGCTAATACACAGGGATTGCCAAAATATCCATATTGCAAATCATTGCAATACTTCCCCTTGAAATGTGCACAAACAACACTAGTGCATCAAACTATCACTATGAGTCAAACTTCTCAGTGAGTGAAAGATTAACTTCCAAAACAAATACTGAATTCATTTTTCTTGTGGTGTGTAGCTCCCTGTTTTTTGTTGTTGACGTGAACACCTCACTCAAATTCCAGCAGATTTAGAACACACCCTGAATATATGTTTGAATTTGTGAAGTGCGTGTGTGTGCATCCCCTCTCTAAAACCAGCTGTTACCTGTCGTGAGTACTGAGAACACTATATTTGATAGCATTAGCTAGCCGTTTGTGCTTGAAGATGCTATTTGTGGAGGTTTTATCTATTCTGATTCAGTGTAAGCTTGCTGTTTATAGTAACCTGTGTTGTGATGAGTCAGTGTCTCTGAGTAGATTGTAGTGTATTAGTTTTAAGCTTGTAGGTTAATGCAATCAATTGCATACACACACACATCCACGCGCACACACACACACAGTTGGACTGAGCGCCAGCCTGCATCAGTCCAGCTAACACGCACAGTTGAAATTCCCCGTTTAATAACGGATCTCATGTTTATCGTCTTATTCCTTTTTTACTGGAACTCTCAGTCGTGTCTTTTTTCTTTTTGAATGCAACTTGTTGTTTTGTGGATAGAGACATTTAGTCGTGTTAGAGCGGGTGGTTGTCATGGTGAACAGTAAGATGAAGTTAGAACCTGCAGAAAAGTGCAAGGTCTAACCACTTTTGTGAACTACTTCAGTCCTAAAAATATTGTCCTGCATATCGTCACCTTCTTAAAATAATTGCCTTCGTCATTTTTTGACAGTTTTTTTCTTTCCTTAAACAACTCCTTTAAGATTTTTAGTCTCCAGTTTTCTGAAAAACTTGAAAAAATGACTTGTAATTTGTTTTGTGATTGTCTTGGATGTTGATTTCTTTTTTATTTCTTTCTAATTTTTTTTAAGTAGCAACTGTAATACCAACAGACGCCAAAAATATCCTCCCCCCCTGCTCCTTGTTGGATGCTGACAATTGGCCCTTGCTGTAAGGGCGCCACCCTGCCATGCACCCTTTGAGCTATGACCACCTCTTGAGTTCTTTAGAAGGACATTCTGACCTGGAGATCTGGAGAGGGTTTTCTTTTGCGGGTTTACTTCCAAATGAGCGGTGAAGCTGCGTGCGGCCTGTTCCCCATTCACTTTCACAAAAGAAAAAAATAAATCAGCCGATCTTCTTTAGGCTCATCTTAACACTGCCTTGAACATAATGAGAGCTCGAGTGTAGCAGTTTATCTATTCTTATGTAACCTGAGCACCGTAGCAACAGAAGGGGTCTCAGCTGGATTCAAAGTGTGAAAGAGGCTCTGAAATACCCAAAAGAAAAAGAGAACGAGAGGATAAGCTGTGGGTTCTACAGCAGCAGAGCTTTCAGTAAAGCTTCATTTAAGCTAACGTGAATTTCAATTCTTATCTTTCTTCTAGCTCAAACTCCCACAGTCCGTCTCCTCCCAGCAGCTCAAATGCCTTCAGTTTGCTGAGCTCGGAGCAGGACAACCCTTCCACCAGCGGCTGCAGGTTAGTGCACCAGAAAAAGAAGCACACGCACAAAAGATTATCCTCGAATTTGATCTTATTAAGGGAAATGTATGCGTTTTGCCACATTTCCTTATGTTTCTGATTCAGAATCAAATCATTCGGATTGTCCCAATATCCAGATGATAACTATAACCATCAACTGCAAAGCACCCTCAACGAGTCTGAAGCAAAATCCATCCACTAAAAGTTCTTCATTTTGCCACTGACAGGCTGAGATTGTTCGTATCAGAGTTTAACAACATCGCTGAAATTATTTCTACAAACACCAGAACTCAAGTCTTACTCTGAAATCTCACCTTACTTCTTCCTAGAGTTTATGATGGAATTTCAGTCCCGCGTAGGAATCACAATCAGAATCGATACATTTTAAATGATTTCCGACCGTAACCGTGGTATTACGATAGGAACAAGGCAACCCCCCCCCCCTGGTTTTTATGAATCAATAAACGGAATCTATAAGAGACTGAAATGCATTCTGTATAATAGCCCGCCAGCGTACTTGATAGAGAGTTTCCCATGATTCCTCTTGTTTTTACTGTCTCTTTCAGTTTATTTTGACCACTTGAGCAGATGCATCAAGCACAGCGATGTTGTAGTAGTGTTGCAGTGTTTTATTCCCATCACTGCTGGACTCAAGCACCCATCTAATAAGTGTGGTCGTCCATCCACTTCACATCTCTCATCTGCATTGAAATTAGCTAGATACGTGTCCGTGACCTCGTAAGTAACTAGTAGCGGTTACTCGATGTTTGGTTACCTCTCCTGTAAACACTCTTCCCTACAACACTGGTCCAGTTACTCAAGTTTAAAAGATGTATCATGTCAATTAGGTTGTCACACACTGAAAATAAACACTCACAAACACATTTAAAACAAATGCTGTCGGTTAAATCAAAACTACAAAAACATATATTCACGAAAATGCTAAATACTACCATTAGGCATTATCAAAAATACCAAAAATACTACCATTTGTACAAACACACTCTTCCTCAAACTGTAGTGATCCTGTTCTGTTCAGGAACTCAATATTGATACGATTAAAATAAATGAACTGAACAAACACCCCAGGTTTGAGCTCTCCTTAAATCTGGCCTCGTCTGACCCTTTTCCATGTTGCCGTATCTGACTCGCTGCTCTCCGTGTCATTATTGAACTTGCAGTAGTCAGGAATCAGCCAAAGCTAAGACCCAGAAGGAAGTGATTAAAATCCTAAAAGAGCTGAAGCGTCACCTGCCCCCTGAGAAGAAGCACAATAACAAGTCCAGCACGTTGAACACGCTGAAGTACGCCCTGCGCTGTGTCAAGCAGGTGGAAGGTAAAGTGTGTTCGCATCAAGCTGTCCTTCTTTTATGTGCTCAGGTGCTCAAGTGTTGCTTCCATTGTCTGCGCACTGATTTTCTCTGTTGAGCACTCTTTTCTTATCGAGTTATTCTTTTTTACACTTCATACGGAGGCTAATGATCATCCTTCACGGTTTTGAGAAATGTATTTTTATATTGAGGTTTTTTTGTGTGTGTGTGTGTGTGTGTGTGTGTGTGTGTGTGTGTCTGCCTGTTAATGAGAGAAGACAGAAAGTACAACTTTAGCTAGAGGAAACATTTTTGTAGGCTCTCTTAAGAGTGTAATGGCCTGTTAAGTCTTCCGTGGCTAAATGATTGCACGTGGGGAAAAAAAGGCAGGTCAGCACTAAAGACTACAATTTTGGGTAGTGAGTGATGCAAATTCGTGTCATCTTCTTTTTGTCGTAAAAATAACCTCATCGTCATTACATCCACTTGTTAGACTGTAGACTGAAACGATTATTGATTGCTGATAATTCCGTGAAAATTTTCCAACCCCACAATTACTCGCTTTTGTGTTTTTGACAAAAGTTATCTTTTCTTGCAGCCAATGAGGAATATTATCAGCTGCTGATGATCAATGACAGTCAGCCCTCAGGCTTAGATGTGTCCTCTTATACAATAGAGGAGATAGACAGCATCACTTCTGAATACACCCTCAAAAACAACGTAAGTCGCTGCCATTATGCTTGTGCGCGCGTCCAGTAAACAAACTTACCTGAAATTAACACAAAACATTTCATTCATCAGGATATTTTCGCCGTAGCAGTGTCCCTCATCACCGGAAGGATCGTCTATATTTCGGATCAGGCCGCCTCCATCCTCAACTGTAAAAGGGAAGTGTTCCACAACACCAAATTTGTGGAGTTCCTGATCCCGCAGGACGTCAGCGTGTTCTACAGCTTCACAACCCCGTACCGCCTGCCCTCCTGGAGCATGTGCACCGGAGCAGGTACGTTACAGCTCCTCTCCAGCTCTACTGTAAGTAACGTTAGCACTAATAAGTAATTAGTACACAAGCACAGCCACTGACATCTACTGACACAAAGCCAGGCTGCTCTCAACAAGATCACGTTGACGTCAGCATTTGCCATTTCAGCCCAGATAATGCAGAAACGCAAGACTAGGAGAGCGAAGAGGATCACGTCTTTTATTCCACTTAGAAATCTGCGGAAGACTCAAGTGCCCAAGAACTCATCAGAATGCAGTTTTAATTCACTTCTGAAATTGGAGATGAACAAGGCCGTGACCACAGAGGTTCAAGAATATTGACTTTTAAGTGATTTTCTGCAACTGAGTGAGCTCATTACCTCGTCTGCACTTTATAACTGTCACACATCTACTCAGCAGTAGATTGAATTATTCTTTCTTTACACCTCATACAGAAGTTAATATGATCCTTCACATGTCAAACAAAACTGTTAAATACATGGCCTGTGCTGGCTCACTCTGTTCCTGGATGTGACCGTGAAGAAGTCTGAACTATTTAAACTTAAACTGATACTATTAAACTACTTTCGAGTACCGGTACTTACAAATAGATGTCTTGAGCTCCTGAAGACATTTTTTTTCACTGCTGCATTTCGTTTTTGTGACTCCAAAATGCAGAAAGAGCCAGCCGTGTATATTTAGCTTGAAGCTAATGAAGCTACGTAGCCACCATCTACAAAAAAACAAACAAACAAAAAAACAGCGTAACTGTTCAAAAATGTCCGTTTATAAAATGTCAAGCGTATCATCCAATGTAATCACTCTCTCTTCATCTAGCCGTATGCTCATTAATTTACTCTTTGATTTAAGCTAAAAACAAATAACCTTAGCACTTCTGGTTTAGCGCTTCTGCCAACACGAGTAAGCGCATTGGTTCAATTGAATGCGCGGTTTGTTTATTTGGTTTTTTTTTTTACTTTGTTTGTTTTAAGACAGACAGCTGAGCACGGTGGGCTCAGGTTACATTTATCATTAAATGCCTCCCTTAAAAAAACGTTGCTACAAAGGTGACTCCGATGTTTTTATCAGCATCGATTGTAGCAGAAGTGTGTCTCTCTTATCAGGAAGGCAACATTACTTTGGACTATGTAGGTTTTAATACAGTAAAGAATGTATTCAGGTCATTCAAAGACTCACTGAAAGAAAAAGACACGTTTACAAATCCCTCTGCTACCTCAGCACCACGGACAGCACCACGAATACCCGGACCGGTCATATAGTCAGGCGGACGACTCAGACCCTCTGCCCCTGCTCTTTCCCTGCTATTAGGGGAGTGAAAACAAAGGCGATGCTGTCGTTCACTTTGCTATTAAAAACATTGCTGCCCCCCGAATCATCTGCTGCTCCTTCATTTGGAAATTCTTCACCCCTGCCCACCTTTCAAACGCCCGCTTGAACTGATTGCATGCTGGTGCCGTGCTGCTCTCTCAGGTGGCTGTTTTTGATGGAATTAATCAAAGCTTGCACACTCGCAGGAAGCGAGCGCCAGACAGTGAGGCAGGATCGCTTGCTTTTGAATTGAAACATCTCTTATTTCCCGTTTCAGAGTCATCGCCCCCTGATTGCATACAAGAGAAGTCCTTCTTCTGTCGTATCAGGTGGGTGGGTTAGGGTCGGACCACCATGTCAGACCATCTGCCGCTTCCTATCTTTATTCATGCTTTCATTCCACTCTAGATGCTTTTCAATTAGTTTGTGACATCATATGCGTGTAAACTGTAATCAGATGCTTTTTCCAAGCTGTAGTTATCCATAAACGCAGACAAACAGATCTTACTGCACTTGTGGGGACTTTCCATTGATTTTTTTTTTCATTCCAAATTCTGACTCATTTTGATTTAATCTGAATCTGCCTTTCATTTGTCATCCCATTTGAGCTTCTTTTTTTTCTTGAAAACACACACACACACACACACACACATACAAATGGAAAGTTGACAGCTTAACACTGCCCCCTGTGTCCAAACTAGTGAAATCCAAATTCCCTGAACCCTGATTGAGATCATTTATCAAGACTTTTGCTTGATTTACTCTTATTTGAATTTTCTTCTACCTCATTTCCAGTGGTGGGAAGGACTGTGAGGGTGACCTGCAGTACTACCCGTTCCGCATGACCCCCTACCTGATGAAGGTCCAAGTCACGGCGCATGCTGAGGACCAGTTCTGCTGCCTCCTCCTTGCCGAGAGGGTTCACTCTGGTTATGATGGTAGGCGCTGGCACGCAGGCATTTAAGCTTCATGTTGAAGTTCCCAACCACAACTATGATTAGTTCACATTACAGTCATCAAAGCATTCTTGTTATTTAATTTAATTTATCATAATAAGCATCCAAATCAGCACTTTGACTCTAATTTTGACACCTGATTCTAAAAGTAGACTTTTTAAAACTAGCTTCTGTTTGAGCTGACACACACCTGAGTGCTTATTCTTTTTTGGATGATTTTTTTTTTTTTTTTTTTTTGTCCTCCGTAAAGCTCCCAGGATTCCAACAGACAAGCGCATCTTCACCACCACACACACCCCAAGTTGTGTGTTCCAGGATGTGGACGAACGGTAAGTTGTGGCTGGGGTATTTTATCATAGAATCCTGTGTATCTGTACGGAGTCATTACTTATAGTGTTATAGAATTAACTAACAATAATGTGACATGTATCTCGTTTGTATTAGGGCAGTTCCTCTTCTTGGGTACCTCCCCCAGGATTTGATTGGCACCCCGGTCCTCCTCCACTTGCATCCCAATGACAGACCGATCATGCTGGCCATTCACAGAAAGAGTGAGTTCATAGAATTAAATAGATGACGAAAGACATTTTTATGTATACGCATTGAAATGAAATGTGAAATCTTGTCTTGCAGTTCTCCAGTATGCGGGGCAGCCCTTTGACCACTCATCCATCCGCTTCTGTGCACGAAATGGAGAATACGTCATTCTTGACACCAGCTGGTCCAGTTTCATCAACCCCTGGAGTCGGAAGGTCTCCTTTGTCATCGGGAGACACAAAGTGAGAATGTGAGTATTTACCAACATGAAAGTTGTCCCACAGATCTACAGGCAGGTGTTTGAATCCGTCTCTTGACCTCTGGATGTTTGTGTTGCTTGTCAGGGGTCCTGTGAATGAAGACGTTTTCGTGGCACCATCCTCTGCTGTGGCAGAGAAGAAGTCCATGGACTCTGACATCCAGGAGATCATCGAGCAAATCCACAAGCTCCTACTGCAGGTGAGAGAGGAGAAGACAGATTTGATTAATTTTGTTGTTGTTGTTGTTGTTTTAATAAATGTTCATGTGGAGAAATTAACAAACAAGATTATAAGCTGAAAGTCATCATGGATTCCAGAGCATTAAGATCTAGCAAGTAAATATAAAGTGAATCGTCCATTGTGCTTAAAGATATAATCTCCTCTTTCTGTTGCTTTTCTTTATCTCTGACCAGCCGGTTCATAACAACGGGTCCAGTGTTTATGGGAGTCTGAACAGTACTGACCACCTTCTGGCCATGAACTCCTCCAGTGAGAGTCTGAACAACAGCAGTGGGAACAAATTTTGTTCAGAAGAAGAAAAAGTGAGCAGCAAAACCAGACCTGTGAGTGAACCCAAATATTTGAGTCTACGCGTCTGTACCTCTGGTCAAGCGTGCTCCCGCTCAGGCACGGTGATGTAGCAGCAGCGGCTCATGGTGTTGTTTGGCCCCATTGTTTTCAGACCGTGTTCCATAAGTCAGATTTATTGACTTTCAATAAGAATTCTTATTCTAACAGATGTTTTTGTTGTTGTTGTTGTTGTTTTTTCGACTGAAGTTATTGTGTCGCACTAACCCTTGACTCTTGTCTACGTTTCACAGCGAACTTTCCAGGAAATCTGTAAGGGAATTCACCTCCAGAAGAGTCAGGAGCTGCAGACAACCAAAGCAGACGGCAAAAAATACACTGGCAGTAAGTCCAGCTTGTAACGATAAGGCTGGTTCACTTGATGGAAATGGGTCATATTTTCTAGATTCGAACTTCTGCCCTCTCTCCAGGAGAGTCTGTACAAAGGAGCTCAGCTGTGGTTCGGCCCAAAGACTCGGCGGCTCCTCTCACCTGGAAGGAGTCGGGCACGACGATGGAGGAGTGTCGGTCATCTCTCCAGGAGGAGCTGTCGTCCAATTATCAAGCTGTCTGCTCGTACCAGCAAATCAGCTGTTTGGACAGTGTTATCAGGTACACACTTCGTACACACTACTCGAGTTGGTCAAGCAGTTTTTAAATGCTACAGAAAACATTTGAAAACACAAAATGAATCATCTGCTATTTCCATTTATTGTTTCTGTACCGATTCTTTCAGGGTTACATCATATCTTTTGATACACAGATAATTTCATTTTTGCAGTTACGGAAATTAAATGATTATCCTGTCCGTTTAAAAAAGAGTGAAACAATATTCATCACTATTTCCCCAAAGTATAAACTGACATTTTAAAAGTTTAAAACCCCAAAGATATTTAATGTAACATCTTAAAACAAAGAAAAGTCCTTCCACTAGAACAAGATATTTGCATCCTTAAAACTACAGTTATTATGATTTGTATTTGAATACCTGGAAAGTTAATTCTGCTGTAGTTTATAAATCTTTCTTTTTACAGATATTTGCCGTACTGTGTATGTGAAAGTTGATTACAGTTTGTCTTTGGACTGGCAACTTAAAACATTGCTAATAAGGGATGCACGATAGCATCGGCACATCATCGATATCGGCAGATATGAGGCTTTTTTTTTTTTTTAAGTACGCATCTGTCTGATGGCCAGTGTTTATAACCACTCAGTTTACTCAAATTTCTTGGTCTTTTCTCATCATCTGTCTTTTAGGATGAGGAAACAATGCAGTAACTAAATCATTGATCACATTTCCAACTCTTTTGGAAATAGAGAAATTCTATTTTTAACATTCACCATGTTTACATGTGTTTTTCAGTTTGAAAACATCATGTAAACTTGTTTTATACAGATAATATCCATCCATCCATTCATCCATTTTCTACCGCTTATCCTGTTAAGGGTCATGGGGGGGGGGGGGGTGGAGCCTATCACAGCGACTTTTGGGCGAGAGGCGGGGTTCACCCTGGGCAGGTCACCAGTCCATCACAGGGCCAACACATAGAGACAAACAACCATTCACACTCACAGTCACACCTACGGTCAATTTAGAGTATCAATCAGCCTCGTCCACTCTCAGCTTTTCTCTGAGTGAGTCCACATCCCTGCTTGTAACAAGGGGACTTTCATTGATGGACAATGAAACTCAGGATCTTGTTTTGAACTCTGCAGGTATTTGGAGAACTGCAATGTTCCCATCGCTTTGAAGAGGAAGTGCCAGTCTTCCTGTACCACCACATCTTCGAACTCAGACGAAGACAAACAGAAAGGATCCAGCAGCATGCGGGTTTCTGAAGGTGGGTTTGCGTCATGTGGTATCATGTAGCCAAATCATAGAGAGCGCCATCTTCCCTAAAAGCCCCTCTCCAAATGCCACTTTCATGAGAGTACCCTATATCTTGTTGTCTGTTCTCTTTAGCAGAACCAGCCTTGTTAAAGGATCAGTCTAGTCTCTCAGCTCTGGACAATCGAGACAAAAAGTCAAGCGACTCAGCCGCAGCGGTAGTGGGCACCTCGCTGCCGCTGTCTTTACCTAACAAACCAGAAAGTGTGGTGTCCATAACCAGCCAGGGTAGCTACATTAGCACAATAGTGCATGTTGGCGACAAGAAGCCGCAACCAGAGTCAGGTACTGTGCAGTGACAATTACTATCCTCTAACTTGATGTCCTCAATGGTCACATAAAGGTTTCTGGTCCTCACACACAGGTTCGCTTTCTGACAGTCATTCATGGAGCAGGGCTGGCCACCGATCACGTCACTCATATAGCTCTCATCTCATAGATGCGTAACTTAAGGCTACCACAAATGAGTATCAGTCATGAATCATTTGGGTTGGATTTTCTCAGTTAAAAAGTTCATGAAACCACACTCACTATGTATCAGGGCCCAGATTCATTTCTGCTGTCACCTTGATATTTTCTTCATCATTTCAAGGCTTAAATGAAGAAGACAAACAGAAAAGTGTGGAAGAAGTTGATGTGTTGAAGCAAAACAAAAGAATGCCGTAAATGTAACCATACACCTTTATGTGACTCCCTTCTTTCTCTACATCTGAGTCTGTGTATGCCTGCCCTCCTGCCTGTGTGTGTGTGTGTGTGTGTGTGTGTGTGTGTGTGAGGGGGGGGGGGGTTCAGGCTTAATGTTTGTGGAAAGTAGCGTTGAAGTCAAAACTTCCAGAAGTGCACTCATGTATTTGTGTTTGTGCGTGTGACAGAGACAGTGAGAAAGAGAGAGAGATAATTGCTGCACTGTTAACATGCTGTAATCTGGTTAATATCAGTGAAGCTCTTATGAAGTATAAGAGACTGATCAACAAACACTAATGTGTCACTAACTGTCCTCCCATGATGTCTTCTTTGCTCTATGTACTAATTATGTGGGTATTATATATGCAGCATTGTTTGTCCCTCAGTCTGGTCATCTGAAGGCCGGCGGTCCAAAGTTTCTTCGACTTTCGTTGTCAAACTGTTTATTCACATTGTAATTATCACTACAACGTGCCTAAGTTACTTTATATGAAACATCTTATTTCTTTGTGCAATGTTGAAATTATTTCCCGCCTGTCCTCCATGCAGAAATCATCGAGGATGTCTCAGGTGCAGGGGAGGCAGCAGAATCCAACCAGAACCCTGCAGCTCCCCCTTGTGCTTTTTCACCTCCCAGTCAGGAGAGGGAGTCCTACAGGAAACTTGGCTTGACCAAACAGGTTTTGGCCGCCCACACACAAAAGGAGGAGCAGGCCTTTCTCTGTCGTTTCCGAGAGCTTCGTGGACTCACAACTCATAAGGCAAACTGCTCTCAGTTCCTGGATCGCCAGAAAGAAAAAAACGGCAGCGATGGTACTGCTCAATCCCACGCTGACACATTATATCAGGATCCTTTACAAGTTACTTCAGCAAATATTTTGTTACATAGAATACTTCTTAAGAAAGAAATGATCCTTATACTCTCTCTGCTAATTTGTTAACTGCCGACTGCCAAGTGTTCTACAATCATTTCAGCTACATACCAAATGGGGTTTCTTCCTTTCTGCCTCACAGCTGCACCCGCTCATCCATCCTACAAGCAGGGCAGACCAGGCGTAGAGCCCACCATGCGCCGGGGTGTACGAAATAAGAAGACCAAGTCAAAGCGGGTGAAGCAGGCTGAGTCATCAGACAGTACCGTGTCCCATCCCAGACAGCAACAGCCGCGACCTCTTCTTCCCAGCCATGGCCTTAACCCAACCTCTTGGTCTCTGTCGGACACTTCACAGTCCACGTTCCCCATGGCCTATCCCACTGTGATGCCTGGCTACCCTGTCCAGGTTTACCCCAGACCCAATTCCGTAGCTCCGCACACAGAAGCCCCAATCCAAGGTTTTGGAGACAGTCAGAGCACCCTGGCTCCTTCCTGCCTGCCTCCCATTCATCCTGGCCCCTACCCAGCACCCCTGGTCACCCCCGTTGTGGCTCTTGTGCTGCCCAACTTCATGTACCCTCAAATGGCGCCCGAACCTGTGCAACCCCAGCCTGTTTACCACACAGAGACCGGTGGCTTCCCCAGCCAAATGCAGCCTTTTGGTCAGGCCACCTTTCCGAGCCAAGGCACTTTCAGCGCTCCACCCCCCTTCATTTTTCAGGGCCAGGTTAACTCCCATAACCTCTTTGATCCCCAAGCAAGCTACATGACTCCGTCTTTTTATGTCCCTTCAACCTCTGAAACTCCAAAGGCCCCCGTGGAAGGTCAGTCTTGCTCCCCCACTCCGCACTCCCCACACGGCCAGGTGTCCCCTCCACTTTTTCAGTCTCGTTGCAGCTCCCCTCTGAACCTGCTCGAGCTGGAACCATCTTTGGACCGGCAGGACAGCACCATGCTCTCCTCTGCAGGACAAGGGAACAATGCAGTTGAAAGGGAGAAAGGAGCATGTGGCATCCAGGCCAAAGAGAGGGAGCACAAGCAGGTAAACAAGCAAACATCCTGCGTTTCTTTGCCGCCTTCTGTCCTTGCCTTTCTCTTTCCTATTATACCCCAGGCCTCCCACTGTTCTTGTCACCTCAAACTGTCAGGACATAATGCCAGTACCTCTACCGGGACCGCTGGATTGAGTCAGTACGGGATGTTTGAGCTCCCACATGTAGACTTTGGCATGTCCCCCTGAGACATCCATTCATATGTCACCCAACAATTCTTGGGCGTTAATGCCATTGTCAAAATGATTCCTCCAAATAATTCACACTGTTATCGTGTTGCTATACCATGTATAAAGTCAACTCAGTCTAGACTCATCAGATGAAATGTGGCCCTGGGTGTTAACACATGATGTCATTATGCCTTACACCCTTTAGCCATCTCTCAGTCTCCTTGGTCCACCTGGACCCTTGTATTACGAGGACACGTCCTGTGTCTGTGAGCGTTTGTCTTGGGATAAAGTGTTCTCTAGGCTGAGGGCTTGCAGCAAAGAGGTAGGCAAATCATCAGAAAACCTCCACACTTGTCAAATCCCATCCCTCTCTGTTTCCATATGTCAATCACAACTTTAACAGTTTCTCTTTTTTTCCTTTTCATGACTTATGATTTGAATATTTAATCCTGCACTGTTCTTCTATTAAAGCATGAAGCTGAGAAACTTTAAAAAGACATGACCTGGTAAACAAATGATGGCTTGAGTACCTTGAAAATGTCTACGCAAATATACTTCATCTTTGATTTTTGCATGGAAGAACCTCAAACCTTACTTACCACCAGTGTTTGGCAGCGGAACCATCAAAAGAAAACTAAAGGAAAATGTTCTCTCATCTATTGCAAGGGTTCAGACACATTTTTTTTAACCATGACATTTTTAAACTTGTGAGGTTGTGAATTTTCCCCCGAATGCAACACACAAGAAAAGCAAACAGAGAACTGCATGTCAAAATGTACAAGAGTGTAGTTAACTAAAATTGACGACAAGCCTTGGTGCTTTGATAGAACATAAACGTGTCAGATTAAAACAACTTTACGATTTTTTTTCTCTATTGCTCATGAATGAACCACATATACACGAACACGCAGGTATATGTGAAGCCCCTGATCTCCCCGCCAAATAATCTGTTTGTTTGTTGTTTTTTTTTAACCTTTCCAGACCTGGAGATTGCTGTTTTTAAGTTTCTGTATATAAATATTAAGATTTCCTCTCTTCTTAAGGGATCCGTTTCCCCAAGAAATCAGATTCTAACTGTTCAGTGTTGCTGTGTCGCTCTGTTAATGGACACTGGTGAGGTTTTCCATGCTCATTGGAAACCCATATATGAGCTTAAAAATACAGAGGCAAGAGGGAACATGTCCAGTGATATTAACTTCTGTCATGAGGACGCAGCACCAATGGTTAGACCGAGCTATGAGGTCAAGATCCTCATTAACAGAATCACTTTGTCATCACTCTTGCAGGCTAGCTCTCGTGGTGACGGGAACAACAGTGACATCAACTCCACATCTAGCGATATGTTGGACATTATCCTGCATGAAGACTCTTGTTCAGGCACTGGTTCAGCCACCTCAGGGTCCATGGGCTCAGGATCTAACGGCTGCAGAACATCCAACAGCGGGACATCCAAGAGCAGGACATCAGCCAGTGGAGCCTCTGGAAGTGGGATCTCTGCCAGTGGAACAGGTGTGGGCAAGGATAAGACAACAGGAATTAATTTCCCCATAAGACATTTATATTTGAAGATATAATGTAATTAATTCCACATAAGTTAAGAAGCAGTTCAACACCTTGTAAAAACTGTCTTTATGAAAGAGTAATACTGTGTCGTTGTTTCGTTACCATACAGGAAGCAACAACAGCAGTCATTACTTTGGTAGTGTGGACTCATCTCAGATCAGCCAGAAGGTCAAAGGTCATGTCAGCCAAAGTGATGGAAGTTCCATGGAGATGGAGCAGAGCAACCACTTCATGAAATACGCACTGCAAGACCCCATGTGGCTGCTCATGGCCAACACAGATGACAAGGTGATGATGACCTACCAGCTCCCCTCACGGTGAGTCGGCGGGTAAAGGTTCTATTGAGAGACAACCAAGGATGTGTGTGTTGCCAGGAGGCTGAAAACAAACCACACCAGCATTAAGAATTAACATAACGAGGTCAAAGGACTGTTTTGTTTTTTTTAGGTAAACTTACGATAATTGATTGACAGCTAACATGGCACACACTGGCATATTGAGAAAATTCTGTTTTTGTTGTTAACATGAACCGTGACTTGGTGTTTTCAGTGTTGTTCAAAAGCTGAACAGTTGGAAGTCCAGCTTCTGACCTCCATTCCAAATGTGTTACTGATGCATATTTTAATGGCATCCTCTCACAAAACCTCCCTGCTGAACGATCACTTCTTTACTGCCCCCTGGTGGCGCTCACTTCTCGTCACAGGGAAAACCATCTGCGGACTGTACAAATGTGGACGAATGTCCTGAATGTGTAGGAAGTCATAATTGTTCCCCCTAAATCTCACCTCCAGCATCAGATGGGAAATTCCCACACCGCAGAATCAGCGCTGTGACTGCAGAATATTTAAATATTATATGGTTTTATTTAATTCAGTAAAATATTATTATTTTTGAAAAAAAAAAAAAAAGTAAGGCATTTTATTTTTTATCCTCGAATGTGTGAGTTCAGAAACACACCAAATTCTCAGGAATTTCTGTGCTTTTTCTTGGTCAATAAGGAAGTACACCTATGATACAATTAGTATATTGTATTGTACAAGGTAGTTGCAATATTACTTTTTCACTAAATCTTCTAGTCACAACTGTAAATAGAGCAACAAACCACGGTTACTGGGAAGTCTTAACTATTCTAAGTCTTAATTATAAATCGCTACTTCACTTTTATTCGTTAAGTGGTATTTCTCCCCAGCTGAATTACCTCACTGTATGAGGTCATCAGCGTCAGCATCAGATTGAATTCATGGTTTTCTGTTGTGATCAATTTATGTAAAAAAAAGAAAGAAAAGGAAATCAATGAACGCCATACTCTTGAAGTAGCAGTGACCATTCTTGACCACTAGGTGTCAGACATGCATTAACTCAGCTATGACATAAAGGGGCTTCCTTTCAAAGTAGAGGCATGTCAGCTGTTTTTAAAAGGAACTGTAAGAGGTTGGAAACACTACAAAAAAGGATTGTTTATGTTCATTATCAGTGATCTTCCTGTATTAAAAGTTTAATTTCACAATATTTTTTAACCCCTTAATAATTGCCCTTATGTGACTGATGTGAGCTTGTATTAAATTGATGGTGGTTTCATCGTTTCATCTGCAGTGACATCCAGAGAGTCCTCCGAGAGGACAGAGAGCGGCTGTTGCTAATGCAGAAGACCCAGCCACACTTCACAGAGGGGCAGAAGAAGGAATTGATGGAAGTCCACCCCTGGATGAAGAAGGGGGTTCTGCCCAAGGTGATAGACATCAAGGTACAAATCATTTGTCAAAAAGTATTCCTTAAAAAAAAAAAAAGGTTAAATTATAGAAAAACATATAAGAGTTTGAATTTACTCCTCTCTGATGTCCAGGCGTGCTCCTGCTGTGATGACAACTCACAGCCTGTGGAGGCGGAGGATCAGCCAGACCTGGACATCGATGACACGGGGGAGGTGAACTGCCAGAGGAGGCCCAGAGAGGAGCCCTCCCCCTCTCCTGGCTCCAGCACTCTCACACAACCACTGAGACAATGAACTGACATTCATTAACCATCAGCCTCTTGCACTGTACGACCATGACGACCAAGAGCAACTTTCATAGCGGGACCTAACTTACATGAAGCGTCAGGCAGGCCTTTGGCTCTTCATATCTAAATAAAATATCTGTTGCGCGGTTAAGAAAACTTTTGTAGAATGTGAATTTATAAATATAAATAAATGAATATATATATATATATATATATATATATATATATATATGTGTGTGTGTGTGTGTGTGTATATATATATACACACACACACACATGAAAATACATTTTTATTTGAAAATATAATGCTGCCACAGCAGGACCTTTTGTTTGTTTTTTTTTGTATGTTGTTGCTTTTTGCAGCAGTTATCAATGTGCAGCTCGTAGAGGATGTGCAGAAAGCATTAAACATGAGCTGCAGAGCCAAGTAAGGGATATGTAATGTGTTCTCATAGACCAGACAGGCGGGTGGGGGTCAGTCAAGCAGCATCCAACTGTGGTGTGGTGCACTTACATGCAAGGAAACGTCTCTGTGATGCTTTTAAACTGTTGCAGATACTGATTGGAATCAGTATTTTGTAATGTGACTTCCTCTGTTACTGCAACACTGTGCTATGTCAGCATGTTCATCAACACCACAGCTGGAGGTTTTAAACAATCAAGCAAGTGAACGCACAAGTGCACTTTGAGGGCTTCACTGGACGAAGAGGAAAAATCTGATTATTGCTCATCTTCTCTAGATGCCCTAATTCTTTTCTGTCACTGTAAGAAAATGTCTTCAAAAATGAAGAGCAAGAGAAATGATCATTGATATTCAGATGAAAAGATGCTGGACAAGGGCTAAGGCTTCTCACCACCTCTATTCTCACCAGAGTGGAAACATTTTACAAGTAAAATTGCCTCTTTTTTTTAAATTAAACACTAAATACTGAGATGATATGTTTTTATTTTGAAAAGATTCTGCATAAAGGTCCCTTTCAGGGTTACAATATTGATCCTGTTACTGATCCATTTGCATCATTTTGTTGCACGTCACCCAGTAATATTTCAATAGTATACACTCTTATATCAGTGCTATTTTTCATCGTAAAGTAGTTGTAAGCTGAACTGCCAGACAAATGAGATACAAATATGGAATTTTTGCAGTGTAAAAGTACATTGTGTAAAGTGGAATAGTACTACTACGGTACCAAATCTTCCTTCTGCTGCCACAGTGGAGGTGGTGAAAACATTTGAGTCTGCAATGAGAAAACGACAATAAGGTGCAAGCAACACTTAGTGTAAGCTGAATTTTACTCACCAGCTCTTCATGTTATGTCATTTTTGCAAATTGTAAGTTAATATTTAAATCCCTCCTCCCCTTTCCCTGGCATGAAGCAGCCTGTATTTGATATTTGCACTTTTTTTCTTTCATACTACTTTCTTACAAAAGCATTTTGTTTCAGCTGTCTTCAGATGCCTCTCATTTATAGAAACACTTACATGAATTTGTGTACTTGTGTGTATAACCCAGGTTTTTAAGTTATGACCAAAATGAATCCAGCAGGATTGAGATCCATTCTTCTGTAAATGTCCTACTTTGAAATGTGAATGAATTTACATCAGCACAGTTCCCACCAAGATAGAGTGTTTATAGTGGGTGATAAATTTCAAAGCGGGGAGAATTTTGACTTGAAATTGTCTGATGTTGTCCCTCATAAACAGGAGAGAGAGAGAGAGAGAGTGAGGAGCATCCTGTGG
The DNA here is from genome assembly GCF_037954235.1 of Aulostomus chinensis. NCBI lineage: Eukaryota > Metazoa > Chordata > Actinopteri > Syngnathiformes > Aulostomidae > Aulostomus > Aulostomus chinensis. The sequence goes on from NC_141324.1 coordinate 18,541,630, forward strand.
AAGCGTCTGAAGCTCATTACTGTTCACACAAGTGACGTTTTATTGCAGCGGTGTAAAGATGTCAGGTGACTGAGGAGATCTTTCCTCCACTTTGAAGCTCTAATTTGAGATGAGACAGAACTCTCTCGCTCTGTCTTGTGAACGTTCCCTGGATTCCTCTTGTCCTGTCATATTGAACTGACACTGACAACTGTGCTACTTTTTTTTTTGTCTGTCCTTTTTTTTTGTTGTTGTTTCTTATTTTTAAGAGAGATAATTCTATGTTTAAATTTTCAAAATAAATTTTCTAAAAGGTTAAATGTGTCTCTGTTGTCACAGTGTTTTAACAAAGCAGGACTCATCTGCCAAGTGACAGGAAGCGTATTAGTTTAAATCTGACAAACAGCCACTTTACACTCACTCAAGCTGAAAAGGCCCATGACCAGTTAATGAGTGCTAACTGTTGGCAGCAGTCAGTCTCAAATAGTCATAGTGGGATTAGGACAAGAAATTGGCACATCATGAACAATAAAATAGAATCGTTGAATGGCTAATATCTGGGGGACACACTTGTGTTTATTGATAAAGTTAAACCCAGTTCAGCAGCTCACATCTGGCACAGATATAGCATGTAGCTGTGCTGCTAATTGCGCTAATGCTACTTCGAAGTCTGTGCTAATTCTGAGCGGCTGTCAGCCCCAAAACTGACTGATATCCGGTTGTATCCATGATAACTTGAAGCAGCAGATGATGATTGAAGGTATGCTTAATCACAATTTCAAACGAAATCATAAGCCACTCCAACCAAAATAGGCTAATTAATTAGGGCTTGATATGGCGCCTAATGTTAAATCTCCCTGTTTTATTGAAGAACTGTGCGTGTGCGTGTGTGTGTGTGTCCCACACTGAGACAATAGCAGGTAAGGACTAGACAGATCCTGCCTGCAAAGACAACAGGCCTGATCAAAGGAGTAGCCACCTCCCTCCTCCTCCTCACACCTCTCAAGGGACCGGCGAGGTGCGACCGTTTACAAACTGCCCTCCTGCAGCGGTCGTTCGCACCCCCGAGGACCCTCAAATCCGGTCTGGTCACCACACAGGCTCCACAGAGCTCTTTCAAGTTCATCATTATGGATCGACCACGACTTGTCTTGAGGTTCCGAGTAATTAAAACGTGCGATTTTACCGTCCAGTAAAGTTTTGAATGAAAGCCTGTAAAATGCACCACTCTTATAGGTTAAACGCCCCATGCATCGATATTTATGGAGAATTAACCATTTTCAATGTCCCATTCTGATCATTTGACATTGATGCGTTGAGTGTTTAGCTTGAGCATGATGTAAATTTGTTAACTCATACGTGTATTTTTTAGTAAGTGTGTGGGAGATATAGCTAAATAAAACTAGTAGAGTACCTTGAAATGTGCTCAAGGAAATCCTACGATCCCAGACTTACTGTATTAGTCTTTTTGAGTAATTTCACCCCTGATCCCTGTAAATGTGTGAAGAAAGTGGGCAGCGTGAGAAATAACACTTGTGTGGACATCAGAGAGGAGCATCTGATTAGAGAGGGATTGCTGCCTTTTCTTATGCATTTAGGAGTCAGGAGCTGAGAGGCAGACCAGTGTCTGGGGCCCCCAACCAGGGGTCAGGACCACCAGGTCCCGTCTGACAATCAACTATGCTTGCATGCTACTCAGGGGACAAATCATGAGCGTCCTTGTCCTGCCTGTTTAATATAGTGCAGACAGATTTGGAATCTGTTAGCCTTACTGGATTGAACGCTACAGTATGATAGCGTTTGATGCTTTTCAAAGCTATTTGTTCCAGTTATTTTAGAACTGTTGCATCAGAAAAAGCTCAGCTCAAGTATTAATATTTATTAAGTCAACTTGGTGTCCTCAACCAAGCCCATGTAAGGATTGAGCGTATTACTCATCTCACACCTCTTGAATGCCTACGATGTGCTAAGAGCTCCCAGAGCGAGCGCACACAAATGGCCCACAATTGCAGAGTAATAACTAATATCCTGAACACAGCCGTGAGTGGGTGGTTAGTGGGATCCCTCTATGTGAAAATGTTGCTTTGTATGACAGAGTTGTTTGACAAAAAAGAGAAACTTCAAACATTTTTTTTGTTCCAAAGTTATTTGTCAGGAAATTTATTGAAAAGTTTGGGCAAATCACACGAGGTAGCCTACTATCTGTAATTTGATGTATAAATACAAAGTTAAAAGCATCCTAAAGTAAGAAATAATTTACAAAGTTGATAATGCATTTCTAAAAAAAACAAAAGCGACACTTGTCTTCTATACAGTCCAGTCATATTCAACAAGTAAATATTTACACATACGTTTGCCTCCCCTTCATTGAAGGCAAGCCTAAGGCTAATACACTGACCGTGTATCTGTGTTTAAAACAGGTTTAATTACATATTTATTTATTAAATACTTTTAAGCTTAATTTTTGTCACCCAATTATTACACAAAGAGCTTCTCAAATGCACTTAAACAAGTTCTAAGGTTGATATTTCTGCAGTGTTTCTCTTGTACTGAGGCCTACTGTACACACCATACTAACAAAGCTCTAAATCATCAACTGTAGTTAACAACGTGCCAGGGTCTACCAGGGCCTCCACATCGACTTGGAGTAAGTTAGAGAGGGTAAACTCATAGCATCGTGTTGTTCTGACTCCTCTGAGGAAGAAACATGGCCTGGCTCCGAGTCCGTCTCATCCAGGTCAGAGCAGAGGTCATCGGTGGAGACGGTGGAGGGGGCTGGGGACACCAGCGGAGTGAACATGCTCTCAGACACCGACCAAGTGCTGTTGTTTTCGAGGACGTCCCCCGCGGTGTCCGGTAGCATCACCCGCAAGCGGTCCTCATCGTTCAGGGGCATACTCTCCAGGAGGTGGTTGAGCAGCTCCGCGGCTATGGCTGGGTCTATTCCCGGATTGCTGGACACAAACGTGTGCACATCGTGCATACATTGGATGTAGCCTGCGGCAAATCGCTCATGCGCCTCCCGGTTCACAGCGTCCACTTCTGCAGACAAAAAAAAAACAACAAAAAAACATAGAGCAACCGTTAGAGCCCGCTGACAGACGGTCAGTTATAAGTCACGCTCTCGTTTCTGATTGGCCAAGCTGCGCTCGATGATGCTCGCGAGCACCTGTGACCGCAGAGCCGTTGGTTAGGATATTAACAAAGATATTAATGCGCAACATCTCCTTCACAGATTACGGTTGTGGTACTATCTTGCACAGCGGAAGCTGGTTGAAGTTAATTTCTCTTCAAAACGAACAATTATTTGAACGTATGCTTCAAAAGTAACTGCATGTTTACCTTGGGCCCGGTTTTGCAAAATGCTCTCCACTCGTTTCACTGTCATCTCAAGTACTTCGGCGTTCTCCATCTTTGATTGTAACTGCTGCGGGAGGGGGACAAAACATCCTCAGTGTGCTTGATGGCAGCGCTAGCTAGCTGTTCCGAAGGAGCTCAGCTAGCAGTGATAGTGTAATTCACCGTGAGAAACAACAACATGTAAAACAGACGATAAAAAGAATAAATATTTAATATCTTACGTCGGTGTCCGCGATGAGAACTCGGAGTTCTTGTAAACTTTCATTGATTCGAGCTCGTCTTTTCTTCTCGACCAGCGGTTTCCTCATCTGCCACAACAGTACGGACAATGGAGTCAGTTTTCATGTGGTTTAACGAACAATATTTGCGCGAAATAAGTCTCCCCCAAAAAAACAAACCTTACCTTTCTATCCGATCTGAGTCCGCTGTCCATGCCGTTTGTGCTGTTACGATATGGGGCCATGCTGTTGGGTCTAACCCCGGAGTACTGGAGGCTGGTTAGTCCAAAGGGACGTTGTAGCTTGTCAATGGGACAGATGGCAAGGCCAGCCCAGCGGCCAACAAAGCTCAGCAGGCTCGTTAGTGCTCCTCTGGACGGACATGTGCGGGGTATATATGACGGTTCATTTACATATGAATAGTGGAGCTGGCTACCGAAAGCAGGAGGGCGTGCTCCTGAATCCTGCAGCCTTTATTTGCTTCAACTTCATTAAAAAACATGAACTTCTCAGATTAACTATGTCAAAAAGGGTCACAAGTAATCCTGGAAGTAATCACATAAAAATGTACGAAAATAAAACGTGACTGTTGTGGAATTTGTCAGTCCCCATGCATAAATAAAGAGGCTTTTGCAACAGCTACCCTTTATTTGCTCTTTAAACTCTCACCAATATAGGTCATATGTGCCAATTCTCACATTGCATCATTAGCCGGTTTGGCCTTATTCATTCTTGATTGTGAGCCATCAATCGTCCATCTCAGAGGACTAAGCTAACAACCCCATTCTGTAAAACAAACCAATCAAATCTAATGTGAATTGGAAGCTATGAGCCATTTCTCAAGTACAGCAATCTCACGTGTAAAGAGTGTAAAAAGTCTGAGGCCGAGACTGTGCACAGGGCTGGCTTAGAATTACCCTGCAACGGCCCATTTACTCTGTTTAGCTAAGCTTTTTTTCTTTTTCTTTTTCCTGTTATAGCTTCATAAATACTAGTAGCACATAATTGCTAAAGTTGGACAAAGAAAATCACATCTTGATCCAAACTTTACTTTTAGCCTCTCAAAAACAACAACAACACAAAAAAACCACGATGTTGTGCGCTCTGTGTTATGTGACATTAGCGTCTCAAATGTTTTCAGAGGTTGTGTGAACAAATGATTAACGGCCATGAAAGCCACGAACAATGGAATTCTCTTCCCTGCAGATCCCCCCCCCCCCCCCCCCCCCACAGGCGACACAGAAGAACACAACTCTGGCTTTAATTTTGTCAGCTAATCTTAATTATCGTGGTCAGCGGTAAACCCAGAGTACAGTGGCAGTGCCTTTGCAAAATTACAACTTGTTTATATATTCGCTGTATACATTTCTACTGAAACTTGCCATTTGTAGTGTTTCGGTTGCCACTAGCTTGGGAGCAAGCAAAAAATGGAAAGCATAAGGGGTGGGGATGTCACCTAAAATAATCACCCACATAGCATGTTTAAACATGTTTCAGTTCTTTATTGACCTTCAAGGGGAAATTTGGTTTGCAGTGCATTTCAACATAATGACATCAACAATCACAACCACAACAACCATGAATAAAATAGATAAGATCAAGCTGTACATAGAAGAATAAATCTACAAGGGAGTAAAAAATAGTTGAGTTTCAGGACCATGTGAGGTGCTTATAGATAGTGCAGGAAAATTGAATCCATCGAGACTCAGTGCAAATTAAGAACATTTGTTGTACTTGGAATAAAAGAAAAATTAAGCCTATTGCTTCAGGGAACCTGTAACGCTGCCCAGAAGGAAAAAGAACAAGTTCTCCTAATAGTGGGTGGTCAGTGCTGGCCAAGATCGACTGCACCTTCCACAAGACTTGTCGGTTGTAGATGTCTGACAGAGAAAGCTGCTGCGTGCCAATTATCTTACTGGCTACCTTAACAATGTCAGAAAGAATTTTTTTGTTGTTGTTCTGCACAGTGAGGTTTCCATATCAGCTAATAATACAGAACATTAAAATATATTCTGATAACTTGATTCCCTTTCCTATGAATAATCATCTCTATTTATGCTTCCAAAAATTTTGTCACATTTTGCATCTTACTCTATTTAGCAATATTGCCTTGTTTTAAGTTGTCACACAAACCAACATTAGCTATTCTAGCCGGCTATATCTCAAGAGCTAATGTTAGCTGGTTGGCCAGCGAACTACAATTAATTAATCAGGTGATAAAAAAATAATGTACATGAATATAATTTAATTTCATTGCCTCATAGGTTTCAACGGTTTACATAATCCATCAGATAAAACATGGGCTCATAATCGTCTGATGAGGTTGCCCCTCTACATACAGAACAATGGCCTCTCAGAATGTCTGTGGATGTCCCTGCTCTAGAGTAGAGCAAGAAGGATACCAGCTTGATTCCAGGCAAGCTGAAGGATTCACCTGTATTTAAGAAGGTTTCAGTATAACATGTATGTCATATTCTTCTTTGATTTGTAAGTACAGCCTATAAAAAATGTATAATGTTTACATTTGTGGCATCTCTCTGTTGTGAGCCGCGCGGATACCCCTGCGTGTATGAGCTTTGCAATTTGCATTTCTGGGAGAGATTATACACATTAACATATTTCATAATTAGTTCAGTAACTTGGTTTGATTATCATTTTATTTAGCTGATCACTTGAGCATTACTTTTCAAAATTATCTTAATGAAAATGGGTGTTTTCCAAAACGGTCCTTGAACATTCTGATACCTAACTTTTACTCTGTTCCAATGCAGCGCCCCTGGATTTGCGGTATCAATGTTCAGTTTTGCCTTGTATCACTCTGTAGTTCACTGCATGATCGATTCATGGCAGTGAACACAAGAGTACACAGTGTACTGTGTACATTGCGCCACATGTACTGAGGAAGTACTAATTATATAAAAAAACATGAGTTGGTTGTTCATTGATATAATAATCATTATGTGATCTGATGCAAACTTTATTCCTATCTTGTCACTGCCAGAGTTTGAAACATCCCTACATTTCCGGATGATGGAGCCGAGAAGAGATGCGGCTTGAAATAAAATGCGGAATACGACCATATCGGGTAGGGGTCTTCAAAATAAAGGAATACCATCGTTTGGATTATCAAAAAAATCAAAATAATTATATTTGTTCATGTAAAGCACAATATTATTATAAAGTATTATTATTTCGATGATTATAGCCCATGAAATGTGCATTTTTTATTGTAATTTGGTGCGTTAACTCGGTTCGTACTCTTATTTTGAAAGCGGCGAGGCGGCTTTTCCTTCATTCCCACACAGTTCTTGTTCGTCAGAGAAGACGCTCTTGTGAGGTCACTGAGACCCGGGGCGAGCCTCCGCCGGCGCTATATAATCTCCCCGGTTTGTTGGAGGAAACCAGCGAACTAACAGGGATACGAAGCAAAGAAAACACTGAACTATCCAAAATGGTGAAGATCACTTTCCAGCCGGTTTCGGTGCAGAAGCCCGAAAAAGAGATGGACGAAGACAAGATCATTATACCTCAGGCTCACGTGAGTTGGCAGACTTTTCAGGCTTTGTTTCGTGCTGCGGTGTTTTATTTCAGGAAATTATGTCTCTGTTGTGCACCAGTAGCCTGTACTCTATAATGCGTACTGTAATAGCTTGCAGTATTCATTTGTTTATTCTAAGATTTGTGATGGTTGATTTGTCTGGTCGCTTATCGTCATGATTGGACTTTAAAAAGTCATTGTATTTCATTATGTATATATTATCATTATTATTATATTTATTTGTCTATAGCCTGAATGCATTCAAACCCAAAGAGTGAAACCTATTTCCTCATCCCGCAGTGCATTGTCTTGCTCCATAATGCAGCCATGTTACAGTAACAAGGGAACAGACCCTACAGTGCATGTCCTGCCTCGGGAGGGATGACATTACGTCACCTTGTTTGGCTGGAGAGGACTCACTGCAGATGGCTGTCCCGTGTTTACCTTCAGCACAATGTAACTCTGTTAGATACTGGCTCAAAACATATAAATGCAGAAAAAGCCTCATTACTACTGCAGAATTTGTCCTGGTGTCAGTCTGAGGAAGACAACAGAGCTGTCAGATGTGTCACTGCAGCAGTTAGTGAGGTTACAAGGTGTCATACCAGTACCAGCTTGGAGCAACGAGGGGGTTAATACAGTTTTACACCAATATATAGGCTCTCCAGATGAGAGTGGAACCAGAGTGAGTCCTAAAACTCAGAAAGAAGAATGATCATCAGGTTCCTTCTCCTCAAAGTCAGTTAAATGCCCGAAATAATCTCAGTAGTTCACATGAGATTAGGATATTCTGTAACACCTTGTTCTAGAAAGTACAAACGGTACAGTATCAAAAAGTACATTAGTAAATATTTGTACATTTTGAAGCATTTATTTGTCTTGATAACAGGGTTTGCTAACAAGTGACTAGACAAGACTACAGAGGTCACCGGGGAAATTAAACCTCATCGCGCCAAAAACAACAAGAACAAAGTTTACTTGTGGAGAAGTCGTGTGACCGCGGTGTAGTTTGTTCACAGCATAACATTAATTTTGAACACGATTGCATTTACGCTTTGAAAATCACATAAATTGTGTTTATCTGTAAGGATTATCCTGCAAAAGGAAATATGTAGGGCAAATATACCCAAAATCCACTGCAAAAATCCCATTGACTATTGATTTAGAGAAATACCTTTAATCTGAGGGAAGGAGTTGATACTTGGTGTTAAAATGCCTCTCCAGCATCCTCTTATGGTCAGATTGTTCAGGATGCAGGACCCAAGGGGATTCCAAAAAAAGAAGTATATACTACATTATACTATAAATAATAACTGGATCTGACGCAAGTTTCAGGCTCCGTCATGAGCATTAAATAGATGGACGCAAGTCCTGCCACAGCTCGTAGCTGTGGAATTGTCTTAAACCTGGATCAACTATGGAGCCTCTCAGGAGTTGTTCATTATTAGATATCTGGCACACAATGAGCGTGCGTCTGTCTAATCATCATCCTTCAGTACAGTGTACTTAACAAACTGATGGTGACGCATCATTACGTCTGCAAACTCGCCTGTTTGTCCATGTAATTCTAATAAAACACATGATCTCGGAGGTTGTGTGATTGGTCAGGCTGGAACTTTAGGTGTCAGAGCCAATGTTTGTAGATCTATTAATATTTAAGCCTCTGTTGAGGGACTCCTGCGCCACGTAATTGTCCCCTTTTTAACTCCCACTGAGGGTGTAAGGGAGCTAAGACCAAATCTGGAACGTGAAAGAAGTAGGCCTCTCAGAATAGACCCAGACTGCCACGTGTGAGCATCTTCGTCAGAGCCTGGCACAATCTGTTCCCTGCTTCCGTTCTCCATAGCAACAGTAGTAGGGAGAGGCAGCAGATTGCTTGAGAGACTGTGGGTGGGCGTCTGGCGGGCCTCGCTCCAGTCCGTCCTACGTCTGCCAGATCTGCTCTCATGACTATTGGCTTGGCAACAGCCTCGTCAGAATTAACTCTGCTACACTTTGGACTTTATACAAGGAAGCATGGCTGTGTGAGAGGACATTATGTCCACTGATTGTCCGACATGGTTCACAATTCAACCAGAATTTAATCACTGACTCATTTCTTCAGTATTTGTAGCTACATGCCAGTGTTCCACACTGTTCAGGCTATTCAGTTGTAGCTCTTTATTAAAGCTGCATTGCCAAAGGCACTGGTTCCTCCTTTGATGCTCCAAATTAGAACTCAGTTGGTCAATTGATGTATTGCAAAAGTGCATGCCAGAAACTTGCTAAGTGTCTGGGCCTTTCCTTGTGAACCCCTGCATGTCCTCTAACCAAATCAAATCCTGTATTTTTTCACAGGAGCAGCTGGTTCTTCCTGTCAGGTCCAAGAAGCCTTTTCCAACGGGCCTGTGCTGCCTGACGTTTGGCCTGGTCGTCTTCATGTCAGGATTGGTGCTAGCTTCCATCTTTGTCTATCGCTACTACTTCACACCTCAGGTCAGTTTGCTCCACTTGCTTATTACACACTGGATCCAATCTCACAGATGAAAGCTGGGATCATAAAATACTGCCACATGCTAACTCCACTCTGTCGCTTCCCATTAGCAGATCCCAGAAGACAGCTTATTCCACTGCCGGGTGATCTTTGAGGACTCCATTTACGCTCCTCTGAGAGGCCGACAAGAGCTGGAGGAGAATGTTGGAATCTACCTTGAAGACAACTATGAGCAGATCAGTGTACCCGTGCCACACTTCGGCGGCAGCGACCCCGCTGATATCATCCATGATTTTGAGAGGGTAAGGCCTCCTTAAAGCCAGTGACATCAGCAATCTTTACGTGTTTCCATTGTGGCTTAGCTTTAAAGATGTAAATGGTCTCTTTCCAGGGTCTCACAGCTTATCACGACATCGCTTTGGACAAATGCTACATTACTGAGTTGAACACAACCATGGTGATGCGTCCACGAAGCCTGTGGGAGCTGCTTGTCAATGTCAACGTGAGCAACTGACTTTACTTTCTTTTTGACTGACGAAGCTTCTATAAAAGTATTGTGTGTGTGTGGGGGGGGTCGAAGTGTTCTTATGACTGATTGATGTGTCTCTTTGTCACAGAGGGGGACATACCTTCCACAGACCTACATCATTCAGGAGGAGATGATGGTGACAGGGAGGGTGAGGAATATGAGGCAGCTGGGACCTTTCATCCACAGGCTCTGCTATGGCAAAGAAACGTACCGCCTCAGACGCCGCAATCAGCACCGACGTAAGTGCAAACATCCGTTTCTCCATATCCAGTCAACGCAAGCGCAGACCCCTCCCTGCTAGCACCAAATGCTGAATAATCAGTGACAAGTGCTGGGTCACGTCTGCTAATTTATTACCGTCTTTCACGCCATCGTTTGTGACGTGAGATGGGTCCCCACCATCACACTCTACCCAAGCAGGAACAAAATTGTCCTGTGAGTCACAGGGAATCCGGTGTTTGATTAGATGTGTAGGAGTTATGGAGTGTGAGGATCCATGCAGAAAACAAATCCAACCAAATACGGGCTTCCTTGTGAAGATTCTACAGTGTAAATCCTCCTCGAGCAGCCTGGTAGCCTCATTATTATTTCAGTGTGTGTGTGTGTGTGGGCACAGCTTGGGAACTTGATGCTATGTGAGTCACTCCTAGCACAGCGAACACATCCACTCACTGAGGGGGAGGTAGTGATGCGTTTGAGTATGATATGTTTGATTGGCATGAGAGAGGAAGAAGTGATGCAACAAGCTTCCCGTGACTAGAGTACTTATAAGGATGCAGTTTGTCAGGGATAACCGCTGCGGATTCACTATGTGGAACCAGAAACAGGAACCGAAGTTGTCCCTCTTTTCTTCCAGGTATTGACAGGCGCGAGACAAAGAAGTGCCACAGCATTCGCCATTTTGAGAACACGTTTGTGGTGGAGACTGTGATCTGCGACAGGGTCTAAACGTGAGGCGGAAGGAGGCTACCCAACCCTGAAGCCAATTTCAAACCATACCTCTTGAATTCTTTAGGCTTTTACCTGCACTTTAAGAGCAACTATTTGTCCGATGTTTCAGTTCCGATGTTTCCTTTTTTGTCTGATGTTGGAAAATGCTCTTTTTATTGTTCAGATATGATGTCGATGTCCTTTTATTTTCAGACAGTGTGTGTATTTCAATGACGTTAAGTCTTAAGATATATCCGTAGCTTGTCTTGTTGAGCAAAAATATGTTCATGTTCATCAGAAATTTGATTTCAGTCTTAAGTTCTGTTGAGGATCTCTGTGGGTCATGGTACTGGCACCATGCACTAGTGAATATCTGTTTCTTGGTTGTTTCTTTTATTTTGAATGTCATAAAATGGCAAAACATACCTCATGTAGTTTAGATATTTCTTTGCTGGTTTTTATCATTTACAAATGATGTGTATATAACTTTGATTGTTCCTAAGCAATATGTACTATAAATGGATTTTTCCTCTGGATTTCATATCTGCATAGATTTTTATCTGAAACTGACTTGTTTCGTGAATGATCATTTCTCTCTGGTTTGTCTCTTACTTCCTTTGGCATCACACTGTCCTACTCCTTGGATATAAATGGCTTTGACTGTGATCAGTGGCAGAAGGAACCAAAGTGCAGTCAGCAATGCTATGCTTAATGCTTTATGAACAAGATAGAAAGGATGCCTGATAGTTTAGATCACTCACTGTTGATGATATCAAAGTCATTTTCTCTCACTCTTTTTCTTCTTTCTCTTCACTTGGATTTGCCTGTGGTCTTTAGCTGTTGCTACCTACTGTTCCTTCCTCTCTTGACATTCTGATCTCACACATGCAACCTGCAGCAAACCAGTCTCGGTTTAGAGAAAGAGAGAGCGAGAGAGAGACTTGTCATTTGTGCTCATATTTAATTGTCTTGAATATTTTGCTGTACAGTCGATTCTTGTAATATCTTGCTGCTTTAAGAATAAATGATCAAACTTGTTTGTCTTTGGGGTGTTGATTCATTCACACACACACACACACACAAACACACACACACATGCAGAGTCACGCTTTTGAAAGTCAGCTGGTCTTTCAAAAGAGAAAGGAAGACTTCAGTTCTTGCTGACTGTAACCTTCGAGCCTGACCAGATTCTGTCAGCTGCTGTATATCTCAAAAAACTGTTGTCTCATCATGATAAACTGCTCACGCGTCTCCTGTTAAATGCTATGTATTTAAAACAGAGAAGACGCTGTAAACTTGTAACGACTGTACCAACACCTGTTCATAGGTAAAAAGTATCTTCCTGTCATGGAAGTTGCTCTGAAACCTTTTCTAAGTTTCACATCAGGTTTTACTACACACAAGCTCAGAGCATGATCGGTGTCATGTCTCCAGCAAGTTTCACCCCTTATGAAATCGAAAAACACAGAACAAGATGTTGCAAACGTGCAAAATAAAATACTCTATGGCTTTAGAAGAGAGTAAGCAGCTTTAATAATAAGAGTAGCATACACACACACATACACACACACACACACACACACACACACATGCACACTTATTTCCCATGACCCATGAATGCCTTCCACTTTTTAACGAGTGTCAAAATAGGCACTTTCCAGTAAACACACTTTAAGTCCTTGAAACAACTTCAAAACAGCTGCCCTTAAACACTCATTCGTATTATTGCACATTTGACACGCCACTGTTACATTCAAAAAGTACAAGCACTATTATGAAAATATTTACATGTCATTGTCAATAGTTTGCCGTATGTACTGCACATATTGTGGTTTGTGTGTTCATTTGGATGCATAAAAATTGACATGACTTTATACTTGGAAATCAAGAATAAGTTAAGTCTCAAAGTGCCAAAATATCTGTTTTCAAAGCAAACGCAACTCTACATATCATAACTTAATTCTTATAAAGGTTGTCCATAATTTATATGTTATAAATATGATTACTCAATGACTTTTCAATGTTTCCAGATTTGAACAGTGTCTTTGCATATTCACTTGTTTCCTGTTATTGCATAAAATCTATGCTCATTTAAAAAAAAAAAAAACTCTAAATTTTGCTAGCTTAATCTGCCCTCTGTTTGACCTGCATAAAACAATAATCTCTAATGCTAATGTTGCAACCTCTTGCTGAATGTTTCTTTCTGCAGCTTTCATTTTGGCACTCACAGTCATTTCAGTGGAAATCACATGTCTAAGTCACATGATCATTTCACATCGCGTTACTCTCAGCTCCTCACTCACATGTGCAGCTCGGATACTGAAACCAATCACTGCGTCCTCACTTCCAGGGTGAATAATCTCGTCTTCACTGGCACGCGTCCTCTGAGTACTGCAAATGCGTTCGGTCTTCACAGCTCTGAAGTGCTGAAGGTGGTTCTTCGTTGGTTGATGGTTGGCAACTTGAGGATGTGTTTGGTGCTCCTCACCTCGTTGGCTATGAAGTAATAGCACAGACCGTCCAGACAGCAGGTGATGTTGGACAGACACATGGAGATTTGTATGAACAGGCTGATGCTGGCCTTGGCGTTGCAGTCCTGGATCACACCTTGATGCACCTGCGTGATGATGTCAAGCGTTAAAGGACCACTCGTCTGCCATCATTACACAAGAATAAAATATCAGCATGTTGGTTTTCTGTTAACCTCATTATCATGATTCAGTTTGTTAAAGATTTACAATATTAAAAAAAAATCGGAATTAATGATCTGAACATGTTTAGCTAATGGTGATCAGTTCACTCTTTCAGATCCCTCCAGCATATCCCATCTGGTGGTGTACATGACCGTTGTGTGGTTGAAAGAAAACAGTCATAACAGGTGCAATATTTCATGGTAAAAATTCAAAATCAAATCTAATAACTCTACTTGGTCTAAAGCAGTTGCTGCATTTGCCTCTATGTACATACTATCAAATTCTAATTTCTAGAATTTGAGAGAGATTGCCACCAGCACCAGCACCAGCACCCAGAACTTCTTCTGTTCTGAAATAAAAGAAAAGACAGCATACAGAACATGCAGAGTTCCATGGAGGCAAACTTTTGGTCCATGGTAATTTCATGCATGGGCCCTAATTAAAGCAACAAGCAGTGACAAGCAGAACCTCACCCCCCCCAAGCATGTTGGGGTGTGTGTCTGTTTCATAGAGCAAGAGGGAGGTATAACCTAGTAACATTTGGATTTTGCATGGAGGCTCAGACTAAAGCATTCACTTTGTCTCCCTGTGTCCACTAGGTGGTGCTAGAGAACACATGCGCACCGCATATCATATTGCTGCACACCGCATGAGGAGAACACTGTAATTTTGAACAAGTGCTGTTTGTTACATCAGGCTTGATCCCTGTAACCATTAGGTGGCGCTATGACTATAATTGAATAACAGTTTTGGGAAATATCTGACTTCAACTTTCGCGCTAAGCTAATTTGCGCCAAGGATTTCAGACTTCAATTAAAGGTTCAGTTGATCTCACCAGGAACTGCAGGAAGATGCCCAGGTGACTTGGGGTGAACGGCACCAGAAAGGCACTCAGGCTGCTGTAGATGATCTTCACGCAGGCCCGGCTCTGGTTGCTGTTCTGGCCAGACTCCTTTAGGGTCCAGATGGTCTGGACTGAACAATAAAACACCACAAGTGCTGGTGCCAGGAACCCAAACAGCAGCAGGCATATGATCACCTGTGGGCTCCAGCTGTCCTTTGAAAACTTGTGGAAACAGTGGAAGTGTGCTTGCCTAGCTTCCCTGAAGCCGTAGATGGTTGGCGAGATCGCCACCAGCACCAGCACCCAGACAAACCCACAGATCACCAAAGCTGCTTTGGTTGAACGCAGCTGCTTGGCTCTGAATGGGTGACAGATGGCAACCCAGCGGTCAACAGCTATACACATGATGGTGTAGATGCTGCCATATATCCCGACAAAATAAAGACTCTCCAGGAAGGAACAGAGGACGTGAAGATGTGCCAGCCAGTGGTGATGGGCAGCGTGCATTTTGAAGGGAAGAGGGAAGAGGAGGAGCATGTCCATCAGAGCCAGGTTGCTCATGTAGATGGTTGACTCGGTCCATTTACGCAGGAAAATGCAGAACACCAACAATGCGGCAACATTTAAAATCAGACCCAAGACAAATATGGGACAGTAGATGACCAGCTCCAGATACGACATCACACTGTCCACCGCTACAAAAGAACAGTTGCTGGTCATGATGCTGCAGAGGAAAACTTTATTGTAGCTGATAGGTGTTGGTAGAGCTGAGAGAGAAACGAATCTCTATTTCCTGTTGTTACCTTTAGTTTCAACATAGAACCCTAACCACCAGAACCATAAACTCCGTGAACCCCTTCGTTGTGTGCATTCAGTTCTGTGGAAGACAAGAGAATTGCGCTGTTTAAATATCTCCGTCACTATATATCCGTATACATGAGATTTGAGTTGAAACAGAAATGATTTCAATTCAATTGGAAATCATTTTGATTGGTGAACAATGGATTTCACAGTAAAAACAGTCTGAAAAGATAGCTGAGCTCTTTCGCAAGTTATAAAATGCAAAAATTGAATGCAAGTAAATATCAGTTGAACACTTGAGACTTATTCCAGTTATATTGTATCAATGCAATCTTCAACATCCATTTCAAAGCCTCAAACATATTGTCACTTGCTTATTCTCCTCACTTACGTTTGCTAATTTGAGGTAATTACTCTAATTTGCTAATTTGAGGTAATTACTCTGAGACATTTGCCAAGTTTAGCAACAAAGCAACTTTAAGTGGAAAATGAGAAATCCGGTCATGTTCTTACCTCACAGAAGAGAGCTGAACGTTTGTACTGTGTCTGTCAGTCTCCGCATTTGATGCCAGACACACTTCTGCTTTCTCTACCTTTGGTGTTTCATCACCGCTTCCTGGGTCATGACACACATCTGGTATTTATGGTCCGATGTGCTGCACAGGCACACGCATTATTATGTCCAAATGGGTTTTACACCATGTCTCTGCAGGCAGGCCAGTAACCCTAACCCGAGTTCAATAACTCTAAATACAGATGTGAAAGAATGTCACCAGATCTAATGGTTACCGTTATCATTCTGGTTTTGCCAGCTGATGTCAAGGACTTAAACCCAAACGAAGATGAATCATTCGCCTGTAACACGTTATGAGCTTCCCAAGTTTTCACATGTAGAAAAAAAATGGAAGGCTACCATATGTTATGACTGAGGTTGGCAAAATAATTGATTAATTAACAATAGGAGAAAATAACGCATGAAAAAATACCTAATTATCCCTAGTATCCCTCGACTTGCCTGGATCTCATCTGGACTATTGATTTATTCAGTTTTTTTTTCTTCTAATTGGACTCATTTTAATGCCATTTGTGACTTTGGTTTTTGTGTTTTGAAGTCTTACAAGTCAGATCCTGTTTTATTTTCTTAACTTTTCCTCTTTTTCTGCTTTACTTCCTGTATTTCTTTGATATTCCTTTTCTCTAACCACTTGATTGTCTTGATGGTCCTGTATCGATACACCCTTTTTGTTTTTTTGGACAGTCTTTGTTCAACCATCCTCAGTTTCAACATTTCTGTTCCGTTGGGAGTCTCAAGCACTCATTGAAAACCTTGATGTGGGACAAGGATTTACTTTAAATCTACTTTAAAACTGTTGACATAAAAGACACAAGAGGGTAGGGAAAAAAGTCCAAAGGAAAAAAAAAATCAAGATTTTATATGAACATAAGAAAGGAGGAAGAGCTAA
This sequence comes from Aulostomus chinensis, assembly GCF_037954235.1. NCBI lineage: Eukaryota > Metazoa > Chordata > Actinopteri > Syngnathiformes > Aulostomidae > Aulostomus > Aulostomus chinensis. The sequence continues at coordinate 18,558,458 of NC_141324.1, forward strand.
CAGTACATACTGCACATAAGGGAACTAACCACCAGAATTCAAACCGCATGCTCTATTTTGTTATGGTTGTTGCAGCTAGGTCACCAGCGCTGATCATGGTGTGGGTGGTGTATATGGTGTATATGTGAGGGAGAGTGTTAAAAAAAAAAATTATATATATATTAAACCCAAGTTTCAGAAGATCAACACAGTCAGACAGGACTGTAGAATTTCCTCTTCATCAACACTGGAACGGTTCTGCTTGGGCCGATGTTGAGCAGCATTTGTTTCTGTGGTCATGCCACTGGTGCAACTGTAAGATTCAACAGTTGCTGCAATTGAAACTGAAAAGCTACCAGCAGAGTGAGTTAATACTAAAAGTGTCATGAGTAGTTGTGGTTTTCTGAGACAGGAATTTCCATCAATATAAAGACGAAGTCACATGTTATGTTAGCCAAGAAACATCATATGATGATCATGATGACTGTGTTTGTCACCCAATCCGGGAAAGAAAAAAAATTCTATATGTGTTGTAATGTAGAATATTGTTTTATTTTGATAACATTCATTAGGAGAGAAACTGACCAAGGATATTTTGCGAGGATATTTGGACTATATAATTCTTTAAATCCATAAATGTTGACAACTGGTTTTTGTGTTGTTGTTGTTGTTTTTTTTGTGTAGCATTGGAAAACACTTAATTGAGTTCATATTGTCATGAAAAACTTGGAAAAAGTGATAGAATTTTGAAAAATTTCCAGTCCTGGAAAGGTTTTTGAGTAGCAAAAATTGAAAGAATGCAATGAATATTAGAGAACCTGTGCTTGAGTTCAGATTGATCAGGTTTTTAGTTAATATTGGTTCATTGCAGGGGGCGGCACAGTGGTGCAGTGGTTAGCACTGTCACCTCACAGCAAAGAGGTATTGAGTTTGAGCACCGGATCTTTCTGTGTGGAGGCTGCATGTTCTCTCTGTTCCTGTGTGGGTTCTCTCTGGTACTCCAGCTTCCTCCCACAGTCCAAAGACATCAAGAGAGGACGAGGCTGATTGATACTCTAAATTGACTGTAGGTGTGGCTGTGAGTGTCAATGGTTGCCTGTCTCTATGTGTTGGTCCCACGACCCTTTACAGGATAAGCACTGGAAAATGGATGGGTGGTTTACTGTGACACGTTTATGTTTTATCAAACCACAAAGCCTGTCATTGGTTTATTATATTATATTTAGACAATTTAGATTTTATTATCATGAAAATATTGAAGTTGGGAAAATGTAATTTTGAGGCTTTAGATCTCTGTCACAAGGCTATGGTTTTTATTAATGATGTTGTTTTGTGTTGTGTCGGTGATATCAGTCACCTCATTGTTTCTGTTTTATCTGATTTTATTGTAAAGCACTCTGTGTATTAGTACTGCGAAGAGCGCTATAGAAATAAAATTTTGCTTACTTTACTAGATGACTTTCCTGTAATCGGTGCTTTTTGTGTGTGTATGTGATAGTATACATGTACTTGCGTGAATTCAAACACTTTTATCTGAGTTTTTCTCTTTTTTATATTAAGAGCAGTTTGCCATATTCATACTCATTCAAGTGAATAACTATGGTTTGGGAAACATTCATTTGTGCTGCTCCTTTCCGTTTGTTAGTTTGCCCGTTCCTGCACATGAAAGTTCAGCTGCCACACTGCCACCTACCGGCGTGAATCAGTGCAACAGCTTTTATCAAGTGATCCGCAAATCTTTTGTGTTTTCTAACCAGGAAACCACAGATGTGATACCGTATAAAATATTTGAATTTGATTTATTTACTATTAATATGAGCTGCATCCTTTCTACTTCCACTGATTCATTTAAAAGTGGATTTTTTTTAACAAAAATGAAAACAACAGGAAACAGTCCAAATGTAATATGGTTATGATTTGTCTTAATTTGATCACTATACAGAATCAGAGACAATAATAAATGAAGTTAAAAAAAGTGTATCTCTCAGTACAGATGATAAATATTTTTTAAAAATGCTTGAATACATTCTCTTGTATAAAAGCTGTATTATTCACTGTGACGACAACAGCAAAACATTTAAAAAGACACACACACCATGTCGCCACTATTCTCATTTATTTAAACTGTAAATCTCTGTATGGCTTAGGGGTGTAGAAGGGAAAAAAAGACAAAATAACATCACCAAATATCCACCACCACCCAGGCAAATTAAACAAACTACAAACACACACTCATTCATCTGATGTCATATTTGTTCTATAAAACAAATACTCTGTTTGCATTATAAAATTGTTTTCTTCTCATTTTGCCTCCGCAAATGTTTGCAAATGGCGCAACACAAATAAGGAAAAAAAATATTTTTTTCTCAAAGAAAAATCATTGTAGTGTAGACAGATTTAATAATATCTTCCATGTAAGTGGGAAACCAAAATGGCTGCGGAGGGCAACACAAATAGACACACGCACTCATGCTGACGTGCAAGAGCACACGAGCAGGACAACAAAGACAAGGACTCGAACATGAGAGGAAAAAGAACAACGTGACATGGAGCCAGCCAGTTTGTAACATTTCACGTGGACGTGTGCGTGAGACATTACCAGCATCTTTACAGGAGTAAATCTTTAAATATCCTTCAGAGCGCCAATCTTTCCTCTGTGAAAGGACTTGCCGCCATTTTCAACAGCAAAACAAAAGATACACTCCGACTTGTCTTTGCAAAGAAAGTCCAAGTCAGGACGGAAGCCAAAAACAGCCGTACTTGTACCTTGATGCTGTTCCTTCAAGATCACATGCAAATTACTGTGCTATCTTAAGATTTAATTAACTCGTTATCCATGATTTCTCATATCAGTGAGATAAATCAACCCGACACGATGTAGAAACAAGCTTTGTAATCTCAGGACGATGCAATAATTTACTCACAATCTCCAAATAACCCCATGAAAAGATTTTAAACACACGTGGCTGTTCTCAGTTTCCGTGGGTCAGGAATAAAGAGACGAGACGCAAAAGAAATACACACACACACACACACGGCTACCATGCAAACACACTAAAAACACACACAAGAGGTACGCACACACTCTAAGAGGCTGTGAACTTCCTGAGCGTGATGACGATGAGGGCGAGGAGAACGGACGCTCCCAGGAAAACTGCTATAACGATGGCTGTGATGGCCCCTGGTCCCAGGACTCCTGCGCGCGCACACACACACACACACACACACACACAAACACACACAACCACACATTGATGTGTTGTTGAATCATACATGATTGTGCAAGTCAAAAGTGTGTTGTTTTTACCTTCCTCCTCATCAATGGCCTGGGAGTGTGTGGAGTCCTCGTAGTCGAAGGTGAAGGACTGCTCAGTCATATCCTGGAAAGGGTCTTTGGTGGTGACATCACTGGGTGGCTCCCCAGACATGGTGTCCTGGTGGTCCCTGGTTGTTGAATCACCATCTTCAACTGTCTCTGTACGGCAAGAAAATTACCAGTTTAGCTCATCTGATCCAAAACTTGATCCTCCATGGTTTTCCTCTGGTCCTGGAGGCCTTGCTCGCTCTGACTCTAATAACCCATCTCTGTCTCCGAAGGTCAACGGCTCAGGGGTATAAGGATGCCTTTGTAGGGGATCTTGTCCGTTTGAGCTACAGGTTGCCTGTTTTCCGTAAACATTCAGGGCATCTCTACAGCCGTCTATATGTCAGAGGTGATATTCAAGGGTTTTAATGCTCGAGCCAGGCTCAGTTTCATCACCCCGACCCCGTCCAACCTTCATATTCTGCCAACTGATCAACTGTTCTTCTGTGCATCCCCCAAAATTATCCTCCTCCAACATCCCTCCCATCTGAGACTTTTCACACTTCGATAGCAGCCAGAGAGGAAAAAAAAAAACTAGCCCTCTTCTCTTTCTAGATCTTTGTTCCCTCTGAACAACTGGTCGTCTGCGGTTGCCGCCGTCTCTTTGGTGATTGAACAGCTGTAAAGCTCCTCTTTTGGAACGCAGAAGGAAAATGTGATCTTCATCTACACTTGGAAAACACACACACACACACACACACACACACACACACACACACACACACACACAAGCCCACCCATTCACACACTGATTCACTTATCCTGCCCTCAGCATACCAACAAAACCATCCAGCAAATATGTTTACACTCAGATTATTTCATCTTATTTACTTTGTAACGCCTTCAGTAAACTTCAGCTTGTTCCACATCTTTTCTCTTCTGTCTGCTCATCTAAGGCGAGCTTGTTCGTTGTCTCAAGCGTGACAGAAGAATAGACCGAGGACCAGCAGCCAGGTAATAGTGGCATCGTTTAAATTCTGATATGAGCTTGTCATGCATGTATTTTGATGCTGCTGTGTTGACTCAGAGCTTCCTGTCCTGCAGCTAGCTGGAGGTTTGGACGTCCGGGCCACCGGCCAGCTCAGCCATCAATGAGGCCTTCAGCTGAGGGGCACAAAAGGCAGCTTGTGCAGTCAAAGAGAGCAGCGGGCTGCAACCAGTAACAACCGGACGGGCACTGCATGTCAAACAAACTTGTTTATTAAATAGTTGCTGTGTGCTGTTCCTTCTGGACAGCTTGATTTAATGAGACGGCAAAAAATAATATGTTTTCCATTGGTGTTTGTTTCCATGAGGAGGGGTTGACTTCACTTTTAATTTGTGTCCCATTGAATTAATAAGACATAGCTCTTCCCTTCTCCAACCCCTGCCAGTCTGGAGATGAGTGCAAGACGCTGTGTTCCAAAGCTTCTGACTGGACTATAAATGTTTCACACATCGGCAGCTATTTCACATGTGTATTCGAGGTTTTAGTAGCTATTGGATGAGCGTTTCATGTTCCTGCTGACAGCTGCAGAAGGTGTGTTAGAACGTCTGTCTGGGAATGACTTGTCTCACACTCTGGATGTCATAAGAACCCCCTCCCCTCCTCTTCCGTCTTCTTCTTCTTTTATACCATAAAAGTCTGGCTGACAGTCAGTAAGACCCTAAAAATACAGAAGGCCATTTGTTGGTTCCCCAGGCCTCCTCTGTCGGGATTTCACACCAGCCAGAGAGATGACAAAACACACAAACAGCTGTGTGTGAAAAGCAAAAACCACGAGCACGAGTCGCAACCCAAACATGACATTGGTGGCCATGTCGGCTTGAGAACTAGAGGAACCCATTAGCCATGTTGAGTGTGTGTGTGTCGTTGTCGTTCTGAGGTGGTGTTCTCATCCAGATTTTCATGGAGGGCAGCTGCAGGGCTTCACTTCTCTTCTGTTCACCTTGTTTGAAACCATCCTGAGGTGACCTCCGTATCATGAGGGTGTTTCCATCTGATGACACAGTAAGATTCACTACTTTCTAATCATTTAGTGGGCTGACAAGGAGCTCAAATTCTGCTCAACCTTTTTCTTTTATTTCCTCACAGGACAACATCACCCCATTGGCCCCTCAATCTTTCCTGTGACCTCTGCTGTGACCTCTGGGCCTGGGAGCTTCTCTTGTTGTCGAATCATCGTCTACAACTTTTCAAAGCCAGTAGAAAATGAACAGAACAAGTAAATAAACAAATATTTCCATCCGCCATCTGTGTTATTTACTACAATCTCCAACCTCATCAAACTAAAACCGACTTCAGCACTGCAGCGGTCGTCTGATGCCAGAGAGGGGTTGAGGTTCAGACCAGGCATCAGAAAAGCAACTGAGTCATCACGTTTGTCAAAGAGCAGCTTTCACAGCACTCGGAGCTTCAACAACTGCATCATTTACATCAGGCTGCACACACACACTCACACACACACACACACACACACACACACACACACACACACGCGCACACGTGCATGCACACACACACACACACACACACACACACACACATCCAGGAGAGTGTGTTTGTTTATGTGTGTGAGAATATGTGGAGGGGAAAAAAGGCCACATAAACACACCTTTGATGACCAACCTATGAAACATATGTAGTACATCAACAAGTATTAAATAGCTTTTACAGAAAACATTATCTGGAATAATGAGTACAAGCAGGTGAGACTTCATATTTGCCAGAGAAATGAAATATCAGCACTACCTGTGTGTACAAATGCTACCAGAAGTCCCAGGAACACCAGGAGGAGGAATCTGCAGATACCGCTGCTGCGAACCATGATGACTGTGAGGGGTCGATGAGCAAAAAAAAAAAAAAAAAAAAACAGTCTCCAAAACTCCTCGAGCAGCGATTTGAAACAAGTGACCCGAGGAGAGGAGCAGGAGAGAAGTTCAGGAGGGGGAAAGGTAGGCGTCTGAGTAAAGGGGTGGGACTATAGGTGGGCACAGGACTGTCTGGACACTGTGGACTTTTGTGAGTTCATCATTGCAGGACCCACCTACTCCAAAACTGCCCAGGCCACATAGAAGGGTGGTGTGTGTGTGTGTGTGTGTGTGTGTGTGTGTGTGTGTGTGTGTGTGTGTGTGTGTGTGTGTGTGTGTGTGGAGGGGGGGGGGGGCATGGTACATGCTGACCTTGACCAGGTCACATCACAAGGTATTTGATGGATGCTTTAACCTTCTTGGAAGTAGTGATACACATTCAGGGGAGAAATGGAACAAGTACTTTAAAATACTTCAATAATATTTCAGTAGAAGTACTAGAAGGCCTGAATCCAGATTGTGTTTTATCCCTACCCCTCATTGGGATGTGGCCCTAGCTTTTATGACTTGAGCCTCAAACCAGAGCAACAAGGTGGTGGTGGTTTGAGCGGGACGGCGTATCAAGACCCTGATACGCCACTTAAACTTGTCATTTACTGCGATAATCTGTATTTGTTTGTGGAGAAATGGTCAACAATACATTACAACATGAAACTTTCTTTCTCTGGAACAGTGAGAGATATTGTCTTTTCAGTGATTGACAGTGCGTTCTGGGAGATTTGCCTCCGAAAAATGTCTGTTTGGAGTCAGAGATGGCTCAACCACTCTCAGTCCAAAAACTGGGACAGCCCCACCCATACATGCAAAAGAGGGGGCTTGAGTTTGGATGCAGGGTTCAGGTTTACCTTACTTGACTCAATGTGTATTACAGACACATTGTCTGGGGGGATTTGCAATCGTCAGATTACAGACGAGTAAGCAGCAGGTGTGGACACATCCTGGTTTATAATCCCTGGTATAAGAAGCCAAATATAAGTGTGAGAGAGTGTGGGAGAAGTCTAAGAGTCTGAGGAGTGCAAAGCTAGTGAACAAAAGTAGCATAGACTCCTCTGAATGAAGCGTTTTAATCGGAGATCTGAAAATGAGCACCCCTCTCTGATTGGTGGAGAGCCAGTAACAGTCTGCAGAAAAGGTGGGGGACTTTGGATTTATAGGAGCCAAGAGGGGAAACTTTTTTTTTTTTTTTTGGCCATCATTTTAGACTGAATATGTTAATGTAAACTGAGAAAATGTCTTTTAGAGCCACAGCCGAGATGGGTAAGAAGACAAGCGTGTAGTCTAAAGTAGTGGTGTTAAAATGCTGCTGCGTATTTTCTCATTTGTCTCGTAAGCGTTGAGTCTAGGAATGCTGCCGGTGTTGCAGTGGAAGAAACAATTAGCTTTCACTTCTAGTTTATCGAAATTCTTTGATTAAGTCATCTGCCACCAGAGAAGCCAACAGCTAAAGTCAAATACATAGCATATATACATTTTTTTTTTTTTTTTGCTTAGGGGAAGTATAGCATTCAATTCTGAAAATAAAACCAAAGTATGATGTAGTTTTTAAATTTTATTCAAATTAAATATAATTCCCCCCAAAAGCAGCCGTACTGCTACTGAGGGAGCAGAAACAGTAACGTGGTCTTGTGGAGAACCCAGAGGGAGGCTGTCACAGGAGATGACTTCATGACTCCATTGTCTGACTGTGGTCAGTTTTTTTAACCTTTTTTTTGGTTGGGACATTCTGCATGTCAGCTAAGAAACATGCCGTGGCCTGAAAAGGAAATGGTTGGTTTCATTTCCTCCATGGATGAGAGGATGAGCTCGACTTCCTGTTAACTATTCAGCTGCGCTCATTCTTAATGGTTTCCTTTCCATTTCGAACTCCACTTGTGTAGGCTAAAGCCAAACTTGAACCCAAAGAGGTGTATTTCTCTTTCAAGAAGTCACAAATAGGTGTTTTTTTTTCATGAGTCACCTCTTTTGAGACTCCAGAAAGAGCTAGCTTAGCTTGAAGCTAACAGTGACAAACTTCTCACTGCAGCGAAACTGCACAAAAACATCTATTTCACTAAAACTCATCATCTGTTCATGATCTATACGGCTTCTCCCTTTGACGTTGGCAGACAACCAATCTCACTCATGTTAAACTTATTTGCATGTTTTGTGTGTGTGTGTGTGTGTTTGGGTGGTCCGTGGGAGGAAGCCGGAGCAAGCGCAGAGAACAGAGAACCTGCAATCATAGCGCAGCAGCCAGCCAGCCGTCTGGTCTGAAACCAGAACTGATGCAATTTGAAGTGAAGTTGCCAACCACTGCACTGCTTTTAATCAAAGGTGGTTTTTTTTTGTTTTTTTGTTTTGACTTGTTATAGAAGATGCTGATTATGCCAGAAAATGTGCTTAAGTTTTGAAAAGGATGTTTTTGTGTAATTTTGTTGCTGTTAGCCATCAGTTGCTATTAGCTTCAAGCTAAATATACGTGGCGAGCTTTCTCTGTACTCCGGAACCCCAATTAAAGTATGAAAAAAATGCTACAACACACCTACTTGTGAGTATTTGAAAGGTAAAATATACCTCAAAGGTAAAGTGAGCTAATTTGCTAATTTTTAGTTTCAAGAGCTCCCGAGTTCAACAGAAAATAGCAGCTTCTCATTTTTACGTGTTCAGCTCTTGATGTCATTTATTGCTGTGTGATAGTGAAATGAATGCCATCTGAATGGTTCAGACACAAGTGTGAACAGCCCACACATCAGACTGTTTTATTTCATAACGCAATAAAAAAGTATGACTCCAGCAGATCATTTTTCATATATTATAATACAGATGCAGAATTGAAAGTTTATTCTTTAAACAGCCTAGTATTTTACAAGAAATAGATAACTACTTGGAACTTTTGATCATGTCCTTAAAACAGGACATAAGTGGGCACGAATCCTTGGGCTCTACTTTGCCGTCATTATCCATGAACACCCAGCAGAAAACGGGGAGGGAAAGGGAGAGGGATTAGAGTGTAGGGAATAACTGTCAATAAATAAAAACAAAAAAAAAATGGATATAATCTCTATAACTTTTCCCACAATTCCCCAACCACCCTGCCCATAAATCGATCCAAAAAACCAAATTCCCATATTACAGAGGCCAAATCTGAACGTGGTCATCACTGAATTACTGCAAGAGAACATGGCCGACGCCTCTGTAGATTATTTCGATGATTACGCACTCGGCTGGTCACATGACCACATTTTTTTGGCTTTTCTATCTCTCTTAAGGAACTTCGTCGAATTACAGGTCCATTAACGACTGATAAACACACCCTGCCTCAGACGTGACGGTTTGTTTTCAATTATGTAATTTATGAGAGATAACAAGGTAATGTCTGATAAATGGGGAAGTTAAAAAAAAAAAAAGGTGAAAGAGGTGGAAGCAGTCGGGGGCTGGGTAGGCATCTGGGTAAAACAGCTGCTGTTCAAATCGGATACAGTCAGTGGGAGTGGGGTGGGGTGGGGGTGTTTCTTGGCTGCAGTCCCTTTAAAAGTCCTCCAAAGTCTCGATCTCTCCCATATTCAGTCTCTCAGATGATGCGTTCACAGAGAAACCTGAAAAAGTCCAAAAAGGGAAAGACAAAAAAAAAAGCATTTAATGGAGGAGACGGGACGAGTGTTTAGATTCAACAGAGGAGGCGGGCTCTCACCTAGAAGGCTGGGGTCTGCTCGGACCATCTTCTGCTTCTTTTTCTTCTTCCCTGAGGTGACGGTCTCAAAGCGCTGCTGCTGGCCACTGGTATGGTTGGACTGGTAGAGCGATGAAGATCCTGTCCCCCCCCACACCGAATCCTTGAAAAGAGAGACAAAACTGTGAGAATGATTTCATGCACAATGTGTTCCCTCGACAGTTCAGTTTTGGAGTAAGCCCAACCGCATCCTGTCAGGTGGTCTCTGGTTGGAATGAACTCTAGTCTTTTTTGTGATGTCAGAATAAACAAAAGAATATTACTAAAAAAAAAAAACTAAAAAAAAAAGGTCTCACAGTTCCACCGTGAAGCTGGCGGTGGAGGTAGCGAGGGAGTCAAAGTGGTGATGTGCCTCTCTCACCTGCTGCTGTCTGAGGGCTTGCTGTTGGTTTTGCGGTGCTTGTTTCTGTTGGTTAGCGTTCTGTTTGGCACGACGTTCCAGGAACTGCTTGGCAAAGTCCTTGGCCTCGGGAGTGTCCCCCAGGTAGGCCCTGACATAATCGTGCACCTCGTATGGAGAGTCCACTTCTTTCAGGAAGGATGCGAATGTTGGAACTGGCAAGAGAAACAGAATATTTGTGAGAATGTCTTGCTGATAGGGTCAATATTTGTGGGTGGGGGAACTTCACGACATGTTTTTCAACGACCTACCATCCAGATTGTTGGCTGTGTTGAGGGTGTGCAGGGTTTGCTCACACCACTGCATGAAGGTATCCTGCTGGCTCTTATTGACTCCTTGGAACAACTTTAGCAGCTTCTCCTCCTCCTCCACCTTCTTGTTTGCTCGCCCACTCACAGAGTTACTTTGGATGAGGACACACACAAAAACAGTGAGTAGGACCCATCTATTAGTCATATCCATAATGTGGTTAAACATTACCAGATATTTTGGACTTTGGTATCCTGATAAGTACCTGAGGTTGGCGTTGCCTTTGTTGTTTTTCTGAGCATTGCCTTTCCTGGTCGGAGGCGGTTGCTGCACGGCCTCCTTCACAGCCTCGTCCCAGAAGCCCATGTTAGAGTTGTGGGTGTCACCCCAGATGCTGCTTGATTCCGAACCCCAGTTAGAGCAGGGGCTGGGGTTAACCGACCCCCACACAGAGTTGGTCAGAGTTGTCTGGGAAGACAGTGAGACATTATATGACTTGTTTCCTACATTGCAAGTAACAGTCACTCCAGGATCAGACGGGTCACGTACAGTTCTGTTCTGCGTGCGGGTCTGCTGGGTAACGATGGGGTGCTGCTGTGGCTGGGGCTGATCCTTCCTCTGCTTCATCTGCTGAGCTTCTTCCCTTTGAATCTCCAGCAAGGACTTTGTAAAAACTGGCTGCTTGGCCACATGACCCCAGCCAGACATCTTGGCCTGGGGCTGCTGAGCCTGCTGCAAGGCCTGTTGCTGCTGTAGCTTCAACAGCTCCTGCTGCTGACGTCGCTGCTGTGGAGGAGACAAGGACCAAATTAATAAGCGTGCATGAAGATGAGATTGACAAGAAGCCCTGCCTCATATTACCTTCAATTTGAATTAAAGCCAATGCTAAGCTTGTGATGTAGTAAACAAACACAAGCAGGCTGACCACGGATGACTGCTGCCTACAACGCTCACCTCTTCCCGTGCTTGTCTTTCTCGTTCTTCCTCCAGTTTCTGGATCTCGGTCAGGGACAGCGTGTTTTGAGTCGGGTTGATGGAGTTGGCTGACTGCTGGCCCCACTTTGACGAAGATGGAAGCTGCAGAAGAAGGAAGAGCAGTATTTTTGGTCAGCTCTGAACAGATGTACCCTGGCCATCTTCACCCTGTATCCTCTGTGTCCTCACCTTCATTTGTGCCAGCTGCTGCTGCTGCTGCTGCTGCTGCTGCAGTCGTCTGAGAGCCTCTTGCTGCTGCTGCCTCTGTCGCTGCAGCTCCTGCTGTCTCTGGGCCTCCTGCTCCCTCTTCTTCTGCTCCTCCTGTTGTTGTTGGGCCAGAGCAGCTGCAGCAGCAGCAGCTGCCGCCGCCTCTTCCTCTGCTCGTTTCTCCTCCTCACGCCTCCTTAATGCTTCGAGTTCCTCCTGTTTTCTGCGCTCCTCTTCCTGATCAGGCAGGCGATATTGCGTGAGGCAGTTGAGTGAGACAGCTCTCATGCAGAGGCACAACAATGTAACAAATGTTACCAACATTAATTACCTGTTTGCGAAGGAACTCTTCCCGTTTCTTCCTCTCCTCCTCTTCTCTCCGTCTCTCCTCCAGTCTTCGGAGAGCTTCCTCCTGTGCCAGTCTCTCCTCTTCCTCTTTTTGCCGGCGCTGCGCTTCCTCTTGCTCTCTCTGTCGTCTCAGTGCCTCCTCCTGCAGTTTTGCACCCATGGGTCAGTCCCATCATCTACAGCTCAGACGCTCAGAGTAAATTCCAATGTTCATGCTCAAACCTGTTTTTGGCGTGCCAACTCTTCCTCCTCCATGCGTTTACGTTCTTCCTCCTGATGAGCTCGCAGGGCCTCCTCAAGTCGCTTCCTCTCCTCTTCCTCCCTTTTGGCTCTTATTTCTGCTTCTCGCCTCTCCAGTTCCAACTGATGGATGAGATGATGAGATGAAAGAATTCAACTACAGACTACTTTAAATGTGGCAAGATTTTTTTGGAGTAAATTCAACTTGTTTAATTGTTTGCGCGAACTTGATGAACAGCGTTCTTCAATCAGCTGCCGCTAATCGACAGGGTAACTCGTACAGCTAATAGACACAGAGAAGTCCAGGAAAACCAAAAAGGTCAGTAGAACTCCTGCTTACCTTTGCAGACTTTGACTTTTCAAACTGTTGCATCTGCTCGATGGTAGGAGCCTGTGCCATGGAGTCTATAGGTAAATCCCATACACTGCTGCTATCCCATGCTGTTTAGATAGATAGATATGATGCATTAAAGCTGCTGTAGCATCATTGCTGCTGTCAACAGAAAAAGATGTAAAACTCACTATTTGAAGTCGTTTGCTGGAGGTTTGGTGTGCAAGAAGCCTGAGAGGATGGGTTCTGCATTTCCCACACAGAACCAGAATCTGGTACAGACAGGGAACGTGTAACAGGAGGTAGAAGGCTCTCTGATGTTCTGCAAAAACATACGTCAAAAAAATGTAAAGCACATCAATCCTCCACTGTACAGGTAATTTAAGAGACGTGGAAACAAGCTGTGTTGCCTAAATCCAGTGCTGCCCACCTGATCTTGAGAGCCTGGTATTGCTGTAAAAGCAGGTTGATCTGCTGTTGGTGCTGCTGCTGCTGCTGAAGAGGAGCTGAGCTGAGGGCTGCAGCCTTCTGCTGGGCCAGGGCCTGAGCATACTGCTGCCTGCACGCCATTGAATGAGGACAGAAAGGAGGATGAGGAAACTTACATTTGAACAAATATCACAGGGTCAATTTGTGTCCCCTCCATGTTGGGGAGTAGTACCTGAGGAGGTATTGATATTGGAGCTGCTGTAACTGGTAAAGGTTGAGAGCGGTGAGCTCCTGCTGCCTCTTCAACCGCTCTTGGTCACCATCAGCCTGCAATCCCAAGGACAAAGAATAAGCAATATATAAAAAAAAAAAAAAGGCAACGGAGGCTAGAAACACGATGTTTGGCAAAAGGCCAACATTTTGATGGCAGCCTCAACAACACTGTTCAGCCCTTATCTAAGTGTTCTGATTTTGCTACAAAGACTGATGGCTCATTATAAAGCAAAAACTGTAATTCACAAAAGTGTTAATTTATTGGCTGCTGAACATTCATACACTCTTGGTGCAAATGCATATTAAATATCCAGGTCAGGCTTCCTCAGTATTTGGGCCTTTTAACTGCGACAAGTTCCATATTTCTGTGGAATTTTTGTATGATTCCACTGAGAATTATCAAGGTGAAATGAAGAAGCAGGTTGACGGATTGCTCAAAGTCAATGCTGGAAAATGTAGTGGAGTATTGCACCACCTAGAGGCCACAGATATGGTTGACCACTACGTGATGAGGGAATTAAAACAGGACAAACATTTTGGAAACACATACCTGTAGAGGTGGAGGTGCAGGGCCCGGAGTAAACGGAACCCTCCCCCATATCTTCATGATTTCCCCTAAGGGTTGAAATACTTCATCACACCCTCTCTTGACTAAAAGAGACATTGTGAAGTAGCCAGCCTGGAACCATTCGGTCATCTCCTGGTTGCTGAATGGACCTGAGTCACAAATAGAGCAGAGGAGGTTCAGAGGGGGAGGCAGCGGAATGAACAAAAATTTCTGAAACAAATTCAGAGTTTGAGCTCATTCAATATTTTGCTTCCTCTCAAAAGTCTCACCCTGTATCTCTCCTTGAGGGTCTTTGTAGAACCACTTGAGTGCAGCTTCGTGGGTAAGTGGCAGACCTGCCGGCTTGTGTTTTTCGGAGGTCTTTGCTGGAAGTCTGTCATCATCCACCACACCATCCTGTAGGTATGCCACCATCTTTTCGGCCTCCTGGTGAAGCCAAGCCAAGAGAGAGGACTATGAGTGAGTGGCATGTTATAATCGTGAATGTTACAAAATGCTGTAAGAATGTGCAAACCCACCTGCTCAAAGTGCTTCAAACCTTCATCTTCGTCTGTGTCATGTTGGATAGGCGTGGGCCGGCCTATGGGTGCCACGATACTTGAAGGAAAGGGCAGAGGGTTGTTCATCACCACAGGAACCTCCATGGGCTTCTGCTGAGGTTGCTGGATGCTGGATGACGGAGGGGACACTTCTGGGTGGAACAGAGGAGGTAGATATTGGAAGATTTTTCCTGGTAGCTGGATCCATGTGGTGAAAAAGAATCTTATTTATAATAAAAATTTTCAGCTCAAAGGTCACCTGTAATTGTAGTAGAAATGTGTGTCATGGGTAGGGACTCCAACATGCTGTTAGACAGGGGGACATGCAGGGGGATTTTGCAGGGTTCTGGTGGTAGCTCCAGGGGCGGCTGCCGCTCAGTGGGCCTCTCAGACTCTTCCGTTCTGCTGGGCTGGCTTGGCGACATAGACGGGGGAGGAGCCTGTGGTTCTGAGATTGAAGGAGCAGGAGGTGGAGCGCCAGGTGATGCCTCCTCTGATACTCTGGCCAAGCCTGAGAAAAATGAAAAGAAATAGAAAAAGAAAAATGGCACTCTGTGAATTCTGAGAGAGATGATCACTGGGAATGTCATTCAGCTGGAGGAGCCGGGAGGTTTTTCTGTGTGTGTCAGCTTACATTCTGAGCAAAAAGAGGGCAAGGAAAAACAGATCTTCAGAACTGAGATCAGCAGCAGGATTGTACTGAGTGAATGATATGAAATGTGATTTGGGATTGTTATCTATCTGCACTTTTGTCACTTCATGTAATTAAAAAGTACATCAAGTAGAATTAGAACTCTGTGCCTTACCTTTGCGGTCACCTTCTCTCCTGGCCTCCATTTCTGTTTCTTTGGTCTCCTTGGGGTGCCTGTCTTCCTCCTCCAGACCCTCTTCGCACTCATCCAAGGGTTTGAAGTCAAGCTCCGCCTCCTCCAGGATCGGCTCCTTTGATGCTTTCTGATAATACAACAAAAATACAGTTAGGCTTTCCCCTGTTCCCCACAACGGAAGAAAAGACGTTTATTTATCCAGTTGTCTCCTTGTCAAATCGCTCATCGTATCCACTTGCCTTGAGAGACAGAAAGGCCCCTGAAGAGTCGAAGGTGCCCGCTTCCTCATCTGCGTCCTCAAGGCACCATTCCGGCAGGCTGTCCCGTTCATCTTCTAGACTGCCACTTCCCGACCGTGGCCTCCGGTAGCCACGCTCGTCTTCCCTCGCATCAAATGGGACGCGGCGACGCTGGTCTGGGTGTTCCCGCCACCCTGCAGCCCGAGGCCCATCTAACGAGAGAGGGAAAATAGAATAACACAGTCGTGGCAGCACACCGTTAATACACTGAGCGAAGATAAACATGGGTCAGTGCAGTGCCCACCTGGGCTTGGGGGTAACCATCGGTCACTGTCCCGTCGAGAACCCGCCAGGCGCCAACCCCCATCATCATCCTCACCATTCTGATCGTCGCGAGAAGTACGCCAGTTCTCACTCTCTGAACGCGTGAAGTCATGTTTCCTAGGTAGACCTGTTCCTCCATCCTCGTAGTTGCTTCGAACTGCAAACAGTACCGGGTGGAGGGTGGTTACAGGAGAGACCGCTGGGGTTCGACAAGCAATGCACATGAAATTGACTCATTTTCTAAAGTCAAAACAATTTAAATGTAATAAATAAATAATCTGAAAATCAGACAAAAAAAAAAAAGCATGATTGTGGAATGGTCTTACTGTGATTAATCTGAAAATGTCCTGGAGCAGCGTCTGCTGAGGGGACAGGGGAGAACAACGAGTAGATAAGAGCGTGTCTTTGCAGTATTTGAGGGGTCATGAACGGATTATTTCAGCAACAAATTTCCACACTAACCTGGGTCTTTTCGACCTGGCTTTTCAAACCTTCTATCTCCCCTGAGGGAAAAAAAATAAACATTAAATGAGACCATGGCACACCTTTTCAATTATCTACCAAAAAATGAAAAACTAAGAAATGTCGGACTCGAATAATACAGGTTGTTTTAAGAAGCAGAGCTTAAGAAGGCCCGGGTGTGACTCTAAGAAAGGAACCAACTAAAATGGTGTGCAAAATAATTCAAATGACTTGG
Source organism: Aulostomus chinensis (assembly GCF_037954235.1). Lineage (NCBI taxonomy): Eukaryota > Metazoa > Chordata > Actinopteri > Syngnathiformes > Aulostomidae > Aulostomus > Aulostomus chinensis. The sequence continues at coordinate 18,575,006 of NC_141324.1, forward strand.
TTCATACGCTCAAAAGTATTATTGGCAAGTGATCATCCTGTTTGACATGTTCAAGGCAAAGTTGTGTTGAGGAGCCACATCGTGAGAGATTAAGTATGGATTAAATATACAGGAACTATTTCTCTAAAACATGAGACCTCCTGACTTTGTCCAAGCATAAATACCTTTCCTCCCAGCTCTGGGACCGATGCATCTCCCTCCCTCCGCGGCCAAAACCCTCCACATCATCAAAACTTCTTTGGTAAAACCCTCCGTCTCCTCTTCCCCGGCCTGAAAACCATCAGAGTTTAACACCAAGTTGTTCAGCAGCTGACAAGAAATATCGTCCTTTGCCAACACCATTGAATCTCTTGAAACTTGAGACTACTTCCTGGCTCTTCCTTCCACTTTTCAGGCTTTATTAAATACCAGATTGTTGGAAACAGGCACACATACCAAATTGGTTTCAACCAAACTGAAACATGAAAAGAGTGCAAAGAAGGCAGGTCAACGTGAACTACAGTTGAAGTTTGGGCCTAAAGCCTGGAATTCTAAGCAGAATATTTATGTTTTAACAAGTACAGGAACAATTATGGGTCTACAGTCACGCTAAAAACACACAAGAGTAACTTTACCATCATTGATGACATGTGCTTTGGTGTGACATCACAGCAAAATACAGTAAACCAACTTCCATTGATTTGTGAATGCACGTGGGTGGGCGTCTGTGTGTGTGTGTGTGAAACTATTCCAGTTTCAAACACTATGTTTCAAGCACATCGACGCCAGTTCAAGCAGCTGGAGACGAGTATGCTGAGTAAGTGCAACACTGTGCTAATATTACACCCCTTGTCTCAAGCTGTGTCCAATTTGGAGGCGGGGGCAGGGGGGGGGGGGTTCAAAGGCATCTTAACAAACTACAGTTGTTGTGACTCTTCTGAAACTGCACGTCAAAATGAAATCTTTCACACTGCCAGGAAGTTACAAACAGACTACGATGCCAGTTAGCGTCTTACCTCTACCCCTTGAGGTACTTCGGCCTCTCGGTGCTCCTACTATTGGACCGCCTCCTCGCCCCGTCAGCCTAAGTACAGCTGCACTGTTTACAGACATGGAAAAATTTCTCTGCAAACACAAATGAGAGAGGGGAGGGTCAAACAGTCAGCTTTCAACACTCTTCTATGCACCTCGTGTATTTATGTATGAGGTAGTCTAATTAGTAGGAGTCATGGCTGTACATTTTCATCAGCGTTCACAATGTCGCCGACGGTGAGAGTAAGAAATAAAAGTGAGTGAGCAAACCCAACAACAGAGATCGTTTCGCTCATCCAAACTGAAACCAGCCCTTGTCAATGTTGATTCCAACAGGGCTTTTCCTGCTTTGACAAGCAAACATCTGCAGGGCAATGACAGTCAGTTTGGGCTTGTTCGTAACTCAGATTGCACTTCTGATCTGCCCATTTCGATTCCAGACGAGACCTGAAGTTACATCTACAACGAGCAAACATAATAGGGTCTTCGCCTGAAGTACCTTCAGGCTCAGGCCCGAATAAACATTTCTTGCAGGACATGCAATCTGGATGTGGAGCTGTGAGCTGCTGAAATAAACTTAAAAGATGTAGAGAGCAGAAAGAGTACATTAAGAAACAGAGTAGGCAGAATGGATTAACATGGTAGTATACAAGGCTGTGGGTGAGTGCTGTGCTCACCCGGAGGCTGTTCAATCAACAACGTTAAGTCCTGTGAGAGCGAGAACAACTCGGGCTGACGGACGACACATTCCCTTACATTCATAACAAGGGCGTAGGACTGAGCAGGGACATGTCCCCACCAATATTCACCCACCACTGTGTTGTCAAGAGTTTAGAGAGGTCAAGCGTGCAGGTGATGTCAATAGGGGAGTATTTATAAGCTCTGACAGCAACTTCCATTTGACGCCATGTTTTTAGTGCTGTAATGGTGTTCTAGGAGTCTTCTCCTTCCTCCTCACACACACACATCTCAGCCCTTGTTGGGCTCAATTCTCCCACTTAGGTGTCCAACAATGAAGGAGCTGATGTTTTGCCATCAACTTCACAGTTCGTGCGGTTACTGTGTTCATGACCCATTTGATTTAAAACTACATATTTAAGCAATCTAAACAATACAGCGACTGTATTCTGATATGATTTGATGAAGCTCGAGACTTTGAAAATGATCAATAAAACTCATTGTAAACCAAGAAGTCTCCTTTAACTTTTTTTGCACCAAGCCCTCGCGGTCTAGACTAAAAACCTTATCTTCATGTCAATTCATTAAATGGTTATTCCCCCCCAATTAGGATCACTTGATTCTTCCATCAGCTCTGGATCTGCAATGAATTTTCAGGGCTGTCCTCTTGAGCGGAGTCGATGTCACCTTCTCCAACGTGAGCTCAAACATTTTCAAACAGTGTAGTATTTCTCTAGTCACCCCCCACTGTAAAAATCTGACAACAAAGGTAGAGCTCTAAAATAGCAAAAGTGATAACAGAAATGTTCTTTAAGAGCCGAACTGTTTTGATATTTCAATGGTTACTTTAGTTTAAAAGCTGTTAAAAAAAAGAAAACATACGGAGGAATAACAGTGCGCACAAGCTCAATAATGTGAGAATGTTATAACACATTCAAACAAAGGTAATCTTACCTGTTCCTCCTCTGTAAAAGACACTAGTGCCAGGGGTGGCAAGGGGTCCTCTTGCAATATGGGCAAGAACTCCTTATCGTGTAGGTCTATGGGGATCTAGCAGAGGGAGGAGAGAAATTGAATGATGTCCACTCTTAATCGACGGCGATGACAAACGTCTTAAACTCACCTTGTTATCCTTTACATAAAGTGCTAACATTTCTTCTCGTCCGTAGCGATAGTCTGCAAGTTTATACTTTGGCAATGCGGGTGACAGAGGTGGCGAGGCAACAGTGCTGCTGCTGCTTCCGCCACCACCACCTCCAGACAGAGCACGGAGCCTGCATGGACACACAAAGGTTAGTCCAAGCACAGGAAATGACTTTAAAGCTAAGGGGGCACGCCAGAACATGTGTTTTGAACAAAAAAAAAAAACAAGTAAGAAAAGAAAAGGAAAGAAAAGGAAAGAAAAAAAAAGAAAGAAGGAAAACTAGGCCCCCAATGAGAAACCAGTCTTACAACAAAACGCTACAGAAATTTATTTACCATTCTGGTCCAAAGTTAAGTGTCTGGGTTTCGGCCATTCTTCCTTGAAGTTCTAGGAATTTAGAAAAGGGGGGGGGGGGGGGGGGGGTATTAGTATGGCTTTATATCATATATTGTTAAGGTATAACATTTCCTCTGGTGATGCAATAAATAAGTACATCATCACTGTATTGGTTTTTTTGTTTTTTTTAATCCAACTTGCACAGAAAATAAACATCCTCCATGTAGACTATTGTGGATACAAGTGGTCTTAATTGTACCTCATCAACTTCTGCTCATAAATTGCGGAAATAAGTTGGCATTTTTAAATGTCTGGTTCCCTCATCTCAGGGTCAAAGGGTGTTTTTGGTGTTATTTTTTTAATTCCATTCAACGCTTGAAATAAGAATTTGGTTCACACAAGATTGAAATATTTCTGAATTCATTTTTACAGAACAAAATGTCCCAGTAAATACTGCACTGTCAACTTCAAAGCATTTATGTGTCTTATAAATGATGGATTGTAATGAGCCGCTAAATGAGACTAGAGATGTTGTCATACACATTAAACATCACAGCAAAAAAAACCATAAAATAGAAGAAAGCTTAACTGTGGTGATTGCATTTATGCTTTAAAAATGATGGCATTCATAGTGAATATCGCACAACAAAAAGGTTTGTTTGCTACAGAGGGTATCTTCTTTCAAAATCCAAAATGGAAAATAAGTCATCCTTGTGATGCTCGATTGCGACAAGCAAAACTTTATAAGATTATTGTAATTCCTTCGTAATTTCATTTGAGGTCTGTCTGTTGGGAGGTTCGCTGTTGAGAACTCACTTGTTGAGCAAATCATCATTTACTGCATCATGCAATCAGAATAACTAAAATGAAACTACTTATTCTTGCCTAACGCACTTGAAATCAACATCCTTCAAAATATTTTTCTTCCATTTTGCCGTTACAGTTGAAATACCGTTCCCATTTCAAGAAAGGTAGCATGATTCCTCTCAGCATACAATTGAAACATCCTGAGCATTTAGTCACCTGCTTCAATTTATTCAAGCCCTACAGCTCATATAGCCAATCCCACCAGCACACAACCAGTGTACAATTACCATCTGCTAAATCTATTTTAGGTACTCTTGCAGCTTGTGAGTGAATGTCAGACACCTGTAATTGACAACATCTGAACAACTCATATGTAATCCTGTTATGCCAGCATGGTTCTTTTGTGCAAGTTTTGCTCTCTCAGATTTCGCGTCGTGTCCCTAAACATGGGCCGCAACAGCCGACAGACGCTCAACAATGACACAGACCATATGGAAGCCCGGATAAGCCACGTGTAAGTTGGTCCCTAAAGCAATAAATGCTAAACTAAATGGACCACAATGGTATAATCTGGGCACAATATTACAAGTTAGCAGAGGCCATTTAAAGGCTTAGTGACACTGTAACGACAGTTTGCATGCTCCTACGATTTATCAGACAGGCTTTCCGCATCAAGCTCTGACGAATCAGCTCTCTACAACTCCACTTTCAGAGGTTTAGTCAAGTCATGGTTACATGTTTAATCAGACACAATGACAGGCCGCTGAATTATTGTTTAGACGTCCGGATCGTTGCATTTATGAAACCATCGAGTCCAACGTGGAAGCTAAACTACCATGGGAGCAGAGTTAACTTACCTTAACTAATGTTAACGTAAAGTAGTTATAAAGTGGTCATGGATCTTAGCTACGAATGAGAATGAAGTTGGCTGACTAATATATGGTTAAGAAAAAGACAAAATAATCTTAAAAAATAAATGTAATCCCAATGCTAACTACGAGCCGTGCTGGTTAGTTGGGAAGGTTAAGGGGAATCATCTGTTACCATCATTATCTTCGCTAACGCAGCATGCTAACCTATCATAAATAAGTAGCGATACATATTGTAAATTATACACAGCGCATTAACTGATATTGGAAAACACATTTACCACATCTATAAAGTTCGATATTATTATTTAAGGTTTGTCGATAAAAGTAGTAGAGTTAAAGGGACTCTTTGATGCAATCTGGTGCCACACCAGTTTACCAACGCTAGCTCGTCAGACGATCGCTAGCATCGCTAGCACGTCAGCTAACAGCAATTGACCACCTACGTGAGGGGTGATTTCGCTTATTCCACTGTACTGTACTCCTGACACACCCTTGCATGTACACATGCTTTAACACAATTCTATTCCCCCACAAGTGATGTCATATATTCTCTGTAACAAACTGCCATGGCACAAGTTAATCCCTAACACTTGTAGCTAGCATGCTAATAGTCTTGGCTAACTCGCTAAACGGGGCCTCCCGGGCTTGCCTGTATCCGCAACAACATTTCCTCGTCTGATCGTCCCGCACCTCACACGGCCTGGACATGCACACCGAGCCACTGGAGCCCGGTGCTGCAAGGCCAAGTAAACATGGTGGTTTAACAACAGCCCAAAGCCCACCCCGACTCATCAGAATATGTCTGTGACATGGCACTTTACTTAAATGTACGGTTTCTCTTTGCTAGTGCATTAAACTTTGGCTGTCTTACCTCTGCTTGATCTGACAGCACAAGGTTTGTATGCGAGTTGTGTGGCTCTCTCCCTGGGCTCTCTCTCTCTCTCTCTTCGTTTTCCACAAGATGGCTGTCTGTAGGTCACATGACACTAGATAAACCCCGTATGCTGTGGGGAAAACGCTGACTGCTACGTATTCATTAACAAACAAGTACGAATTCATGCGTTGACGACTACGGGGTTTGTTTAGATTTATTAGTGTAGTTATGGCGCGACGTTGTTAGAACAAATTGTAAAAGGTTGTCGTAGCGAAAATGCACTAATAGCATCAAGAGGTCTCCGATGATGAATGTGCTCTTGAGTAACCATTCTAAGGTGTATCACTGAGATTTGCTGTCTGCTTTTTTTAAACAGTAAAATCACACTTATGCGCGTAAGGAAATGCGGTGTCATGGTTGGTGGGAGTTGTGAGATACTTGTGTTGTCAAGCCACGCGGTGACACGGTTTCTGCTGCTGGGGAGAGGACAGAGGAACTCCGGGTGATTGGGATTTGAGGGCCCATGGTTATTGGACAAATGTCTTGACTTTGGTCTCAGGTTCTCACTTCAAGTTTATTTATTTATTTATCCCCCCCTCTTACCTCTGATCCGTTAAAACACCGACTAATATAAGATACCGAGAGCACGACTTATAGAAAATAGTATATTTTCAAAGTATTCACACTATTGATGTGCAATGCGGCCACTTTGAATTGTGACGTCAGTGTACGTCAGATATCTCAGCGTTTGAGGGGAGGATGTTTGACCTGGGGGGAGAGGGGCCTTCGGGTGAAACTTCTAATGTGTGGGACCCAGAATCCTGAATGACACTGGTATGTACCAGAGTTTTCATTTAGATCTCAAATGACATGTTCATATTGATTTCACACTTTATACTTAAATGGGTTTTACAGGTCTTATAAACCTCTGCTTAAGCCGGGTGGGGTGTTTGAGAATGTGTAAGGACTGATTCACCTTTAATATCATCATATATTCTAGTTCTTTGTATGTTTTTTTTTAAATTTCCCTGATTAATGAAATAAAAAAGGCTAAAGAGACTCTTCCGTTGTGTTAAACCCAGGCCTCTGCAAAACAGCTGAGATATCAGATTTGACCAGATTTTGACCAGATTTTACTTCGCTTCGATCTACGATGACCTGGATGAATGAGAACCTACACAGACAGCTGAGATATCACTTTATATTCCTATTTACAACAACGATAACAACAAAAAACAACTGTTTATTTAATCAGGGGAAAAAAGCACACTTTGTCATGGAACCGTGTTGGTTGTAATTGGACCAGCGGTACCTTGCAGCATGATAAAACAATAGAATTTAACACTTGGAAGGAAGTTGAGAATATTGAGTCTGTTTTCCCGTGGAGGTCTGATAAGTGGCTCGTTGGTCTAGGGGTATGATTCTCGCTTAGGGTGCGAGAGGTCCCGGGTTCAAATCCCGGACGAGCCCTATTTTTGTTTCAAACAAAGGGAATTTGAGTTTTGGATCTGTTAGGAGGAAGTGAAATACGACGTGTGAAAAACTACCAAAATAAAAAAAATTAGAACTTTATTGAAAGGACAAAAAAAACTATGACCCCGACGTGATTTGAACACGCAACCTTCTGATCTGGAGTCAGACGCGCTACCGTTGCGCCACGAGGTCTTCTGTGTACAGTAGGAAGAATATTATAATAAATCTATGCATATTCGAGCCTCCGGATCACTTTCAGTGGGACTATGTTTTGTGTGACGTCTTTGCCAGGATCGACAGGTTTCTACTTTCGGAAGATGGGAACAATTTCAACGCTACAGATATAATAATACACCCTCAGTTCTGATGTACATAGACATAGAAAGCGATGTGAATATTTAGATAATAATACATATTGCTCTCCTTACGTCGACATGGCCGGTTAGCTCAGTTGGTTAGAGCGTGGTGCTAATAACGCCAAGGTCGCGGGTTCGATCCCCGTACGGGCCAATAACTTTTTCACAGGTTTCAATATATAAATTCTTTATTAAATACACATATTGTTGTAGACGGTCTATATATCAGACCCCACCATGTGCGGTTGAAAATGTCCTTAATAGTGTTTGGAACTCTAGACGCTTTATGTTTAACGCTTTTCTGGGTACTTGTATGCGTACGTATGACCAAACGATAACTTTCACGCATTTTACTGGACAGTTGTTGTTTGACTTTGAGAGACACTTACCTTGTGATGCGCGTGGTTTCGCGAGATAACGTCATGGGATCACTTGGTTGCTGTAAAACAAACCCACGAAGACTCAATAACGCGCAACAATAACATCAACTCCATTGTACCCATTCGGTTTCGACTTGGATTTTTATTTGGTTGTTTCTTCTTTCTCCTCAACGCGTTGGTGGTATAGTGGTTAGCATAGCTGCCTTCCAAGCAGTTGACCCGGGTTCGATTCCCGGCCAACGCATCAGTTTTCTTTACCCGTTTGTGATCTTGCAAGCTTCACGTAATTTTTAAGGTATAATTCTCAAATTTGTGAGAAGGCGTAATTTAACGTTTTCAAAATTATCATACTTTCACTCATCAGACCTACATCTAAAAGATTTCAAGGCCAGACCAAAGTAAGAACGCTGACACCAAACTCAGATTAAAGTTTAAACTATAAATCTTGAATTTAAAGTCAGAAAAAAACCCTTCAACACGCATTTTTTCACCGGCACGTCCTCTATATTCAGACAAGACAATTCTTTCTCAGAAATCTGACTCTAATCTCTGAATAGGCATCGGAGTAATATTTTTTTTTATCAGTTTACCTATTGGCCTCAGCTGAGATATCTAAATTGCTAGGCTTTTTACAGTCTCATTCTTTTATGTATGAAAAACACAATGACTGATGCAACAATAACTCAGAGGAAGAGCAGTCAAGACGGGTGCTAATGATGTCTGGAAGTATGACAAAAGATGAAATAACTGAAAAGAAAGTTCGGATATGTGAGAATTTAGCAATCAAAAATGAATGCATGATTTAGAAGCTCTTAAACAGAAGGACCCCTCAAGATAGATTTGAGTTGTTGATGAACCAGTCAGGATGAATGTAAAGGCTGAGATGTGGGTGTAGGGAGTATACTTATTGAACAGGAAATGTATTACTGTTTTATTTTTCTCTTCTCAGTAACTTCATAATTTGTTACCCTGTTCACAGGAGTTAATCCCTTACCCTCTCTTTCCGTCTGTTGCCATGGATATGCTATTCCTATGGCAACTGCAGGTCTTTGTGGATGGCCTCGGGCCCCCACCGTAGAGGACTCTCTGAACCTTTCATTACACATTCCCTTCAAGCTCACAGACAAATCACACAAGTAGCACATACTCTAACTCTGCATCTTAACCGCTGGCTTTCCTGTCCTGTTCTACTCTTCTTCCATCTTTTTTCGCTCTTGCTGCACGACTGTCACAACAGCAGTTTTGTCATTTTAGATTTGTTTAACTACACCAGACATCCACTGGATATGTGACACTGAATGCCAGAGCCGGTAGGAAGATCAGATCAGATTTGAAGCACACGTATCGCTGTCATAAGAGCTGCAAGCTTTCTAATTTTCTTTGGCATCAGAAACCAGAGCTCCATCTTTAAAGATGCATGAGACATCTTGATCAGTAGAGAATAGAGATGGAGAAAGTGCTTCCATGTTAGAGGGAGTCAAAGAGAGGGAGGGACAAGGCTTGAGCTCATGATAGTGAAGTTGCTCAGGGCAGCGAGGACCCAAGTACAAGTGCATTGTCGGGACGGGCCAGGGTGTGTGTGTGCGTGTGTGTCCGTGTGTGTGTATGTGTGTGTGTAGGGAAGGTGGAGGGCCTCCACCTGCTGAATGAACCCCGTCAGTGTCGGGGAGTATCATGGGCTGCGGGTGGGCTCGGCCCTGCTCAGCATTGTGGCGGGCTGCATCATCATTGGGGTGTCCAGGGAGTGCGATGCTGATGCTGTAGGAGGCATCTTCCTGGGAGCGGGAGGCCTCGGTGAGTGTGTGTCAGCTATTCTTTTAAGGAACAACTTAGAAAGGTATTTTGAATCCCAAACTTAATGAATGCCCTTCACATTATTGTCGTTACTGATGTTGTTATTTGCATTGATTCAAGTTATATAATGTGTGATAGTGGATGAATATTAATGTGTCTGGAGTCCTGAAGATGTATTTAAAAGCTCAAAAACCTACTTGTGCAGGTTTCTTTATTTTTATGAAAATTGCTGATTTTAAGCTGATGGCGTGTTTCCTGAGGTCACTACAGAAAATGTCTCATCGCTCCTGTTTGTGATCTGAGGGACGCCTTCTACAGAATTTAAATATACACACCAAATACGATCAGTGCCACTGCGTTTGATTTTACTTGTCATGCCTCCCAAATCTCATATGTTTTGTGACCTCACTGCTATCAAAACATATAGAAACGAATCAAGCGTTTCTTTGCCTGTTCATGCCCTTTGGTGACAAGAATATATTTTTCCATGCATATGTTATATAGTTTATAATCTTGAAAGCGATCAGAGAGCGTAAACGTCTCTCCCATGACAGGAGTTTCTTCTTCAGTGGTGAAATATCAAACGTGCATCGGGGTCACAGTAACAGAGTTAAAAGAAAATCACGGTCTTCACATTAACCAAGTTCTTAAGGTGTTTCTGCCAGAACGACATCAAGGAAAACCACGCGTGATTTCTGTTGCCACCCACGATAAATCAGACCCTAAATGTAATGGGTTCTTCCTGATTTGTTCCACATTCCTGCATAATCTTGATAACAGTCAAACAGAGAAATGCCATCAAATACATGACTTTTTTTTTTTTTGCGGAGGTAAAGTCAGAATGTGGCATAAACGAGGATTATTGCTTCAGTTTTAATTAAGTCGCATGAAACAAATGTATAATTGAAACAAAGACAATTACCCATGTGGTCTTTGAAAAAACAACAACCCAAAAGCGCTGTGACGCCATTATACTTGAGAAACACACCATGTGACTATTTGCATCAACCGAGCAACTGGAACTGTCTGATATCTTGATGAAGATAAAGGACTCTTTTCACTGCTTTCCTGGAAAGTAAAGAGCAAGACATCAGCATGTATTTTTAATGTGAAACACATTCTCACTGACCAGCTTTCAATAATTCATTTGTCTCTCTGTCTACATCTTAATGTGCTCAAGAATGTATTAAGTCCAAAACGGTACACGACAGCTTTAATGTCACGTAGCAGCACCTGTGCAGGAGCATCTCATTTGTGTTTTGGGGCTTACAGTATATGCACCGTGATGTCTCCTCCAACACCGAGGCTGAGTAATGAGTATGAACAGAGTGTTCTCGGCAGAATCTTTGCACTCCTTCAGCAGTTTCATGACATTTTAAGCACAGGCATGCATCACATCCGCCCCCAGGACCTGCCAGGGTGTAATGCCAGCTCTTGTAGCTTATAAGGGAAATCAATAACTGTGTTGAATTGGAGGGGAGTGCCACTGAGAGGCACACAGGCCCCACGCTTCTGATATTACTTTCAGTTCAAACAGGATACACACTGAATCTTTTACACTAACCTTGTCTCTCCTGGTGTGACACACTGGCATCCATCACATTTAAAGAAATGAAATTACCAGACTGGTATGCGGAAGTTGACGATGCAAATGTGAATATTCATGTTTTCAATCATCTGGCAGAAGAAATGATAAACATGACTTATTAATTTTAATGTCGTACCCAATATTATGACTAAAATTATTCCCAGTTGTAACCAGTTCAAAATTTCCTTGTTGAATTATCTAGCAGTGACAAGCACACACACACTGAATTATTCCTGTTTTCCAGGCCTGCTCATATCCATCTACCCCTTCATAAAAGCCTGGCTTAACATCAACCACATTCTTCCATCCTTTGGTAAGTTTGCGGATATTTTTCATTGACATTTACTTTTTTTTCCAAGCTTGTAAATGTTAACAGCACCTGTGGCATGTTAAGGGAACACAACAACATTTTAAGGGAAAAAAAACTCCGTCCATCCATCCAGAGCAATAACAGACCAGCTAGCTAGCTTAGCACATTCAATGGTCGTGTTAACATTCCTCCATCAAAACACTTAATCTGAACAAACCAAGATCTTGATCATTATAGACTTTTGACGTATGCTAACACATCCCGGCCATTACCATTCATTATGCTAAGCTGACTAGCAGTAGTGGGGCGGCGTGGTTTGGAGGTTGGGTGGCCATCTAGCAACTGAAGGGTTGCTGGTTCGATCCTCACTTCCCCCGGTGACCATGTCCAAGTGTCCTTGAGCAAGCTACTGAACCCCTAATTGCTCCTGATGGCCCTGCGATGGACTGGCAACTGTCCAGGGTGAACCCCGCCTCTCACCCAATGCCAGCTGGGATAGGCTCCAGCCCCCCGCGGCTCTTAATGGATAAGCGGTTTAGAAAATGGATGGATGGATAACTAGCAGTAATCTGGTCTATGTGGGTTTCAGCTCCTGAATGCGCACACAGGAGAGAAGAGTGTCCAGCTTCATATCTGTTTCTAGATGCTAGATAAAAGTATTTCCCAAAAAGTCCGTATATCCATCCAAGTATTCAAATTTGTCCACGGAAGCCATTCAAAATCATATCTGCTGTACAGAATTCTCTGAAAATCTCAATAGAAAGATTTACTTCCCCAGGAAACTTCCGAGTGCACCCCGCGCCGGCCATTACCGTCCCTGAACAACCAGTAGACACACTAAAGCGGGAAGGTGAGTGTCATGACTGATGAGAGCAAGATGCTGAGTCCAGGAGGTGCTGGCAACAGCTGTGTCCCAGAGGCTTGGCGTTGTCTGCTATTGTTAACACTCCTTCTGAGGAACTTCCTGAGGGAATTCCCTCAAATTTAAACATCTACTTGGACTCTGAAAGTATTGTTGTAGTCGAAGATCAAGCTGACAGTGCAAATCTTGGCCCTCGCTCTAAAATTCACATGCTAAGAATTATGAGAAAATTAGTCAAGTGATGATGTATAAAAGGTCAAAGGTCTCCTACAATGTGACATTATAATGTTAAAAAAAGAAGAACAACACTCTTTTGGCCATATCAAATGTAATTTCAGTATATATTATGAAATCAAGCAAGAAAAAAGAATCAAGTGTGGCGTGAATTCAAATAGAAAATACATTTTTAAAAGCACGAGTCAGCGTGTTGTAAATGATCACAACTATGTGAAGTAAGGCAGGAACTACGTAACTGCTCTATATGCCATTTCACATCATACTCTCCTGAAGGCTGCTGTGCGTTTGTTTGCTCTCCTGTGGTCTTGGCAGGGACTCAGAGTCAACTCAACCTGGAACGTTCTAAGAGTCGAATGGGAACCTTTGTGGAGGGAGGACCGATGTCCGAGACCAACCCAGAAGAGGGGTACAAGATCAGCTCTGTTTCACGCTCACCATGAACTTGTGCTGGTTGTACAGTGCAGGGATTCACAATCTTTTATAACTTCATCGTGAATGGCCATAGCATTTAAAAATGACTGCTAAATAACACAACAAATCATGGATTTCTATATGTATGATGTTTTTGATTTTAATTATAAAGCTACATCGTAAACATATTTGCAAAGGGGAATTTGGGGGAACAGCGTGGCTCAGAATGGCCATCTAGTAACCAATGGCTCTCTGGTGCAGTGCCTGCTTCACCTGCAGCTTTTACTGCCATGAATATAAAAATAAAACTCTATATACTGTGAATACAATCCATTTACCTCTTACTTTTAAGTTTGATACCACCTCATAACACATTTGAACTAAAAACAAAAGACGTAGAAGAAACTAAACTAAGAAATTTAACTGCCTTGTGTATTAAGTAACAAACTAATGAAAATACAACATATAGTGCAGGAAGTGATCTTCGTTTCATTATTTTTCCAAGTGCTACATTGTTTCTAGTCAGTCAGGTGGATGATCAAAATATTGTTCTGCAAGTAATAGATTTATTTTTGCATCATATCAACAGAATAGCCAACCAGACAGCTTATGTAAGAGCTCTTTTATTGCCTGCCAAACCTATTTAGAAGAGAAAAGGAGACTTTCAGAAGTGAATATACAGGTTACAGTATCAACCCTTTCTTCCATTGCCAATCACTTTGGATGGTGTTGCCATGGTTACTCAGATTTAGATAGTTTCAGGGCTGTCATTTTACATCTTTTATCAACCATGCGTGTCATGTGGTGATCAGAATGACACCACAAATAAAGCGTACAGTACATGTATCAGTGCAGTTTCACAAAAAAGATTTCTTCGAGCTGGAGCGCGTCATATTCTCATATAAATGAACGTCCCTTATATTCAAGCCTTTGCCAAATGAGTTTTCACAATTCCCGTTTGGCTCATCACAGCCAGGCAAATCTCTCTGCATTTCACAGTAGATGGATTTTGGGTTTGCACTGACGTTCCTGTGCTGCCAGGAGGAGTCATACTGCACAATAATCCATGGGCAGAGATGGCAAGGTTGGCCCTCTGCTAACTTGAATGCAATGGAATGATTTAATCACGCGGCTCTTTAAAATGTAGGAAAGTTTTTAGACCAAATGGATCAAATTGTGATAATGAAACAAGTCATTTCGTTGGGATTTTGTGACTCAATGCAGTTTACCCACTGTGTGAATGCTTGTTTGTATTGTAATGAGCCTTGTTTCCAGAAGATGGAGACAAAATGCTGCAAAATAGCTTTAAAAAGTGTGTCTTATCACTATTACTACCTTAGAGAGACATATTTTTTAGGCAACTGCGAAGATTACATTACCTAATGATGCGCCACAAATAAAGTCAGTAAAGATTGGAAGGAAAGAGTTTTGTGTCGAATATAAAAGACAGAAAAAAGGAATTTGTTGCTAACGTGCTGCTTTGTGTGGTTGCAGGACGTCCTCCGACATGCCGGATGTCTTATCCAGACGGAAGCTGAAGCAGTCGCCTTCCGAGGACCTGCCGTGACGTCATCCTTGAGAAACAACTGAGCCTACCGTTGCCTCTATTTGATTTCTTTCCAATGTGGGGAAAAATGGATTGAATTTTGCAACATTTAAATCTTTCACATGTCAAGTTTAAGGCGTTTTTTTTCCTGCTAAATGTGCCTTTTAGATGAGATCACTGTATAATAATGTGTTGTGTGGTTTAATAAACTTACCCAGAGATGAATGGACCTCAGGTGCCCGATTAAGGTTGTCAGTGAAGTATACTTTATGACACTGAATGAGGCAAATGAAGCCCAGTAGTCCCACTTCTATGCATCTCATCATCGCACAATGTTCTCAGCCACCAATTAAGAAATGATTATGGTCGTTATGTGATGATGGGCTTCGTACATGATTCAGCTCAGGTTCCCTGGCTCGTATTTGTCATTAGCATTACAAGAGGGAATACGTCCATGTGTATTACACACATAAATAGCTAAATCCCTTGCATGCACACACTAAACTGCACCCCTGCAGAGAAGTATAATGCATTGATATTCAGGACATCGCAGGCAGAGTGGCTGCTGCATGGGAAATGGTGTGGGGACAAAAAGTGCGAGGCTGAATAATGCTTTGATGGTTCACAGCCACAGGAGCCGGATGAGTCTGTGGGGCCGTGATGACAACCAGCAGTTTGTCAGGCTTCAAAGCACAATGCCACAGTCCACCCTCCCTCTGTGTCTGAATGAAGTAAAATTTTGGAAGAACACACAATAGACATTTAATTTCACGTCATCCAAGATGGGTTGGAGTGATCAAAAACACAAAACTGCTCATTTTTATAAATGTAATAGAAGGTAAACATATCTACGCCATCCATCAATGCAAATCTCCAAAAACAGCAAGATGCAATCAAAATCCAGAAGTCGTCTTAAAACAAAAACTGTGACACATCCCCAGAATCAAATATTCTGACGTTCACCCCTTTTAGTGTTCAATCCTGGAAGCCAGCAACATATACTTAGCCTGAAGCAAATAGCGATCAACAGCTAACAGAGAAAACTGCCAAGAAAAACATCTAAAATGCATGCATCATCCAGTATAATCCATATCTTCCCAAAACATGTTGATTAGAGCTAAAAATAAACTATAATGCTCTTCTTGTTTAACGCTCATTTATGGTAGCAAAAGCGTCATCAACTGACCACATGAAAGTGAACGTGGATTACTGAGCGTATAGTTGAATTAGGAAGATGTGGATTATACCAGATAATGTGATTCAGAGTTTATAAATCGATGTTCAGGACCATTTTACTGTTGCTACCTACTAGTTACCATTAGCTTCAAGCTAAACATACATGGCTGTTTTCTTCGCATTCTGGAGTCAAAAAAATAATAAAGGAGGGGAAAATATCTTTGTGAGCTCAAGTAACCTATTTTTGGGTACTTTAAAGGCATAAAACCCCACTTTTGGATCAAATATTACTTTACTTAACCCATAATAAACAGACTGTTATACAATATTATTTTAAAAAGTAGATTCAAAAAGTTGGAATATACAAAGCCCATGATTTTGAGGGCATGAGATATAAGGTGTCCCCTTAACCCCCCCTTTAGCTTCTAGAATGAGCACAGAAAAATCTCGGTGAATTCAAGAGTTCCTTTAACATGAGATTCATTTTTTAAGTTTGAAATACATAAATGTATGCTTCTTCCTCTTTAAGAACCATCATAAATAAATAAAGGCTGAGCAACAACCTTCACCTTCACCATCCTCTTCACACACACACACACACACACACACACACACACACACACACACACCCGCTGGCGGGGGCGAGGAGGAGGCAGGAGACTCGCATCCAGCGGTTGACAGAGGAGAGAAGATGCAGCGGATGAAAGACGGAACATGAAGACGCCTCGTATACATGAACCGTTTCCTCCTATTTCAGCGTGACCTGTCTGTCAGGTGCTGCGTGCGCGTCTGTCTCCACGTC
This sequence comes from Aulostomus chinensis, assembly GCF_037954235.1. NCBI lineage: Eukaryota > Metazoa > Chordata > Actinopteri > Syngnathiformes > Aulostomidae > Aulostomus > Aulostomus chinensis. Next base: position 18,591,663 of record NC_141324.1, read on the forward strand.
CACGCACGGCGCTGCGTCTGCATGTCAACTTAGAGGAAATGCCATCTCACCTAAGTGATCTCCTCTCTCCCCGCGGATGTGGTCAGATCACCCCCCGGTGCGTTGCCCTGCTCTGACTGACTGACTGTCATGACTTGTGCCCTTAGGACCTTAAATCTTCGACATCAGGATGAAAATCCGCCGTTTGACGCGTCCTTTCAACCTCTCAGTAAGCACACCGGCAACTGAGCATCCTTGATTAAACCATGGAAAGTCCTCCATGTGATGGGTAAGACGGTTATTTTTGTTGTTGTTGTAGTTGTTGTTTTATGTCACGGGATCAGGGCTGAAACCATTTGAATGTATGACACACAGTCTCCTCGTCAGGGGCTTTGATACTCCAGCCCACACCCCCTCTTCATTAGCTCTGAGGCTGCGGGCTGCAATGAGGGGCTTGATTCCATTGCTACTAAATGCTCTTGATGCTTTCCCTCAGTGGGCAAGATGGAGATAACTGAAGCGGCTGCAGTGCCACTGTAAACACATTTACCTGACCTAGCAGATTGTTTTCATGACTGATGGAGATCATCTTTATTCCAGAGCTCAAAGTGACGCATTCAAATCGCTTCTTTAGTTCATCAAACCATCCAAACTTGAGGACCCCCCCCCCCCCCCCCCCATCATGGATGACACAAGAGCAGCACTAATCCTAAAGCAGCCATGTTTGACATTCAAATCCATTATTTAACATTTCATTGACGATCAAAATAGTTGGCAGCACATTTTTTTCCCCACTACTAATCAATGAATTGTCAAATCTGTAAACTTGAGTGCTTTGTTCTATTTTGTTTGTTCTTAACTTTGTCTTGTTGGTCCCGTGATCAGCTCATGTGTAAATAAATACAATCTTAATGCTGCTGGTGTAAAATTAATGCGAAGACGTGAAGAAGAAAATGAGCCGTGATTCTGATCAATATGATTATTTTTTAAATAGCCTTTTAAAACAGGAGCGATAGCCACAGGGTGCGAATGAATCTCCTCTACAGTGTGATTTAACTTATATAATAATGATAATATAATGACGCATTTTATTTAAGGGAGCCTTTTCAAACAGCAACAAAAATGAAAATGTTAAATCAAACACAGCATTAAACACAATAAAAGGTAACTACAATTGTGCATGCAGGATAAATTATTAATTGTTATTCTAATATTTATAAGGTAATTTTATATGCTACAAAAACAATCAGATCTCAACTATCTCTGTTTTTTTGTTCTATTTATTTGTTTCAGTCTTTATTTCTCTGCCTGAGTTACAAATGTTGTCTTATGCAACATTTCCCAACATTCCAATCTAATTTCTTTCCTGGTTTTATAGACCACATCCACTCAGGAGTGCTGGGATGTTTGTTTTATCATGTCGAGCCAGAGCGAGCATGTGTGTGTGTAATGAGGGGCAGCAGGTCAGAGTGATGAATGTTCACTGATGGGTGACACACACTCTTGGGGACACTTCGCTATATGCCTTGTGATTAGTAGAACGCCACACACACACACACACACACACACACACACACACACACACACACATACAAACACACACTTCCATTCTTCTACTGCGTGTCAAAGTCCTTACAGCTGTTGTTTATCGTCACTTACAGACAAAGGTGTTCCCCAGCTGTGACACACTCAGAGTGTGTGTGTGTTTAAAACATGAGGAAGAGTTTGGAGTAAAGATTTAACACGCACAGCGAACCTGGATGTGAAGACATGGTCATCACTGATAGAAACACCGGCACCCCTGTGCCCAAGAAGGAGCCACAAAAGAAGAAGAGAAGACAGTCTCGCCCTCATGGCCTGCCGTCTCCGGCGCTATGCTGTGCGTGCGGCCTGTGCATCATGCTGGCTGGACTCAACATCACCTTGGTGGGGGCATTCGCCTTCAGCACTCTGGTGCCTTCTGCCAACCCCCCGATCATCATCGGACCCATCCTGCTGCTGGTGGCCTTTACCTTTTTTGGGGCCTGTTGCGTGTGCAGCCGCCTCCCTCCTCCTCACAGCTCACGCAGCTCTAAGGTGGGTGGCAGGGGCCTGGGTTTGATGGGACACGGTGGGCTGGCTGGGGGTGCCGCGTTCGAAATAGAGACTAGTGAGCACACGCTGCAGGATACGACAGCTGTGCAGCTCAGCCCAACATCCTCCCCTGGATCATCCCGGGCATCCAGCCCAGAAAAAGAGGTCCCTGATGCAGCCTTACCAGGGACATGCAAGCTCTTCACCATGGAGACCAACGGCCCTTCTTCTCTCTCCGCCACTGCCGTTTACTCAGCCTCCACAGCTCCAGGAGGGGAGGTGAAGCTCAACCTGCCACGTGAAGAAGTAGTCACCTAGCAGAGCAGAAACTCTCTCAAGGACGAAGTACTCACTGTGTAAATAACCCTCTGGGTTGGGCTTGCTGAGTGTGATTCTGTCCTCTAGTTGTGCCATATTTCTGGATGTGAGAAGTTGTCAACAGTATGCTTTTGATTTCTTTGCAACCAACTGATAACTAGCATGAAACATTAACGTGGATCGTAAGTGGTGGAATTAAAATTCCTACCTCTCTTTGTGCTGTTTTTCTTACAGCTTTTCGGTTTTCAACGTGGGGCATTATGAGCAGTCTGGAAACCTCAGCTCTCAGTACAGGGCTCACCTGAAATACGTATTCTGAAATGTTAAATATTACATGTGAGAGACCAGTTGTGAACTGTACAAGTATGTTTGCAGTGACATTCTGTATTCCAGTCTGGGAGCTGAAATTATTTTGGCAGTTGTAGTTCCCAAAGGTCTCAGCTGAGATTTGAATCTTAGTGTTTACAGTGTTCTCTCTCTACATAAATGCAGTACATTTACTTTGGTGTGTTACAGTAATTCTGTGTATAATGTTGGATCATGGAAGCTTTTGTCAGCACAACAACATGAACACTGTGAATATTGTGTTTCTGCCCACATTACTGATCATGATCAAGTTGGTATAGCAAGGTAGCAAGACATTTGTCCCTGGATTTACACGAGTTGCACAGACATGTAAGTGTATTTTGTTGTTTTTCCAGATCCGATATGACAAACCTCAAGTTCATAAAGCACAGACAAGCCAAGAAGTTGTAAAAGCATTTAGTATTTATTGAGATTATGTAAAACTGTATCTCCGTCACTGTGCGGTGTCTCCTTGTCAGTTAAGTTCTGGCCAAAGCAGATACTCAAAACCCGATTTTCCTGTGAATGGAAAGTTGCCTTAGATTGAGACATCAGGATCAAACTAATGAGGGCTATTTTACAGTAAAAGTGCACAAAAGCATTTCCTTCAGAAAGTCTTTGTTTGGATTTGACTTTCTGTTTCGAATTGTTTGGGAAGACGTAAGTACATGTAGTTCTGTAGATACCGTGGCTATAGATGGTTTAAACGGGGCATCTTCGGCACTCATATGACCAGAACATTCTTGTGTACTGAAGTATTATTCAACGTATGTCACACAGCTCCTCAAGAAGACCAGTTTCTCTGCCAAGGCTCATATTTTAGCCAAAGGGTTTACTTCTGCATGTTCAAAGAACTGAATTCAAATGCAAAATGAACTGTCGATGTTTATCAGTGTGTTTTTAAGTTTCTGTTGCATAAAAATCTGACATATCTATAGGATATTTTTCTGAAGATTTAAATTTGTTTTATTTTAAAAGGAACCAATTAAAACGTGAATCTTGCAAATAAAGATATTCTTTCATTCGTATGTGAATGGTTACTCATTGCGTGTGTGACACTGTGTTCTTGACTTTTTTTTTTGTCATTGTGAAGTGATTTGAATAAAAGCTCCCATCGGATTTGGATAAAAGTGGCTTCTTGGTGTGCTATGATGATTACTCTCAAGAGTCTACACATAAATGCTTTCCCAGATGTCAGAAATACTTACTTTTCACAACTATCATGGGTTCTCTATTGATTTATTCTTTTTTCTATAAAATGTGACAAATTTATGAAAAATCAACATCATTTCCACATCTCAGAAAATAATACTTCTCCCAAAAAGTGTATTTTTCATTTCAAGTGCTCACACATAGTGTCTTGAGCTCAAAAAGACTTTTCTTCCCTTCTGCATCTCTCCTTTATGACTCTAGAATGTAGAAAGTGCAAGCTGTGTCTATGTAGCTAGAAGCTAATGCTGACTGCTGACTAACAACAGCAACGCTGCACAATAAAAATCATTTAAAACATCTTCTTTTGCTAGTATCGTTAAGCTATAACACTTCCACTTTGGCACTACTGTGAATGACACCAGTCTGACCAGTGCAAGCCAGCTGGTTCAACTCTATGTGCTAGCTGGTCGTGCTCATGCTAATAGCAATGCTAACAAGAATTAAATCAAATGAATGAAACAAAGGGGTTATATTCTTTTTTTTTTTCACCAACAATAAAAGTGTTTTTCTGTTCCTGAGAATACGGCTGGTTAAAGAAAACACACACCATACGCTGGAGAGCTGGTAAACTGATGTTTTTGGTAAAATGTTGTTGCTGTAGCTGATGTTAGCGCTCAGTCGCTAGTAGCTGGAAAGCTAAATATATGTGGCTGTTTTGTTTCTGCATTTTGAAGTCACAAAAAAGAAATGCAGCATGGAAAAAAATGTCTTTGTGAGCTAAAGAAACCTATCAGTGAATATATGAATGACAACATTTTTTTTTTTTTTTTTTTTAGTGGAGCATTATTTTGAAATTAACATATTTTTCCACACAAGGAACCCAAAGTAGAGTTTTATCAAACACAGAGAAGCAGCACATCTGCATGTCTGAGTCGATGGAAACCAACCTTAAATGGTTACATTAAAACTTTATGTCACTAGAATAACCAATTAATTGATTCAATCCGAGACAAATCGTTTAATGTGAAAAAGAAAGTTTGAAAAACTTTGCCACATTCTAAGATAAGGTGATCATGTATCAGTAAGTTTCAGCTGCACCAGTTTGATAAGCTTTGAATATGTGGGAGTGTAAATATGTCGCCACTGGGGGGCGCTGGAGTCACATCTCCCTCTCTCTCTCTGGTTAAATTAAAAGCTGCTGCCTGCTGCTGTTGTTTGAGATCAAACCAGCAGATGTCAGAAGATGATGATACATCTGTTAGCTGTTATTGAGCCTGCCAGGGAAGAAAATGTGCAGCAGATTACATTGAAACGAATTTTATTACACCGCAATTTGCATAGATCACTGCCAAATTAAAGTATAGGAGATTTTTATAGTTCTTCCTTAGAATGTGCTGTTTAGAGAATTTTGGACGCCTCTGCAGTCAAGACTCAGAAGAATATAGGAAATTTTGTGGAGCGATTCGAACCAATAAACAAACAGTTGCGTTTGATAATCTCAGCTGACTGCATCAATTGCATCTGCGTTAGCATCGTGGTGACCATCCAGCAGATATCGCTCTCTTGTGCTCTTCAGACGACGAAGGCAGAGCTCTGGAGTGTCCTACTTTCTGAGGCAGCTCACAAAAGGCTGGATTTTTGCTATCAGGGACTGACGTTCAATTTCTCTGTTTGGGCAGTGCCTTTTTTTTTCTCTAAAGAATATTAAAGCATCTAGCTTTTGCCTGACCCATTTCTCTTTAATGGATCAGTTTATTTCAGGTGATTATTTTTCAGACGTTTACAGTGCGGATGAGATGAGAATGGTTGGAGGCAGCAGATGGTGGGTTGAGCCTGGTCACTGATACTGAATGAGCCAGGTGGGAAACTCAGCCAAGACACTGAGGCTGTCTTAGACCAGCAGCGTATAATGGGATTTGCTGTGATTAAGCTGTACTGGAACAGTGAATATTTTGGGACAACACAAACTTATCTGAAACATAACACCTTTCAACTTCTTCCACAAAGCATTTTCCACGGGACATGTCCTCCCTGCGCCTTCCCGTTGGCCTTGACTGAACGTTTTCAATCTTTAGCCAGCTGGAGGCTCGAGACACAATACATTTATTGCTTTTATGGGGCGAGCAGGTTTGTAGGTAAGCTGCAGCAGTGAGGAGAATATTTACATCTTTATGCTCATGAAGAGCAAAGCTCAGGGAGAGGGGTCACAGTTTAGTCTTGTTGTTAAGCTTACTTGCCAAAAAAAAAGGTTCAAATAGAGATCAGCATCTGCCCTTTGAACCTCCCTGCCTTGCTTTAAAAACGAAACAATTTTTCAATCACTTTAATACGCCAGAAGGGGGTTGCATTTTATGAGCTTGCATTTTTGATGGGATATCGTGACATCCTTATCTCTGCCTCGGAGATCATGCTTTCAGTGCTTTTTGTACGTCAGCAGGACAACGCAATAACTATGAAGACAAGGGAGGACCATTTAAATTTTGTGGCAGATTAGTCATAGCACCTCCTGGGGGGAAAGTTCACCTTTGCAGTGAGCGCTTTCTTATTATAACCACCAAACCTCACTTTAAATGAGAGGAATCCAGTCCCATCTTACACTTGAACGGTTGACTTTCTATTAGCCTTTTCATCTTTTTCAGCAAGAGCACTGAACGTGAATCCAGACTTACTTAATGCAAGAATTTTAAAATTATTGAATGGCTGATTTAGCTCGACAGTTTCATGCCAGATGAAGGCTAATGATATGCTTTAAGCAAACACACCGCCTATGTCTTTGGCCTTGATTTCATTTTTAATAAGAGCAGATATCAATGGTGTCCTGTGGCTTTTACAGAGAAGCGCACATTAAAGGAAATATGCTTCATTTCTGTCTGAAAAGTGTAGAGAAAACAAGCCCTGAAGGAGCAAAGATGTGTACACAAGTGCAGTAGTAAGTGTTGACACATCTCTTTGCCTCTTTCATATCTGGAATTTGCATTGGTGCATCCATATTGATGACTTGCAGGAACACTTATCTTTTAGAGGCATCCTGACTTACAAAACTGCCAGCAAGACTGCTGCTAACTTTAAATATGATTAACATACGATCTGTGTTTTGTTGACATCCTCAGGCAGAATTTCGTTGTCAGGTTGTTGTTGTTTTTTTTGGTGCTTACGATCACAACCATAAATACATATAAATCTGAAAAGTGCGGTGCGCAAAAGTATTCAGCCCCCCCTCTGTCGATACTTTGTGGAACCGCTTTTTGCTGCAGCTACAACTGCAAGTCTTTTGGGGTTTGTGTCTACCAGCTTTGCACATCTGGAGACTGAATTTTTTGCCACTTCTTCTTCTTCTTCTTCTTGTGACAGCTCAAGCTCAGTCACATTAGATGGAGAGCATTTGTGAACGGCAGTTTTCAGCTCTTGCCACAGATTGGATTTAGGTCTGGACTTTAACTGGGCCAGTCTAACACATTAATAAGTTTTGTTTTAAACCATTCCATTGTTGCCCTGGCTTTATGTTTGGGGTTGTTCTCCTGCCGGAAGGTGATCCACCGCCCCAGTCCCAAGTCTTTTGCTGACTCCAACAGGTTTTCTCGCAAGATTGCCCTGTATTTGCCTCCATCCATCTTCCCTGTCCCTGCTGAAGAGAAGCACCCCTGGAGCCTGATGCTGCCACCACCATGTCTGACAGTGGGATGGTGTGTTCAGAGTGATATGCTGTGTTAGTTTTCTGACATACATATCGTTTTGCACTTAGGCCAAAAAGTTCAGTTTTGGTCTCATCTGACCAGAGCACCTTCTTCCACACTTCTGGCAAACTGCCTGGCCTTCTAATGGTTTTCTTTTAACAGTGGCTTTCTTCTTGCCACTCTTCCATAAAGTGGAGATTTGTACAGTGTACAGCCAATAGTTGTCCTATGGACAGATTCTTCCACCTGAGCTGTGGATCTCGCAGTTCGTTATGTCACCACCATAGGTTTGCAGTTGTGCCATACTCTTTCCATTTCTGGATGATGGATTGGACAGTGCCCCATGAGACATTCAAAGTTTGGGAAATCTTTTTATAGCTTAACCCTGCTTTAAACTTCTTCACAACTTTATCCCTGACATGTCCAGCATGGGCAGCATGGGTGGTGCAGTGGTCAGCACTGTCGCCTAAGACGGTTCCAGGTTGGAGCCCCGGCTCCATCACAGGATCTTTCTGTGTGGAGTCTCCATGTTCTCCCTGTTCCTGTGTGGGTTCTCTCTGGTACTCCAGCTTCCTCCCACAGTCCAAAGACATCAAGAGGGGACGAGGCTGATTGATACTCTAAATTGACCGTAGGTGTGACTGTGAGTGTGAATGGTTGTCTGTCTCTATGTGTTGGCCCTGTGATGGACTGGTGACCTGTCCAGGGTGAACCTCGCCTCTCGCCTTAAGTCTGCTGGGGTAGGCTCCAGCAGCCCCCCCCCTCACCCATGATGGATAAGCGGTATAGAAAATGGATGGATGTCTGTGTCCGTTGGACTTCATGGTGATGTTTGCTGCCCAATATTCTCTTAACAAAACTCTGAGGCTGTCTCACAACAGCTGTATTAGCCGAGGTTAGATTACACACAGGTGGGCTCTATTTAGTCATTCAGTCAACATTAAATCATTCAGCAATCATTAGGCAACTTCTGGAAGTAATTGGTTGCACTCAGAGAAAAAAGGGGCTGAATACTTTTGCACACCGCGCTTTTCAGTTTTTTATTTGTAAAAAAATTTAAAATCATCGATCATTTTCTTTGTACTTCACAATTGTGTGCCACTTTGTTTTGGTCTTTCATTTAAAATTCCAATAAAATATATTTATGTTTGTGGTTGTAATGTGACAAAATGTGGAAAAGTTCAAAGGGCATGAATACTTTTGCAAGCCACTGTTTATACGATAAAATTGTGCAAAACTGAGGCATACATTTGGTGAAACCACTGCCTGTCTTCATTCATGACAAGATACTGCACAGAGAAACCACTACTCCTGCCACACACACACACACACACACACACACACACACACACACACACACACACACACACACACACACACACACAAACACCTGCAGTCACAAGCATCCCAGCCACTCTAAACCGGAGTGTGGCGGATTCTAATGCTTCGTTCATGTGGTCTTACATGGATGGGCTTGTGTGAGAACACTGACTAGAATGAGTCGGCAGGGGAGGGGAGAGGAGGGTGTAATCAAGCTGAAAAGATTAGGGCAAGACGAGCTCCTGAGGATCTATGAGAGCAGACACTAGCTGGTTATATAACCCAAAACCCAGTTCATGCCGCTTCTATAGACAGACTGGCATGGAGGAGGCGGGGATCCAGTGATGGTGTTTAGACAGGAATGAACCATCCATACGCATTACTTTGTGTTTGAATTACGTTCCTCAACTGATTCTGTTTCATCTGGATCAACAAAAAGGCTATGGATTCTAAAAACCTCACCTTGTTTACTATAATGATTTCGCAGTTACTGGGAAACAGTTCAACTCGGGTAATTGCTTCACTTTATTGGAGAGTAACAACATGTCATAGGCCCTGCAACCCTCGCGAGTGTTTACTCAAGATTGTGTTTGATCGGGAAACCTATCAGATGATGTGTGTTAACAGGAATGTTAGTGGACCTCATGTCTGCTGGCCTCTATGTCACAAACAGTATGAGGGCGACACAGAGAAGATTTAGGGGTAAAGATATAGCAGATCTCCATCAAAACTAGTAAGGGTTCTAATAGAGATGCTGCAATGCTCCGCATACCAATAGCTGCTGACAATGAGACCCTCGCGTTTCTTAACTCCTCCATTCACCCTCTCTAAATGGCAGTTTATTCAAGTGGCTGTGCTGTTGCATAACCTCGCCGTTCACACGCCTATATGTGAGCCCTGGGAGAAGGAAACATACACAGCAGCGTACAGAGAGGAGACCAAAGCAGTTCCGGGAAAATTGAAAAGCACAAGGAAACATTGGGAATAACAGTGTGACCACCAGCCAGGAGGGATGTAAATGCGGGAGACCTCACACGGTTCTTAATTGACAAGAGCCCTTAAAATATATTAGATTACATGAGTTAAACAATTGATGGACCCGACAATGTGCGCGTTCATAGGATCCCGAAATCTCCAGCAGCAACCCTGAGCATCAGGTCTGAGTTTGATCTTGGTGTGAATAGTTTTACCACAAAGGCTTGAATATCAGTCATTCATCACCGTCCAACTATTGAAATGTGGATCAGCTGCACACTGCATGGACAGTTGTCTTCACTTCCTCTGTGTTTTTCATCCATTCCCTGAATGTTAACCCCATGTGGCCCAACTGTTTATCCAAGAAAATCGATAGATGGACCAGAAATAGAATGGCCATGAGGCAATATTTAAAGGGTGACTACTAGCAAAATAAACAGTTTGTTCAACAAGTTAAAATAATATGCTGTTGTGTGAAGGGCTGTGTGGGAAATTCTCTCCAGGGGACTGACAGATGATTACCAGAGAACTGCGAATCCACCCCTGGTTTCATCTCCAGATGACGGTTCTTTTTGAATTATGATTTATGTCTTGTCCTCCTGCTAAGTTTAAAGAACAAAATGAAACACTGTATTAAAATGTCCTGGGGTGCTCATGGGTTGGTAAACAACATGTTGTACCAAAGGATTCCAGCAGAGGTCCCTATTTTTCAAAGAAGTGGCAAAGACTGCAAGCAGTTATCCACAACAGACTGCTTCAGACCGGTTTCCCTGCTCCAAATACAGATTGTCATACTCTGAAATGCCACATTAGGCTGATGTCAGCTGTGGTTGCCTTCCTGCACCACAGTAGACTGAACATATATTGCTTATTTAGGGATTGTAAAAAAACTCACCTCAGGTTTGTGCAGCAGTTGAACTGCAGGGAACTCGTGATGTGTTTAAAGGCAATATTCTGTCATTATGCTCTTCAAATTATTGCACCTTTGTCCTCAGATCCTGTTGCATCTGCATTTGAGGTTTTTGCAATGGTGTGATAACAGGCTGCTATGTGGCTCATTTCACTGACCAGTGCACAATTGGTAGTTTTGTACTTACCTGTGCACTCTCCAGGACACCGGTAAAATATATATTGCATGCAGTAATGATGATTTGATTCGTTACAGGAGATGCCTGAGGAATAACTAAATGAAAGGCCTCATCTCGATATTCCTGAGAGCTTAGAGGTATTCGCTACGTCTCCTTTTTAAATAATGACAGGCTGAACGTTGGAGCTAATAGCAGAGGACCCATCGCACAACACGCCACCAGAGTGACTGAGAGTCCCTTTCCTTCTGGAAGAAAAGGTCTGATTTAGTGGTTTACTGGTGGACACCGGCCACCTGTGGGAGAGAGGAAGCCCGTCTTGCTGTGCGTCCGACAGGCCAGTTTTTCACTGAGAAACAGTTTGCCATGGCAGCGGCTATGAGCGCACTCAGCTCTGTGAGGATGACCGGTCTGTGTCAGTACTGATTACCATCCACCGCCTTAGTGGACGCCTCTTCCAGGAGTCCTTTAGAAAGAAATAAAAGAGAGATGCTTTACACTTTAATGACTTTCCCACAGTAGCCCTCCAAAACAACAGCTCCCCTTAAATTGCTGTGCCCTGGCGGAGACTCGAGGAGAGTCCCCAATGCTCAGCAGAGGAAGGGAAATACTGAGTGCACTGTCTGTCCACTCAGCAAGGCCAGCCAACAGGGGGTGAATAATTAGGTCTTTATGTGGCATGAGGCCTAGAGGGGACAGCCTCAGTATTCTCCCCAAAGCCCCCTCCCTAAACCTGGTTTTATTGTTCCTCTGGATCTAACACGTGGTCACGTTGTGACACCCCCACAACCCAAACTAGGGTTTGTGCATCGACTTCCCCCAACATCATCCAATGGAAGTCCAGTGTACAGCAAACAGATGAGGCAGTTTTCCAGGTAGTTGTTCTTGTTTAGATATTTTATTGTCAGTTTTATAAGCAGCACTCCACAGAGCACTGATTTAGGAAGCCTGTCATGGCCAGTGTGTGCCTCCATCCAGAAGAATCAATGTAAAGAATTAATTTGGGTAGAGAGTCGATGGCTGAACAAACGGACGATTACTTAAGTGTGACATCACCAGTGTAACATGGTATCAAGTGAAGAGCAAATTTTTGCTAAATGGAGACAAAGCCGACATCAGTTCTTATTACAAACAATCCACATGGCAACGCCACAAGATCAATGTCGATTTCAAAGCCAGTTACATAACAGCTGAGATGTGTGACGTGCTGCATTGAACAGAATTGGTTCTGGTCACCAACTTTAATCTCAGGGGAATCCTGCAAATAGGTTCCATTCCATTGTTTCTGTAACAATATTTTTGTTGGCTTGTCCAAATATGTTCAGGGTTTGTTCTGATCTGTATTTCTTCTGGTAAACACCATGAAAATCTGCCAACAAAAAACAAATGCAGAGAGATGTAGAAAGATAGAAGGGACCTGTGCCCAAGTATTAATCAGCATCCGCACGAACAAAGTGGTCAGTGGTCTGACTGACTAATACTTGGCACGACAGTGTTTGTGGCATGAAATGAGCAATGTTCTTGCTGCGAGCCAAATAAATCTCGCCATTGTAAATCTAGGTCATACTCATTACGTGACTGTGATGTCAAATTATACTGTAAAATTTTCTTTTTTAAATTCCTCCGCATCATTTTTTTCCTAGCTCGTAGCTAATGCAATGTTAGCCTCCTGGCTATGCAAACTACCTGTTAATGCTGTAACTGGCAGAGATCAGCTGTCATTCAATGTTGGTTAACTTCATTTAATTTGATTTAATTTATACATTAAAGTGAAGTTTTTCAAACATGTCTATTGTGTTCTGACAGACCAGGTTACCAGGGAGGTGACCATGTTGTCCATTTATTGGTAGGAGTCATTATGAGAACATTCTTTATGAGGAAGTGGTACATTTCCAAAGGGAACTTAACTAGTTGCATGAAATGGCAAGAAACCAGAACTTCCTTAATAGATGTTACTGAAATAACAAAAAGGTATAAAATCACGTGAACCTGACTAACGCTGCCACAAGGCTTTCACTTTAGATTTCCAGTGAATTCTTCTGACAATGTTTCAGAAAATGTTTTCATTCATCCATCCATCCATTTTCTTCTGCTTATCCTGTTAAGGGTCACGGGGGGGGGGTGGAGCCTATGCCAGCGGTTTTCGGGTGAGAGGCGGGGTTCACCCTGGACGTGTCACCAGTCCATCACAGAACCAACACGTAGAGACAGACAACCATTCACACTCACAGTCACACCTACAGTCAATTTAGAGTATCAATCAGCCTCGTCCCCTCTTGGTGTCTTTGGACTGTGGGAGGAAGCTGGAGTACCAGAGAGAACCCACACAGGAACAGGGAGAACATGCAGACTCACACAGAAAGATCTCGGGCCCGAGCCGGGACTTGAACCTGGAAAGAAAATGTTTCCTCTAAAATATATTCTGCTTACCTCTCATCTTTCACAACACAATCATCAAACAACACAATAAAAACATATCTAATACTTTAGTTAATTTTGTTCTAAACATTTGGAACCATATGACACTCCCATTAGCTGTAACTCTTCTTTGTTATTCAGCAAGCTAAGATATTGAAAACTGGCAGCCATGTATGCTGAATACATGTTAGAATTGTCATTGTTAGCATGTTTGCATAAAGCAATCGTATTAATCTTGAGTAAAAGCCCCAGACAGCCATAGTGCCGTTTTCCACTGAAACATGAACAAATATGGAGGCAACTGTTTATCTTATTTTGCTTAAATCCTTCAAGTGCATGAAATGAGCATTCCATTGTTCCTGGATGGTTATATGCTATGACACCCACAGACCCTTGTTCTCATCAGCAGCTATAAACTGCAAACAATAAAAAGAAGTGACCTCAGTAACCCTGATGAAGTTGATAAAGTGGTTGGAGCAGACTTGTCCTGTTCCTCTGCACATTTATTTTGAATAGCGGGGAGCAGACACCTACATAGAAGAGCACTGATCTGATTACATGTATTCAACTAGCGTGTGAGCTGCAGAAAGACTAAAAGAACCAAGCAAAGAAAAGCATGAAACTAGAGACCAGACACTGGGATGTGTAACTGAGATGGTCAAAGCCAGGCAACTTAAATAGAGTATTGTAACACCTGGTTCTTCAGAGGCGTTTTTCTTTTTTTGTTTTTTTGCAGCTTCTCCGTCAAAGAGAATTACCTCCTGTAATCCTGAGCGATTCATAGTATGATTAGATTATGAAGGGATTATGATCAATGAGCTAATGAGTACATCCTAGATACACCACTTTACAACTGCAGTGACTGGTTCACACTGGAAATAAAAAAGACTAGCAGCACAAGGAAGCAGCTGTTTCCTGGACTTTCCCTGACTAATGGCGTTGACACAGCTGACTCATGAAGAGCAAAGTCACCTCCCTTGCATCACACTCCCATAATGCTTACCTAGATGTCTGAAGGGTGAAGACACTGAGGGTGGTGGTTTTCCTCTCACGTCATTACTTCCAATACAGACGCAGGTTCGTCTTTTGAAACGAATGTTATTTTGAATTAGGAATGAACTGGATATCATGGTTCAAACCAGAGAGGGTTGAGGATGGAGATATTAGATAAGCAATCTCCAGACTTTGCTGGTTGGAGAATCTTGTTCAGCCCCTCTGGGCAGCAGATGCATTCCCTCTTGTTACTGGCCATGAGCCTCAGCAGTGTTGCAAAAATCATGAGTTTCCTCTAAACTATATTCATATGCCTGCCTACCGAAGAGAAGTGCCAAAGCCTCACCAGACCACACTCTGATTTGTAACAATTAACGTTTTTATGAGCCATAAAAGAAGAAAATAATTATATTTGATGATGACTTAATCACTTGTTTTTCAATGGGTCTGTGCTTTTTTCTTGTCTTCTGATGGATCTTTTATCAGTTCCCATTCATTTTTTAAATGTATGTCCTCTTTGTATCTGTTTCCCACCTTTCTTGAGTGTTTCACCTGAGGCTTGTTGGTTAATCTGACCAAATTTCTTCTTCGATCAGCTCCTTCCTTCCCTCATATTCTGCCTGCTTCTTGCTTCTTGTCTTTAGTTCAGGTTTTATTATTTATTATGCCTCTTGTTCATCCTCTGGTGGACTTTTTGCATCTGAATGTTTCTCCTACTGATGTACATGTCTGTTTAATTTGAAAATTAGTTTGTTTGGTTTCATATCAGGCGGCACGGTGTTGCAGTGGTCAGCACTTGTCTCCTCACAGCAAGAAGGTTCTGGATTCGAGTCCTGGCTGGAGAACAGGATCTTTCTGTGTGGAGTCTGCATGTTCTCTCTGTAGCTGTGTGGGTTCTCTCTGGTACTCCAGCTTCCTCCCACAGTCCAAAGACATCAAGAGGGGACGAGGCTGATTGATACTCTAAATTGACCGTAGGCATGTGAATGGCTGTCTGTCTATATGTGTTGGCCTGGCGATGGACTGGCGACTTGTCCAGGGTGAACCCTGCCTCTCGCCCGATGGCTGCTGGCATAGGCCCCAGCCCTTAACAGGATAAGCAGTAGAAAATGGATGGATGGATGGGTTTCATATCAACAAATTATCTTTGACCTGTTCAATTCCTTTCAGCACAGAGGTCCTGCCTCCACCATCCGACCTGACTGAGGACTTGTTGGAAACTTAAAAATGAGGCTTTATTGATTTTACACTGAAGAGAATAATGGTTTAAATATTTTACATATATTTGTCCCGCTTGAATGTCTGACAGTAAAAAATTAAGTTCTCCAGGTGCTGGAAGATATATTTCCAGAAGAAAATTCTCTTTGCTTCCAGTGTTAAAACAAGCTGGACAAACTGCCTGCAGCATAACCGTCTCTTGGCACTATAAACATCACTCTTTTTTGCTTTTGGGCATGCAGGAAATGTGCTGTGAAACAGGCTGTTATACAGCAGGTGCTTTGACTTGCTGTGTTTTGGAAAATCTGGTAAAAACAGGCTTTGATTTTAAGTGCTTTAAATAAAAATCCACCATTTGTCTTTGTGTGGGCAGAAGACTTCCAGAAAACAAGGGCTGATTCGCTGTTAATGGCAGTACGCACACAACTGGAGGACATAGAGTATTACTGGCCATTTGAAATAAACCAAATATGTTCACTGTCTTTCCTGTTTTGCTCTCCACCAACTCATGGATAATGTTAATCCCTTAGGCTTTGCACTTTTGAGCTTTTTGCCTTTTATTTTCTGGCCGCCACATTCATTAGCTGACGGCACAAATGGGCAATCGCCCAGCTGTTAGATGTTAGAGATAGAAATTCATTAACACCACATGTTTGTGAATTCAGTGGTTCAAGCTAACTTTAGCTTTGGGATGGCAGTACGCCTTGGAAACCCCAAATGAACTGGATGGGTTTTGTTAGCTGGCAGTTAGCCACCTTTAAAGCCAAGTTAGGGAATCACCTGTCTTGTTCAGATTTGTACGGCCTTAAGAGGACAAGACTGATGCATGCCGTCATCCAGCATCTATAAGCGCATATTCAATGTAGACCTTTGACTTTCAGGATTATGCAATAAATATGTCTCCATAAAACATGAACAATAAACTGCATAAACAAAAACCTTACATTTCAATTATGTAATAAACTTTACAAAACGAATGATATCTTAATCAATTTTATATTCGAATCCCCCCCCCCCCCCCCCAAAAATGAGATCCGTTCAATTCGTCAGTGACAACAGGGCGTTTTCCCTTCAGCCTAATTTCAAAGACAAAGATAATAGTTACAATAGTGTCAGTGTCCCGCACCCTGTGATTGGCATATGTCTCGCCATGTGATCGGGTCAGCATGACAGTGAGATCAGCGTAATCAAGAGGCCATAAAGCCACTGCATTCACAACTCCAGCCAATGAATGGCTCCTGTCCTCAGATATGCTGTTCCTCTGCTAACTAAAACAGTGTTACAAGGCGAAAGTCGTAAAATTGGACTCATATTCACACATCTACCACACCAGAGAAAAGGAGACAGAATGCTTATGAGCAGATCGGTGCACAAAGATTGTGTTTATTTCATGCCTTCAGCTGAATTAACTCAGAATCAGCATGCCTTTTGCAGATGAAGTGACCACAGACGAGAGGAGTCAGAGTAGAAGTGCGCTAACATCCTCTCAGAGAGCTAATCCTCTGCTAAATTTCACTTCAGTTAATAGTTCTCAGCCTAATGATAAACCTTGCTGATCTTGTACTGAAGTCATATTTGTTCAAGATTGTTCTTTCAGGAGACCTGGATTTGACCACGTGATACTCTGGCTCCACCAAGCCGGTGCTCGCTCTGCTCTACCTGGTTCAGTGTCTGCCGGCGCTGAGAGAACAGTCAAAGAGGCTTACAGGCATCCGCTCTTAATGAGGCTTTACACACTCCGGCCCCCCGTCAAGAACAATGACCCAACTCTGTGCTGCCCTTTTTCTCCACGCTAACATCTGTGTGAACTTTGCTGTCCTAGAACATACGGAAAGCTCTTTTAATGGGTCAGTGGAAACCTAATGAATCATCAGCTGTTCATATGAGGATTCATGTGCTGAAACATGTTACTTATTGCACACAGGAACAAAGAGAACTCAGGTGTCTGATTTTTAATCAAAGGTAAAGCAATCTGCATAACATTTTGGGGGCACAGTGATAGAGAGCGGGGGTCGTGTATTCACATTATCTCATTCTGCATGGCATGTCATGTGATTCCTTTTCTTTGCAGTTCATCGGGCCAGTTTTCCCGCGTTGGAGGCTTCTTATGTTTGAAGTTTGAAAGAGGCTTTAACCACTCGTCTAATAATGGAGCCATTGAGATCCAACGGAGCTTTCGCACAAACTCACTATGAATAAACAAGCCCCTCTTACATAAACAGCCTGCAAGGCCAACTCTAATTATCATACACGCACACAATGGGATTCCGACATGAATTATATGGTGTCAGGATTGGTTTGGACTTTGCTTCGTGATGGACATTTGGTGACATCACTCTGAGTTTGACAGCCATGATACAGTCGTGAAATCAAAGTTGCCAAAAACTAAGTTACTTCACTCTGTGCTTTTCATCCCTTGTTATTAAAACACAATAATAGGATTAAAAGTTATTTAGCTGATTTCAAAGCATTTCCGATCTGAGGAGGTTCCATGGCACAGACACGTACCTCTTGGTAGTGTTGCACAGTACAACAACCACAGGGTTGTGATTGGTCCCACCTCCAGGGCAGGTCAAGTGGTCATTCCACCTGCAGGTAGCTGGGTGAAGTCCACGCAGTGGCAAAGTTATCGATTAGGTTTCCTGCATTGGTTATCCCAGCGATTGGTTCTGTTTTTTTTATGTTAACCCCTGACCTCTCCTTGACCTTGTGAAAGGTCAGCTGAGGTGCATGAAGTTAACCAAAGACAAAGCTGCAGCGTCACGATAATGAAAGTGAGGCTCTTTACACAAAAATTGGTCAAAATGTAAAACCAAAAATGAGCAAATGCAATACTTTACAACAATATTTACATTTCTGATACAGCTGCAGCCTACAATTACAATCAGTATTGGTTACTGTTATGTTTGGCTCAATTTAAGCAGTATAGATCTGCAATACTGTACACTGCCAAGTACAGCGAAAATGACATTTTATATTGTATAGTTTTATCCAACCACATTATAATTTCTTCATCAAATTTGTTGATATTCCATTGGTTGCTGCTGAATCTCTTCATCAGAGTTTTTCCTCCCTCTCGGGAACAGTAAGCCCATCCAATATCCATCTCTGACAACATTTGATAACAAAACTGAAATAGTAGAAGTCATTTTCCAGAAGCTTACCCTCATTAATCTGTTCAAGTTTGTAAACTGACAATGAAAAGGACACTAAAAACAAGAATTAAGTCTTGTGCTGCTGTCGGTGGAAATTAAATGTCACAGGCCTGTAAAAGTTTTGTCTTGCCTCAGACGACAGGCGACAGTGAGTCACAATAAACTTTACCCTGATGGCTTCCGATCAAGAGATTGTCCTTCACATCTAGGGGAAATAACGAGTCTATTTATTGGCTTTTTGTTCAAGTTTTAATTGAGATGGCTCAGCTAAATGTCTCTCTGCATGTGCTGCACTGTAACAGGGAAGCTGGAATAATAGCGCCTTCAGTCTGTACTCACTTGCACCCTAGAGAGGAACAATCAGATGCTTCTAGCAGGACAGGGTTTGGGTTGAGTCGGGTGATGTTACACGAACACGCAGCTGTGTGCCAACTAAATGAATTGGGTCCTTGCTGAAGGACAATTCCTGTTTTATTCTGTTGTCCCTCTTGACAGCTCCCATGTAACAATGGCCTGTTCCCCATGGATACAGTTCCCACGGTATGTTAGGCAACCTGGGACACGCTGTGAGACAGCACTGTAGTGATTACCAGTGTGTATTAAGTAGCCTTGCGTGCATGAGAACTGATTAAATGACTCCCAGTGAGCAGAAAAAACCGTCAGTACACTTTCTAAAATGCCACAATGGCATGTCAAAGGTATCTTGAAGTTTTATTTTATGGTTAGATATGATTAAACCTTTAGAAATGCCCTTGTGAAAACCTTCAGAGGAAGATGTTAAAATAACAGCGGAAGTTTGGCTATAAAAAGAGACCCAGACATGATGGTCAAGGTGTGTTTGTTTCATTTGGTTGTAAGTAACTTTACTTTTAGAGTGATTTATTTATTTTAATTTACAAAAACAGGTTTTTGTCCGGAAAGATTTTGAAAACCTGTGATTAATCAATAAAAGTTTGAATGAAATTTGATCAGAAGTGTTTTTTTTCTACACATGCAGATGCTGTATGCTCAGTCAGAGCTGAAGCATCTTCTGACATCGCGGCTCTTTGTACCTCACACTACATATCACGTTACTTGACAATGCTAGGGACGATAACAACACAAGAATCAAACAGATGAAGATACTTAAACCTCAACCATGCACAGTTTGATTTGCTACATGAGTTGCCTCCTCAAACAATGATGCCTTGAGGTTATCACTGTAAAATCCATTCTACTCTGGCCACTGGAGGGCAATCCCTAGCTTCACAGTTCACAATGGTTTCACTGGTTTTTTAAGTCTTGAAACCGTAAATTGGAAACCTCCAAGCACGTATTTGGATTTTATCAGTGCCTGTATGCTGCTGTACATGATCATTGAGCTCCTCTCAGTAAATTGGATCAGACCTGATAGAATGAGAATCACATTCCATGTCATGCAGTTGTCTTAATATCTTTCACGTGTTAAGCTTTAAAGGTGCGGTGTGTAGAATTTATGATGGATTCCTGGCAGAAATGAAATGCAACATTCCCACACTTGTTTCCATCGTCATACAATCACCTTAAACAAAAAAAAAATGTTTTTATCATATCAGCTTAGAAGGAACACCTTAAATCTACATACATAAGGAGAAGGGCTTCTTCCACAGATCCCCCAATATTGCAGTCTCCAGCTCATTGTCATATTCAGTTTTTATTTAAATATTTATGCATAATACTAAATAATTTTGTCATACTTGTATACATTTTACTCATATTAGCTTGATTGAACATGCTAATAGACAGAGCTTTGCTTTGTGTTTTTCTTTTTATAAGTGGTGGACAAACTGGTTAGAAACCAAGAGAACCTCCAAGTCTTTTGTTGTGTGTTTCATTGATATAGCAGAGGGAAGAGAGGCCACACTAGACTCCATCGCTTCAGATATTTTTTGGGTGGAAAAGAATGAATACCAGAACAGAAATCTTTAAAAAAAAAAACACTTGTTTTCCACTTTATTAATATCAGATGAGGTCATCAAATGATAGCGAATGCACATTTCTTCATCTCGGAAACTGAACTCTTAATCATAGTGCTAAAATAACATCCATCCACTACATAGCCCCAAATATCATGTCCCTCCTCCCCAATCATGTGTGCAAAATCTCAGTTTCTGCAGGATTTCCTAATGATTTCCATAAAATTAAATCACGTGCGAGTACAACGTCTTTTCTAACCGTATTATGAGCGATTGTGGGCCAACAAAAGTCATTTTCCAGCAAAATACTTGATACAAGAAATAGTGGCAATCGATTTTGTGTTGTAACAAGTTTGAGAAGCCAAATTCTGATAAATGTAGCATGCAAGAACTACAATGTAGGCCACAGTGCTTGGAAAGGGAGTGCTGAAGAGGTGATGGGTTGCTATGTGTGGCTGCACAAACGTGTCATTAGATCCTACACACTGGCCCTTTATAATGTTATGTCTTCCTCGTGTCAAAATTAAGGTCGTTTCACAGTGTGGGAAAAGGCACATAAGCATTCTTGTTCTTAAAGCTGGTCAAGACAAATATTAAGGTGTGATTGTCTAAACAACATCCAGACAGATTCTAAAATCATGGGCGATATCTTTTTAATTAATTGTCAAGTTCTGGAGAAACAGGGCGTGACAGGTTATTTTTTCTGTTTCGAGGGTGTCCAACAATGCCGATAACATTCCCCAAAATGTCATGCCATCCAAATCCTTTCAGACATGAATGGGTGGAGATCATGAGTCTGTGGCCTGGTGTACAGCCAGCTTTGAATTATGAAAAATGTGACACTTTTTAAAGACACTTGTGGCATGATGAATTAACTCTATTCAGTACTATGGTGGACATCGAATGAATGACATTTATAATGCTTTTGAATCCTCTACCCAAGGGAGGGATTTAAAAAATCTCGAGGTTTTGTTCTTTTACGAGAGCATGATGGAGTGTCAGACCAGCCCCAGAATCGGAGCTGCAGTATTGATATTGTGTTGCTTTACAGCACCAATGTCACAGAAAGAGAACCGAGCCAGATGGCAAAGCAGGTGTTGTCCTAATCTCACCTATGGTCATAAAATATGGGTCAAGACCGCAAGAATGAGATCGTGGATATAAGCGCCTGAAATGGTTTTCTCAAGAGGGTGGCTGGCATCTCCCTTAGCAATAAGATAATTAGCTCAGTCATATATGAGGGACTCAGAGTATAGAACCACTGCTCGTTTGCCAGTTGAGGTGTTTTGGGTCATCTCCCTACTGGCAGGTCCGGCTAAAAGGAGGCCATGGGCAGACCAGGGACCAGGTGGAGGGATTATATCTCTACACTGGCCCTGTAACACCAGCCGGAGCTGGCTAATGCAAACAGAGAAGTCTGTGGTTCACTGTGGAAGTATAGCTTCTACTTTGGATAATATCTGAAGATTGATGGGGGTTCCTACAATTTCCTTTGAACACTGGGATCTATATAAACACGTTTGGAGGCCATTTAGGGAAGCGTTGCATGTCACTTTCATTCAGCAGATCAGACGCTGAATATTTATACATCATGTAAGTGTGCCGTCACTCAGGTCCTTTTAGTTTTATTCGTGGCAAAGTCAGAAA
Source organism: Aulostomus chinensis (assembly GCF_037954235.1). NCBI lineage: Eukaryota > Metazoa > Chordata > Actinopteri > Syngnathiformes > Aulostomidae > Aulostomus > Aulostomus chinensis. The sequence goes on from NC_141324.1 coordinate 18,613,949, forward strand.
ATAATATAAAGGGACACAGAAAATGTACATCCTTCTTCTTGGTGCAAGGCATGTCACTCTGACCGATACTGTGGAAAGTTTTTGAAACGTACTGGTGACAGATCAACAAATCAACAGGTGCAAAAACATAACTGCCTCTGTCGGAGGTAATAAATGATTACACAAGGCTTTTCCATTGGCATTGCATGACAGCTCTCGACTGCCATTTCTGGATCAGCCAAGTAACTATTAACACTGATAAGATTTCTTTATCAAAAGGACATACTTGCATGTTTCAGTGTCTTTGGTTTGCTTCTCCAGTTGGTGAAACATCCGTGGGAAAGACTGTGGTCCACACACCCACCAGCAATCTCCGTTTTCACCTTGGTTGTCTTGCAGAGACAGCTGCTCCGCCGGGCTTTTCACCATGTGATATGTACTTTCTTTATTTACTTTATAAAGACAAGCCCTGAATCTGAACAGCACGTCCAGAGGAGCCCTCAAGGTTAGGGCTTCACTCACAGGCTGAGAGTGAGCTATGAGAAGACAGACCTTTTTTTTATGGGTGTAATCAAAAGGCAACGATATAAATTGATCAGGTTCTTCCAGTTGGATGGCAGCTAATGGACAAACATTATAGTTCAAAATTTTGGAAATTAGTAGAATTTGGTTGCCCCTTAAGGCTTATTTTTTATGTTAATTGTGAATCAAAAGGCAGCAGAGGCATTTAACTTGGATGGGCTCAAACGCTGACCAAAATGACATCAGTTTTGGTTTAACATACCTCGAAAAATATTACTTTCAGGTATATTGTTTGACTGGGTGGCACACACTTTTGCATCATCTACATATGTGATATAAAACCATAATTGTCTTACTTTAGCTAATAGGAGCATTAATAACAAAGGTCTGAAAATCAACCCTTGTGGAACTCCACACGAGAAAAAAACTGGCCCTGCAAATAAAACGTCTGCAGATTTAGCACCACCAATTAACTGAAGTTAGCATAACGTGCTTTGTCTCGTGATGTGTTTGTTGTCAGCTGTTTGGTCTTTTAAATTCTGCTTTGCAACCCACCAGGTCCGTGCAGTCCTTTCCTTTGCCCTACTCCTTGCCGTCTGCATTAGAGTTCCAGTTATATTTGGTTTGATAACAAATATCAAGCTCTTTATTTCTTGCCTGCCTGCTGTGTCTGCATTCTGGTTGACCTTCCTCCACAAACTTTGACATATTTTGCCTCTGGGAATAGCCAGTCCTAAATCAGCTGACCTTGGACACCTGAAAGGTTTATACTGGGTCAAAAGATCTTGGACCCAGATGTATCTTGGATTTAGAACATTCCATGACTGAATAAACAGGAGTTTCATGTTAATTCAGTTCAGGAAGAGTGCATCTGTGGAGGGAATCTAATTGTTTTCTGACAACAGATTGGCAAACACTCTGCTTAAGATAATTCAAGTGATCGTGTTTTTTTAAATAGGATTTTTTAACTTTTGTGATATTTTTAAACTGGTATGAGACAGAAATTTTATTGACTTAATGTGACAACTGAAATCTGAAATTTACGTCTGATTCCCGGAGAGCACCAACGTTTTTGGCTTGACTGATTTACTCTAAATGTACAGGCTATGAAGTAAATACAGACTTAGCCTTTTAATCAGCAAGGAACTATAAATGGTAACTTCCGCAGACATCCAAAATGGCGATGTTGTGAAGCTAAGTGAGGTCGGACAATGGCATAACATCATAAATTCTCTCAGTTGTTATTTTGGTTACATTATGTTATCGCTATAATTCACGTTGTACTATTTTATAAATATATTTAAATATGTTGTTTATGTTCCATAAAACATGTTAAAAGAAATGTTCAGTTAAGTTTCTATGTGTTTTTTTGTTTTTTTTCTGTATAGACACATTTAGAAAATGTTTTACTGTAGACAGTTGAGGAACCACGTACAGTAACTTAAATGAGCTTGAGTTTCAAAGAAAAAAAAAAAAGATGATCTTTTAAAATTCCCCAAAGGTAAACAAGTCTTGTAGCGTCCCGCAACCTTTCAATCAGTGCCTGTTAAAGGGTTCAAATCTTTTTCCATCTTATAACTTTTTTATGGGTTTATTGAATTGTACTCATTCGGAACATAAATTTGAGTATCATCTACTTATGTGATAAAATGTCATAGAATCGAAAGACATATCATCATAAAATAACTTAAGCTCACAAAGAATGAACCCTCATGGAACTCTACACAACAAAAACTGTGGAGCTCTCCCAGCTATTGCAGTGACTTACAGCGACTATTTTATGTAATATTTTAGCTGAAAAACCAAGAGAGGTAGAACGTAGAATTTAAGAGCGATCTTACAAACCCTACAAATACATCCCTGGTTAAATGAAAGAGTTGTTACTTTTGTTACAATAATAAGAAAAATGTTGCAATCTTCTGTGTTCCACATGGATTCTTGTTGGTTCTTTTTCTGTGCTGTTGATGACATCATCTTCGGGAATTCATCACTTCGCAACTGTCAAGTGTGGCCTCAGATTATCTTTACTACATCCAGCATTCGTTCCCTCCACACATGGTTTGACGCATGTTTTCCGTCTTCAAAGAGGACATGCATCTGTCCACTCACGGGCTTGTCAGGGTCCTGCAGTACTGCCTCCCCACTGGTTCATGACCTCCCTGAAACCTCTGCCCTCCGCAGTGATCCTATTTACACTGAGCAGGTTGCAGACGGACACCAAGAACACAGCCTTATGGGGAATTGCGTCATTCCCGTCTGCTGTGCACCCGTCTATTTTCATTACTGGACATGGATTAGAAGAAAACTGATTTACCATGATGATGACAATCCTTTAGTTTAACAACGCAGCAGTTTTCATTCTTTGCTCCCACTTCTCTCATTTACCCCACTTGTTGTGCCTCAGTCAAAGCTGGCAGCAGCGTGTGTGTATGAGTTGGATGTACCAAACAAAATAAAGGATTTGCTGGGATTAGGCCCTTGCAACAGACTAATGGCAGTAGGAGACTTGCTGTGACTCCATCAGATACATGATCAGCCTTTAATCTTACAGGAGCTCAGTGGTGTGGGGGGGTTGGAAAGGGCACTGCTTTCGTGTAATCATTTTTAAATCTCTTGGTTCAAAGGGAACCTGAAACATTCAGTCATGTGTTTTATCAGCTGTTGCTGTCGTCATCTTTTGATTGTCGGAGTACTGACTTCTGTCACTCAAGTAAACAATGAGATAAACAAAGTGCAGGCAGATTGCAAGAATCTAATTGAGATGTGTGTGTGTGTGTGTGTGTGTGTGTGTGTGTGTGTGTGTGTGTGCGTGCGTGCGTGTGCGTGTGCGTGCGTGTTCTTGTGTGGACTGTGTGGAGCTTTTGTCTGTCTGAGAGGGCTTGCTAACCCTGACCTGCTGTTGGCAATCACGCAGCAGCAACCAGGCTGCTTCTGTGATTCTAATCACTACTTGATGGGAACTAAGATTAGAGACTCAACCTGATGTTTTGTTTTTTTTTTTCACGTCAAGTAAGATATTTACCAGAGTGACAAGAGACCGGAATTCTCTGCACATATATTACGATCGCCAAAAATACATTGATGAATACTGAAATACCCATAAAGTAAATTAGAATCCTTAAATTGCTACTTACTCTGCCTCCATCATTAAAAATTCCAAAATATGTTAATATGCATTATTATTTTTCACTGAATTGCTTGTCACAAGATGTGTCCTATGTACCCCACTTTTAGTGTTTGTACCATGGCGGATTCAAATTTTACCATCTCTTTTGTGAAGGCTGAATATTGGACCACTATTGGCTTTCAAATCATTTGTGAAGTGACTATCATGCATGTCGTCCCGCCCCCTTAAACAAATTTTTCAGTGAGCACGAAGAAAATGTAGAATGAAAAAGTGAAAGTGAAAACAGCCTCCTGTAGTCACACTCTGCACATACAACTTCAATGACTTTAAATCTAAACAAGTCTCACCCAGCTCTGTGTTGTGCCACATTAATGCTTTGTCCATGCTAACTCGCTAATACGCTAACGTGAAACACTTTGCTGCAGGGAACAAGTAAATATGTGTCGCCCCAGATGTCATGATCGCAAGCTACAACCTCTTCTAAACCTGGAATGTTTTCTTTGCTGAACTCTAGTCACACCTTCACCATTTTGACACGTCATAAAACATTTAATTCAAGGCAAGGCAAGGCAATTTTATTTGTATAGCCCGTTTTCACAAACAGTTTGTCTCAAAGGGCTTCATATGGCATCATAACAACATCCTCTGCCCTCAGACCCTCACATCGACTGAGGAAAAACTCCATAGAAAACCCTTTTAACAGGGAAAAATCGGAGAAACCTCAGGGTGAGCAACAGAGGAGGGATCCCTCACCCAGGAGGGACAGACGTGCAGTAGATGTTGTTACAGACAAGAAAACAGTTTACAATACAAAATGTGGGAAACACGGAAATGTTAATAACAGCTGAAGAAGGAAGCTTCTGGTAGGGGAGGCAGGGAGAGCAAGCCAGCTTGATGGGGGACTGGATGGCAGACTGGTTCATGGAAGGGGAGCGCAGGCCGGAGTAACAGTAGGGAATAAGAGGGGGGGGGGGGGGGCGATGCAGGCGGCGGTTGGGGCTCTGGTGGATCTGTGGAAACACAGAGAGACTGCGAGACACCAAGGCCAAACTACAAAGTGCAACAAGTAATGGTAATGACAGTTCCAAAAATGTGCAGGGAGGTGAGGAGGAGAGAGGGGGAGAGGAGAGGAGAGGAGGGAAGGGCTCCATGTAACCTGATGTGTCCCCCAGCAGTCTAAGCCTGTAGCAGCATAGCTATCAATGGTTCAGAGCTACCTGAACCAGTCCTAACTGAAGGCTCTGTCATAGAGGAAGGTCTTAAGCCTGGACTTAAACGTAGTTAAAGTGTCTGCCTCTCTGACCCATGGAGAGAGCTGGTTCCACAGTAGAGGAGCCCGGTAACTAAAGGCTCTACCTCCCAGTCTGTTTTTATTGATACTGGGAATCACTAAAAGACCTGCATTCTGGGAGCGGAGTGCTCTGGTCGGACAGTAGGGACTAATGAGCTCTTTCAAATAGGATGGAGCTTTATCATTGAGAGCCTTATAAGTTAGCAGAAGGATTTTGAAGTCGATTCTAGATCCTACAGGAAGCCAGTGGAGAGAAGCTAAAGTGGGAGAGATGTGTTCTCTCTTCTTAACTCCCGTCAAAACCCTCGCTGCAGCGTTCTGGACCAGCTGGAGACTCTTTAGAGAGTATTTAGGACATCCTGACAAGAGAGAGTTGCAGTAGTCCAGCCGAGAAGTGATAAATGCATGCACCAGTTTTTCAGCATCACTCTGGGAAAGGATATTCCTAATCTTAGCGATACTTCGCAGATGGAAGAAGGCGGTCCTGGTCACATGCTTTATGTGGGAGCTGAAGGAAAGGTCCTGGTCAAAAATGACCCCAAGGTTCCTTGCAGTTGTACTCGAAGTTAGGGTGATGCCATCTAGAGTAGAGATCCGATTCAAGAGTGTGTCCCTGTGGTGTTTAGGTCCAAAAATGATTACCTCAGTTTTATCTGAATTGAGCATTAAGAAGTTAGAAGACATCCAGGATTTAATGTCTTTCAGGCAGTCTTGCAGATGAGTAAGCTGGCTTGTGTCGTCTGGCTCCATCGACAAGTAAAGTTGTGTTCAATAGTGGATGTTATTTCAAGTATCTGTTTTCAATGAAAAACAAGGAAATGAATGGTGCTGACATGTAATTTTAACATTGTGCTGCCTCCACACATTACAGCTTCAAGACTTTGTGGTCATTAATATGTTATTTATCAATAAAAGCTTAAACATAGTAAAGACGAATATGTCTATGTGACATAAACATCAAATTACAACCCACATGAGTTTCATGTGCGTGTCATCTTACACATGAGCCTCATTACAGAACATGCTTCTGCATTATGTAACCGTGAAGGGCAGAGCTCTCTACAGTTATATGAATAGGTGTGTAATCCAGTCATTTAACACTCAAAATCAGCGAGTTGTGCTTGTCTAATGATGTATGTCAAATCTGTTCATGTGTTGTAGTAAATACAAAGAGGCCCTACATTCAGTTATGTAATCTCATTGTAGGTCATCATCGCTCACGCAAACATTTCTCTCTCTAATCACCACGGATCTGAACAACTCAGATTTCATTTGCTGGCAATTTACACCACAAGGTTATCTGAGTTTTTTTTCAGTCTCCTCTTCATAATGTCCTTAGGTGACTCATATTCCCACGAGCCTTCTCTTGAAATATAACACCTGGGAATCTACTCTCCATTTCTACTCATCCACTCTATGATACCCATGACTGGCCCCAGCAATAATGCTGATGTCGTTTTAATTCCCTGATTTAACAGATCCAAGGCTCAGGTGTGTATGTTGATATTGATCTTGATATTCTGTTGCTTAAAGTAAAAACGAAATAATGATGCAACATATTTACCTGAGCCACAGACCTATTGGGTTACTGAAAAATGAAATTAAACTTCATCCACCTTGTTCCTTGAGGAAAAATGAGTAATGGGTGGATGATTTGACGTGGGTTGCTGAAAATCAAAATCAGTGTTTCACATAACAAAGGCAACATAAAGGAATTTCACCTCTGTTCTTCTTAAGTAAATATCTTTCATTATTCTCATGTAGCTGCATAGCCTTTCAAACACAGATGACGTATTCTCGCCAATGACCAGCTACTTCAACGAACGTTTAGGGTGCATTCAGACCAAGTAAGGATGTGTGGCGCTTAAGATGTGTCACCAGCAATACAACGGCACGCAAATACAACCTGATCGATACCTTTGTGCTCCTTCAGGGCAAAGTTGTTCAGCTCAGAAAAGGGTGTCTGACACCGAGCAGTCTCTCCCTCAGGAAACAGCAGATCCTTATATGCTACACCTTTATAAAGTGCTTGTTACCGTGGGCGTCTTCCTGTCTGGTCTTACATAATTGGCTGCCCCGATGTAAAATCTGGTTGCGCTTCTCTTAAAGTTGACTCTGATTCAGCGTTTGTGGCTCAAATGGTTAATCCCATTACAAGAACCTGTATTTTCATTGCAACGCTAGATCTGATCTGAATGCAGCCTTAATCCAAATATTCTTATTCACAGTACAAATTCACGTCATCCACCTCGCCAACTCAGCCATTCACCTGGGTGACTTATGTAACATAACTCACCATATCAACCTCCTCAAGCCAAAGCAAATAGAATTATGATTAAATTGATACATAATCTGTCTCGTTCTCCATCAGGCTGTTATCACATGTGATAATGATATGTGATGACATTACAGTTTGACATTGTGGTGTGTCCCTTTGAACACTTTGTTCTTGGATTTACAGAACATTATAATTACAACCCACTCCGACGATGCTCGACATGGCTGCAGACGCGTGGGTTCATCGGAGCGTTATGGCATATTTAAGCGCACATGCATGAAGTGAGGTGAAAAACAAGCCAACAGGCATCCTGGAAGAATAAGCATTCCCTTTATTACATCTTAAAACAATAGTAAGAGGTGACAATTGACTAACAGGCTTTTCCTGTCTTACTGGGCAGGACTAGAAGCACATGGATGGATGAACAAAGACGGACAAAGCAGTTGTATTGTTGTTCTGTGTGCTGCAGCTATTCTCTGGGCGTTGGGATGTGCCCGTTCACCTTCACCAAATATACTAACTTTAGCCAGGCTGTTAAACAGAATTCACGTTGATTTTTTGACACTCAGATTTAAGCTACAAGAAAGAAAAAAAATTTCAACCAGGAGCCTCCTCTCTTTCATCAACAGACAAACAATAAAGCTAAAAGGCCGATCTTCTGAACGTTTCCAAAGGGCAGATTGTAGCAGTTACTTTGTCTTAGGAATATGATTCTTTTGAGAATGGCGTCATAGTATTAGCTGAATGGACTTGCATTTCTTGGCTCTTTCCAGACAGTAGCCATATTTGAGCCAGATCTGGGATACTTTGGGCACTATTGGCTCAGTTATGTCACTGGTTAAGTGTTTTATGTGCCAAGACATGACCCAGAAGGAATGATATGGGTGGGCCGGATGTGGGTCATCCAACATGTGGCTCACATTGTAACACATCACATTTGATCTCTTCACTGATGTATAATGTGCGTGGCGTAGGGCGGGTCCACTGCATCCTGTTTTTTGACTGCTCATCCCACTGCAACTTTATGGCAAATAAAACCAATAGGGTGAGGAGAGTCGGTGTAGCTGCTCTTAGTGAGTGAGATTATTTACTGCAATGACTGTTGCTATGGGCGTCACGAACAGACCCGGTGTATTTCTGTCCTGAGTCAACACTGCCATTCAAGGCCAAATATGTGCTACCAGAGAACTGATCAGATATGGACCACACTTGTGGGACTGATTATTTGTGGCTGGAATAGGCAGAAATAGAACTTAAGTTACTCCTGAGGAAGTACAGCAGAGGTTACACCAGTATCACCGATTCTGTTCAAGCAACACTTGGTGGCATTTTTAGCTTAAAAAACAGTATCAACATCATTTGATGCTACACTTAGTTAATAAGCAGAAAGATGGCTAACTCATGTCAGCTGAGCACAAAACTATCACTTGAAAAGTTGCTTTCAGGTACTAGAAGGTAGCCCAGAATTCTTAGTGTTGAGAAACATAAAAAGAGGGTGAAAAGAAGGAAAAAAAGAGAAAACAAGAACCTTTTATTAAGCTAGAAAGTGTTATGCTAGCAGTTCGCAATTCATTTAACATGGACACGGCAGTTGTGAGTCCAGATCGACGATAAGTTTGCTTTCGCTATTTCCTTCAATAGAGGGATGATTGATAAACCTGCATCTACTCACAACTCCACTAAACAAAACATTGCAAAACCATAGCGTGACACAACACACTAGAGACATGAAGCAATAGGATATTGATCCATTCTACAATTGCTGTGTAGTGCATAAACCAGTGTCTGAGAGAGGTTTATCAAAGCAGGGGTGAGTTACTACTTATAAGGAAGTGACTTTTAACAGTTTGAAGCTATTATTCGGGCTGCGGACTGTCCAACAGTGGACTGTTATGAGCTCCATAAATAAGTGTGCATGTTGAACTGCTGACTTGTGAGGTCCTAAAACCGTATCGTCTTTCTTAGGATACAAACGCACCTTTCTCCATTTCTCACGTGTTATTTATATCAGTTTCCCGACTGCAACAGTGACCCATTTATTGAAAGTAGAAGTGAAGTAAAGACAAAGACTTTGAGAGAATTTACAGATATTTAGGATGTTCATTCAGCAAATCAAATGTATCATCTGGAGGTCTGATTAGAGGTTGATATGAGCTTTGTGTGTGTGTGTGTGTGTGTGTGTGTGTGTGTGTGTGTGTGTGTGTGTGTGTGTGTGTGTGTGTCTGCACGGATATGGCTATAGCTCACTGGGTCTCCTCAGATTAGAATAATTAGTCACAACAAAGATACTTTGAGTGAGAGCAGCAGTTGGTCCTTTGATCAACGTGGAGAAACACGCTGTAAATGGACTGTGAACTTACTCATTGATTAAAGAGACAAATAGTGAATTACAGAAAGTGAAAGTGCTTCACTCACGAGGTTTAAATTAACAGCTGCAGCTCAATCAAGGCGTTTAATTGTGCTGCTGTCGTTCCATTCAGTGACAGAATCATGCCCAACACTGGGTGGCGGTATATTCCTGTCGCCTATAGGCTTTCTTCCTGTTGACCTTGTACGTCACACACCCAACAAGCAGCATCCCTGCTGAACGTCAGATTAAAACAAAAAAAAAGAAAGTCGCACATTTTCACTGCTCTGTGTAGTCCTCTGTCCAGGTGTGTTGTTTTCGACTGAGCTCTTGAGTGTACACTTTGAGCCGAATGAAGCATTTACGTGTCTGAAAAACTGGCCCTCCGCCGTGTTATCTACGTATGTTAGTCAACCAAACACGATCTTCGTTTGAATATGGTGGTTACATGCATCCAGGAGGTCCAGGTTTAGTCTAACACAATCAACCTTTTCCTGCATCAAGTAAACGTGATTGACTTTTAGGGGCACAACCAGTTAAATAAGTTCAGGCCAGAGTTTAAAAAGTAAACCCCTCTAATTTTGGATTTGATAATTATTTAACAACAGTTATTAATCAAGCCAAGAAAATGGTCAGAATCCTGTTAAATATTGAAATGAGTCACTTTGCTCACTTTGGTACAGTTGTCCTCATGAGATTTTTAAACATCTTAACGTGACTCTTCATCTTTGCACAAGTTTGGCTTAGATGAGCAAACGTGGCAGTTTTTAAGGTCACGCAAACATGATATCGATACCGATCAGGCTGTCGTGACAGAGTTCAGATGTTTTCATGTATTTTGGTTGTCACCACCGTGAAAAAATAAATTAAGGTCAGCTGAAGATTGCTATTTATCTGAAAGATCTGAAACTGAACTGAAAGTGAGGAAAAAGGCTTCTGTGCAAAGTTTGGAATTTCTTTTAATATGACAAATACAGGAGTGAGTGCAAAATGCAAAAAAAAAAAAGAACCTGTTTGTTTCAATTTGTGTTTGTCAAAAGTTTTGGCACCACAAGCCCTTAGTCATGCAGTTTATTGGGTTCATCAAATGCGTGAATCATTGATTTAGCTTCATTCCCTGTTACACTCAGACATCTGACTGCGTCACCTGTGGCCAGGCTGGGGTTACTAGGTCAAGTTCCTTGGAACTAAAAGCTCCTTTTGACACCAAGCGTTACCACCAGAACTAAGTTGTTTCGGAGTTGCTGAGTGTGTGGTTGTCATGCAGGAAGGAAGCTTCCAGTCAGCCAGTTGTCGTTGTTGATATTGAGAGATGGCAACCCAGTCTTACATGACACAGCCAAGGTGCTGAGTAAGTTGGTCACCAAAGTTCTCTATGAAAAAACTAACAAACGCGGTTTCGACAAACATTGCTTAAGGTGTGTATAGTGTTCAGGAATTTTATGGCTGACTCATCTTAAGGTTGTTTGTTCATTAAACTTTTGTTTTGCAGAGCTTCAGTTTAAAAGTTGACCCGACACTCCCGGTGTTTAAAGCAAGCGGTTCAGTGTAACCACTGGCACGTGGCAGCCACCTGCCAGCATCATGCAGCACATGGCTGCTATTTGTTTTAAAACATTTCAATGAATTTTACGCAGATATGAATGCTGAAACTTATTGTGTCTTCTGCATAATTCAGAGTTCCAGATCATCCCAACTGGCACCGGACGTCCATTTCATGTCTCATGTCAGGCTATTTGAAAAGCCCCTGGGTGCTCCATTAGACAATGTTGGGCTTCCAGAGGAGCCAGAAAAGTTGCCAGTTAATTCTATGGTGGATAAGCAACTTTTTGTCTTCTTAACACAGTTTTTCCCCCATCTGTACATTGTAAGTTGAGGTTGTCTTAACACTTTAGACTATGAAATGTCTCCTCCATCACTTGGACACCATTTAGACTAGAGACAAATAAGAATATCAGTGTTTAACAATGTCTGCATGTCATGTTGTGCTGATACATTATAAGGTTAAGTAGCTCTGAATCAAGAAAGCATCGGGAAGCACAGGACTTTGATTACATTGATTACCATATCATCAATATCAGTTGTGATCAGTTTTCAACAGCAAATTGATTGGCTTTAAACATTTTCCTGGCATTGGATTTTGGTCATCTGACATCACCGACACACCTGATCTGAGCCTGACACAGCACAGAACCATCTGGGGTGGGGGGGGGGGGGTCCTCTGTAGAAACTGGTAGAGAAAGAACAGACATTTTCCAGAAATACTCAGCAGGTGATTGGACAAATCATCTGTCTATCATCATCGATCACATGCTACCTTTAACTCGTCAGATCACCCAACTCAGTTCAACCTATTACCACGTGGGCTTCTGACTGGGAATATTGCAGTACCAGTTTACTAAAAGTTCTGTTTTTATATCAGATATTTTGATGGCCTACCCATAAACCTCTGCTTACGTGCAAGGTGTGAGTCACACACTCGCGAACCTTTCAGTTAGTCAGAGTTTGCAGGAAATTCTTTGTGTCTATTAACATCTTTGAAATTTTTTAATTTCTTCATAATCGAATGTCTCAACATCCTCATGTCTGGTTTGTGTGTCTGTCGTACATTGACATTGTTACCTGTTGCAATGATCAAGAACTCCAAAATAAAACAATTAGGTTTCACATTATATGAAAAAGTTGGCTGGACAAACTTTTACTTGGTTAACGTGAGGACAAAGTTTAACGGTAGACGCTCTTGTCATCATCTTCTGGGCGTTTGTAGTTCAACTCAGTGAACAGAAAATAGACCTGTGTTAGTGTTCAGATCAGCCATTGTTTTGTGGGTTAGACAAAGGACGACCCCTGCAGATTTATCAGCAAGAGGCCTTTGGGGGATGGGAGAGCTGAAGGAGCGCTGGCGCCTGGCCATTTACTCTGCCAAATATGCAGGTCATGAACGTGTGGACGGTCTGAACTCTGAAAGTGAGCAGAGCTTCATGTGACCAGAGCACTTTATCAGTGAAAATTTCAAAGCTAAATTTTGGAAATAGAACATCCACCAGTGTTGGGAGCAACAACTCCAGACGAACACAAGCAGGAGCGTTTGAAGCACTAAAGAATGCAATAAAGACAAATTATACCCAGGAGTCCAAGCGACTCCGTCGTAAATGCACGTTGCTTTTCCCAAACTGTGTCAAATATATATAAGCTGGTTTATGTCGGATTTTTCTCCCCAGTTATACAATTCTCCGTTCCAGATCAAATCATTGTGTGCTCTCTTTTCTGTACATTTCGTCGTTATTCGCTCCTTTTCCCACTTAAAAACACAGGACATTTCACTGTACAGGGATCTGGCTGCAAGAAACAAAGGCCGGCTGTGTCTATGCTGCAGCAGTACAGTGAAACTGTGTCACTGTGTCATGTGTAATGGCATAACCAATCCTGGTGCAGGTAAGTATGAATGACAGACGGGAGTCTTGCACCAAGCCAATCGCACAAGACTCCTCAACCAATTGGAATGCTTCTGCGCCATCTGACTGCATGATAAAACCGAGCCACATGAATGCGTGAGTGTGATGTGCTTGCACAATTTTGATGGCTTGTTTTTCTCATCAGACGGGGTTGTGTCAGCACACGTTTGTCTGCAAGTGTATCTGCACATGTGAGGAGAGCTTCCTCTTAAGTGCAGACGCATGCGAAGGTCAAAACTGAAAGGAAGACTCACTGCAGGAGTGTCCGAGTAATTCGGACAGGAGATACGCATTTTTACTGCAATGCTGATGTCACTATTATTTAATAAACAACCCTGTAGACGTAAACAAATCCATCCTGCCGTCTGCCTCTTGTTCTTTAAAAGGACTGCATTCATCATGCCTTCATCCTTCCCCAGTCGTGCCTTTAATACCGGATTCTCCGCTTCTGCAGCACATGGCGGACTGAAAAGCGAGTACTGGTTTGAACTAGTATGATGTGTTACACAACAACACTGTCCAAGTGATGAGAATTGTAATGGAGGGTCTCAAAAGTCTTCCCTGCACAAGATGTTTTCCCTGCAGCTCCATATGCTCCTTCATATCACAGAAAATGTTTATAGACATGTGAAATATGAAAGAATATTTTTTCTGATGCTATAGCGTGCAGATGCTAACTGATGAGCATCTTAAAGCTTTTCTTCTTCGGCCGGAGGGGTTATTGTGCAGCTCCATTTATGAGACCTCATTTCACATTTTTTTTTCTTTCCTTACATAACAAATATTGTGCCCCCCTCCCCTACTGTTCTCCCACTTTACACAAGCACAACCAGGATCCAGCCTGTACATTCTGGTGGTTGTCATAGCAACTGGGCAGCATCCCTCTCCATCCTTTGTCCAGTGTCTGCCTGTCGCTTCCCATGAACTTCCCAGGGAGAAGGCGAAATGGACTCTGCATGCAAATGGAGCCTCTAATTGGGCTCCGAAGCAAAGAAATCTAGAGGATTTAGATTGAATGTTACTGTCCTATCACAGGCCACGAAGATGGAGGTGGTCATCTCCCGGCATGCTGCGGTGGCAGGAAAGCCCTCGCATGTCAAACACCAATACCTGGAAGTACACTCTGAGGGAGTGATGATTTACTTCTCTTGTAATGTTTTGATAATGTGTTGATACGTCCCATGTTCAAATAGAGATAAAAATAAACATGACCCTTGGTGTCTTGGGGAAAAGAACATGATGACTGTTTGTTTTGGTAAAGGGGGAAGTTGGAAGGGGAAACGGTTCAAAACGTGGCTAAAACTACTTGACTTGGCTGAATTGCCTGGATGAAACAGATAGTGAGACCTGCTTGCCACACACCCTCCCTCCCTCGCATACAAACAAACACACACACACACACACACACACACACACACACACACACACACACACACACACACACACACACACACTGTTTACAGTAGTTTGTTGTTGTCAACCAATGCATTGAGGTTTACTGTATGCCATATTTTAAGCCTATCATTTTGTTTCTAATCTTAGTCACACTGCAGGATCGAGTGCACATGTGCAGGGGGAGTTCAGTTTCACATTTCCGGCCGCGCTGCAAGCTGTCAAACTCAGATTAACAACAACAACAACAACAACAACAACAACACAACTTTTATATGGATTTAAACATAATTTCTCATAGAAAACTGGTTTATTTCTGTCAGGCACATCAGAATGATCCTGTTTATGATTGTTCCTTTAAGCACAATCTAAGCTTAAACTTTTCATCCTAGACCAGAAAATTTACTACAAAGTCAATGAAAAAAATCCCAAATAAGCAAAAGTCTGAGGAGCAAGGAGTGGTTTTAGATTTTTGGCACAAGCTAGACCAAAACAAAGTCAGGAACACATGTCTTGGCTTCCAGCCAATATCCTCTGACTGAAACAAGACTGAACCTGCTTTCCACTTTATGATTGGTGGACTTGTTCCTGGTGAAGCCAATCAGCGAAGTCACGTTCTGTTGTGAAGGCAGTCGGGATGTAGGGGAAAGGTCTCACTCAGCAAAACTTGTTGCCCTTCCCCCTGAAGTCCAGACAGGATGCCGGAAGGAAAAAAAGTTTATGTCCCGTGAACCATGCGGACGTTGTGTGCTTCTTGTTAAGGGTCCTTGAAGTGACGCTTTTTTTTTTAACCCAAACAAAGAGTTCATTTAGAACTTGTCTGTGAAGTTTTGACACTGAAGACTTTGAAGACTTCTTCTGTCACATGTTCTGATAAACTTGTTTAAACTCATGCTTTGACCTACAAATGAATCCTTTTACTCCACGTCAAATCACACAGGGATCCTCAACTGCCCAGCAGAATTAACTCTAAATACTTGGCCAAGCAGCATTGTCTGCATTGTGATCCGAGTTGTTTGTGAACAACAGGATCCAGGAATGACACATGACTTTGAGGAAAACCAAGTGCTGCTGAAACCAATAAAAGTTAAGTTTCCAGTTACTTCCCCGAAGGCTCTAAAAAAGAACAATGTGCCTGCTTAGCTCATGCCAAGTTTTCAGCTAGACTGAAACATCAGAGCATTTGGCAGAAACATGCGGAACCTAAAAGCCTCTCCCGTTATCTTTAGAAGCACTTCATCTTTTAAATACATGTTTGTGGCTGTCAACAAGGTTTGTACTTTGCTTTTTTTTTTTATACACAGCAGCCTCCAGCTCACTTGAGACTGTTGAGATTGTTTGAATTATACTGTTTGTACGTCAATCAGAAGGTGAGAAACTAGTGCCAAGATTATTTTGCAACATGGCTGCCCTTCAGGTTCAAGCTCGTGGAATTCATGAGTCATCTGTTCCACGCCAAGCCTTGTTGTAGCTTTCACGTTGCAGCTGCAAAGGGAAACGTTGGGAGTCCTGCTCTTATTTTTGAAGGTTGTTTTCCTTTTGAATCCCCACATCTGTTTGTCGGGGCTGCTGCGAGTTAGCGTGAAGTCAGAGAACAGCCGCAGTGGTATTCTCTTATTTACTCATGTGTGAGAAAGCTTTACAAAAAAAAAAACAGACGGATGTTGGCTGGAGGCTGTTTCCTTATTTTCAGTTATAAATATTAGTAAAATTGTCTGCACGGCAAAATTCTTCTGAGTGTGCAACTTCTGAAAAGTTTGTGCGCCCCGTTTCCTCAACAAGGTTTACTTTTGGCTTCTTTAAGACCAATAGAGCACTTGAACTGCAAGCGCGTGAGCGCAGAGTTGTCTTGTACTTTCATTGTTTGGGCATGTGAGACTTCTCCTCGCTCACAAAACCAAAAAAAAAAAAAAAAAAAAGGGAAGCGAAGAGCCCAAAACTGTCCCTGGTGAAGACAAGAGTCAAGACAGCAGTGTTGTGATAAAAATAAAAGTTTTAAAATGTATCAATAAACACCAGAAAACTCAATGGTTTTTTTTTTTAAACCATATCGGGTGCATTACAATATCGCTGTTAACAAAAGGATAAAACTCCTTGAGGAAATCTACAAATGGCATTACGGACAGATCCACCACATTTGGGCACAGACATCTACAAAGTGTACCATACAATTTACCCCATGTGTCAAAACCTGAAGACAACAAGACATTGCCATTTAAAAATAGACACTTCATAAAAATCAAAAGAATTAGTAACCGGATAGTTTGAAAAGGCAGGTCAACATATATTAGCAGTACATGAACTAAGATTTATTACGTTACACATGCTGTCCAGCCTTAACAGCTCTACGCTTCAGTGTCCATGTGCTTTAGTTCATTTTTAGTCACCAGACAAAAAGGAGGAAGAGATGACATGGGCTAGAAAAGTGATACTAAAGTCGATCCCTTCTAAAGACGAGGGGAGGACATACCCTGACATTACCAGCTCAGGACTATCAATGATTAAACCTGTTTTAAAAAGTTGACCAGCCAACTTGAAGCCATTAAAATGGAAGGTTAAAATCATCTGTGGGAAAGGGTAAAAAACAAAAACAAAAAAAACAGTACTAGTTAAAAAGACAAAGTCAGGAGGGCAGTAGGAGTCAAGTCCACGAGATGTGGATTCAGTAATCCACAGGTTCGTCTCCCTCTTCGCCCAGCAAACAGGTGCGGATGAGGGCCTCGGTGACGCCGTATGGGTCGCAGTTGGCTGATGGACGGCGGTCCTCAAAGTAGCCTCTCTTCTCCTGGCCAACGTTGCGAGGAATGCGGATGCTTGCGCCACGGTTTGCCACGCCTGCAGAGAATTCGTTGATGTTTGAAGTTTCGTGGTGTCCGGTGAGGCGGCGAGCGTTGTCCAGCCCCCCTTTGGGATCATAGGCACGAATGTGATAGTTGTGCCTCCTCCCGAGCTTCTCGATACTGTCTTCAATGGCTCTGAGAGCAGAAAGGTGTCCATTAGAAACTCCGTAAACCACATCAGAGCACAAAACAACCTCGCCACGCTTTAAAAACTTACTTTAATCCTCCTTCTTCCCTCATCTCCTTTGTGCTGAAGTTCGTATGGCAGCCAGCACCGTTCCAGTTCCCAGGGATGGGCTTGGGGTCAAATGAGGCAACGACGCCAAAATCTTCGCAGACACGGTGCAGGATGAAACGTGCCACCCAGAGATGATCCCCCATGTTGATCCCTTCACAAGGGCCAACCTGGAACTCCCACTGGACACAAACAGTGAGGATGGTGAGCTACATTGTTGTTGACACCGTCACAGCTGCCTCTGACAATCAGGAGTAGATTGGTTCCTACCTGAGCAGGCATCACTTCTGCGTTTGTGCCACATATCTGGACTCCTGCGTATAGGCAGGCTCTATAATGGGCCTCCACTACATCTCGTCCATAAGCCTTGTCTGCTCCCACACCGCAGTAGTAGGGACCTGAAACAGTGAACAGACATTAACTCATGCTCTCCTTCTGGAAAATCAGGCCTTCTAAACTCTGGTCCAGATGTTTTACCTTGCGGTCCGGGGAAACCATTAGATGGCCAGCCGAACGGGTGCCCGTCAGTGCCCAGGATGGTGTACTCCTGCTCCATGCCGAACCAGGGATGCTGGTCCTCCACCATCTTCATCATTTTGTTGCAGGAGATGCGAAGGTTGGTTTCTGCGGAGAGAAACACAAAAAAAAATAAATAAACCAACAGCAGAGGGTTTGTTTGCAAATCAGTTAAATATATAATTCACAAGTAGCTTTGTCAGACAATTTTGGGTTCTACGTCAGACTGTAAATCCTCCAGTTACCCTTTCAATCTCATTACTTTAGTTCCTCGAGATCAGCTTTGCAATAATCTTTCATTTTGCAAGATAAACTGATACTTTACAGCTGACACTTCTATAAAAACCTCATGTTAAACTCTTCAGCGGCCTGCATGCAAATGAAGGTGTACTGGAGCGTGTGTGTGCATACACTCGCAAGAGTGTAGATTCGGCTGTGTCGAGCAGCATTCAGGCTTTTTATTGATTCATTTGATCGGTTAAGTGGCAGGATTTGAAAGAGGTTCGTGCACAAGATGATTTTAATGAGATCGTAGCACATCTTGTCCTCACACGATAGGACTTCGAACCCCCCATTTATGTCTTACAGGCAGAAAGCAAAGCCTGACGGCTATGCAACTCCTCGCTCTCGACATCTGTCCTGTAACTCACAACGATGTTTTTGCCAGTCTGGGTGATTGACAGTCAAGAGGTATATAATTGCTGCCTGGAGCAGGGGGTTGCCAACTGCCATCAGCTTTATCTACATGCATGAATGACTTCACTAAAGGTTACAAAAACAAAGCCCCCCCCCCCAAAAGCCACATTTGAACAAAGTAACATTAAATGAGGACTAGGAAGTTAGGAAAGATGCAAATTACACTTCAGATCTGATGCTTGTTTACCAAAACAGCCTTCAATCGAAGTAAATTCTGGATTATTGCACATTTAGAGCTAAAGTTACAGCGTATTTAAAATGTGCATATTACAGGCAGACTGTTACCTGTAGGCATGCGGTTGTACTTGAGCACCTCACACAGGACCAGCTTGTTGGGGTCTTTGCGGAATGGATCACGGAACATGGCAGCAGGCAGCAGATACATGTCGCTGTTAGAACCCTCAGACTGGTAGGTACTGGAGCCATCGAAGTTCCACTCTGGTAGATCTAAACAATGAAGAGGAGGAGGAGAGGAGCGTTACACAACAGGACTGGCCATGGAGAACTGAGATCAGCTTTTACCAGGTGCTCCACTGTACCTTCAATGCTTTTGGGTTCAGAATCAAGCGTCCTGGTTTTGCATCGTAGTCCCTCTCCGGTTCCGTCGATCCAGATGTACATGGCCTGGACTTTCTCGCCCTGAGGCAGCTCCATGTACTGCTGCTTGACAACTTTACTCAAGCTGGCGCTGGCGGATGTGGCCATCTTATTTCCTCCTATAACACACCTGCGGATAAGAAGGGGCAGGTGAGATACCAAGGAGCGGGGTGACATATTACGGGGGTGGGGGTGGGGGGTGGGGGGGTTCCCTCCCGATCATATGTTACGTAACAGAGGTTTGGGGGCGCCAAACGAACAATAACGCGCACCATTGTTCCTTCTTCCGTGACACAAAAAGCCTGATCACACGCTGAAATTGCTATTTGCATCTCATCTCCATATGAGAGGGAGAGGAAACATTTGCGCCATTCGTGCGTATTTATTGAAATGCGCTCCTGACACGGACATCCTGTTGGCAGCGGTGAGTTGTAGTCATGGTTACAGCAGTTGACTCCCGTGGCGAGGAAATATTACATCATGTTCTTTCTCTTTGTGGTCCCTCACATTTAAGCTAAACCCAACAATCACAAATTCAGGAAGACACGCAAACACACAGACCGAATACACAGGAGAGGGCGAGCTAAAAATCCAACGCAAGACGAGTTAGTTGAGCTTGACACACAAAGAAAATAGAAAAGTTAATAATTACCTGGATAGACAAGGAAATTGAAATAAAAACTAAAGGACTGACAGGTCCAATGTCTTGTCTTGTGATGTCTCGCTTGTGTCTCTCTCATCCTCCGGTACCGTTCCTCCGGATCCGGCCACATTTATAAGAGCAGAACTGGGACGTCGCGTCTTTGATTGGTCGAGGAGGTGATAGTGCGTTCGCTCGGGGATGATTGAAAGCACAAACAGGCCGATCATTGGACGGGACGTCAGCGGAGCCGCACCTCCTCTCCAGCAGCAGTTTCACCTCGTGTGAGTGTCAGAGAGCCTCCCGTGCCCGCTGCTCTTCCTCAGACAGAGGAAATCCGTGGAGTGAAACAAAAGGTATGAGTGAGGTTGAATCGATCGAGCAGAAAAAAAGAGAGGTAAAAGTGCGTCGTTGGAATCGGAAAAATGTAGGAAATGTTCAACATCAAGTTTAATACAAAGCCTCCACGTGGTTTTAATCCTGACACGCCCCCGTGTGGTGGAAGTCAGGTAGTGCTTGAATCTGCGGGTTTGAATGGGAAAGATTATGTAATTCCACCACGAAAAAGCGGCTCCACTGCCAGCTTCCACCCGCTGCCTACGGGAGGAAACGACGCTTGTTGATCCTCGTGAAAAGAACGACGAACACTTGAACACACCTCACCTTTTCCTGTCAAAAATGTCTCTTTTGTCACCATCTTTATTTTTTTGCTGCTCACCGTCCGCCATGGAAGACATGCTCTCAGGGGGTCTTTGTCTGTGTGTTTGTTTGTGTGTCAGCAAGATTACACGAAAACCAAAAGGCCGATTTTCACTAAATTTGCTGAAGGGGTGTAGAATGGCTCAAGGAAGAACCCCTTTAATTTGGGGGCTGATCGGTTATAGCGCCACCTGGTGACAACAGGAAGTGCCTCAAATTTAGTCAGAAACACCTCCAGGATTTAATGAAGGGTCAGTGTGAAGGCAGAGCTTCTATTCAACTGCGTCACTGGCGAGGAGGAGGATTTTAGCTGGACTTCACGTGGTCAGGTCTTCTCCAGGCTTCACACAGTTACTGAGAGTTTTAACCTCAAGACATCCACCAGAGGAATTTAAGTCATAGCGCTGCCTGTCGGTTAGAGAAAGTAAACCTTATGTAACAAACATCTGATTTCCATTTAGATGTATTCTTGATGAGATGTACACCCACAATTTATTTATATATATATATATATATAAACAAACAAACATGTGGGTGTTATCTCTAGTGCCACGTAGAAAGAGAGAGCTGCACAACTTGACTCTCACTCAGTGGAACACTAACTTACACGTGAGGGTGGGCTCATCGCAAGCGGTAACTTCAATAAATGCAGCAAAGTGCCGGGAACAAAATGTTCACCCGGTAGAGGCCTGCACTCTGGTTGCTTTCCACTTAGTGAGGTTTTGGTTTCTTGTTGTAAAAGGTCAATCACTACACTCAACTGGTCCTGATGGGTGACGAATTACAGGGAAGAACACCATAAAGTGTGTGAATATAGTCGCACTGAGAACCCAGGATAACATCATTCTAAATCTGCTTTTATTGAAATAGCCGGGTGCTTTTTGTACTCATTTATTCAATGATTTCTGGGTTTTGTGTAGCTCCTATCTTCATAGAGGACAGCCTGCTGTCAAAACAAGAACATTCTCAGTTAGAGCCGAGCGGAAACGAGCGCTTTTCAGTTGCAGAAGCTCCGATGATGCGTTTCAGCTGTCACCAGATCCTCAGATGAGATTGGAACCTTCTCAGGAGTCACTTTTTTTTTTTTTTTTTGAAAGCTCCTGTTGCTGCTTGACATGAAATCAGAGGGCGACGTTGCCTCCGGCCTTTGTGCTTTGAGGATGCTGATGCTGCTGCTGCAGCCAGGCGTGAATGAATAAACCTGTTGCTGTGGCTAAACAGCACCGACAAAATGCACAGCAGCAGCGGGACAATAGAACGGGATAATCAGAAAATGTTCCTGTGAGATGTGTTGAGTGTCTCCATTTCCTACCCTCACCAGATGTTTTTGTGCTGGCACACGTCTGCTATAGGAGCTCAGCATGTCTCTGAAGCCTCTTGTGAAGACACAAGATGTCCCGATCAAAGCTCTGCAGCATTTTCTGGTCAGTAAATTTAATCATCTGCCATTTATATTCCACTTGGAGAGCAGTAGTGGGGTGAGTCCTGCAGCAGAGCAGTCTCTTCTTATCCTTTCAGTCATTTGACTCTTTATTGAAACTATTTGTAGCTAGCAACTTGTAGTTTTTTAAATCAGCAAGACAAGTTTCAAATATCTGACGATTAAAACAAAATGTATGTCACAACGTGAAAGAGATCCTCTGCTCTGGTCTGGCAGATTAGCTGGTGCACAGCGCCACCTGATGGACTCGGAGCTCCAGAGCAGCAGGTGACAATGAGAAGAGCGGAATCAGCACCAACATCTCAGAAGGACCAGTAAGAAAAACCCAAATATTCTCGTGAGGCTGGAGTCCTGAATCAGAGTAGCTGTTGAAAGATATTACTACGACTTTCCACTGTTAATTCATACCAAAACTGTGACCACATTATTTTGTTTTAACATTGCTGTTAATATTAAGGAAATGTGAACAACTATTCATGAATTCGGATATTAGAAATTAAATCCCAGTGAAGTTATAACGAAGGGAAGATTGATTTTTCTAAACCGTGCATCTGAATTGATTGCTGAAGCCTTGTTTGTTGACTGTACACTTTTTTTTTTTTTTATATTTTTTATTTGCCAGTCCTGAAATACTTGGATTGGAACCTCGGAGGACAGAATCTTGATTGCTCATGCGTGCTCTTCATTCTTCTGTCCGGATAATGAAAGATTTTCACTCTGAATTAAGGTTGCAAATTTGTCTGAAATTGGTCAGTAAAACATCCATTTTGTGCTTTTCAGTTTGTGATGGGGAAAAAAAAACAAAAACAGTCACGATTTGATATCATGTGAGAGAGAGAAAAAAAAATCAGAAATGCTTTCTTATAATGTTTATATTTTGATCAAAGATCCAGGTTGTGTCCCAGGTGGCTGTGGATATTACAGCCTGCATTAACTACTTGCTATTTTCAGACGTCCATGCATGTTTTTCACGCCTTACTCTTTTATCACATTTGGCGGAGAGGCTGATGCAAGCTGCTTCACCAGTCTGGGGTGAGCGTTCCGTGAACCGGGACGTGCTGGTAACCCTAAAGATTCCCCATCTTCCAATGCCAACATTCTCCATTTGTATGCTGACGTACCGATGGAATGTAATTTTAGAGTGGCGACAATGAACGTGAAAAAAAAAACAACCCACACGAGTTAAAATAGAGGTTGAATTGATAGAAGTGTCAGTCAGTAAACTCGAAGAGATTTACTGGTGCTGTTTTGTCAAAGCCCAGTTTAGAATTTAGAACCACACTTAAGACACAGAGGGAACTTGTCCTCTATATAACAACCCCTGGATTTATTTTCTGTTTGTTTTCCCTTCTGAAATCAAATTGTTGAGCAATTAATGGGAGCTAAAGCTAAAAATGACTTAATTTCAGGAACCAAATAGACGCTTATCCTCCATCTTCTTTCCATCCAGCAGTCACGCTTCCGTCAGACAAAATGTTTCTTTGTAGTAATTAGACATGAAACATTTGAACTACGTCACAAAATTCAGCCTTTAACCCTCAGGTCTCTGCAGCAAGACAACAAAGTAGGAGAAACTTTGAAATCAGAGCCGTTTACTGCAGGTCCTGTTGTTTTGCTCTTGTAGGAATTACAGTGCATTACTCCACTGCATCAATCCATGTGTTTTTTTAATATATTTTTTGGGGCTGATTTGTGTAGGACTGGTGTGACTGGACAGCTGATAGATGCTATCACTACACTAAATTCTAGTACTGAGTTACACTGTCGATGTGCAGCGTATTTAGACCTGCTGACGCGGCGGAAATGTGATTTAACTGATGGTACGAGTCTAGTGAGTCGCTCTGATTCGTTGGCTCAATGATGTCATAACACAACTGCAGTGAAAAGGACATTTTTGACCGATGTTGTTGGACGCCGAAGTTGAGCAACAACCGTCTAATGTGAGACTATGAAGTAGTACACAATTTTTGTGTACAATTGTCTTGCAAATGTCAACACAAGTCGAGTGTAATATACACAATAGCCTGTTTGTAAGGTACACCTGACGACCGCAGTATAATCGACAGATCCTCTTTTTAAAAAGTTTAGAAGGTTCCGTTTTGGCCGAATCCGTCCGCTCATTTTCAAACTTATTTATTTCATTCGTGTCATTTTCTCAGTCCACTCCCTCTCAAGTAATTTCAGACGACAGATGTGCGTCCTTGTGTCTCCAGCAGGGGGCAGCAGAGACCAGCGTAGGACTTCATGAGTAGAAACAAAGAGGTATTTCCTCCCTCATCAGTATATATTTCTTGAATGGATGACCCTTGTATTTGAGGGACACAATCAAAACAAACTAATATATAAAAGCGTTGTGTAGGTATAAAAACGATGTTCCCTCATTCACTTTGATAACAATTATTATTGCCTGTCAGATTTGTACGATGTATTATAAAGCGGCTTGTCAAAATATAATTAAAGGCCTTCATGAAGACGACTGAGGAGAGAGGCAGGGGGGCAGTGAGGATATTTGAAGTTATTTCATTATTGGAACACAAATTAAGTTTGTTTTATTAAAATCCACACTCTACCATGTTTTTTTTGGTGTTTTTTTTTAAAGAAAAACGCCACGCAAACCTTTTCCCTCCGGACTTTTTAAACTTGTCTCTGTCGTTGCGTCACTCGGCACCGAGGTGATGAATAACCTCCCGCACATCTTACACCTTCACCCTACTCAACCTTTTAACAATTAAGCACTCGCCCCCCTGCGATCCCCGGGTGTTCATATATCATCATGTCCTCTACAAACCACAGGACAGCGCTCTACCTTAAAAATTAATAAGGCTGACAACATACTTGTGGCTATTTCAATGCCCAGCGTGTCCTCTGTGACTCATCAGTCGAGCTGTAAATCAGGCCGCGAGGAGCCTCCAGGGATTCTGTTCCTCTAAAGCTCCTTCAAAGCTTTTCATATGGAGCGTCAATAACCAAACACTTTGCAATAACAGGTATTGGCACGGTTTCATGAAACACCATCGATTGTTTGAATGAAAATCAACAAGCTGCTGCAGGGACCGTGTGATTCTTTTGTCTCTGTAATGTCGCCGGCATCAGAGAGGATGAAGGCGGAAAAGCGCGAGGCATCATGGGTCATATTTAATCCAGCCCGCCCCGGCTCTTCTTTGGGATAATAACTTTTTTGCTCCATTCCAGGGCTTGTCTGTCATCTTGACATGGCAATATCTTCCAACTCCACTGTTTCATAGTCAGTTTCATTTATTTCCAAATACCATTTCACACCCTGCTGGCTTTAACTAGGTATTATACAGGGAGAGGGCTGCAGATTGAATCGTGACAGAGACAACAACGTTCCTGCTGGAAAATAAGTGAATATTGTAAGTGAAGGACTATATAAAATGATTTCTTTTTTTTTTTTTGGTGCGGCTCCTTTTCCTAGCTATGAATTTGTCTGTTTGTCATCCTGCTCCCTCAAATACAGATGGGATGTCGACAGCTGATGAAATATGCAGCCTTTACTTTGATTTTTATTTATCAGTTAATTAAATTGCTGTATCCAAAACAAGTTGAAGTATAAGCGGAATGTTTTTCACTACAATATTGCCCTAAACTATTTTAAACCCTATGCCATCATATCAACTCTGTCGCATTATAACAGGTAAAACACTAAGATTATTTTTAAATTTAAAAAAAAAAAAAGTCATACATCTACAACTTTGCTTGACAACTTTTCAATTTGAATAGCAACTTTCCTCCATAAAGAAAATGGACAATGATGTCAAATATTATTTTCACTCTAAATCTGCATTCTCTCATCATTCCTTGTTCTTGGGATTCATTGTTCCGAGTTTTCCGGGATTTTGGACAGCATGAACGTATTGGACTTTTGATTACTTCTTCCTCCTGCTATCCTGTTTCTGGTCTTCAATAAAGACTCCGTTGTGAACGTTTACCTTTGCTCCTGTGAGAGTGAGAGTCGTCAAACCCCCTCCGTCTCAGTTTCTGACGGTGCAGAGCAGCGGCAGGATTCAATCCCAGTCAAGTTGGCTCAACTGTCGAAAATTCATAGAGGCCGAATGCTAGCAATTCAGACAGGGAGTGGGCAAAAGCAACCTCCAAAAAACACAGTCGAATAGACATGCGTGAGGAGTAAATCACTAGAAAACTTGGAACACGGAGAACTTGAATTACCGCCTCATGGCTGTAGGCTCGTCCAGCCAGCCCACTTCCAGTTTACATTCATGTTTGTCCAGACTCATAATGTACTGGATGTGCTTTCAGACTTAAATAATAAAAATGAAGGTGTTATTGAGAAGACAGTGAAAAGTGCCAGAAATTCTTTTTTTTTTTAAGAACATCATGATGTCACGTTGAACTTGACCTCTGACCTTTTGGATACTTAACATCGGTTCATCATTTCATGCTTTTGTGTGTAATGTGGCATTATCGGTGTGCGGTAATCGTAGAGTTATGATGTGGAGATACAGTTGGGCAGTCACAGTGGCCTTGACCTTTAACCGCAAAAAAAAATCTTTTTCGGTTCATCTTCAAGCCCGAATGGACATTTACACTAGACTGGAGGAAATTACCTCAAGTTTTACCTGAGAAATCGGGTTAAAAATTAGGAATGTTGAGAAAATATTAGTACACAAGAGCACAGTTACAAGTAGGGAAAACCGGTTGATGCATTCCCAACACCTCGGAAACTGAGTCTGTCCAACCTCATACTGCATGAGGAAGAAGGCAGCATAACTCTGCGTGTAAACTCTGACCAGATCCAGTGGTGTCACGTATCAGTGGCAGCACCCACGCACACGTGGAGTGTAAAGCACAGTACATTTTCCTGTTGTTAATTTCAATATTAAACCTGTTAAAATATGTCGGCAGTGTAACTGTGACTGCAAACAGTCTGAAAGATAAAAATAAAAGGCTGCGCTCAGCACGGTTGGTTGGAATGTGGTATAAATATACACGATGACCTACTAGACCCGGGTGTAACACGTCGGGCTGAGGCAGTCAATCACAAAGGAGGAAAAAGAGGCGAGGGCAGGAAGTAAAAAAAAAACATGTAGCACACGAGGGAAAGCGTCAAAATAAAACAGGAAACCACAAATTAAAACGCAGATATTCAGGGCAGGAGGATCACATCTGGTTTGCTATTCCCCCTCCTCTGTTCCGTGAACCTCACTGAAATTCGGGGAAATTACTGTTGCTGAGTGCGAGATGAGAAGATGGCTGCCACTCACATGTGATGTTTTAATGTGAAGTTTAATTTAGCATCAAGGCTGGAAACAGTGTGTGGAGCTACATTCTAAAGTAACACAATCTGCCTACAATCACCTCTAAAGGCCTTTACTTGTTGCTTGGCAATCTGATGGTGACAACAAAACTCGAGGAAGACATTACCCTCCGCCAAGAAATAGTCCAGGTTCTGGAAAATGTTTGGATAAAGTTGTTTCCTCTTGTCTCCGTGTTGCACTGCTGGCTATGTTTTCATACGAACAGTATTGAGCTCCAAAACGTTGCAGCTGCACTGATCACGTTGTGTTTGTGCTAGTTGAGTGAGCAACAGTAGTGATTGGAGGATCAAGAATAGAGGGCGGGGCTTAGGATAGTCAGATGATTACCTCTGCTGAGGAAGTCAAGTGGGGTTTGTTTGACTATCAGCAGGATTGCACAAAATCTATACAGTCAATTTTCACTGAACTTGGTGGAGGGGTGAAGTGTAACCCAGGGAAGAACTCATTACATTTTGGGGCATATTAATCATTGTGCCACCTGGGGGCAACAGGAAATGTTGGGGTTTTTTTTTATACTTTGATGTCCTCCTCCTTGTGAGTCGACGAGATCCAGGGCCCACTCATCACTGCTTGCAGCCTCAAAGTGCCAGGGGCCAAATGTTTGCCTTGGCGGAGGTGTGAGCTCTCTTGGCAAATAATCCTTTCATTTGTTCTGGATCCGACCCTGTTCTTCTGGGTTCATAGTACAACTTCATTCACTCTAATTTGCTCTTTGTTAATGACACAAACCACAACAAAAACCAGGATAAATTTTCATAAATGTTACTGTAGAATGGTGCCCCCCAGTCTCTGCTGCTCAACAGAGAACCTCAAAAGACAGGCATGTTTGTCATGTATTTATGCTTCTCAAGTAATTGCCTTGCTAACGCCCTCAGGGGCCTCCATATGGAGAGTGGGCCCCCAGATGTGTGTGCCGTGATGCCAGTCGGTGGTCCTGCCCGTGGCGTGGTGGGTGCATGTTGTGTAGTTCCTGCTGCCACTGCTGCTGACATATCAGAGCTGTTTATTAAGAGGATGACAACTCTATCAAGCCCCATAAGCGGGCCCTCGTGCACAGGAGTTCTTTTGTTACTTTCAGGGAGGGTGTCATCAATCTTGCTGCCATGCTACTCTCTTGAGCTGTTGATGGCAAACACGATTCCTCTCTTTCTGCCTGGCCTCTCCCGCCTTGCTTTCTGGAGTCAGGCGTAGTGAGGGGGATCGGGGAGATAGGAGGACTTTCCCCGAGAGTGCCTTTTCTTGACAGGCGACAGAGCAGACCGTTTGGACACCAGGGGTGGATATATGGGACCATGTAATGAAAAGACGTTGACAGGACCTGCTTGCTCTGTAATGAAGGTCCTCTGGAGCCGTGAATGGAAACGCACATCTTTCATGCTTTTGTCTCCCTGCCTTTCCCACAGAATCTGTCTCGTCCATTTCAACCAAAAAAGAAGGTGTAAGAGAGGCATCCAAGACAACAGCTCAGAGTGTTAAACATTTACATGCAAAGATGCGGTTTGAATTTTTAATGAAACTGCAACTAAGTTGATTTACACCCTGGATTTGTAAATGAATCCCTTCTGCATCAGCCCATGAAGGTGCAATCCAATGTTCCGCCCCTCTCTGTCACTGCTACTGAAGATTCAGTGTAGCTTCCAGAGATGGACTATGATGTATGTACTCCACTTTAGCATCGGCTGAGGTCACAGACTCCATAAATGTCTGAGACAAGTCTGATATTTTAATCTCTTTTTAGTGAGGGGATGTTGGGCCTTTGCCCAATCAATACACAGGGCAATAGCTTTGCCAAGATATCTCGGGGTTCTGTAAGGAAGCTGAAATGTCAACCACAATAGCATTTACTCAAACTGAAGCTGAAATATGGCTGTCTGCAGTCAAAAAAAAAGCTCCCTCATTTTTAAGATCTAGATGAAAATAATGAATTGAAGTCTGACACATGAAATGTCTATTGTTTACTTTTAAATGAAGTCCAGTAAACAATAGCCAAAGAAGCTGGAGATTGTGGTGCTTCGCTGCTGCCTTTCTAAGTACACGCAGCCAAAAATATCAAGACACTCTCTCACACATTAACATTGCTAATTTGTTTGCCAGTGGTTTCCAAGGCGCTGAATAATTGTCTGTGAGATATTGTTTGTTCAGGTGTTCCGCATAATTGAATCCTGTATTGAAAATATTGTGGATGAATGTTGGAAGAATACTGAAAAGAAGCATGTAATACATTTTCTTTTCAAACAGACCGATTGGTGCAGATTAATTTTCACCCCAATAGCGACGAGTGATGATTGCAGCACATTAATTATCTGGCCAACGTGTAAAGCACCACACGGTTAGAATTTTAAAACAACTTAACTTGTGTTCACCCGTTTCCAATTAATGTCCTGTCGTTGGATCTTTTTGTGTGGGCCCTTTTGGAGAAGATATGGTTTCCTCTTGTTGCTCCAGGAGCTGTCGCCTCGCACATGATGACCTTTTGAAACTCACAGATTGATTTCATGCATCCATTATTCCACCGGCTTTTGTCAGCGCCGGGCTTGTGAGCTGTGTGCTGATAAGCCCATTGGTGTGTGTTGCTGTGTAGTTTCGCTCCGTATGCACATGTGGAAGTGATATAGCGTCCAGCTGGACACGTGTGTTGACAGAGCGCCGTGATGTATTTGATCATAGTTAGTGGTGAGGAGGGTCTTTTTGCTGGGTTTGATTCAGCTGCCCTAATGCCTCCGCTCAATCAGTCACCTTGTCCTCCCGTTGACTCCTCACCCCGTGATCCCTCTCTCCCTCCCCAAAAGACTCAAGAAAAACAACCCAAGTGCTCAAGACCCTCCCTTTGCTGCGCCCCGCTCAAACTCCTGTCTGGACTGAAATAAATTACATATTAAATCAATGCCGGGTCCACCGTTTCTTAAATCACTCTACATTACATCCATCTCCCCATCAAAACGACCTACTTATTCCCCCAAATTGCTGCTATTAGTGCTTCTGTTTATCAGCCAAACAATGTGTTTAACTCTAATCGGTGACAAAGATGTTATACGAGAGTGTGACAGAGTTCTATTTTCCATTACTGACATCTTCATCCCCGTCGCTCTGCTTGTATTTTGTAACATACCAAGCGGTATCTGGCATCTGGGGTGTTTCCAGGCGGATACACTGCAGTGGAGTGGGAGATTCGTAGGATTCAGACAAGGCCACAGCAGCTCAGGCAGGTGGAGAGAGGAGCTGTGCACACAAGCAGTAAAGTGAGAGAGGAGAAGTGTGTGTGTGTGTGTGTGTATGTGTGGGGGGGAACCCTGCTTCTCGGAGTTCTACACTTGAATTGTTTAGCAGACATGCTGTCAGCTTCAGAGGTCAGAGGGGATGATTGTATCGACGGGTTATATTCGCTGGCCATAAGTGAAAAAGAGACAGAAAGCAGGCGTGAACAGAAAAACCTTGTGATGCAGAAAAGCACTATAACTCAACTCTTAGATTCAGAGCAGGAAACTCTGTTGAACACGAAAACCCCCATTCGCGCCAACTGGGCTAACATGGCTGATTTGATTTGGCCTCATCTAATGGTAATCAAGCAGAAACCTCAACTCAGTTCATTTGTTGATCCTTCTTTTTTTAAGTGTGATTTATGGATATGAGAATTATTTCAAGACTGTTTCTTCATTCATGTCCTGCAACTTGAAATCTGACACCCTAACTGAAGAGGCACGTGAATATACAACTTGTATTTTTGAGAGTAAACTTTCTAATTCGAGCATTTAATGCTAAAAGTATAAAAAAAGAAGCATGGACACTCTTGTGGCTGTATATCCAAACATTTATGTACAGTAGCAGAAAGATAACTTCTGATGCGTATGATAAAACACACGTCATTCTCACAAAAAAAAAAACAGGCTCTTGCTAACGGTTTGACTGCTTTTTTGCAACAAGGTCGCAGTCCTGTTAAAGCACCTCAAGCAAACCTTCCTTAAACTTTTAATAAAATGTTTATATTTGATGTTTATTAATGGCGATTTAGTGATATTTACATCATACAGCAGAGGAGGTGTCAGGGACTGCGCTTATTAACGAACTTTGTGTTATTGTGAATCCTTTCCATCAAGATAGCCGCATGGGTAGATTCAGTGCACGACTTGGTACTGACCCTCTCTCCGCGTCACTACGTAGACCTTCTACAGTATTTGTGAGTGAAAGACTGTTGTGTTTCTCAGGGCAGTTTGCAGAAGCTTTTCAGTCGCTGGTGGCCCACGATGCCTGACCCCTCCCTTTCTTTGTCACTGCTGGCGCTGTACTCTGTTTTCTCCCATCTCCGTGGCAACCGGCGCCGCATGCTATTGTGTTGATGTTTGTCCACAGCTAAGGTGTCGCCTATGTGTTTAACGGACCTCCCAGTCCGCCTCGCGAGTCCCCCGGCAGTGCTGAGTGGCTGGGCCTTGCCACTGTTTGTCCCTGGGTGTCAGAGAGTTGTGGCAAGGGTGGGGATGAGATAGCACTGATAATAGCTGCTTTGTTCTATTGCTAGATGTGTTGTAGCTGTGCTCCTGTGGACCAGGAGACGCCTGGTCAAACAGAGACACACAAAGGCTCTGCAAAGGGCTGGCTGTGGCCCATTCTCTCCAGTCCACCATGCTGCCAACATACAGCACCTTCTGCAACCGTGCTGAATTACTACCCTCGCAACCTTTCACACATATAAAAGCGCTCTTTCACCCTGTGGGAACACTGACATTTGCCTTTTGATGAATACAAAGGATTTTTTAATTCTAAGATTTTTTTTTTTTTAGGCGATTACACCAAGGTCATATACATCATTAGAACCAGTATGTGGGCTCTCTTTTGAAGGGCATTCAGTTTATTCACTCGTAAAAAGCCACACGGGCATTACTTGATTCAGTCAAGCTTGAGTCAAGATTGATGCTTTTCTGCTGCCTTTGATGTGTAAATGGTGCATTTTGCTTTTAAGATATTATTTCAGTTGATTGATTGACAAAGTAGGTGCAAAGCAGCCTTGATATGCTCACTAGTTTTGGAAATTGAGGAGAAATGACTCTTCATTAATATGCTTTTAGCATTTACAGACTACGGCAGCAAAGAGAAAAGTCATGTTTCCGGGAAGACAATTCCAAAATTAATAGGACTTAAAACTTTTGGAATACCAAGAAATAATCTCTAGAGCCAATGTGCTACATATTCTCATCCACCGGCTGCTGTTTTAACCTCTTTAGCATTGCCCCTGGAGGAACAGAGGGGTATGATTAGGAATTCGTTAGCAGGCTTCTATTTTTATGCTGATGACACACTTTCTTCTCCCAGGCTCTCAGTGTTGCTGGCTCTTGACTTTCTCACTGTCTTTTCTAAACTAGATCAGCTGTTTGCCACCATGTAGGAACGTGACATGAAGTTCACTGACTACAGCAAACACAACTCCCCCGTCACATGTCCTGACGCCATTCAGGAGCTTCTTTAAATCCATTTTTCTGTTTCGCCGGGTGGATCCGCCGTTGTGTCACCTGACCAACTATTCACAGAGATACAAAAAGGACGCACAAAACCAGTCAATTGCGCCATACCATTTTGTGGAAATCCAGCATGTTTTGTTCCCTCCCATCATGTTTGGAGCAGATTACAGTGTGTCCACACATCCTCGCTCCCTTGGGTGCCTCCTCTGTGCTGCAGGTATTGTGAGCAGGCAGGCGGGCTGGTGGCCCTGGGCCCTGGGCACTTTGGAGAGGAGAGGACAGTGGCTGCATTTGTTTCCCATTGAAAAGGATTACAGGTCCTGACGGCCATGATTAATCACCCAAAGGCAGACATCTGAATACGGCCAGGGAAAGGTTCAACTTTTTAATTCATCCCACACACAATCTATTCAAACCAGCTGTTGGCGCTCCTTTCCCTCATCTCCCTGCTCTTTCTTCTCAGTGACCATTGCCGTCTACTGTCTTTCTCTCCCCATTTATGGCTCACGTAATTATCTGGGGACGCCCAGTTGTTGTGATTGTGCTCGGACGTTGCTTTGCACTCTTTTTTATTGGGGATGGGTTCTTTTCTTCTCTGTCTGAAAATAGTTAATTGACTTTGTTAATGCATTTGGGGATCAGTGATTTCTCAACAACGAATGACCTTTATGAAGCTGAGCGTCACACATTGTTTATTGCGTGAACGTGGAACCAAGCAGGTGTGTGTTGCACCGTTGCATGCATTCGTGTGTGTGTGTGTGTGTGTGTGTGTGTTGATCCTCTGTGACCTTTTCTTGTGTCAGGTGGGTTATGTGTGTAGAGGCAGAGAAATACTTCCCTCAAAGCTTCTTTTTCCCAAACACTTCAAATTCATAAGCTCTTCCGTGCCGCTACGACGCTGACAGACAGCTGAATTCTTGTGTTTTGAATAAATTTCACATCTCGCCATGTTCATATCCACTCATATGAGCAGGCCTTCTCATTAAGACCCAGCAGGTTATATGATGGTATTGCTGGAATCCCTGGAGCAAAATGAACAGGGACAGCTACACTGCTTAATGCAAGGTAGCCTAGCAACAGATAGTGGGATGGTGGTGGAAACATACCCTCATATTTATGTTTACATGAGAGAATGATATGTCTGTCAGGCTGATGGATCCTAATGTTCTCCGCTCCCCAGGGCTTTTCTTGTGCCGCACGCAGGCCTGACACTTACCCTGAAGGACAGGCACCACCTTCCCCAATGCACATGAATACTTAATACTGTTAGACTGCATTTATGCAAAGAATGGAAATAACGGCAGACAAGATGGGGAGGGGGCTCAAATGCATCAAACGCATGACACATGAACATGGCGGAAGAGGGTGACTGCATATTTATGGGAGGACTAGCATGTTGTTCTTGTAACATCTTAATGCTGTGGTTTTGCAGGAAACCAGTAGTTCCTTCTGCTTCTGTGACAACTCTGACAATATAAACACAAGTCACTTCCAGTAACTAGAGTCCATATGACTATAGAGTCTCTTTACTGTATGTCCAGTTCCTCCAGGGACAGACTACATCAACTCAATTAGCCTGGCACAGCCTGAGAATCAGCACCATAGATTCAATTTCGCCCTGCCTTGTTTACCAGACAGCGGCCCGCAGAATAATATCT
Organism: Aulostomus chinensis; assembly: GCF_037954235.1. Taxonomy (NCBI): domain Eukaryota; kingdom Metazoa; phylum Chordata; class Actinopteri; order Syngnathiformes; family Aulostomidae; genus Aulostomus; species Aulostomus chinensis. Next base: position 18,648,409 of record NC_141324.1, read on the forward strand.
ATACAATTTGTTCTTTCAGACAAATGATGATGGTATCATAGTGGGAAGCAGCAGATATAAGTGTGTTGCGGTATAGTGTAACAGCCTGGGTGAAATGTAAAAAAAAAAAAAAAGGCTTTTGTCAGGAGATAGGCATATCTCCGTTCATCCTGGGAACTTGTTTCCATAGTTACATCAATGTTGTTGAAGTGAGAAGATCAGGTATTCCAGTGAGTGATCCTTAACATGAGCTTTGCTCTTCTTCTATTGATTTTCATCCCACGTTGGAAAAAACAGCCCACTGCAAACTGTCTCCGAGACGTTGTGGAAGTAATGAAAGGGCGAGATGTGTTGGACAAAGAAAGAGAAGAAAATAAAAGCCTCTCAAAAAGCATTGAGAGATTTTGAGATGCCATGTGCAGCTCCTCCGGGGGTCAGGCAGTGCTGTCAGATAAATAAACCACGAGGCATGACAGCAGCTGAGACTAAAACGAATCGCTGTCTCTAACAGTCGATCATCGCCGTGTTGTTAGTCACATGCTTATGTGTTCATAAGGAATCTCCTCAACAGCATGCTGCGTGCTGTATGCTAATGGCTTTGAAAAGAGAGCTAATCACTGCTGCGCGGTTAGCCACATGCTCGTCTCCTGCAGCATGGCTGGTGTGTTCCAGGGGTTACGAAAACACTGGCGCAACACATGATCGCTCTTTATGAGGCTGGGGCCTGCAAGAGAGAGAGGGGGCCCACAGACGATGCTAAAAAGACGGTAATGACAGCCATTCACCGCAATCCAATTATGCAAAAGGGAGTCTAAACAATTCCATCATCCCCTAAATTAGATTGTCCTAACGAGATAAAGGCACCAATTAATCCTGAATTAATTTCTACAGCTCATTTTCCCCAGAAAACACTCTAATATGCAAATGCCAATGAGAGACAGAGATGCATCCTTCTGCAGGCGTTAATACCACATCAGCTTGTTGGCTTTTACTGCCAGTGAACTTATGAACTTAGACACATGTCTGGAGCAGAAAGTGAAGAGATACGGCGACGTATCAAGAGGCTGAAAGAAAGTCAATACATCTAATTTGGAACCAAAAGGTTTCAAGTATTCATCATTTGAGTGCATATAAATGAGAAAGTAGATATTTTCATTTTTTTGCTACGATGGACCTGCTCGACTACAGACACCCGACCAGCTCTGAGATTCTCGTTAGCTAAAGGCCGCTGCAAGTCTGAACGCTCGCCTGCTTGTTTTGAAAACAAAGCAATTAAGTATTTTGTTCATCATAATCATCATTGTCATTCTCACACTGCTAATTGTCTTGCTGCCAGCTGTCTCAAGTTGTTATAATTGAGCGATCTGACACAGTTTCTCAGTAGTGCCTGAAATGCAGCCTCCACTTCTGCAGCAAATATATGTTTACGGAAATGGCTTAATTAAACCAGCATTCATTGTTTTAGAGATTTATTTTATTGTTCATGAATCGTTCAGTTTTGTGGGTGTTTTTTTGTTGTTGTTTTTGGAGAATAAATTGACGTAAATATTCATTCAAAATGAATGCCTCCTTGCTCCGTATTTTATCGGTGAAGATGTCTTTATGAACCCATTTGAGCTTCAAAGCGCAGGTTTTTCATCGATCTGCAGTGAGCTACTTCCACCTGGGCACCCCCCCAGTGATGATAGAAACAACCCGGCTGTCAGTTGCCAGGCAATATTCACAACCACTGGCCCACATCAGCTAATTACCTGCAGAAATCACGTATTGACAGATGGGCCCATGCATATTGATCGGCCAGGACTGCCACGTTCTAAATCACCAAACGCTAATGAATCATTTCCCATTTGGGAGAGAGATGGGAGGGGGGGGAGACGACATCAGTCTTCAGCTTGACATCATACCTGTTTTGCACCAAGAGCGCATGATGTGGATGTAAACAAATCGCAGCTGTGCTAAAACTCTCCTAAGATCTCAGCTGCTTGCATTCACAGCACCAGACTCTCATTCTCCGTCCATCTTATCTCGCCGTCCGTCGCTCTCTGTCTCTCTCACCATCTTTCTCACCCGAGCCATCCTTCTTTCTGTGCTGCGTGGCAGTTATTTTTCATCATGGCAAGCTGGCTGAGGCAGTAAATACCCTGCTCCTCAGACTGCGGACCCACAGTGACCCTGCAACCTCCGTGTCTCTGATGCCTCTCCCAAGGTCTCTCATTCCAAGGCCCCTGTGATGCAGCGTGCTGGCTGCAGCGCAGACCCTGTAATTCACCAGCCTGCTAGATCGCCTGCCAGGAGCTATTGATTTTTGTTTCCCCAATCTCCAGGAGAGAGGGAAAGAAAAGATTAAAAACACTTTGTCAGTTTGGTAGGGAATAAGAATTCTGCGCAGGGGGATACCTAGGAGGGCACGGGGTCAGGGCTGAGGTACTGTATGTCTTTATGGCTTTAACTATTTCCACACCACCAACATCTCTGTCCGTTGCTCCAGCTTCATCCATGTCTTTCGAGAGAGAAGCAGCTGTTGCTACTCAATTCTGATCAACAGATCCTCGTGTGTGTGTGGTATGGAGGTGCTGTGTGATACACAAGATGATTATGTTTTGTTTGCCTGATTATTCTAAAACCCCAGTTTACACAAAACGTGATCATTTGAAAAATGGAGGTACTTAAGCACCAATTCCGTTTATGCAGCATGGACCATCTTTCAAGAATGGATATAAATGTCAAGATTTAGTTTTCTAATTTTAAACCTGAAGCAATGTTAAGCTCAAATATTCCACTTCTGACCTGTTTCGGTTACAACCCTCCCACCAGTCTTCCCCTCACCTCGCGTCTTGGCTCTCACGCCCGCCGCTCGGTTGATCAACTCATCAATACCTCGAACCTTTCAGCTCCAATTTGCCAACAGCTCACACTTGGTCTTGTTTATGAACTCTGACGGCTGAATGGTGATTTTATAAGTTGGGAGGCTTCAAAAACCAGAGGAGGGTGGTGAACCTTAGTTTCCATCATGGCGAAGGCCAGACATTTGTAAACTGAAGAAGAAATCGAAGGTAAGGTTGTTTTGTCAAGCATCCGATGTAAGTCTCAAATTATCACTCGATGTTCACGTCATGACGTCTTCTAATTTATGAAGGGGGGAGGATGTGTGAAGTTTAGCTTCCATCACACTCATCTTTCAGTAATTACTCAGGTCATTGCCTGGTTAGTCAGGACAATACACGTATGTAGGTATATAAGAGATTAAAAAACACGTTTGTTTTAAATCTTATAAATTAGAATGTCTTGTTAATTTGGAATTTAAGAATACAAATATAGATTTAGATTGATCGAGTCGAATGGGATATGTGCTGGCTAATTTTGGGAACAGAACACTAAACTTTGAAATCTGTCAACTACAATACATACTACTGATTTTTATTAAACCAGTATTGCTCACAAATATGCAAATGTAAATGATAACCAACATTCGACTCTCCACACTGAACAATAGGTTGCTGGGTGTTTTAATTGTTTACATTATTAATGCTATTAATTCTTTTCAGCTCCATATCAGCCCCTAAGTATTTCATATTAATCATACACCTGCTACGTATTCATTTCTCCCTGTCACGTGACCGAGGGTGTTAGAGCCACTGTCTGACTGTGACTTCAGAGGTCTGAAAAAACATTCGAGCCAACTCCTTTTTTTGTCACTATCCGGGCGCATTAAGCGGGAAAACCCTCCATTTTCTTTTTAACTCCTTCCAACCAGGTGGCTGAGATGATGAATGGAAACCCTATATGTGCTCCCAGTCCCCCCCCCCCCCCACACACACACACCACACACACACAGACACCTATGCTGCCATTCAGTCCAGTATGCTAATGTGATGCCTATACATTACCCCATCAGAGTGTGTTACGCATGGATGGCTCTTATCATCTCACCCCAACTTCCAGCTAAATGTGGAGAATGTTTTCCCCCTGACATTAGGCTTTGGTAATGGTGCCTTTCAGGGCTACTCTATTTTTCCTAAATGAAATATTCATTCATCGACGAGGACAGTCTTAGAGGAAGTCGCTTTTCAACTATGAATTCATGGTTGCGGCAGACATTTCTTCAATATTTGATGGGTCATCAGAGCTCTGTGTCTAATAGCGCGCTGTTCCTCCAGATATTTCCTCTTTCTCCGTTTAGCTTCTGCGTCTGATAAATCTTACAGAACTGTGAAAAACACCTTATGGGGTAATAGTTGTACATAATTTGATGCAATTTGAAATCAACCTTTCATATTCCGTCACTTAAATGTGGGAAGAAGTTATATCTCGTGGCCTCCAAATGAATAAATTCAGGGAACAAGTTATATCTTTTTTTTTAAAGTTATCATCGTTACCATGGTAATGACTGTAAGAGCATGAGCGTCTCCAATGTGCGGGGTGTGTTTATTGAGTTTAACTATCAATAAGCTTCCCGCTAACTCCACCTTTAACATCTCTCATGTCCAAAGCATTGTGTGAAACCATCAGCCAGCCAACACTAAATCAGCTTGATTGCGTGCCAGGCTCGGAGGTGGCTACAGTAATCCAAAGAGAGCGGGTGGTCTGCTGGAAGGCATATCGTTTTTATTCTCTCATGCATATTCACTTCTAAGCCTCTGAGTATGCAGATTAGTGGACGCTCCAATCACATCCTACTTTTGCTTTTCCTTTCCTCTAAACTGCAGTCTGCTGTTGTGTGTGTGTGTGTGTGTGTGCGTGCGTGCATGCGTGTACGAGAGAGACAAAATGAAAGTGTGTGTGTGCGTGCGTGTACGAGAGAGACAAAATGAAAATGTGTGTGTGTGTGTTTGCATGTTTTGCAAGTTTGGGTGCAGGCGGGTTTGAGTGTGCATGCATGAATACATTTGTGTGTCTTAGATATTTGTGTAGGTATGTGTTTGCCAGACACATGGCTTTGTCTTGTCCTGGCACTGTGCTCGACTCACCAGATGTTCTGCTTTTTTATCATCCTCCACTCGCACCGTGTTCTTTGAGCTCTAGGGAATCGGTGTCACTCACATCCAACTTGCTCCGTTGTTTCCCAATGTTTGTATTTTTTTAGGAAAAACAACAACAAGCTATTCAAAGGCTTGTGTGGTTGGGTTTTTTTTTTAAAAGAAAAATCATAGAAATTATTGTTGGTTGTGTTTTCCAGCAGCGGCAAAGAGGAGATTTTCAAAAGGTATCAGTTTTGAAGCATTTTAATTGTCAATTTTACGTGTATTTAGTGTGTACTGCTGATGTTTATCATTTATTTGTTGTTATTATGGAAGTCATACCTCTACTGTGGTATGACCTTCAACTATTTTCAGCCTTTTGAAAGATAACTGAGTGCTTTTCAGTTCACGTTGCACCTCTTTTGCCTTTGAAGACCAAAATTGTTCTTTTGAGGGAACAAAATTAAACTGAAAGACACACAAAGTCTTACAAAAGGGTGCACCACACATCGACAGACATTTCTAGCCTTTGTGTATGGACAGGCAACCCCAAAACATCATGCCAACAGCTTTTGTCGGCAAAGAGACATAAAAATGACATACCTTTCAAGTTGTGCGATAAGATGACGCCTGCAACTTCGACCTGATCTTATTAGAATATGTGATAATAACTACGAACTGTTGGCAAGACAAAACAATGTCAACTCAAGTCCTCACATGGTGGAGATATGAAATGTTGTCGTTTAGAAAAGTATATTTGATGGTTATTTACTGACATCTTTAAATGAAGTGGACTATTGGAGAATATTGTTTTGTGATCTGTCAAAATATCGAAGGTCTGGAACAAAAGGAACTTGATTAAGGTTAGAAAAGCACTGTTAATGATGGGAAACTGCAGTAATTACAGTACTTGTACAGTATCCCACTGCAAAATTAGGTGTTTGTTGGTACCAATCAACTCCACAACTTGGCCCCCCAATGTGGATTTTATTGTATGTGCCCACCACGAGATCTTAATTGATTTACCTTGGCCTTGTTTCTGTGGTGCTGTCATTTAGTTTTATCACATGCATGCATTAAGACATTGTGACGTCTCCCGGAGCACAATGAAAACCTCACAAACACTTGCTGGTGAGGGCAGGGATCCACGAGAGGAGACGGGGGTGGAAGCTAATAGCATGTTTACATTCACCTGCAGCTCCAGGTAAAGAACTGCTTCTGATTAGGAAGCTCGATGCAAACCGCCATTCTGCAGCGACGCCCGCGCAAAATTAAAATCAAGCTGTCACCTGGTCAGCGCAACCGCCCACCAAACACATGCACGCACACGCATATATCAACAAACACCAAGAGCTGTCAAATAAAGAACACTTGTAATTATGAGAGGGAGTGAAATTTAGATTTATTCATACCAAAATTAAGCCTGCTGATCTACAGAGGGACATCTGTCGCCGTTGAAGCCACACACGTCTGACACAGGGATTCATTTGTCTTGTCGTCTCTGACAGTCAGATTTTCCCGACGCACTCCCACAAGGAGTCGCACGGGATTTTGGAGGCAGACTAAAAAAGAAAACACTCTGTGACAAGCAGTAGGCTCTTTATGAATGCAAATGAGTCTGGGAAAATTCACAGAGCAGCTAGCGGGCTCCGAGGCTCCGGCATCCGTCACATCTCCCCCCACCAGGCACAGCCCACGCTTTGCCAAGAGGTCTAAGGGCTTACAGGGGCCCTGCAGCAAGAACACTCATGGAAAAGGGCATGGAAATCCTGTGGCTGGCACACACTGCGAGTGCCACCGGTGACTATTATTTTCACAAAAATGATAAGCGTACTGCTTTTACATGCCATCCACAGAATGGCTGCTGGGTTTGAGGTTTTATTATAAAACATTCATCGCCTCAACCTTCTGTGTGTGTGTGTGTGTGTGTGTGTGTGTGTGTGTGTGTGTGTGTGTGTGTGTGTGAGAGAGAGAGAGTTAGAGAGAGAGCGAGAGAGAGAGGATGCGTCACTTGTATCACTTGACATTTGGCTCCCCTTTTATCCTGTTCCAAGGATAGCAAGTCAAATGCAATGTGACAGGTCAACGCCTTCATATCAGTCATCCTTCACCCTGACCCGGCCTCAGCTGTACAAAGACACATCCTCCACACTAAAGATGATCATTAGCTACAAGAAACAGGTGAATCCAGACCAGTTAGAGGCTCCAACAAACCACCAGTAACAGCGCATCAAATATCCATCTTTCACGGCTGACTCCAAACCAGCAGGGGGCAGCATATTACCAGAAAGTTGGGTTGTCTACCTTTTTTGTTGTAAGAAAAAAAAGGATGCGCTAACTTGATATGATTTCTTTTGAATCTACATTTTCAACTTGCACGTAAAAACAAACCTGAGCCGTAACTCTTGCAATTCAAATAAATCTCTAAATATTGCAAAAAAACCCAAAACGAAACAAAAACCAAAACATTTGATGTGGGGGGGGGGGGGGGTAGAAAAGTTGGTGTGTCGGTAAAAGGAAAAATGCAGATAAATGATGACGTACTTGAGTCACGTGATGGTCAGGGCTTGACCGTCAGGCTTGTTCTTCCACTAGCTGTAATATTAGTTGTCCAAAACTCTTTTTTTCCCAAATGTGAGTATAAAATGTGTAACGTGACGTTAACTGCTGTCTGTATAGAGCCATCTAGATGAAGTAAAAAAGCATTCATTGGCATTGAACTCAAAATCCTTTTACTTTGCTGTTCATCGTCATTGAAAATAGTTATTAACGTCCTGTTAAAAAGCTCTTCCCAATAGCAGACAGCTCACCTTCTTCGAGGCATCCATGTTGTTCCCACATATCAACCTAAAAGCTCATGGATACAACAGAGTTGGAAGCATCGACATCCCTACTCAGAACCTTCTACCATCCAACATCACATCAATCCGGCGTATTTCCTTTTCCGATAGAATAAATGACCTGATTTACTGCGGTGATTTGTGACTGTTTCTGTTCATCCTTAAGAAAACAATTCAAAGGCTTTAGGCTGAGTTGTAGGATGAGCTATATTTCTTGTGTGGTTTGAGTATTTGACATGAGACAAACAAAGAGAAAACTAAGTAAACGGTGTAGTAGCAGCAGTATAGTGGCGGAAATTGTAGTATCCTCCATTTCTGGAGCTTGACTCACATTTAGCACAGGAGTCCTGCAGTAGATGCCCGTGGTGCGCAGGTTTGATTCATCCTTCAGCCGATGTGCACATAAACAAGCCATATTGTGTTTGCTAATAAATTCCCTTTTTTAATTTTATGATATGAACAACAGCGCAGGGCTTCTGCGTCCGATTATTTCCAAAGAGAGTTTTTCCATGCGTGTATTTATTCCTTGAGGATTGTGCAGCTGCAGTGGCGCTTTTGTAGGTGTTAAATGGATCTTTTCTCATTTTCTTCGTCTTTTGAACTCTCTCCAGCACTGACATTGAGGAGAAAACACAAGGAGCCATGACCTGTCTGTCTGGCGTCCATGTGGCACGTGTGTCAGTAGCTGTGCTGATGTAGAGTCAGCTATGATGTTGCTTCGTTGGCTTTGGTATTGGCTCCGTAGCTGCTGCTGCAAGTGGAAATCCCCCCGCTAATCAGGACAAAAGGCAGGAAATATCAGCCTCTCCTGCCCCGATTGAGATAATTCTTTTAAAAGTACATTTGATTTTACAGGTGCAGTAGTAAATCACTGGAGCGCGCCTTTTAATTGGGTGATTAACATCATAAATGACAGAGTGTATCTGCAGCTTTTGTTTCAGATTCATTTTGCTTTTAAAGCTCATCGGAGGTGCAAAGAAACTGGAACGTGTGTTAATTCCGCAGCAGTTCAAAGGAGGATGGTCAGTCGAGGCAGAGCGAGGGCTCAGAAGACTTGCTGACTCGGCTCCTGTCGCTTAATCTATTTGAGGCGTGATTAAAGTTTAATTCGTGCCCATCTCCTAATGCCAGCCCTTGTGTGTGCTCCTCCTCAGCGAACTGGTGAGTAGTTTCAAGCTGAGCCCAGGCCTTTTCTCTCGGTCTGGGCCTCACTTTATTCATGCCTGAGGGATGCTGGGAGCTGCAAACAACTGAATTTTTCATCAAGGTTACTTCCTGGAGAGATGTGCCACGCAGTTGCTGCTCTCTCCCTCGGTGTGTTCCTCGCTCATACATAACTTGCCTCGCTCTGACCTGCAGTTCTCTCCAGGAGGAGCTATTTGACCCTGATCCAGAAAGGAGGACGGGTCTTATTATGAAATATATTTGGCTAATTAATGCATTTGTCATATTTAGTCTTTGAACACAGTTCATTTGAATAATGATACATTTTCATGAGTTTTAACATTGTTTTAAAGCCCAGCATCTCTGGTAATAAGTATGTAGACATTAATAAAGGCTTTATATCACACATACATGCTATCTTACAGCTAAAGCTGTATGAGTTTAATACCTCACATCATAAAAACAATCAATTTTGATACAACCAATGTACAAAATAAACACGTCACTCATACATTCAAATTTTACGTATAAAACCCTAAAAATGAGGTTTATTGTTTGAAAACTTCTAATAAAACCTGCCATTTTCAACTCACAAATGTATTATCATCTAAGGTGCATTCTGTCTTCTTCCATATTCATCAGCGCAGCCTCTCTGGAAGATGGTAAACACAACACAACCCAACAAATTCAACTAGTTCACGCCTCTGCTGGGAATGCCGACACGCTTAGCATTAACATTTTTAGTCCTGGAAAAACAACTCTGCAACTTCTACAGAAAAACATCTGCTATTTACCAGAATATTTTTACACCAACATTAATTTGCAATTATAATAAAACCCTACTTATTCTTTTTTGTGGGGGTTATTAATGCTGCAACAACACATTTGGTTTTAATGGAATGGAAAATATTCCGTGTCAGATGATTTTCTTCCTCTTTCATTAAGGTTGAAATGGTGCTTCTCTGAGTACGGCGATCAGAGCCACAAATAAGCTCTTGTTTATCAAAGTTTACTTTCCCAAAAGCATCCAGAAGATCATTTATTGGCTCACGGAGGAATACATTTGAATTTAGAGCAACTGAGCCGTCTCCCTTGTAAGGTGTACAAGACAAAGATAAGCCCCTTGTCACATTATGACCCTCTTAAACAGGGAATAAAATAAAGCAGAATGGCTTTTGTACTGCAGACTTCCATTGCGGGGCTGTGCAGTGGAGTCTTGTTGCTCCCGAGTGTCAGACATTATCACCGCCACTACCCTCAACCTCACCCTGCGCTCTGTGACAATTACTGCCCTACCTCCCTATTCAGCACGTAATGAGAAAACGGACTGATCGATTTCTGTCCGGCCAGTAAAAGAACGATAGGAGGCATTTGGATAAAGCACAGACGAGCGCTGCTGCAGCACATCATGTTGGGATTTAGATTTTTAAAGTGAGGGATACAGGGGGTGGTTGATGAAATGATTATAGCAGTTAGGGCTGCAACCAACAATTAGTTTCATTATTAAATCATTTGTTGTTTTTATTCATTTTTGATCTATAAAATATGGTCTCTGGTGGTCTCAGGCAAGCATCGGGGTGGTGAATTTATTGCGTTGCTGTGTTCATGAAGCTCACGTGCTCAGGGTTCGCCATGACACCTGATCAGCTGACCGGTCTGCAGCATCCACCGTATGCAGGAGAGGTGCACCTATGGAGAATTTAGGTTCCCCTCAACCCTCCTGACTTTATTTATTTTCATGTTCCAATATGAGATCTTGATTATTAATCATAGCATATGAATCAAGGTAGCCTCATATTGCTCTCGGACAGCAAGCATGTTGAAACAGTTATGGATTTTATTAGTTTGAGACCCTTGAACGTGGAAAATAGTAACATTTTGCCTGTATCTGTGAACCGTAGTCCTGCATAGCCAGACAGCCCTCCGCGCTGATTTGAACATCTGCCTAAACCCGTTTTTTATTCTGCTGTCGTAGCAAACCACCCTGTCTTATCATCATTGTTGTGGGTGGTGCTAAACCCAGGACGCGCCAACTGTGTCCTGGCAAACTGCTGTCGAGGCTAACCTACGCTCTGTAGAGGAAAGTTACTTCATATTTGCTGTACGTCTTTTCAACAGAACAACACAACAGACTTATTTTATGATCAAAAGCCTCTTCAGAACTTTCAATTTTCAGCATGTATGTAATGCTACTCGCTAACATGCTCAGAGTTGCTGTTTCACTTAGCGTGAGGGACTTCGGGACTTTAGGGAATTTAGGGACTTCAGGAAAAGGCAGCTCAGAAAAGGTGGTAGTGGCTGAGAACTGTGACTGAAATATTTTTCAATTGTGGGTTTATAGAGCGCCACCGGGATGAGTTAAGTTAGCACCACCATGGGTTTTCTCAAAGCCTTTGAGAATTTTACATTAAATTTTGATAATTGTCAAAAATCAACTGTCTTGCAGGGAAAAGTTCGTGAGACTTTGGTGTTTTGTTCAATGGTGTCACTTTTATGATTCAACTACAATCGTTAGAAGTGCAAAGTTATCGTTACGCTATGCACAAACGCCACAGGCGCATGACATCACCACCATTGCACTGGGTGTGATGATGATGTTTTAAGTCTTGTGTGGCAACTTAGCAACCGCTGCTTGTAAGACAAATGCTTTGAGATGTAATGCAGCCTTTACTGATGTACAGCATTTTCTAGACAGTATGTTAACATACCTCATGCTAGTATCAACTGAGAGAGCTCGAGGGGGCCTTGCAGTTGTTCTTCGATGCTAGCTAGTATTGGACATGCTACATGCGAGCTGAAGATTTGATACATTCAAGCTTCTAAGCGAAAAAAAAATGTAGAGTGGTTTTTCTTCTTAATTTTGTCATTTCCATCAACCTTTTCTTATGTGATGCTTAAAAATGCACATCAAAATTTATTTATATTGGAAACCAGAGGACTGATGCATTGTGGTGGTGGTTGGGGGGGGGGGGGGGGGCTTCTAGGGTGATCTTGCCCCGGGCCCCAAATACGCCAGAACCACCACTGATAGGGTTTGCTTTGAGCGATTCAACCCGGCCTCTTTTCAAATATGAAATCAGCAAATATTCCCCACATGAACAGCTTGAAGATGTGGTTTTATTTATTTTTTCTATTTTTTTGTGTGTGTGTGTGGGGGGGGGGTGTAGTTTACATTTTTACCAAAATAAAACAACCAGCTTTTAAAACAGCTGCATATTAATTTCTGTTGTGCTGATGATCAATCAATCAACTGGCTCTGCGCTGCAGAGGTGTCAGGATGGTTAAATTATTCCAGGGGACAGTTGTTACAACAACTGTTGTGTTTGAGCACCGCAGCATTAAGGCTTGTAAAAGCGTCTCTCAACCTGCTGCATGTTCTAGTAAATTCCCTTTTTGATTTATTATTCCTTTGACTGATTACACGGATGTAAATATTCAACAGGAAAATATATGGTCAGGGTGACAGAGTGTCTTTTCCAAGCACCACCACGCTGTCCTGTTGGGTCAGAGCTTCACTGCCACTCACAATTATTTATTAGGCTACATATTCACTCTCTATCCATCACTGTATTGCCACCCGGTGCGGTCACATCTCTTTATGTTTATTACAGTGTCCCACCTTCCCGAGTAGGATGATTGACGTGTTGAGAGAGGAGCGAGGTGGGACTTGCGCGCGTCTTCTTCTCCAATGGTGGCTCGAGGGGCGGAGGCTTCTCATCCACTCTCTGATTATGAGTCAGTTACCAGACATAAGCGAAACAATAACAGTTGGTGGCTACTTTGTACCCAACACCTCCACAAGGCAAGTTAAGGCGTTTAGGTGCATCCAACTCTCGTGTATATCGGAGGTTTCTAGACGGGGGAGCATAACGCGCTCCACTTTTAATCAGATTAGGAGCTTTTAATGTTCAATCCTCTTCTTTTCTTCCCTACAGTAGCGGTGCAGGAGTGGCCAAAGCCAAAAGCAGCGATTCAGATCAGATTTCAGCCAAACCAGCTGGGAGAGAGGCTGAGAGAGAGAGGGTTTGTCAGTCTCCCTCCTCCCAAATCCAGAAAAGCTTACCAAGGAAAAAGGAGGAGTGTCGGAGCGGAGAGAAAGAGAGAGACGCAAAGGAATTCAGAGACATTTCCGAGGATATTTCTGTTTGCTTCTTCCGGCTATTAAAATTGAAAAGTTGGAGGCGAGGGAGTCGGGACCGTGGTCAAGGATGGACGAGCAGCCTCGCTTGATGCACTCTCACGGGGTAGGCATGGCCGGACACCCCGGCCTGGCGCAGCATATGCAGGATGGCACGGCGGGGACGGACGGGGAGGGAAGGAAGCAGGACATCGGAGACATATTACAGCAAATAATGACCATCACAGACCAAAGCTTGGATGAAGCACAGGCGAGGTGAGGCTGGTATTAACCTGAGAGCGGGAATGTTGGTGAGGATGGAGGCGAGATTGTGGTTGGTATGAAGACTGCGTCTCAGTGGAGGCAATTACGCCCACCGAGGAGAGAAAACCCTCCTCACTTGTCACGATCCGAACATGTTTTTAAACTTTAAAAAAAATTCAATCAAAACTATTAATGAGTGTATAGTTAGTCAGGGTGGCGTATTCATGATTTTCGAACTATTTGGAGCCTCAGGTTCTCTATTACGAAGGAGCTGTGCTGTAATAACGTTACAGGTCCTCCATGGTTTGACCTCTCGCACTATTAATAATAACCATATGCAACATACATTTGAGACATGATACAGGGTACTGCAACTGAGTGGCTGCATATTGCGTTGCAACTACATTTCCAAGGGCTTTCAGTCTCGCATTGTGCAGTTGTGTTAAAAATAAACGCGTTAACTATCTTTCGTTTTCTTTACTTTTGTGTTTCAGGCTTTTCTAAAAAGCCCGAGATCAGCTGTGAAAAGAACTCTCTTAGGGGTGCACGATAATTATTGGCACACCATCCAAATCGGCAGATATCGGATCATTAAAAAAAAAAAAAAGTCTATTTGTAGTTTTAGTGGAGTCTCTCCTTTCTGACTGGGCGATAAATACATCCTTTATGGGCTTTGGCAGATGTTTTGGAAATAAACCAAATGTTACCTTTTTTTTCTTCTTCAAATTGACTGTTAACATTTGTTTTTCAGTATGTAAAAAAAAAAAGTGAATATTACATCAACTGGTTTTTGTATAGATAATGTTGATTAAATACCGGCTATGGGCCAAATCGCTTGTAGAATATTGGCACATTGGCATAAAACTCTGATATTTTTCATCCCTAAATCCACACGATGTTTAATGTTGTGTGTTTGTGAAATGGCTTTATGACTTCTCTTCTGTAAGCTGGTGTCTTGTCCTCTTTTTAGGAAACATGCACTGAACTGCCACAGAATGAAACCTGCTCTCTTCAACGTGTTGTGTGAAATAAAAGAGAAGACAGGTAAGTTTGTTTTATTGTGTCTTTTGTGTGCTGTTTATGTGTGTGTGTGTGTGTGTGTGTGTGTTTTCCCCATCTACCTATACTGAAAGGAAGGTTGTCTACTTGTGTTTCACGGTGGATCCTTGGAATTTTAGTTTCATTTTAATCTGTTATATAATCATGGGGATGCTCCTTCTCCTAAGTCACTGCAAATCGTATGGCGTCAAACATGTTCCTTCCCTGTCACGCGTGTCAACCGTCATTGGTCCGGAGTGTTTTCTCGCCGATGTTTGGGTCTGCCTGGGCCGGGCTTCCTCAGCCCTCCATGTCTGTTTTCCTCGGCCGACTTTGATGGTCTTTGCTAAGTGAGCTGTTTTCCATGCAGCGGCAGGTCAGACGGATTTTCTGTTTATGTTTGCAACAAGGGTCAAAGTCATGAAAAGGAATGTGTGAATTATTACTCACTTAGCAGCAGATTAAACCAAGAGCGGCTCACATGATGAAAGGCCGTGATTAATCTGGGAGGGGGATGTGGTGGAGCGCTGTTTAAGACGAGGAGGAAATAAAACAAAACATCTAATATAATCTTATCTGTGACTTTGAAGCTGCTTTTAGATTATTGAGAGAGGCTTGCAGTTTAACATGATGTTATTCACTCACATTTTCTTCATGTGAGTCAGAGATTGGCTCCCCCCCCCCCCCCCCCACAAAGAAAACTGAAGGAGAAGCGACCCAGAGATTTATAAAGCTTAAAGAGTGTTTTCTGCACGGAGAAAGCAAGAGGAGGCTGGGGCCCGCTGTCTCTAAATTGCAAGGCTTGGAAAAGTGAGAGAGTAATGCCTGGCTCTTTGTAAACTGTCTGGCGTCTCCCCGGGTTCAACTAGAGTTCGTTTCCAAAAAGAAGAACAAAGTGATTTGGACCTTTTCCTGGCGTCCCCCCCCCCCCACACCTCCCCTCCTCTCCTCCCTTCCCACCGTTCTTGGCAACTAGTATTTCAGAGACAAGAGAGGTTCCCATCAGCCTGCAAAATCTCATCGGCTTCTGTTTAGGATCCAGACTTTCGACCGTGTATTCCTCTTTTTTTCCCCCCTCTGAATTATCAGCGAAATCACACATCTCAAAATTACTTGTTGTTTTTCCGGTTCTCTTAACGAAGAAAGCATTTTTTCAAAAAAAGAAAAGAAAAAAAGTCAAGAACACCACAGACGGGAGAATCGAGACTTAATGGCTGCCTCTCCGTCTACATTTGAAGAGCTGAGCTGCGGCTCATCTTCGCCCATAGTGCAGATGAAACTGAAAAATCCTTTTCACTGCAGTGACAGAGAAAATGACTCAAAACCTTCACCATGGCATTTACAGCCAAATGTGCTGAGCGCAGTGTACGCGAGTGCGGTACAGCCTGTAATTTGTCAGGTCTTTTTTATATTCTTTATGAGGAATCAGCCTCTTTATTTCTGGTTGTTGTTGTTGTTGTTGTTGTTGTTGTTGCATTTCTACATTGTTGCAGCGCCTGAGATCGTGGAGGGTTGATTCTTCCCTCCACCTAAAGAGACATTTTACATGCAGCTCTTCTTTATGGCACATTAGTGGCGGCTGAGTGTTGACAGCAGCCATATGAGACATTGCAGCAGTGAGGTGTCCACTGGCGAGCAGCTGACAAACAAGGCGGGAGCACATGCCAATAGCGTACAGAGCGGGCCTTAACTGATGACCCCACCCCACCCCGGCTGCTGTATATTTGTGCCAGGGTCGGGCCAGGTGTCATGTGTTTGGGGGGGGGGGGGGGGGGGTATTTAGCAAGCTTAGTCAAGCTCAGGTTCAAACACATGTAAATCCATGATGGCGGTTTGTATCACCACTCAAGAGCAGCCCCTCTCACTCTTTTTTTGGCCTCCATCTTTCTTTTTCTTTTTTTTTTAAAAAAAAAGCTATCATTGTTTTTACATTTCCTGAGAGCACTTACAATTTGTTTTCCTGTTCTTGCTTCACATCCTGTGAGGAGAGTGGAGGAGAGTTGGAGAGTGTCTTTGTTTGTGTGGAACCATTACAGCCGGGGAAGCTGGCACGTACAGGTTGACTAAGTAAGAGAAGCCAGACACAAGTCAGTGTTTCAGGGTGTCAGATTTCAGGCCTCTACTCTCTCTCTCTCTCTCTCTTCTCTCCCTCTGTGTTTCTGCGTGTCTATCGGAGGGAATGTTTCGTCAGGCCACTTTGTGTCAGCAGCCTCACATTACCCCCATGCCGGCTCGGGTCGGAGGGAGAGCTCCTGCATGACTAATGTGATCAGACTGGTAATGCATTACACCGCTTGAACTTATCAAAGCTGGAGACCTGCTGAATCAGTCGATCCCTCTAACTGCACCCCCCAAAGCCGGCGCCGCTAATTAGACGTGTGTACACGTTTGATATATTCACGCCGGTGTTGATGTGGTCACTCGTCACGAATGCTGGGAGAAGCAGTTTTTTTTTATCATTGGCACAAAGCAAATAAGTGTTGTGTCCTGATAGTGCTGAGGTGCAACCACCAATCAGCTTCACTATCGATTAGTTCGGTGATTACTTTTTCTTTCTTTTTCTTGTTTTGCTTACATGCGGTGGAATGGGTGACATTTCTCAGTCAGGGTCTTCAGCGATGTCCGAAACTCAAACACATACAAAGATGGCAGCAAAAGAGAAGCTGGATTCAGTAAATTAGACTTCTTACTAAAAAAAACAAACCCAAACAATCCTTTTAATTGATAATGCAAAGGTTCTTTTTGTTTTTTGTTAGTTTTTTTCTATCTTAGATGAAGTAATTAACCCACTCTAGTTAATCTATGATGTGTCATGATGAAATGTCAAATTCAGGGTAAAGCAAAGAGACTGGCTGGTAAATGAAGCAGTAGATGTGAACTGATGTAGGGCTGTGGCTTCATTATTGATTGGTTTGACTAAAAGCCTTAATTTTGCTGCTGATAGAAATGTTACAAAAACATACAAAAAAGCTTAATTTGGCTTCTATGTAAACCTGCCTTTACACCACTGTGCATTAAATCGATATTTTTTTTAAATCAATATTAGCTCAAATGACACAGTGTCAGGGCTAAACAGCGTGGATACGTACATAGTGACATTTGTAATGTTTCTCAAGTGCTGCCTTCAGGTGTCTGATCAACAATCCAAATACAAGAAAGTCAAAAATCCTTACATTGGAGAAAAATGGTGCTTTTTGCATTTGAAAATGATCTTTTTAGTTGATAATCAAAGAAAATAAATCAGATTAAGTTGGTATAAGACATGTCAGGGTGAATTCCTGTTGAGGGGGTTGTATTGCTGCAACGCTGACTCGTTGGCTCATTAATGTCTCGCATAAATCCAGGGCATTTAAAAAAAAATGTTTTTTTACATTTCTAAACTGTTATACCCGACCAACAATTCAAAACTCAAATTTGTTTTGTTGTAATGGCAAGAGAAAGGCGGAAGGAGGAGGAACAAGTGAGCGCTGGAATTTTGCAGGGAAATGAAATCTGTTTTCATAAATAATCATAACTCGTCGGATTTGTGGGATGTGTTTCGATTAAACGTCAAATGACCATTTGTGGTTTTTTTGGCACCAAACAGTGATGGGAGAACTAGTTGAGCTCCCATGAAGCAGTGGATGGACTGGTCACTATGGCTCCCGGTGCTGCTGTTTTTCAGTATTTAATTGACATGGCTGTCCATGATGAGTTCAGGGGTTAGTGTTGCCTCTCTTTGTTACTCTCCTCTCATCTCCAGTGACAGATGGAGGCATTAGTCTCCAATGTGGCGCTGTCCTGAAACTAATGGCTATGTCCTTGGTTTCCCCGCGCTGGCTGGGAGACTGTATATCTGTCCCCGGCTTGGAAGTGCCGAAGCAGCAGTTTATCCCCGCCCCGCACCCCCCACCCCACCACCACCATCAGCCTCCATGTTTTAGTTTCCACGGAAATAAGGCTGAACAGGACCCTGCCTGTTCTCTCATAAATAACTTCATATAAATAACTTCAAAGTTTTCCGGAGAAAATGTTGCGCTTTGATTTGCGAGTTTATAGGAAAGTCTCACTAGAAATATTCAGCTAAGTGAATAAGAATAAACATGTGATTTCTTTTCTTTTTTTTTTTAACTCAGCAGTTTATCTTTGCTTTTTAAAATGAGTTATATCATACATGGATACCCCCCCCCACCACCACCCTCCAGCCACCCCAATATTTCCTGTGTATTCATTTTCATATTCAGCACAGAAACAAACGGCAAGTTCCTTCACTGGTCCTCTGATATAAACTCATGTGCAATTAGGAGGACGGCTAATATATTATGCAAATGTTGACTGGCTTAATTGAGACGTGTTAATCATGTTTTAGGAGGCTAATTACAGCCCTGTATAGCTAAGGTGGGACTGGTAATTAGCCATGATAAGAGATCTGGCTTGAGAATGGTCATATTCCAGGTGTTTTGACGTATGGCGAGCGTGTGTGTGTGCGCGCGCACGTGTGTGTGTGTGTGAGAGAGAGAATGTTGCTCGGCGCATTTTTTTTAGTTTCTTACACAAGCTTTTCATGTCAGTTTCATTTTAGATATTTTTTATTTCCCTCCACATACATCTGGCATCTTTTCACCTCTGAGTAAATGGAGAAGCATCTCCCTCTCCCTCTCTCTCTCTCTCCCCCCCCTCTCTCTCTCCCTCTCTCTCTCAGGTCACCTATTCTACAGAAAGGAAAAAAAAAACTGAAAGCATTGCATCTCTATCTATAGTTTGTTTCCTGCACTTCTCAATTTAGTTATCTGATGCAGCAGTCCTGGCCGCTCTGCACGCTGGGCTTTTATAGGCTGTGTTCTTAGTTTTCTGACAGAGATCATATTCAGATCCATTACACTAAGAATGCCTTCCCACTTATCGAATATAAAATTGCTTTAGAGAGGAAATTTGCTCTGTGGGCCGAGTGGAGTTTCTGTTTTATCAGATGTTTGTCTCTGGAGCAGCTTTTAGTGTCTACAAAACAGCTTCGGTGACATTATTGCAGCTACAATTGCCTCCGCCGTTGTTTTCTCTTATTGGTGCTGTTTGTATTTGATTGGATTTTCAACACTCTCCTGGAATGTACTCTCACAGTAGGTAGTGTAGATCCTCATATTGTTGGAGTTGAGACACTTATTAGTGATACGTTCCCGCAAGTCCAGCCGTGTGCTAAAACCTGCCTCTGAATTATACTCTTTAGCCTCTCATTTTTCAACGTGTGTTAGAACCCTGCCGAGCTTCTCCCCTCCCACCGTTTGAGGGGAGAAACGCACCTTTCCTTACATAAAGCTCGTACCTAGCTGTTCTTTGATGGAGATGGTTGCCGTGGCTGTTGATAACCTTTAATTTGAGGTGTGGGATCTCATTTCTCTGGCACCCTGCCACTTCGATGTAAGTGGCGTGTTGGCAGCATGCTGGCAGCATGCTGGGGTTGTACAAAGGAACCCCCCCACCACCACCACCACCCCTCCTTGACTTCGATGAACAGTCAAACATAAAATGGCAAGCTCTCTTCCCTGGCTGACTTAGTAAAAATGACATAAATTAATACATGCTGCTTAAACAGGACCAAGATTAATGGGTGCCTTTCGCAGCGGCTTAGATCCACTGTCAGTCGCTGCGTGCTGCCCAGATGGAATCAACACCAATCAATGAGGCTACCCAACGCTCCCTTGATATCTGCTTAGCATACACACACAAACACGCACGCACACACACACACACACACACACACACACACACACACACACACACACACACACACACACACACACACAGTAGACATTCTTATGCATCCCCTCGCTACTTACATTAACCTTGACCATCACTACTTAAGCCTAATTCTAACCCTAAAACCATGACTGTCAAACAGACACACACACACACACACACACACACACACACACACACACACACACACACACACACACACACAGATTGAGAGGGGGGGTTAAACCTTTGGTAATCCCTTCAGAAGTGTAATATCCACCATGTAAATGCTCAACACGATTGTTTCTGTCTGCTTGTTCTTCTGGGTATTTCTGGTCCCACGTATGCAAAAATATGCTGGCACCCAAACAGTGTGACACAAATAGACACATTTTTTTTAATTGGAGACCTTAGAAGATTAAGCAAATTCTTGAATATAACACACATTATATATTTTTTCCATACTGATTGATAATAATTGCGATGTGAAGATGAAGCCGGAGTAGTCGGTCACTTCAAGTTTAGAACATAGTTTAACACCAGGAAGAGCTGGGCTGGGAGAAATGGACAATATCAAATGCCATGATATTTTTAACCAAATACCTCGATGTAACGCCAGATTTTTAGGAGTTTTTGTCTGCTAATGATTTTCTTTAGATCAGTAACAACAGTCTGGCATCTTCTCTGTAGCTGTAATGCAGCCATTAAAAGCAGGAAAAGATAAAAAACGTGCCATATCATGACACCGGAACGATTCCGGTATCCGTTACGGTCGGCAGGAATCACAATTTCCGTATATTGCTCAGCTATACCCTCAATTGCCAAAAGGCTGGAAATAACGAGTTGTTCAAACAAGTGTTGGCAAGACTGAACGAAGCAGGAATTCACTGAAACATTGAGCAGATGAATTAAAAAAAAAAGGAAAAAAAAGCGCTGTTGAGATTTTCTGCTATTTGGAAGAACAGAAGAACCACTAGTATTGTTCATAGTTCAACATGAATTGTATTGACAGCTGGAACCACTTAACATTTCTTGCTTTTGGACATGTCATCATAGTTACTGTGGGCTAAACCTCATTATGTCAAAAAATGTACAATCTGATGGCACACACTGTAGAAACACACACATCTCATCGCTTCACTTTATTTAAAATCCATGTGAAGAGTGGAGTTGGAGTTGTTTTTTTCTTTCTACCGCTGCCTTTGTTTTTTTTTGGTGTTTTTTTTTACTGATTTTACACCAATAATATTATTTCATATAATGATCACAATCGTGTTGATATTGCCCGGGATATTCTGATAATTTATAGATGAGCTGATCAGCATTCGGATTAACGACCGAGAACAGAAGTTAAAACTGCAACAACTAATCGAGAACTGGATTACTAGGTCGCAAGAAAATGAGTCGTCAGCCGTCCCGATCCGTCATCTCAATCTCCGCTCAAGCAAAAATAAACAAATATGAAGAAAAAATTGCTGCCTTTCTGTCATTTATAGCCATAAAAGACAATAAAGCATTGTGAAGTTTAGACAAGAAGCAATTCTAATGCGTCACTGCCGATAAATCGTGAAAACAATCGGCAGATTATTCGACGAAGATGCCGTCTTTAGTTGCGGCGCTGCAGAAAGTGAATTAATCCGTCTATCGTTTTCAAGATGGAGATATCTAAAGAGAGGGGATGTGAGAGTGAGGTGTTGTCCATGTAAACGCAGCCACTGTTGTGTCTGTCTTCCATATAAACCTGCAGACATATCCTGTATTACCTTCCATACAGTGGGATGTTCAATCAGGTGCCACCGAGTCAGATGGGGGAGAGCAGCGAGGCTGATGGCTTGGTAGTGATTGGATGTTTCAATTACTGATAGTAATGCCACGGTGTAGTGAGTCATGCAGTGCAGATAGCACCATTTATTTTAATCAGGAGGGGAGAGGTGGGTGTGGATGTGTCTCCCTCGCTTCAGAGTAGTTTCACATTTAGATGCAGGGGAGTGTGTGTGTGTCTCTTTCTTTATTTCTCACACACACACACACACACACACACACACACACACACTCAGGTGGATTGAGAGTGGAGAGGTTGCCGTGGGTAACGCATAGCGACAAGGTATTCTCTCGGTGAGCTATTCTAATTTATGTTAATAAACCTTTCCGTTGCCGTGAGAGACAAAGGGGCCACAGATGAGCCTTGGTAACCTCGACACCTTTACTGGAAGGGAAGGCACAGACAAAGAACACACGCGCGCACACACACACACACACACACACACACACACACACACACACACTGAGAAAAGAGATATTGAACAGTAGGTACAAACACTGTGGCGCAGAGAGATGATAAATTTAGCCGCACAAAGACTTGTTTTTGTGGCTGCAAAATCAAACAGCCTCCTGCTGGCAGTCTTCAGTGTGGTATCTACTATTTCTGTGTCGGGTTGTGTGTTCGAGGGTAGAGTTAGGCAGGCTTGCTCTCTTGGGATTGTTGCTACTAATTCAGGGGGGGCCCTGCAGTTTTGGATCACTTCCTAGGGCAGATGTGACACCACAGGTAGCGTTTAGCACAGTGGGGTGAGAGCATGAGGTGCAGAGGTCAGCACTTGGCCCTGCTACCCAGCGCTGGAAAGATGATCTCAGAGAGACGGATAAGGGCCCCCAAAGCAGCTCCTGAAGCAGTGGGAGCCCTCAGCACATCCATATATTGGGAAGAACTAGAAAATGCTACAGTCGCTTGTTTTAAAGCACTGTAAAAATATGAAGATTGTCATCAAACTAAATATGTGTCTGACTGAATCACTTATTGTTGCTTGACATTTTAGAAACTCCACCTCATGCAAATCATTTCTGCCTCATAACTAGACTTTTTTTTCTTTTTTTTTCCAGCATGGAAACTAGCAACAGCTCAGTTTCTAACAAGGTAAAATATGTAAACAGCCTCTCAGAGTAGCAGCGATGAGGATTAATAATGCCTCCTGGTGCTCTACTGTAGATATCCCAACCCAACGAGAATAAGCTCTGTGCCTTCTGTCTGCCAGCTTGCCTTTGGCGATGTTAGTTCTGGACAGTTAACTCCCACTGAAATTATGTTAATTGCTGTCATTTTCTTTTTCTACTTGAGCATAATCAGCAACTTATATACTTCTGTTCATTTATTACCGAGCTGCTTCCAACCCGTGAAGAGTTTTTACCCTTCAAAGATCAAAAGTTAGGAGATAGTTTTGCTGTTCAGCGATATATGCGCGGGTTTAATGTGCAAAAAAAAAAAAGAAAAAATAGAAAAAAGGAATCAATAATTTGTCATTTATTGTAGCGTTTTATGATCGTATGAGCAGTGACCATAAAGGTTTAAGTAGACATGTGAATAAAATCAGCAAACATGTCAATTATGATACTTGATTGATGCGTTCACTAATTATCTAAATATTAATAAATTACAAGACTCAAACACAATTAGATGTCAACTTGCGTGTGTGTTGGTGCTCAAGCTTTCAAAATCGGTTTGGTTCACTGCATAGGAGGGATTATCGCAAAGAAATGACTAGCTGATTGTTTCTGGATTGTTTTTTTTATGCTCCCTACTATTGGTACAAGGATCAATAACCAAAGATCCTGTCAGCTCTTGTTATTACAATATTTGAAGTGATTATACACTTAACTGCTCGAATGTCCATCACTTTGGATGATGAAGCTCATCGTTCGACTGTCAATTAACCTGCACCCATTACACGTCTTCATCACAATTGGGATTCAAAGAAGTTTTCAGTCGTATCAGTTCTGTTACAGTTTTCAGTCCTTCTGTTGCTGCTCTGTGTTTTTCCTCTGTGATCTTCTGTGATGTGCGTTCATGAAGCCTGCAGTCTCCAAGTGTCATGACTTGTTGCTAAAGGGACAAGGGGGTGGCGGATTTGAACCGGCGCCCCCGTGACTACACGCATGTCCCTCATGCCTTGAGCCCCAACGTCTCTTCTTCTGTTATATTTTATTTGGCGTGCTTGCACCCCCCCCCCCCCTTGTAGCCTGTTTTATTGGACTTGTCCTTCAGCACTATGTTTAGCAGTCTCCTCCCCTAAACACATAAAATTCCTTTATGTTCCTATTACTTGAGTTTATGAAGAGCATCTTCACCCCCTTTTGCTCCCTCCCCTCCCCACCGATAGGATCATATTGATAGATTGATATTGGGAGAGCTGTAGTGTGATAAAGGCACGGGGGTTAAGAGCTTCTTGGATAGTTTAACCTTGATAAAACAGTTGTTTCAGTGAGGCTGATTTCGCCCCATCCGTCTTCATCCGTCAGGGCCCCGCTGAAGTATGCAAATGAAGGCAGTAGAGGGAAGCGCCGTGTGCAGTTAAATGGGGCGTTGCGAATGTGCGGTGTACCGCGCAGACGGGGTGATACTACTTACTGTCCAAATTTAGTGTGTCTCTTCTGAACACCCCACCCCCCCCTTCCTCCTCCTCCTTTTCCTTTTTGTCTGCATTTCCAGGATATATACGGCCCTGAGAGGAACTGTGGCCTCTCGTAAAGTCATTACAGCAGAGCAGTTTATGCTTGCATTTTCTTGCACATGTGCGATATTATTATAGGTTTTAATGCCGTTGAGCTGGAATTTAGTGGCTACGGCGCAGTGTTTTGTCTCTTTATTTGTGTATTTGCATGCGTAGTAGCTGTAATTACATGTTGTGGGGGTTTATTGCATGCTCCAGCCATACATTTTAGAATATGGCTGTTTATGGCACTAATTAGAAAGTCTGGAGGTGCGAGGGTAATAATCTTTATGATAATATCTGTTTATGCCTTAACACAGCTCTCCACTCACGGTTTACATTGCACGCGGGCAGCTTCATTTGCCTGATTAGTTTTGTACCTACTCAGCTGCATTAGGGATGTTTTTTGTGGGTTTGATTCTCTCATTTATCTCATGTGCAGGCGCATTGATTGATTCTCCTGTTCACTCATTATTTTCCTCTGTTCCTCACAACTCATTTTCAGAAATAAGGCCAGAAACAGATACCACGTCTTTTCTCTCATGCCGTCTGACTGGCTACCGCACACATAAAGCTGTCAATCAAGAGCTTTCCTGCTTGCCCTTTGTTATGGAACGCCAGCTCTGTGGGTGGGTCCTTTGGGTGATAGATGGCTCCGAGAGCCTATCGGACTACTAGAAGCATCCATCTCTGTCTGGAGCCTGTTAAACAAGCTTGGGAAAGCAGCCATGTAGTCCTAACCACCACTGGCCTCTACTAAAAAAACCCATTAACATTAATGAAGGATAGCTTTAAAAGTTCTTCAGTAATAGGCTGGAATTGGATTTATGAGTCAGATAGTTTGCCACAGAGTGTGTCATGAAAAATGTCACCGGTAGATAAATTGAAATGAGCATTTGAAAGGTCTCAGGACACTATTTCGGTTAGAATTTCAGCTCAGTTTGGAAGCTTTTCTTCTTCTTTTTTTCCAATCATTTCCAGCCCTAAAGCCAAACACTTGAGTCAGAGTGCATCTGCGAGGGAAAGCAATGTTTTTTGATGTTTTAAGTGAGTGCAAAGATAAAGCTGCTCATCTCAGTGCTGTTGCATCTGTAAAGAGAAGGGGGGGGGGAAAAAACAACTTCTTAATACTTTTTTAAAAGGCCTTTCATCCCAGGTGGCACTGGCCATTTCAATATCTTGCAACTGCCACTTTACCTGTCTGAAAGGTCCCTATAGATGGCTGATGTGAAACTGCCATTAGCCAGACGATCCTTCAGCCACAGATTACTGTGCCTGTACGTGGTAATCACAATGCTGAAAAAGGTCTGATTACAGTCCATCCAACCTACAAAGTGTGGCGTAAATGGGTTTTTTAAAGGTCTGCAGCCGGCTGGTGGTATGTCATCATAGTGCATTAGGAATGTCAGCAGCAAAATGGCAATTTTTGAAACCGTTCATTTCATGTGAATGTAAAAAGGATACAGAAATACACTCTGACCAAACCAGACAAACAGAGCCTGCTCAGGGTGCTTGATGTACAGGCTATACTCTGTATTTTAATTTCCTCCGGTAATTCTCACACATCTCCTCCCTGTCTTCGGCGTGTTCCCTCCATCTTTTTTTTTTCCCTCCCCATCTCTCGGCTAGCCTGCTCTCCGCTAACCTCTGATGTCATTAGCGTCGGAGGGAGGTTGTGAGGAGAGAAGGGTTGCTATTCTTAATGAATTCCGCTGTGTCTTCACACTCCCCCCACCTAGTTAACCCTAACCCCCTTCAATGCTCAAGGTGTCAAATTAGAGCAGCTGGAGAAGGGGAGAACAAGGAGATGGGCAAGGTACACCCCCCCCCCCCCACACACACACACACACACACTCCCCCGTCTTTATTTCCAGACTCTCCTTCAAATCTCTTAATACAACATGATATCCATGAATAGTATCAGTGTTAGAGCTGTGGAAAAATGGTTGGATGCACTTCACAGATTCACATTAATGTCTGGGGTGACAGTGCTGCACTCAATACAGTGTTGCTCAGTCATACACTGGTAACATACTGGTAACATACTGGTCACATACTGGTCACATGCTGGTTAGATAGACGTTAGATAGACGTTAGAGTAAAAATATGATCACAGTTAAGCAGCATTTTCATGTTGTTGAGATGGAGATAACTTCATGTATTTGATGCAATGATATTTGGACTTTTTTGGTTCTGTAATTCTTAAAAAAAAAAAAAAAGTCTGAGTCCTTCCAACGTCTCAAATGTCTGGGTTTAAAAAAAAAAAAAAAAAAAAAAAACACAACATGATTTGGGTAAATATTCAAAGATGAAGGTACAACATCGCAGTAAAAAGTATATTCTGCAGTTGAATGTAAATGGAAAGTACCTTGAAATACTCAAATGGTGTAAAGTTAAAGAAATACTTTGTGCTACTGAGAATCTCTTGATCGTAGCCTAGATGTCATGATACCCCGACATGATATATTTTTCTGGTTTTAAAAGCTGCATTACAGAACCATTAGATCCACATTTGTGATGAATATCAAAGTTTACTAGGTTTATTATCATCTTTGCATCCGTGCCACTAAATTAAGGATATATCAAGGCATTTGGTGTAAAATATTGTGATATTTCAATCAGTCAGTATCGCACTGCCCTAAAGGTGAATTGAGATCATAATTAACATTGTTTTTAAGGACATGAAGCCATGTCTAACAACTTTATTTGAACTCTCAGTGAAAAACGCAAAAATACTAAATTTGCTGTGCGTATGAAATGACACACAGTGTGAACTGAAATGGTTTGCTGCTAAAAAAAACCAAACATGAAATCTCAGGTTTCATTCATAATAAATATTTGAAATAAGCTGCTGGTGGATAAATATGAACAAAAACTACCCCAATAGAGAAATTCACCTTCACTGCAGTCAAGCAGGAGTCTCATAAAGTAATTAAAGTGTTGTGGAAGGACTGGATGTGTTGATGGGGGTGATGTCATCGTCGGGGGTTTGGAGATAAACGTGCAGTAAATAACTGCATATCCTCAGTTTGTACTCTGCTGTTAAATTACATTTTCATTCAGATTAAGGTTGCGCACTACAGTTAATTTACTGTTAAAAATCCTTCTAATCTTGTTTCCATGCTACTTCTTCCCACTGAGTCATGCCTCACCTGCCCGAGAGTGTGGAACGAGACCGTCACTGGAACTCTAGAACAAGAGCCCTGTCAAACTAGTCGGAGCTGGATCCCTGGCGCTTTTGCTCACTGTTGCTAACATCCTTTGGCAGCCATATTGGATTATGGATTTTTATGCAATCTCTGAATATATCTTACATGCCGAGATGGATCTTAATGATATTTTATTGTTTGGCTGGTGAGCGGGGAGGGGTGGTTGAATAATGGCGTATGGATGAGGATGCTACATCCGGCAGATACGCTCGATGTATTAGGCCTGAAAAAATGTGTCATCCTGCACATCCTGGGTTTGTTCATGCAAATACATGTAGCGTGGTTTTGCTATTCGCGGCCGTTCTACATCGATCGCTTCCATCACCGTGTGTGTGTGTGTGTTTTATCGTAGTACTTCACCCGTTCTTTAGCCAGTGAGAGCGACAGCAGCCACCAGTAGCAGCTCATAATGATGTCGAAGTGTTTCAGGGTGGATTTTTCCCTGTCGAGCCTGCAGGACTTGTTGTCTGCTTCACCCAGAGTTAACGGTTGATCGTCCTGACTCAACAGAGAGTCGGCATCCCCCCCGTGGCTGTGCTTACTCACTCCTGAGCCCAGCGTTTAGTTTTCCTTGGCAGACCCAGGCCACAGCTCATTAGACTAAGAGAATGTGCCTGCCTTAATTAATGATATGTAAATATCCTTGAATTGGCCACATTTGCATATTAAGAGAGATTTGTGGAATCTGCGGAGTAATATATTTTAATTAGGGATTAATTAAAAATAATGGGAATTTCATTTCGCCTGGCAGGTTGTGTTTGGTGTGAAGCGTGCGTCGAGGCCCCCAATCTTTGAACACTGATGCTGCCGCCGACATGTGAAGAAGCCTCTGCTCTTTCTCTCGCTATCTGTGCTGCATACAAACACGTGCGCCCTCAAACACACATGCACGCACGCACACGCGCACTCCAGGATCGCATTCCTTGAGATGCCAGAGCCTTCCCAGGGGGTCTTCGCAAAGTGCTGTAGTTTTAAAAAGGTGGTAAGGATGATGGCTGGTGGTGGGGGGGCGGATTCAGCTTGCACCCCCACCTTCTGTATTTAGCGATGGTCCCAGTTTTTTGATTTCTCTTCTCCTCATCTTTTAGTTTATTCCTTGTAGTTGGGGGATGGCTATCAGACATGGAACAGTAGTTATGTTGGCAATTATGTTAATGGAATGCCATTAGGCCATGATTGTATATGAGCAAACGGGGAGAGGGGGGCGCATTTTCTGAGCCCCAAGTCAACGTGTGCTGTGATCCACTTCTCTGAGAGTCCGAAACATTTCCTATCATTTTCTCTCTGATCTTCCCCATTGACAGTTTGACCATCCTGTTAAGGGTTCTTCCATTTCAGGCTCTTTGTACTGTGTAATGATGTAGTCACTCTGTTTTTGTCTGACAGCCATGAAAATAAATCTGAATGGAGACAAAGAAACCATTTGTCATCAGCATCGCTAATAACACTGATAGCGGGGGCCACTATCTCAGCATCTTCTAGGTGGATATCATCCCCATTATACCCAGCATCAAGGCTGCTTCCTGCTTCCTGATGCTCTTTGCTGCAGCAGCAGCAGCGGCGGCGGCATCATCGCAAGCTGCTGTTTTCACTCAATCCGCAAACGATTTTTGATGCCACGTTTTAGATGTTAATATCGCTGCAGAAACATGCAGCCGGTGCCTGTTTTTTTTTTTCTCCTTCCAGCTGGGTTGAAAACGAAGAGCTCCTCTGGCATTTGTGATGTGTCGTCAGCGTGCTGATGTTATTGATCCAGGACCTTCCGAATTCATTAGGAGATCCAGCCCAACTGTGTCGCATCTTTATTTATGTTGCTGCCCCATCCATGGCCTGCCTCTCTCTCTCTCTCTCTCTCTCTCTCTCTCTCTCTCTCTCTCTCTCTCTCTCTCTCTCCCTCTCTCCCCCTCTCCCCTCTCTGCCTCGGTCCCTGTCTGCCTTCCTCTTTCATCCCCCATGCATTATTCTTTTATTATTCTTTTACAGCTGCCTTATCGCCCGCATTTTGGTGAGGATAAGACCTGTCATCTTTGGGTCTTGTCTGGGGAGATGATGGGAGACTTCAAGGGGAGGGGGAGGTAGATGGGGATGGAAGGAGGGAGGGAGGGGGGGGGAGCGGGTGGGTGTAAAGAATGCCTGCTGTCCCCCTTTTTTCTCCATCTGAAATGGACCTCTCTCTCTCTCTCTCTCTCTCTCTCTCTCTCTCTCTCTCTCCCTCTCCCCCACCCCCACCCCACCTTGCTTTCACTCTCGCTGTCTCTCTTTGTAATGAGAATCTCTCTCTAATTGAGGGAGCTGCAGTGAGCTGGCCGAGGGCGGCAGGGTTAGATTGTGATACTGGCTACGTGACCGTTATGCTGATAGAGGTGGCAGATCAA
Source organism: Aulostomus chinensis (assembly GCF_037954235.1). Taxonomy (NCBI): domain Eukaryota; kingdom Metazoa; phylum Chordata; class Actinopteri; order Syngnathiformes; family Aulostomidae; genus Aulostomus; species Aulostomus chinensis. The sequence goes on from NC_141324.1 coordinate 18,678,549, forward strand.
TAATTTAGGCCCTGACCTTAATGGGGGTGTTAAAACGCTCATTCCTTTGGAGTCTGGAGGCCTTAAAGGTGCAGAGTTGGATAAAGCCATGGCGCTGGCTGCATGTGGAGGTGGTGTGGGGGATGGTGGGAAAAGCTAGAGATAAGAGAGGTGGAGGAAGACAGAGCGAGAGAGAGAGAGAGAGAGAGAGAGAGTGTATTTGCAGTCGGTCTGTGAAAGGAGGGATCATGAGTGATGTTTTTCCCCGCTTCTACATTCAGACATTGTCACCAACATTCATCCTCTTAGTATCTATATGAATGCCATAAGCTTTCTTCTTGCCTGTGTTTGGTATCTGGTTGTAATCCGTTTTCATAGGAAATCCTCCACCCATCCTCAGTGATGCAGAGAATGCATCGCCAGACACCAGAAGTAAACAAAGACTGCGGTAACGAGTGGGTTTAATCTGGTTCTGGGCTTGTCTTTCTTGGTCTCCTAGCTTAAGGCCATGCACATCGAGAATTCGGACATCCATCGATTTGATTCTGAGAGACATTAACGTCACGGCCTCATGCGTCTCTCTCTGAATCTCTAAGACCGGACTCATTCCCTGCTGGCAGGATGCGACCATCTCTGCTCTCTCACTCCCCCACGCCTGCTCCCCCCCCCCAACCCACCCACCCACCCTTAGGGGATGATATATTAGATATAACCAATTCAATTTTATGCAGCCAGGACAGACGCCCTGGGGACATAAACACACACATTTTTAATACACTCCTCACCAGGAAGCCCAATGCGCCAGAGCCTGCGGCTGCCCTGGGTCTCCACTCACACTCAATTATTAATGTTCGGCCATAGTGGCTTAATTAAATAATAAAGACAAGCGCACTGCAATGGAATGAGCCAAGGACAAGTCAGAAGAGAAGGTGGCCTCTCCAAATGTCTGATTTTGACATATATTAGAATGCATATGTGCGGTAAGATTCATCACAAAAGATTAAATTCATGTGTTTTGCTTGAAGTTAGTGTGTGTGTGTGTGTGTGTGTGTGTCACTATTTCTCAGATCATTTACAAGAATAAAAAGAAGCAGCAGCCATATTACATTTAAGTTGCGGTTCCGATATTTTTTTTCTGAAATTAAAAAAAATAATAATTTGAGCCAGAGGTGCAGACTTTTGGCTCCCCGTCTCGAACCGGCTCCTATATCAATCGTCTTTGAGAGTCGGGGTCAAACGGGGGCTCGTGATACCTCGACTACATAAAAAGAATGATTTCCTCATATTATGGATTCCTGACACCTCAAGGGCACGCCAGAGGAAACACTCTTGTCTCTGATGTGATGAAATGTGGCGTTATCTTTTACTTTGTTTCATTAGATCCACTGGAGATTACCTCCTCAAAGACGAGAGATTCTCCCCAGCTTTCTAAGATGAGAGATCTTCCGGCCTCGGGGCAAAAAAAAAAAAAAAAAATTAAATAAAAAAAAAAAAGAAGAAATTTCCAGCTCCCATCTCTCGCTCATTTCTTGGGATTCCTGTCTTTTTTATCTTGTAATTAATTATTCAAATTCAACGTGAGATGCGCGTTCCATTTTGAGTGGCTTGTTCAAAAGGCGAAAGCACTAATGGCAAGTAAAGCTTCGCCATTAGATTGAAAAATAGGCCCATTGTGTGTGTTGACTTGGTGGCGTACAGCGATGAAGGATTGCGACAAACTGGAGTGTTTAAATCGGCGAATTGAAATTAATGCCCTCTCAAAGCTGGGCTTGCTGACAATACATTAAAGCTAATACTCCGGTGAGGTCGAGCAAATGTTTGTTTATATACATGGAAGGGGGAAAAAAATTAGATTTTTGCCCACGTAAACACTTCTATTAAAAGAGAGAGACAAAAGAAACAAATTGTACTGCAATGAGGTGCAGGTGCTCTCTGTGTTTCCTGACATATTTCATTTGTTCTGTGTTCTTCTTCAGCTTCGTCCCATGTTCTTGTTATTTTATGTCCATGTCTCTCTCTCTCGTTCTCTCGTTCTCTCTCTCCGCTGCCACATCTTTGAAAGGTCATGCCTCAAGTCTGTCTTGTCACATCACTTATTCAGACTGGTTTTATTTATTCATGCCACTTTTTGATTTTAATAATTTAATATGGCGAAATGTTTCTTTTATACACCCATAAAGTGCTCGCGAGGAGTGTTGACGTCTCTGAAAATATGGTTAAATGGCTTCTTTATAAGGCTTGGACAATCCTCCATGTAAAGTGTGAGCTGCCGCTGTCAGTATACGCTGTAATGCGTATCGATTGAAATTATCCCTCACTTCTACTGCCGCCAGAGGACCTCTCAGATGCCGAGCGAAGAGGCAGAGTGTATAAGAGGCTCTTTTTGTACTTTTCTCTTTCCTTTAGAATTTACTGCCAGCGGCTTAGAGTGGTATTTATTTTCCTCAGACTCTGCTCTGCTATCCTGGAGTTGGCAGAGTGATTTTGTAGAATAGAAACATTATAGACTGTTAGTGTCAAAGTGTTAAATGTGATGTATAGAGCTGGGGCTTTCAGAAGGAGGGGTGGAGGAGAGAGGCGGTAAGGAGGTGAGCACTGCCAGCCATGACTGGAGCAAGGTGCTCATGGGAGAGAGGAGCCATCCACCATGTGAGGGATGGCAGGGTAATGTGGCGGGAGGTAATGGCTTTTCTCAGCCTGCTGAAACAGAGGGGAGATCATTAGGGGCTGCAGCGCCGCAGAGCGCCGTCCGTTTACCCCGAATCTGCCAGCGTCTCCTGTCAGAGCAGGGATGTGTCTGTCTGTTTTCTGTGGCGCTGGCAGTGTTGCTCCATAGAGGCAAGAGTGTTTGATTATTATTTTGGGCCTTTCTTACTGGGATGGATAGACACTGACACTTTGGCTTACAGCTGCACTCAAATATTTCCTCGCTAAATGCTTCTCCAGCTGTGAAATCAAATCAAAGAGCTCGCCAAGACCTGATGTCAAAAACAAAACTCCTTGACCTCTCCTTTGCTGTTCAGGATTGCATCTTACTTTCCGCACACGACAGTGTTTTTATTTGGAAAAAAAAAAAAAAAATTCAAGAGAAGAGCACTGGAAAGCTTAGAAAGCTCCTCTTGTTTGAACGTGACTACAACTGTGTCGTATCAAGGTTACGTTTGACTTGAGTAATTAATGAGATCACAGATGTAGTCATACATTTTATCTGTTACAAGCTACAACACATTTTTCTTTATAGTGCAAAACTCAAGTGTTAATCAAAGCAAATCTCCGACTTCAGACAGAGATAGTTTGAAACGCGTGAAGAAAGAAGTCCTTCAGATCTCCCAGAGATTGTGGCAAAATCAAGACACCCTGTCTTTACTGGGAGGTTATCGTCGTCTTTGGTCTGTTTGTTTGGTTTACTGCTGTTGACACGACTGTCCTCGTAGCTCAAAAGACTTAATCAGATTATAAACTGATTGACTTGACATCAGGCGCTGGATGCGTCTGGGTGAACGTTTGGGAACGTATATTTTCTCTCCTATATGGAGTCTGTGAACTTTAATCGAGGGGAAGAAGGTGATGCTTTTTGCGACCGGTGCTGGAGATAAAGGTGTGCTTTGTTCACTCCTCGAAACCAGTTAACAGCACTTTGAGCTGGAGGTCGATTTTTGGCCCGGTGAGCCTCCAGCCCGGCGTGACAGAGAAGATTGGACGTCATTTAGGTGTACACTCTTGCTGCTGTCTGGGCGTGTGTGAAATGGTTTCTGCTGCTGCTGCTAAAAGCATCTGGACTGTCATTGTGTATCTCCGTCGTTCATGTGGAATCTTAAAGAAATGGATCACACCTCAGACGACCAGAGATGAATATTTTGGTGTCATTTACCTGCTCTTGTACCGAACCAGGAGATCCTGTCAAGACGCATGCGCCTTGTATGGGGGGAGGGGGTGTGTGTGTGTGGGGGGGGTATCATCCCTCCTGTTAAACAGACCAATTACTCCCCATTGACAACCTTCGAAGCACACTTTTATTGGCCGATTCAGCCAAATAAAACTTTATTGCACAAGTGGAAAGGGATGCTGTCATTTTTGCATAGCTTTTCCAAGCCCGGCGTTTATATGATCCCCCATTATTACACCTCTGTGACATTTAAACTTTATTGAACAAGACTTTAAAATCTGTTGGCAGTATATAAAAGATTGAGGAATTTATTTCTTTCAGATGGAGAGAAAATCCACAAGAGTCGACTGGAAGCGTTTAAAGAAAGTGCACCTTTTTTCCCCCTTTTTATATTGTTGCAGATTTATCTGGAAAAGAGCTGCAACCGAATGTTATTGTCATTATTTATTCACCAGGGATGCATTGAAATTCTGCACTGATGTTTTAAATGATGATTTGGCTGATAGCGAACGCTAATACGATTGCTTTTGTGTTGTTTTTCTTTCTTCGTCAGCCATTTATCACACTTCTTTGAAAGAACACAAATTCGGTTCTTTACATCAACAGATAAACAATGTCGATGGCGAATGTCGGCCAATCACAGCACGTGGTGATTTTTATCAGCGTGTCCCTTTTGACACTTTCTTGATAAAGACAATTGTCTTATTAAATGAATTGACAAAAAATAATGAAAAATCGCAATTTCCATGAGTCAAACAGTTAAAAAAAAACAATACTCCCTAGAGAAGATGAAAAGCAGAAAATCTGCACGACTGTAAATTGGATTTAGACAACTGTTGCCATTTTTTTTTAACTTGAAAAATTGGTTTTAAGATTCAAATCAGTGATTGGAATATCTGACGTTTTCCTGTCGATCAACAAATGGATTTCAACTATTCATTTCGGCTTTAATGTATTTAAAATGTTGACGTGATACAAGGTTGCACGCGCGCAAACACACACTCGTGCACAAACACACACTTTTATCTTCCTTCCTGATATTTGCCAGACAGAAAGAAGCTGAAAGAGGAGAAGAAGAAGAAGGGGTAGGCTTCATGGAGAAAGGTCCTGCCCCCCTCCTCTGTGTAATTAAAAGGGGGTGTCTGTCAGGGGCTGCTGCTGCTTTGTGTGGCCCCATATGTTCGGGCGCTGATACAGGGAGGATTATTCTGTTTGGAAGCCTGATAACAGCCTGTTTATAACCTTGGCACAGACTGTAGCCTAATCTGGCAGCAGCACATCGCTCCCCAATTCCACCCCCTAAAAATTTTCACACCATATTGGCTATTTTTTTTTTTTCCTCGACTGAGAGAAGCAGCCGTGACCCAAAAAAAACCCACCTCACCTATACCTCATTTTCCACACGTTTCTTTTAACACGTGAAATTTTTTACATTAAAACGTGTTGAACAGGACAGACTGTGATCATTAACACTCGCGCTGCTATTTTGGCTGACATCACCACACGTTCTCATAAATTATGTTTCCACTGTAAAGGTTTAGTTGCGTTTTTTTTTTTTTTTTTTCTGTCCTCGGACATCGGTTCTCCTTTTGTCGAATTTTCATTTTTAATCTGCAGGCTGATTTGTTCGCTCCTGTGTGTTGTGTATCGCCGCCGTTCACGCGACTTGTCACGGTTTTCTTCAAAACTGCTTTGTGATTTTTAAGTGCTTTGTGCTTTTCCAATATCAGCTCCAAATTGTTTCTTTTGAAGGCCTAAATGATTCCTTTCCTCGACTAATTGCTACATGATTGACTTTATTCAATTAACTGAACACTGGTTGCTCAAGATGGTGGCTTTATTCATGTGAAATATGGAGGGGGGAAAAAAAGACGAAATCCACAGCTCTGAATGACCGGAAATTGGCCTTTTTATTGTGAGGTGAATCAAAATGAATTTGAACAACAGTGTTTATGCTCCGTTCCCACATCCCTGAATCACATAATTCTCTGCAGCTTTGCCTTACATGTGCATGTTAATAAGAAGGTTCCAAACCTTGTAGATGAGTTTCCAGAGCGCTGAATAAAAGTCACTCTCGGTAATGCACTGTTCTCTAGCGAGGACCCTTAACTGGCACACTGCAGAGAGAGGGAGTGCTCAGAGTGGCAGGCAAAGAGAACTGTCAACCTGTCACATTTCTCCCTCCTCTTTCCCCTGATAAATTAAAGTTACACAGTGTGCGTGTTGTAGCAGCGGAAGGCTGTGCAGAAAGCCTGGCTCCTCAGGTCTCAGGAGATAGCTGGCAACTAGGTCAGACTGATAATGTAATCCGCTGACTGGATCCTCAGCCCACTACATCCAGAGAGAGAAGAAGGCATGACAGGGAAGAAAAAAAAAACACACACACACACACACACACACACACAAATGTAGGAGTGAAATACCAACTTTTAGGTGTTGTTGCACTTTCGTAGCATTCCCTGATCACTAGTGGTGTCCACGTATGTTAGCGCGAGGAAATATCCGGTCGGTGTGTGTCTGTTTGATTTGATTATTAAGGGAAAAACAGCCATCCATGTCTGTATAGCTCACACTCGTCACAGGGGGAATCTTATTTACACGGATTCCTTTTTACATGTTATCTTTGCACCGCATACCACACAGCACATCCACAACAAAGTAGTGTCATGCAAGTCCGCGGGGAGGGAGAGAGAGAGAGAGAGAGAGAGAGAGAGAGAGAGACGAATAAGTTCCTGCATCAGCAAGGTGCATTTTCATTCCCATGCTGTATTCCAGAGAGGCTCCGTGGGCCCACTGTGACAACTCTGCCTCCCTGCAGGTGTGGAAATGAAACAGAGCCTATAAATAGCGCAGGCAGCTGGGAGGAGAGAGCTGGAGAGCAAGGGGAGGCGGGGGGTGGGGGGTGGAATTAGTGGTCCAGCTGGGGATGCAGGTGTGTAGAGGCTGACCAACAGAATACACTGCTGTCTCACTCCGGGGGGGTGGTGTTGCTGGAGGGAGCCGCATCTCACTGTGTTGCAGGAAAGGTGCAGAAATTCCACTCTATTATAAATTCATAAAGATAGAGTACTAGGCCTGGGTATAAGTATCACCTTATATTGTGATACTGTATTTACTGTCCAAATGCAGCTGCAAATACCACAGGCGGTGTAGCGCCTGGGTAGAACATATTCACACAGCAGTATTTCAGTCAAAATTTCAGTTTATTAGAATAAACATGAAAACATACATGGGTCACGATACGAGTTTGGTCACGATATATTGCGATATCAATGTAAAAGACGAGAGTATTGATGCAGTATCGTGAAAGAATATCCCAATATTTTTATTTCTGTACGGATTCCATCGAACTGCAGCAGGAGCTGTTGTCGCCTACATTTGACTTTTTTAAATGAGCCGTATAAGAAATGTAGAAGTTCCCAGTATTTCATGTGTACTCTTTACTCTTTCAGATCAATATTGTATCGCTTTCACATCTCATTCTCTCTGCAAAAATATACGAATTATGGGAATTTTGCGTTGTTTGACTCTGTTTAATCGATGTAGCAGCTTCATCTATCATGTGATGCTGTGTTGCATTTTGCATAAATCAAAACATTTGCTGCTCCCGCGATTTGGACGGCGCATACCTTGCGTTCATGATAATATTTTTGATTAACTGCGCATCACTCTCATTCATGCGCGACACCGAGACTGAGGAACGCACACGCAGGAACGATCTGTTTTCCGAGGAATCTTAAAATGAAAAAAAAAGAAAAAACGAATGTCTTTGTGTTTTTAACCATGTTTATCTTTTTATTCTGTGCTGAAGCATGAATTATTTTTAATTGAACAGTAATGGCGAGGCAGACGCGCAAAGGTCAGGAAAGAAAAGCTTTGAAATCAAGATATGAAACAAAAGAGACAAAAAGATTCGCCAATTAAATCCGTCTGTTATCTTAAAAGCGTAGAAAATCCAAATGAAGCTGTTGGCGTGGATCATCTCATCATTGTTGACAGACCTGTTCGCTCTGTGTATTTTCTTCTCCGCACCAGTTCTTTGAACTGGTCGGGATGAACTGGTGGGATTCATGGTAGAACGTTTCATGCTGTTTCCATGGTTACAGCTGACTGACTCTTGAATGATCTCCTGCAGACCTCGGCTCCAACTATACCAGTCCATCTCATTTCTGTCAGTGTGACAGTCACCTGAAGGCAGCGGTCCTTTTTAAAATTTAAGCTTTTTTAAAAATTCAACATGTTCAAAATCTAGAAATGTATTCTCATCAGTGTGCAGTGTGTGTTTCTACTTTTAAACACACACACCGACATGACTCAGGGCTGCACAACTTTGAAAATAAGCAGTTATTTTGACTGATATTGCGATATTATTTGCGATACAAGAGGAAATTATTATTTTTTTTACATAGTTACTCTTGTTTTGTTATGAAAAGATCCAATAAAATATTTATGGTGTGGTTTATTTCGAGAGGATCGGTATCAGAAATGTTTCCTTAAGTCTGAATATGATGCATTGGCACATTCGGCCTTGAGCAGATATTGTGCGGGTCCACTTGATTTGACCATATTTGGTTTGGGATGTGTTGGCCTGCATTTGTTGTTCTGCAGTCAGGTCAATGCATCGATTGGTGAACAGCGATGGTAATGTATGAACCTGTGACAGCAGTCTGACAAAGTGGGTCAAACATTCAGTGAACCAACACACACGTCTCTCCTATTTGAATTAGATATTAGCGTTTCTGGCGTGTGCGGCTGATGCCACAGGGCTGTCTGAGTGGCGTAGTTGTTCGCTGCGTTACATCCAGCACTGTTGTCTTTACTTTTTAAAATCAAGCCTCAGCTTTTAGGGCAGAAAATGCTGCTTTCATTCCCAGTGGACGAGCTGATATGCTTTTCATGTAAATGACGTCTAGCGCTTGCACGCCGGCGTTTGCATTAATGCATTAATTCCCCAGTACTATATGCTTTTCTAGCTGGAGGCAAAATGACACATTCTCACCAAAAACCCACCCCCACATCAGTCGCTTTATACTCACACACACATTTCACTGCTGACTGACAGCAGGAGCTCCCTCTGACCCAGTATTCTGCTACAGTGGGACGATCCCACAGGCCCGTGATTAATGACTCGGCTTTATCCGTTAGTAGTGTGGTAGCGGCCTGCCAGCCAGACCACTTAGACTGCTTGGACCACTTCTTCTGCTGTAAACACACACACACACACACACACACACACACACACACACACACACACACACACACACACACACACACACACACACTCTCACACAGTGTGTGTTTCTCTCTATGCCTACAGGCGCTGCATCGTCATTCTCATTGTTACAGCTCTAAACCTTTGTCCCAAGTTGACCCCTCGACACACACAGACACGCAACACAAACACCAGCAGCGGAGGAAGTGCTCACATCCTTCTCTAAGTCACAACACAGTAATGTAAAAAATACTCCATTACTCTTCCTGCTTGATGAAAATCCTATTGAAGTAAAAGTACGTGATTAACAGCAAATATATAGGGACACCGGATCGATCTGAGGAGTCAAGTGATGATTCCTGGGACAGAATTGTAGAAAATACAAAGTTGCAATTCATAAATCTATTTTCAGTTCTGACTTTAATCTTTATTTTTGGTGAGATTACTGATCATTTATTGAAGTGAAGCTGCGCGAGACATTTGGAGGGAAAATGTGATGTGGCTGTTGACAACCGGTAAACATCTGAAAATGACTACACGCTGCTTTTTTTGTGAGACATCAGAAGCCAACATTTTGGAACCCACTGCTTTAGTTTCTAAAAATGTTTTATTTTATAAGTTGTGTAGCATTATCAGCTTTTAAGCTGTCAACCTGACTAGAAAGGGCAATATTACCCTCTGAAATGTCATTCGGTTGAAGTACAATTTCACAAAACCGCCGTCGTTAAGCGCAGTACTCACTTGTCAACTGTATGTTTGTGTTGCATTTATTAGCTCTCCTTGTGTTTTAAAATAATTTGATATTTTCTTTTTAGTAGAATCTAAAATAATCACATCTAAATGTAAAATTGTGTTTAATTGTCAAACTTGACAATATATTTCCTCTATTGTTGTATTATTTACAATTTAACAGATAAAAGTCTTTGTACGTTTGCTTTTTTTCACATTTCTTGGGGATACATCATGTATCTTGTGCATATTTGCATTTCAGCAGGAATTTTCCTCGTGCATCAAATTGTCACTTTTTTTTTTTTTTTTTTGTCCGCCAGTTTAATTTGCACTGTATAATATTTGATAATGGTCAGAGTTAGGCAGGTGTTTGATTGCACACCTCTCAGGATTGTAAAATAGTGCTAAAACCTACAACACCCATCTCCTGAGTGACTCGTACGTGCATCTGCACAAGGATTCTCTGCGTTTGCCCTTATTGAGAGAGACGCTGCAGCTTTGATAACGTTTACATCATCTGGCGAGATTTCGTACGTGAACACACCACCTCTTTTTTGTTTATCAAGTACTTTGTTTTTGTCTATACAAAAGTTTCTCCGCTGATTTTGTTTTAATCTCAAACAAACCATCGCAAACGCACCATCACACACACACAGCATCTCACACACACATACACACACCAACCAACCAGTGTTTGAAGTCGAATGTGTGAACTCACTAATGGATGGTGATCCCTCACGTTGTTGCTGTCTCCTGACAGCTGGAGGACTGAACATGGCCTGTCTCTGGAGCTCCGAGCCCGGCTCAACAGTCAACCTCACTGGGGGTTTGTAGGATGTGACAGCGTCCAAACAAACCGCGGAACAATATCGGTTTGATGGGAAGCTCAGTGATGAATGCAGAGAGAGAGACACAGAGAGTGAGAGAGACTTTAATATTAATGACTCCTGATTCACGATTAAACACAAGGACTACATAGTCCGCCGGGTTCCATTCTACACAACAGCTTTGTCCGGAATTTATATTTTTATAGTTTTATCAATTCTACTCGAAAAGAATTCCATCCGTGCATAAATATTTAGAAATGTTTCTTCAAATTATTTTAAAAAAGTGGATATGTTTCAAAATAGTGTCTATTGTCAAACAGATCATTTTCTTTTTTCATTATTCAAATTATCAAATAAAAAGATACAAAAATAAATTGATAAATCGTCAAGAGCATTTCAGTTTGCCGCCTTTTCTTTTTCATATAATGAGGCTCCGGGTTATTATGATCAACATCTTTTTTTCTGTCGTTTTGTAGACAAAGCGGATAATTCATTCTCATTCATCAGAAGAAGATTCTACAGAATCGTTTATTATGTAAATAATTTAATAATTTTCAGTCCTATTCCAAACAATTCAGCCCTTTTTTCAGAGTTGAATATCGTTGTGTGCTGAGGGAGCTTCGTGAATCTGGACAGCTGTCTTGATTCTGTCTGAATGATTGAAACAAAAACAAATGATGCTTCTAAAGGTTACGACAGGATAATTCCATGTAAGAAACTATTATAAGCAGCCTTTGTTTAAACCCTGACCTATCATCTTGCACCACATTAATGGGATATTGATATTTTTAGCTTCGCCATGGTTTGTCATGGGACAACAAGGGTGTCCTTTGTAGTTTGGTAATCTGAATCCTGCCGTATGAGATGGTGGAGAAGCTGGGCAACAATTTGATGCTAAAAATGCGTGTTGCTACTGGTAGCATCATCACAACTCAGGAATATCAGCATGCAATCAGCCATCCGGGACATTCTCTGTCCATTCATATTATCTATGAGGATGTTACACTTCCTTGACCTAAGATGTACAGATATATGTATATAATATGTGTGTGTGTGTGTGTGTGTGTGTGTGTGTGTGTGTGTGTGTGTGTGTGTGAGTGTGTATATATGCGTAGATGCTCAGTGTGGAGCTTCTAAATTTGGAAGAGAAAACAGGATAATGTCTATTTACAGAAGAGGAACTGGCATACAGCTAACATCATTATCTTGCCATTCAAAGCACTCAGTGACCACTTGTGCTTCATAAAGAGGAGCATTGTCCTCATGGAAGTTATTGCTGCCAGTGCAAATGAAATGCATCATGGGATGCGTGGGAAAAGTAATGGCTTTGATTTTTTTTTTTTTTTTTTTAAATATAGAGACTGACTGACTGATAGTGCGACCATGTGACTTGGAATGGGGATGTGATGTAGGAGCAGCATCTCTGTGAGTTCTTGTGTAAAATTCATGTTTGCATGTTGTCGAGTGAAGCCGAGCAAAGCAGAAGCACAAGCCACCATATGGTGGGTGTCCTTGCATGGTAGCTTAAGGGAGTCGTTCTCCCTCAGATGAAGTAATTCAGAGATGAGCCTCCTCTCTGTTCATCAGACCCTGCCCCATCTCCCACCGCCGGGGGCACGCGCTGCATCGCAGGTCTCAACAGCCAGCTGGGGGGCGGGGATGGTAGCACAGGCATCCCGGGTAGACCTGAACACCAACTTTCACAAACCACTGCATGTCTTTCTTGTCAAAAAGCCCACCCTTACCCAGTGCCATGCCTCCAGATGTGGCTTAATTTACTGCGACTCTGCTAATTGCTGTAATTAAGGATTAATTACTGTTAATTACCTTCGCATAAACTCATCACCAGTCAAAGAGCGGAGCCTTATGAAATGTGCCATGCACAGGAACACGCACCGCTGGGACTAGTGGAGGATTGTGTTACTGGGCCTCTTGTGTCGTGTCTTGTCCTGGTGTGTGGGGAGCACGTGTAGGGCAGCGGCGAGGGCACGACGGTAACTGTCATGGACCATCTCCTCCTGGCTCGGAGTGCTTCACACATCACCTCCTCACCAACTGTTGCCTGGGACGGCATCGCTAAGCTGACTGACATTTGATTAGAGGCTGTTTTTATTTATGGAGGTACAGAGGACCGACCTTGCTTAGTTTGTCTGCAAGATGCATGTGCAGTTTTATTATATTTTTTTATAGCAAATAAATAATCATAAATAATAAAGGACCTATCCTGCGTTTCCATGTTCCCTGACATGTATGTTACGGTGTCAGATATTTGTACTAAACATCACCAGTTTCAAATAATGATTCAGGTTACATGGACTGTAATAATTCAACCAGTCTTAGTCTTAAGACTAAGAGTTTATACTGAATCGGGTTCCTACATGAACTTAAAGAGCTCTAAATCTTCCTAATAGAAAACTGCGTTTCTATTTATTACATCTCAAGTAGGAATCTTGGTAATGTTGTCCTTCCAGAAATGTTGGGATGACTTTTTAGCTGCAGTGCAAAAAAAAAATTGCAATGATAAAACACTCTCAGCATCGTTGAGCAGTTTGACTGTTTTATGTGTCCAAAAGAAGTCTGCTTATACTTCACTTCCCCATCAAGTTGTTTACCAAGATCTGAATACTTAAAGATCTCTTCATCCATTCACGTTTTGCCTTGACTTTGACCTTCAGCTTTAGGCTACAAAGGATCTGGTTTCCATGGCAGCATCTCTCTCAGAATCCTTGTCTCAGTCACGTTGATGTTGGACTCTTGCTGTCCACTTCAAGGGCAGAAGGTTTGACTTTGAAAAGCGACGAGGACTTTAAACTGCCAAGAGTTCTCGTGGGCTTACCCGGGAAATTCTAGGATTTTTTTTTTTCTGTTGCGTTTCCTTAAAATCGGCAGTGTATGTTCAGGGGGCGGCACTAGAAATCACACTGATTGGGACTGATGTCGTTCACCCGCAAACCTTCTGTTTCCTCTGAAAACAGCAGCCTCTCTGCCTTTGTGAGGAGCTGTTTTATCAGAGATTTCTCCTCCAGGTACAAGACGCCTCCGTTCAGCAGGCCTCCAAAAGTTAGACGACAGTGAGCTTTTCGGTCTGTGAAACATGCTAACCTTCGCCAGAGGTCCAAAAACATGAGGTGTAAATGAACCTGATGGACTCCTTTAACCGTAGGAGATTTGATCAAGTTTTAAAATCGAGTTTTGATATTTGCTCAATCTTGAAAAGAGGGTTCTGCATGGTGGTCGTCCTCTGTTTTTTTCTGGTGTGATGAAATTAACTGCCTGCAACAAACTCCATAGTTTCCTTCAGCCACTTGTTAAAACTGCAGCTTTTAATACGCGTAAATAGCTTCAAAATTCACAAGTGCGGTTTACGGGTGTATTTTATGCCTCATAAAAAAACAAAATATTAAAAATAACTGAAAAACAGACCTCTGAATTGAACACTGATTTAGAATAAATTTTTTTTTTTTCATGTTTATGTATTTGTAAAGTGTAGCTACTGTTTGAGAGGTTTGGCTACATTTGTGAAGGAAACGTTGAGGAACTGATAAGTTTAGCAGTTTAGGTTGTTTTGCTTGAGCCTCCCCTCCTTCTCCTCCATGTTGCCTCTCCACTGCCTGCTGTCAGCTTTATCTAAATGTTAGTGTGACCAGGCATGTGTGTACTTCACCGTATATGTGCGCGTCTCTCCATAGAGATGTCTTTGTCTCTGCTAGCAGGCCGACTGTGCTGCTCCACGAGCTCGTGACTGATCCTCAGCTACTCAGTTTTCCCAGTGCAGCCTGGAGCTGTTCAAACGGCACAAGGAGTTTGATTCAGTCACTAAGATATATATTTCAAGACACCTTAAGAAAGACTGACAGCCAGGGGGTTAATGTATTGCCCGCTCTAATAATGAATTATTTTAATGAAGGTTTTTAAATGGGAGCGCTCTGCTTTGGTGGCGGGGCGGTGCTCAGAACGGTCTTCTCCTCTGGCGCTGGCTTCCTCATTATCAGGCCAGCCCCTCAGGCCTCAAACTGGCCTGCTTAAGCCTCAGATGATGATGATAATTACCGTTATTAGGAGTAGCTGCAGGGGGAACTTGTTCTGAAAAACACCAAGCTGAGTTCTTTGCCTCGCTCACAGCCGCATGAGAAACTACCGATCACCAGTGGAGAAAGCCGGAGAGGGAGAGAGACAGAGGGAGAGGAGGAAAGAAAAGGAGGGGATGAGGGGAGCGGCCACCAAATCCGCCTAATGTGACGCCTGTCAGCTCGTCTCCCACCAGCTGTCACCTCCCAAATGCACTGGGGTTCATTTTTTTAATTGACACCTCGCTTTCCTATTCCATTTCTATTTTTCGCCTTTCATTCTCCCTCCATCACTCTCTTTCCCTCCTCGCCTGAACCATCCTCGTCTCTCCCTGTCCCTCCAGTATTTCTTTGGCATTTTTCCTTGTCCTTGGTGTCCCCCCCACACCACCACCCTTCCCCATCCCCCCATTCAGTGTCACACACACACACACACACACACACACACACACACACACACACACACACACACACACACACACACTTCCTTTCTACACATGATACTCGAGATGGCTGATAAAACATAAAACTGTTTTAGAGGTACTTTATGACTATGCCCTTGTGTACTGAGGCTGTGCAGCTTTCCATTATCTGGTGATGGAGGGAACATTTTGGGCCGGAGAAAGTTTCCCATGAGTTCATTGATAGACCACAAATCTAGATTTCAGCCTCCAGTACGGAACATTTTAAACAACACCATGTTGAGGGTATAACAAAGCTTTTCATGGCCTTGACTTTATTCTGTGCTTTGATTTGAAAACTCATAATGATCATTCTTTATTAAAACCCAGATTTGATTTCATAGAAATGGCCACATATACAGTAAATTGAATCTAATGTTGCACAATATCCATTTAGTGATAACAATAATAGCATTGCTCAGCACTGTGGTTTACCTCTCTCTCTCTCTCTTGTGTGTTTGATGCTGCGTTTTATGGTGATTGCTTTGGCGGTAGAAGAATGTATTGAATCTCTTTTGATCCCAACTGAAATATGTCCTCGGCACTAATTAATGAAAAGTAGCGCCAAGCAAAGCGCTGTTTCTTTTTTTCTTTCTTTAGTTTTTATTTTTTATTTTTAAGAGCTGAACAAATGGTGATTAAACGATTAGTCGGATGATAGAGACTTCAAATTCAAGTTTAAAAAAAAAAAGACCAATCAAATGGCTTTTATGTAAAATGACAGTAAACTGAATAAACAGGAAGTTGATCCATGGACTCAAGAATATATGGTACCAAAAAAAAAGGGGGGGAGGGGGGCTTAAGAAGGAGACACAGTTGTGGATTAAATACTGGCTACGTTCATATCATCAAATTTCTTCCCAACCACCAAAACATAGGCCCTGATGATTAAAAGTTATTTAATGCTCTGATTAAAACACATCCATGCAACACATTCCATCCAAATATGCTCATGTATTGACCGTTTTTAGTAAAAATGAGACCTCTGGGACACAGATTCAGAATATGATCAAAAGGATTTCGGGACACTCAATCTTTCCTCTTTCATCCGTTTCTCATGGACTCACAGAATTTGTTCAGAATTTGCCTGTCACATGTCAGCTAACAGCTACATCCTGCTAGCGCTCTGGAATAAGTCCCCATGTGGGATCCAGGATCTGCAATTGGATCCAGATCAACTGTCCAATTTAATCAGAATACAGCTGTTAGTTTTTGAGATAATATGCTCACAAATAAACCAACAAACACGCTGGTGATCGCGCGACATCCAAATACTTCCAGGAAACTACGAAACCGAATCTAAATCGTGATTCAGACGGCGATATTTGAGTGCACCTAAACAGCTGATTCAAAAAGTTTTCATTTGATAAAGTTTCTAACTGATCACAGGTTTAACATGGTCAATGTCCTCGGTGCATGTGGAGTCATTATTAGCATTGCAATAACCACGTTATTAATTCCAACAGTGTATTTCTGCCTGGTGAGGTCATCCCTGAATATGTCCAGGGTTTGGCTGTTACGACTTATCATAACAAAATCATTATTTGGTAGACAAAGTAGTCGTTGGCCAAATCAGTGTGACTTTTTTTTAAAAAAAAGATGTTTCCCCTGGTTTTGACTTTATTTTATTCTTATCATGCTACTCTTGTTTTGAGGAAATATATCAGCTTCCCCTTGGTCTGATGATGGAGGGCCTGAGAAAGTTCCTCTTGAGTTTAAGAGGAGACCAAACAAACATTGACTTTCAAAGCAAAAACAGAAACTCTGCCCGCATCTCAGATCCAGAATATTGGGGGGGGGGGGGGGTCACTTATATCGACAATTACATGATACAGACTTCATTGTCAGCTGTGAGCTGTGATTTGAATCCTTAATTAAAGCTCAGATCCACTCTGGTAGAACTGGTTCAGAACCCGGTAAAGTGATTATAATGTAGCTTCATATTAAAAGCTTATCAGTGTAGTTTGGCGCCCGAGTGGGTCAGTATGAAAAATGGCACACGGTGCTTCATCTGGTGAAGAGCGCTTGTATCAAATGCAGATGAGCGGATGCTGAACTGGTTGGCGGTGCAGGGCGGGGGGGATTTGTATTAGTGATACTTGTCATGTCTGCTGTAAATCACGCTGCTTTTTTCGGCTTCCTAGGTTGTTGTTTTGTCTCAGAATGCGGTGTGGCAGGGATGAATGGTGGTGATGTTACATTATCATGTGGCTGTCGCTTTCACTCCTGCTGACTGGTCTGTGACAGGCCCACACACACACACACACACACACACACACACACACACACACACACACACACACACACACACAGATGTATACACACACACACACACAGTGTCACGACCAGGACTGATTTATTAACTGCTGAAACCCTAGATGACGTGTACCCACACAATCAATAGAGAGAGCAGCCACTGCTTGGCTCTCTCTGGGGTCATGTGATGTAGAAAAGAGCTCAGCACAGATAGACACACACACACACACACACATACATACACACGCATGCATACACTACAGTGCTGTGAGTATATTGCATTACTGTATTGATGGGAAATGGATCCAGTCCAGTGTTGGCTGCTAGCTGCCAGTCAGAGACACGGAGGGTAAACTTTCATCAGGGCTGTCAGGGACATCACCGCTGCCTTGTTTGACCGTAAATCTTCCTAATTGTGACAGAATACTTCAATATCATTAATTAAACATGTTTTCATTTAAAAGCACTCGCAGGGCGCCAGGCTGGGTGCTCAGGGTTGTCTGCCAACGTGCGTAGCTGTTTATTTTTCCCTGTGTGTGCCTATATGAGTGCTTACATTTGTCCGTAAAGTGTATGTTTGTGTTGTGTGTTAGTGTGTGTGTGTGTGTGTGTGTGTGTGTGTGTGTGTGTGTGTGTGTGTGCGCGCACATCGACCCACCCCCCACCCCAGTATGAGTGGGTGGCTTAATCGTCATGTTTATTTACACTCTCGTTGTCTGCAAGCAGCAGGCAGTGTGGCGATGGGTTTGAGCCAGCTCTTAGAGGAAGTAAAACAGCAGAAATTAATTTTGTCAATAACCAAAACAAAAGCTTATTCTTAGAATTCCATTCATTATTCAGCATCTAGAATTGTTGATGATACTTATTCATTTTTAATGTTGCCCTTTTTTTTTGGGGTGTGTGTGTGTGTGGGGGGGGGGGGGGTGTTACTGCCCCACATAGCATGGAGGGGAATTATACAAGAATGTGCACAAAGGGAATGAGAGAAAAGGAGGGAGGAGGGCGAGAGGAAGCGACAGAGAGGGGAATTGTGTCCTCTCATTGTTCAATTAAGTCTGTCGGTAATGATCAAGATGAGATGATGGCCGTCTTCCTTTTATAGATAATAATCTGTGACTGTCTATGAAATAAAGGGATATCAGAGCAGTATGGAGTCTTCCACAAGAAAGTGTGTATAAAAGGTTTGTTTTTTCAGTGTTGAAAGCATGTGATGTATTGTAATGGGGGGGGGGGGGACTTCCTTCTGTCAGGTGATTATGTGAATGTATCGTTGTAGAGTTGACTTGCATTGAAGCCTAATCAATTTCATTGCTATTACTGAAGAGAAATAAATAAAGCTGATGGCTGCGGTTAGGGTAATTATACCACAGCACAGTGAATTGTTTGATATTCCTTATTAATTGTATTTATTTAATCCATTTCATGCTTTTAGTTGTGCACTCGGGGAGTTGGAGGGAATGAATAAATCACTCTTAGGCTCATTAGATTCCCCCTCTGGTTGGGATGTGCCACTGTTTTGTCAGAATCCAATTGGTGGTGTGTTATAATTTCTCGCTGGTGTGATTCACATGAAAAAAAGAAAAAAAACAACGCATTCATGTGGCACACGCCCTACCAGCCAGCACACACATGCGCACACAGGGCTCCCCGTCTGAACTCCTGACCTTTTGCAGCCGTCTGATAGCCATTGACATTTGCCTCTTGAGCTGAGCTTGCTCACGTGTTAGAGCTGATGGGAATGGATGATGTTATTGCTTGGGGAGAAAAAAGAAAAGCGGCAGTGGGGGAAAAAAAAAAAGAAAAAGAGGAGGACCAGGATAGACAAGCTCCCCACGCTGCCTGGGAATCCATCTGGACCCCCCGCTCGCCTACAAAGGTCACAGGGTGGTTCAACCTTACATCCTCATTACAAAAGAGCCGTCGCGGTGACCGGAGACTGTGGGTTACAATACAGTTTAGTGCTCTGTCACAAAACCTGTCATTTTGCCTCAGTCATCATGGAGGACACACGCAGGTTGTAGTATTCGATTTATCCTCTGATAGATGCTGAGCTTAAAGTACATATGAAGTATGTATCTGGCAGCGTGAGCTCTGTCTTTGTCCTTGAAGACAGTGGATGTAATGGAGGGTTGCACCTGGTCGCTGTTTTCAGCACCTCAGAGGATAGCAGGACTCTCGGCTTCTTTACTGAGGGAGCCTTCTGGTGGCAGAAAGAGGCAGGGCAAGTGTGGCTGGTCCTCCAGTTGGAGCCAAAACACCACAGCCCAGAGAAACACTTGGATGTTTTTGACCTTAAATTACAGTAAAAGTACTGACTGAGACTGGAAAGAGGAGTCTGTTGATGGTTTTACCCTTGATCTTGGACCAACCTTCCAGTTAGTCTAGACTCCCTTGTCTCTCTCAGCTAGTTTTAAACACGCTTTAAAAGAGAGTTTTATTACAGCTGTTCCCCTCTGCGGAATAATTCTGGTTCAACACAAACCTGAGGTTTAACAAAAATGCAAAGCTGTTTTTTTTTTCATTTCAACTGCTTAAGTAAGGTTTAAATAAATAATTTAGTAGTACACATTGTTTGCATGCCCATCTCTGCAGCCTCTCTCTCTCTCTCTCTCTCTCTCTCTCTCTCTGTCTCGCTGTCACCTGACGGCAGCAGAGTGTTCGCTCAGAGCTGTAGGCATGTGAAGACTTGCAGGTTCAAACACCGTCTCACCTAAACAAGAGTGTAAGCAGAGCTCAGACACCATGGTACTGGATAAATGATGGTGACAACGTTGTGAATACCGCTTTGATGCTCCAGCTGTTGAATAGTTAATAGCGGTAGTGACCCAGCAGTGTTTTTCATCATCTGTACCCTCGGCTATTTGATTTCTTGTATTCAGGGTGCTTCAGTCTGATGTTTGACTTGTGTTGCTGGTGTGTTTCTCCCTCGTGGTAACTTCTGAAAAAAGGTGATTAAGTCATCAGCCAGAGACCAAACATAGTCGCAGCATAAGGAGAGCAATGAAA
Organism: Aulostomus chinensis; assembly: GCF_037954235.1. Lineage (NCBI taxonomy): Eukaryota > Metazoa > Chordata > Actinopteri > Syngnathiformes > Aulostomidae > Aulostomus > Aulostomus chinensis. The sequence goes on from NC_141324.1 coordinate 18,698,972, forward strand.
GATGAACTCTGGTGGAAGTCTTTGTTAATTTTTTACATTAAATGATAGTCAGAATCGATGACATTATAGTTTTATGGTCTCGCCTCGCTGCCAGCCCCTCTGAGGCTGCAGGTTTTTATGGCACAGACTTGATCTATTAAAATGACAGCCATATTTCAAGGAGTTCACTTGGTAGGCTGAAGCGGGAGGAATGTTAGAAGAGTCTCTCTCAGTCACAGTAAAATTCATCTGCCCTGCTATTTCTTCGTTTGGTTCTGGGGAGATATTTTCAACTCCAGTGAAGCTGTTGAGTATCATGTTTTGATGCTGTTGTACCTTCACCTCTCCTTCGCAGTGCTCAGTATTCGTGGTGCCCAGGAGGAGGAACCTCCAGATCCCCAACTGATGCGCCTGGACAATATGCTGCTGGCGGAGGGGGTGGCCGGGCCTGAGAAAGGTGGCGGTTCAGCCGCTGCAGCCGCCGCAGCAGCAGCTACGGGCGGCGTCGGTGCCGACAACTCAGCGGAACACTCCGACTACCGGGCCAAGCTGTCGCAGATCCGACAAATTTACCACACGGAGCTGGAGAAGTATGAACAGGTGAGAAGGAGGAACCCTGTTTCACAGAAACCAGAGGAAAGAACTGAACCTGCTGAGGTCTACTCACATCACCGCTGCTCCTACAGAACTGCGTTTAAATAGATTTTTTAGTATTTCCTGTTTGACTGGTCTACACTACAGAACCCCAATATGTTCACTCCTCCTTTTGAGGGTATTTTTTTAATTTTGTTGCATTATTATTGTTATTATTGTGAGCTTTAATTAGAAGGATGCATTTGAGCAATGACAGAGGGGACAGCATCACCCCTCCAACTGTTATCCCAGAACCATTGCAGACTGACTCGCTTCACGCCGTTTGAAAAAGTAGCACAGATTTCATCCGTGAATTCTGGTTGTACATGAGAGGAAATAACCCCGTCAGTGGCCTATTTCATTATTTCATCACAGACACTTTATATCAGTGTTTGCTCCTGCCTCTCCGCCTCCCCTCTGATGGAGTCTGACAGGTGCCACATTTAACCAATAGTGTGACTCGGATTCATTGCTGGTTAAATTGTCAAAGCACCTGTGATGGCCAATGCTGAATGAGGATAAAGACGAAGCCTTTCGTAGATTCTGTGACGTGGGAACACGCATGGCGTGATATTTTCATCTTGTTTGACTGATTAATGAGAGTCAGCCTGCACCCAAGGAAAGTAGTTCTTCCTTGAGGAGGTCAAAATCAGCTGACCTTTGTCAAAGAGTATAAAAGGATAATTTTTCAGAGTTTGAATCAGTGATTGCGAGAAAAAAAATGACTGTATGGCTCGACTAGGATCAGCTCTATCGGTGGGCCTAGAGTTAATTCTGTATCAATGATAATGACATATATTCCTTCGAATAGTTGACAGAGTATAATGTTCTTGAAATCGAAGGCCAACTCGTGACAAGCTGAGCGTTGCAAGATGTTATCGTCAGCAGCCAAGGGGCCATTAAATCAGTCACACACCAGCTCTTTTTCCAGAGACTGGAACGTCTTGTCATTCCCTCGGAAGTCCAGGCGTTGTCATCTTCTCTGAGGAAGGCTAGTCATCGCTAACTGTCACAGTCAGTATACACCTGAGCATTTGTGTGTCACCACGCTACGTACACCTAACGTCCATATGAGTGAGAAGTGTCTGGCGTGTGTGTGTGTGTGTGTGTGTGTGTGTGTGTGTGTGTGTGTGTGCGGGGGTGTGTGTGCACGCGCGCGCACGAGCAGAACGGCTGCTCGGTGCATCACTTTGACTGACGTAACCCTGGTGTTGACAAGCAACAGACACCTTGACTCTGAATGCAGTCATATCCAGTGACTGATTCCGACAGTGAGAGAACGAGGTAGACGGAAAGATGGAGTGAAAATAGAGAGGCACAGTTTAAACCTCTTGAACGTGAACGGGACTGAAAGCCTGCTGTCATTTTAGATTTCTCCTCACTTGTCACATTTTCGCTTTCCATTGAAGAGGCGTCTTTTTAATATTCAGAGCACTGCGAGTCTCACTGCCTCCACTGTATGACTCCGCTGCCACATTTGTTTGGCGTGAAGCATCGTTCTGTCTGTTGCTTTAATTTGGAATATTCTTATTAGCTCTTACGCTGCTGCTGCTGCTGTAAGGCTGACAGCGTTGCCCCTATAAGGCCGAGGCCTGCCTGTGAAGGTGCAGCGTCGTCACAATCCAATTTCATCCTTTTGTTCTGTCTGAAGCGTTGTGAGCCTCAGTGAAACTTATTCCTTTTATGAATCCTGTCTGTCTGTGCACCCAGGCGTGCAATGAGTTCACCACCCATGTGATGAACCTGCTGAGGGAGCAGTCTCGAACACGACCCATCTCACCCAAAGAGATAGAGCGCATGGTCAGCATCATCCACCGCAAGTTCAGCTCCATCCAGATGCAGCTGAAACAGAGCACCTGCGAGGCCGTCATGATCCTGCGCTCGCGCTTCCTTGACGCCAGGTATGTGTGTGTTAACCAGTCCTTCTTACGGTGCTGCTGTTTCATCAGTTTTTTTTCTCAACTCTCATCGTGTCCTCTTTGCTCATCCAGACGAAAGAGGAGGAACTTCAACAAACAGGCGACAGAGATTCTAAACGAGTACTTTTACTCGCACCTCAGTAACCCGTATCCAAGCGAGGAGGCCAAAGAAGAACTGGCCAAGAAATGCAGCATCACAGTGTCACAGGTGACCAGAATAAACATGTGATCCATTTACACGGTGGGATTACTCAGTCCAAAATGATTCCGGAATCTCTCTTTAAACAAAGGCAGTGCGCTTCAGGCGTCCTCAGGGCTTTTCATTGTTAATAATCATAAATCAGCATCAACTGTCCATCAGCTGAGTAATTTATACGCTTTATTGAAAATAATGCTGCGGTTATGGTTGCTACATTTCCAGCATTCCTTAGAGTAGCTCACTCCAGTCATGATGCCAAATACTGCCAATAGTTATTAGCATTCAAATATCAAGCCTGACTCAGTTTGTTTAATTGCATTAACTCTGTATTTTATGTAGAGTTAAGTCTATGTATTTCAAATATTATTTCAATAAAATGTGAATTTTTAGTCTTCTTTTATACTCTTTTGCAGCCCTTATTATTTCTTCTTCTTCCCTTATTGTTCTTCCAATAATTGTCCTTTTGTTTTTGGTAAAGTGTGTTTTCCTGTTTAGGTAAAGTGTCTTTTAGGACCTGGAAAAGCACTTCACGATTATGATTTTGATTATTATAATGTTTAGTAGTAGCAGTAGTAGAAGTTGTAGTATTTAAAAGGGGTTCATTATGTTTGTAAATGGGAGAACAGATAAAAGTAAATGCAGCACAGGATTATTGCGGTGGTCCCGTCGTAAAATGATAACAGTAAAAAAAGAGGTTCATCACTGTAGTTCCCAGTCCAGCTGCTCACATAAAATGAACCATGAGTTCAGCTTAGGTCACGACAGTCAAAACAAAACATTTATAGGTCGAGTTTTCTGCCAACCGAAGCAAGTAAATATGTCTCTGGTACCTATTTTGACATCACAAAAGAAAAACATCATATTAACAGATGAGGGGCCTTATTATAAGCACGGTGCAAGCTGGCGCTCGGTCAGGCACAAGCGTCATTGCTAGTTTCAAGCCAGTGCAAATGGCGTTTTCGCGCCAAGCCCCTTCACACTTTAACAAGCAGATGAACATGTGCTCCGTCTGCACCAGCAGGTGCTTGAGTTTGTTAATGAGGCGTGGTCTGGTGCACCCACGGCGCATTGCTATCTTGGGACATTAGAAAAGGTTTACAGCGTAAACCAAGAGGAGGCTGGTCTTTGGTCAGTGGTGTGATGTGTGAAGCGCTACTTAAAGGGCGCATCAATCGGATGTGGCAGTGTGGTTCTATTAAAGCTCAAAAATGTGGGCACAGTGGCGTCCACCTCCTCCCAGGCCTGCAGAATGACGTGCTCCGGCAACGTCACCTGGCGTAGTTTCCTCAGATGAGAGCGCTCACTTCTCATCGAATGACACAAGGCACTGTTTAGTGATGTCACGCCTGAAACACACCTATGAAAAATGAGGTGTGTAATGATGGCCTCTTTGCGCTGTGATTTGTGCAAATGCGCCATATAAATACCAAAATGAGGCTGAATAAGCAGAGATTTCTCAAATATTGCCTGAGGTATTATCTATCGATATTCCTGTCTTTTATGTACTTGCTAGCGTAAGTATTGACTCATACCTTGTGTGCCTTTTCCCTGGTTATTTCAAAGGTATCAAACTGGTTTGGGAACAAGAGAATCCGGTACAAGAAAAACATTGGCAAGTTCCAGGAAGAGGCCAACATGTACGCAGCGAGGACCGCAGTCAATGCAACCAGTGTGTCTGCCCACGGCAGCCAGGCCAACTCCCCATCAACTCCCAATTCAGCAGGTGAGCCACTCTGAAAGAAGGCCACTGGGTTACATCGCCTTGGATATTTGAAGACCTTTTTTATATGAGAGCAGAAAGATACACTCGTACCGGAGCAGCAACTCAAGAATTCAGTCTCGGGTGGGGTTTCTTTTTGACAGAAGCCTTTCTTTTCCTTCCATAACCCGGTTATACGGTACAGCTTTCTTGGCCCTGTCTGCCTTTGCCATCTGATGCTAATTTTCTCTCTCTTTCTGTCTCTGTTATTGACCTCTTGGTCTTGTGGACGTTAATTTTTCCTGCCTCTTGTCCGGTTGACCTTGTGCATGCCATTAAGCTGCTCAAAGGGCAAGCGGAGTCTTTTGTCATATAGAGACTTCGCCGCTGTATTGGATTAGGACCGGGTGTTGAAATCAAGTTACGCCATGGTTTCTTTACATCTGGGGAGCTTGGGTCCATTAAAGCACGAAGACAATTCTTTGGGTCTTCCTGCAGATCAATTATTACTTCCTTAATGAAACGCTCGCAGCATGGACGCTCAACAATGATACAATCCATAAGGCTTGCTTTAACTGGACTTAAACCGTTTTATGATGATTACCTGTCATAGGTTTGAATTATGGTTCAGTTATTTTAATGTGCATCTCCTGCATGTGGAGTGAAAGGTTGGCAGAAGTGACTCAAAATAGCTGCCGCCTCTAAAACTAACCCACTTAATGCACTTTTGCTTATGCATGCTCATTTTAACTCCTTTTTCTGTCCCTCTCCTCCTCCCTGTTACTCTTCCTCTCTTTTCTGTTCTTCTCTCTTCTACTTCTCAGGTTCTGCTGGCTCTTTTAACATGTCAAACTCCGGAGACTTGTTCATGAGTGTGCAGTCCCTCAATGGGGACTCATACCAAGGGGGGCAGGTTGGGGCCAACATACAATCCCAGGTAGGCACCTCTAAAAGTGTAGCGTCTCAAAAGATCGCATGCAGGAATGGGATTGTAGTCTAGACAAACACATGACCTACACGGAGGAAACAAAGGTTAGATTTAGCCCTGAGCTTTACATTAACGTGGAGGCCATTGTCAACGCGCAGTTGAGTAGACGACTGCAGACAGTTTTGGAAACGGTGCAACACTCATCAGCGCTTCCGACGCGGGTTCACATAGCCACTGGTGCACTATAGCTCTCTGACCTTGCCCGGGTGGACAGTGATGACCAGCGCAGCGTTTCAAGTGTTACAACTCTCACCATGGATTAAGGAATCACCACCCGTGGTGATACTCTCATTTGGTTTCAGTGCTTTTGGCATCCATTCTCAACCCATCCAACCCCCCCTTTTTTATTCAGATCAGCTCCTACAAAATGCTTCTGGTCGTTCATGAATATTCAAACGGGAACAACTCTTAAAGGAGGTAAAGTGGTCGTCAGCGGCCTTAATTATTGAAGTTCACATTCTTTCGAAAGGATTATTGTGTCAGATTCAGCCTGTCAAATTAAATGAAAGGGGGAAAAAAAGACCGTACAGCTTTGACTCAATTAGCCCGAGTCGTTTGATTTGTCAAATCTACATGACAGGTGTTGTTTCATGCATAAGATCATGGAAATGGCAGCATGATAACACTTCTCAGAGGTACGTACGGTTGTGAAAAACCAGGAAAAGTTTTGAATTTTAATAGTAAGCCTGGAAAAGTCTTTGAAACGTTCAGAAAATGAATAGAAATGTACTTAACAAATACCTGCATATTAGAATATATGTGGTTCGGTTCAAGGTCTCTTCTGGTTAGCATTGTTGGACCCAACCAACATTCATTTTGATTAAATGGAGGCCGGTGAATTTTGACCCGGATTTCTGGGTTTATTTTTCATGTGTGAGATGTGATCAGTAAAAATGTGTTAAAACCCAGATTTCTAACTAAATAGTGCACATGCAATAGAATGAGTTGCATTTTAGTTAAAAGTACTATTCACCAAAGACCACAAATATATTCATAATTTGTCTCTACGTGTGGTGTTTTTTTTCTTTTTTCTAATTGTGTCCTTTAGCGACGTTTGTTATCAAGCTGGTAATAGCAGCCAAATCACCCTGATTCTGTTTTTCTGTTTATGGTACCCTTTCACTATCAGACTGACCTTTCCTTGTGCCTGGCTGTCTTTGTTATCCGCAGCTTTTGTCTGACCAGGCCTTTTGTCTGTGTGTCCCCGTTGTTCCAGGTGGATACCCTTCGCCATGTTATCAGCCAGACCGGCGGATACAGTGACAGCCTCGCGGCCAGCCAGATGTACAGTCCGCAGGGCATCAACGTAAGACCTGTAAACAATCTCCTTCTGTCTTTCTTAACGTTGTTCTTTTACTTTGTATATGTTCAGCAGTTGCAGGAGAATAGTATGTAATTTTTATGCCAAGATGCCACTTAGCAGAGTTTGGCGGGGTCGGGCTGTTGTCCAGACAGTTGCCCCCCCCAACCCCTCACCCATGCTCCAATTGTGCCCTGGGTGGCAGGCAATGAGGCAGCTTCCAGGCTGTGTTGCTGGACCTGCTCCTAGTCTGTCGCAGGATATTAGCATTAGCGCGGCACCTGCAATTGACAGGAACAAGGACACAGGTGTCATCCTTTCTCCAAACGCTGCTCTCTCTCATAGTCTTACCTCCCTTCCCCTCCAAGACTGGCCTCTTCACACACAAAAAAGTTCCCTGTTGCTAATTCTGAAAATAAGTCTGTCAGCCACAATGCCAGTTTTCTAGGTCTCCGTGCTGAGGCCCGGGAATGGCAGGACAGGCAACACTGGAGGCAGTGTGTTAACATGTATATCCATAGCGACAGGCTGCGCAGGGCTGAACAGAATCAATACGACAGTCACAGGGACGGAAAGAGCGGGGCTTTGGGCTAACAGTCCAAGCACATTGGTCAGATCATTCATCCACAGGAACAGCCACACTGACAAGCCTACAACACCCCTCGTGCTAAAATAAGAACGTGGATGCATCCAGCTCACTGCAACAGGCTCAACTTGAAATAAGTAACGATACGGCGTCCCGCTGCTTTCTGCCAACGGACGCAAACAAAATCGTGAACTATGCAAAAATAACTAAAGTTATAGAAGGACTGTGTAGATTTGCCAGTCAAAGGGATGTTGATGATTATGAATCTGAAACCCTGGTTGTGCTTCTCCTTAACAAAGAGTCACAGCTTTAAAAAACAAAAAAGGGGGGGGGGTCAACAACATTTAGCCTACTTTTATTTTGAAACTATTTCCAAAATCTTCTTAAGTGTGACTACTGTCTCAAGTTGTTCATTTCTTATTCAATCAAAAGATGGTAGTTGTACTTTCTTACTGAGTTTATGTCAAAATGTTTACATAGAAGATACATTTTTCATACATCAAAATGTGCTTGACCATCTTTTGAAAAGCTGTGTGTTTTCTACTTAGCTGATCAGAACGGTTGTAATTACTGTACAGTAGTGCCACACGCAGAATTGATTGGGGTTCTCAGAGATGAGCGAAGTGTCGTGTATTTATTTATTTATTTATTTAGCTCAGAAAACATTTGCTCTCTCTCAAAGATCTAGCGACTGAACTCTTGCGCGTCTTTATCCTTGAACAGCAATTACACCCCTCAAATTGCTGCTGGTGGGTGTTGCCTCTCTCAGAGACTGGAAATGTTTTGTGTGTGTGTGTGTGTGTGTGTGTTTTTTTTTTTTTCCTCCTCATTCTCTCTTTTTTTCTCCCTTTTTTTTCTTCTGAATAAGATGACAGACAGTCTTTACGCTAAATAACAGGGTTTGGAAATAAGAGGCTGCCAAAGCACGTTCCCAGTCTTCACTAATAGCATGGAAATTGCAATTAATGTCCTTAATGGTCTTTAGTCAACCTTTTATCGGGATTTGAGAAGGCTTTCATTTTAAAGAGCTATTTTTTATTGTGATAATTTATTCTTTTATCAAGCATCTCAGGGGTATATTTTGGGATATATGAAAGGTCTGCATAGACTATTGTGTGTTTCATCACTTCTGTTGATCTCACACCGTGTCGACTCTCAGTAATAAGAATATTTTAATGAAGAGTCGCTTAAAAACAGCTTTGAATGTCGACAGTAGCTGTTGACAGAGAAGAGGCCTGGTAGCATTGCATTTGAATTTAGTATCTTTTGACATTTAGAATTGCTTTTGTAAAAGAAAAGAGCAGCATCTAGGTAAATAGACCTTTTTTGAGATATATACATATATATATACACTATAATTTATATTCATATACTGCATATATTATACGTGTGTGTGTGTGCGTGTGCTATTGAACAGAGCTGTTCCCAGGCCAGTCATCGGCTATCTGCAGAGACACAAACGTTAGCTCTTTTCAAAAATGTTGCTCAAAAAGTCAAATAATATTGTTTTTATTTAATCTCAAAGGGAGGGCGGCATTGCTCAGAGGTAGAGAGGCCGTCTAGCAACCGAAGGGTCGCTGGTTCGATCCTCACTTCCCCCAGTGACCATGTCCAAGTGTCCTTGAGCAAGATACTGAGCCCCTAATTGCTCCTGATGGCCCTGTGACGGACTGGTGACCCGTCCAGGGTGAACCCCGCCTCTCACCCAGTGTCAGCTGGGATAGGCTGATCTGTTGAGATCTGAAAATATAGAACATTGCAGTTTTTCTATACAAAAATTCTCACAAAAACTGTCTTAACATTAAGTGTTGTCAACATAACCAACCAAATATGGATGTTATTGAACTTTTTATTTTTATTACGGATTTTTATAGCCTGCATTGCAGTTGCAGCATTGTTGTCTGTAAACCTTCCTATATCATACCTGCATCTCTGTTTAAACCCTTACATTCTGTTTGGGTCAAGTTTGATTCTGATAAATGTCTAAATATCGAACTGGTTGCTCATATTAGATAAAAACTAATGTGAAACTGACTATTTCCTTTCCCCTCTCCACAGACAAACGGTGGCTGGCAAGATGCCCCGACCCCATCGTCAGTGACATCACCCACGGAAGGACCCGGAAGCGTTCATTCGGATACCTCCAACTGAATATATCCATCTTTACACCATCATCCATTAAAAAAACATGAACTGACCTTGTTATTCACAGTATTAAACAAAGGAATTCACTGTCCCACAGTGTGGAGAGGTGCTGTGAAATCCTAACCAGAAAAAACAAATCATATTTCCTCTGCTTATAACCTGGGACATTTGGAATACACACAAAACGTTTCACAGTGAAAATCAAAAAACAATATTGCAATCAAAGGGGACGTTTGTACAGATTTCACATTATATTCAGAGGGCTGGGGTTACTTATTCACTTGTAATGTTTTCACTCATATTGATGAAATGATATGATAAAGAAAAATAAGTCAAACCATTGGTTTTAACCGTAAATACGTCATTCTACCTCTCAGCCACTAAAAGAAGAAAGTAGAAAAAATGTCAGTGACCATTATTTGTTTTGTAAAAATGAAACTTTTTGTCTTTGCAAGCAAGAGGCACATCTTCTTACTTACATTTCGTTGTCTCTCACCTATTCTATGGTACGCCATTTTAGACTTAAATATTGCTCAGTTGTTTACAATGTGTGCTTGATCAAGTCTGTTCATCTTTTCCCTCTGACGAGTTAAAACAGAGTTCTGTCATGGAGATTTTACCTCCAAGGTAACCCTGTGAAGTATGTTATCTGTAAAACAATAAATAAATACTTGTCATCAAATCACACAAGCTTGACATCATTCATTCAGGTGGAGGAAATATTAACCTGACACTCTTCCATCCCTCTGTTGGTTTTGGTTCTGTTGCATATTGGTAGAGTGACAGTAAATTGATAAATGCCGGGCACGGAGAAAAAAATGTACTCGAATGTTTTCACTGTTCTTCGCCACCTCCACCGGGTTTTTGATGATGCCAAAATGCTGATATAACCAAAACTGTCAAGACACGTGTGCGTGCGTGCGTGCGTGTGTGTGTGTGTGTGTGTGGTATTGTTTCCATCAGATCATCCTGGTTATTGTTACTCCGTAATCATTTAGCTAAGGTGCTACAATCATATGAATAATACCCTGCCCAGGAACGTACATGCAAGAGAAAATATCACGTTCTACAGAAAGGAAAGTTTGTCAAAGAGGTCTATAACTGAGTTTGCTTTTCATACATGAACAACAATCCACTTAAACTGGGAAGTCATTATGCTAATAGAGTTTTACATGCGTACACAGAGCAGCCTTTGCTCTTGAATCTAGAGAACATGGCAAGAAGCATGTGGATGTACCTGAGTAGCTGCTCAGCTCTGTGTGTATGGAGGACCAACACTGCTAAACTAGAAAAACAAGGAATAAATAAATGACGAAATACATGAAACTATATGCCATTAAATGCAACATGAATGGTCATTAAAACAATGATCGCTGTTAACTCATTGTGAAATGTCACATGAACTGATGTGTATTTTAATTTGCCTGTATTTTTGTTTACCTTTTTTTTTTTTAAAATCCCTTATTTATATACTTCGTCATAAAGTTTTCATTAATAATTTATTGTTGTTTTTTTTTCTTTTCATGCCACCCTTAGCAAATTCCCCAACTTCTGTTTCATATTTTGGGCAATTTATGTATTTGAATCAACCCAAAGGTGATTATATGACACAATAAACCTCATTTACATCATATAGCAGAAATGGATAAATGAATGTACAGACATTAGACAGATGAATTTACAGTGTATGCAAGGGACAAATAAAAAATAAAACATAAATCAATCATTTATGGCCCATTATATAAATTAATTTATACTTAAATTGATTTGTAATAGTACTTCTGGTGCAATTAATGGCATATTTATGTATATATTGGTCAGTTTATTCATTTATTTTTATTTTAGGAGTTGTAGTCCTCCATATTTGATGTGAAAACAGTTTTCCTTTCACCATTTTTGTTGATATGTAATTTTCTGGTTGTTTATTTAGATCGTTTTCAATATGCAGTCAATATATTACTCTGCAAGTACTGCTTAAGTAACCTTGGAATTGACACCAAAACAAATATACTCATTTGAATTTACAGCTATTTGACTGATTTCTCTCCGTATCAACTGATTTATCAGCATTGTAAATGTTAACCATTAAGCACTAAGGAAGGTACAAGTCATTATGTCGAATGATGTGTTTTCTGAGCAGTCTAACCTTGTAACCTTGTTTCTAGACACGTTTTATGTTTTGTGAGCTCTTTGTTTTTCTGTTTTTTTATTGTATGCTTAATGTAGGCTATTACTTTTTGCTTTTCCTACCCTCGTAAATTAGCTCATGAACTTTCAACATGTGTTTATGTGCACCATTGTGCTTGACTTGCTTTGTTGAAAAGGGTTTTCAACACATTAAAAATGAAATGTACTACAGCACCATCATACATCAGCATTTTTATTGTGGAGTTTACGAGAGAGCAAAGACTCTTGGTTTTGCTCACCGTCACGTGAAGCCATCAGAGGCACGACGGTAATCACAGTCATTTCTGTGATACAATAACTGAAAGTCATCCAAGGTTACATCCCCACCAGACACCCCTCTTTTATGGTTCAGCATCTCCCAGCCTTCCCTAATAGCTGCTATCCAACTTAATGGTGCACATGCACCTAGAAAAAGAAAAAAAGTCAGTTTTTAGTGGTAGCTATTAACAGAGATCACTGCTTTCGTAGAAGCGTTTATATTTTAAATTGAAATGTAGGATTTATATGGTCTGTCTTTCTACTTTTAAGCCTGAATGCACTCTTATGGTATTCGGCCTAATTACTCCTCCCCAAGTCATGAATTTTTCTAGTAGTTTACAGCACAAATTCCCCAAATATGTAAATAATGCATTAATTTTCAGCTGTATATTCTCACAGACATACAGTATTTGGGTCAGCTTACATGAACCTTTTGTATGTAAATCTGAAAGTAAAGGGGAAGAGTGGTCACGTCTTTGAAACACTCTCCCCTTGAATACTACAAACAACACCGCTGACATTATCTGGCTAGACAGTTGCATGTCCGACAGAATTACTTTCATAGCAGCTGAATATTCATAATTGGCCAAACACAGGGGTGAGGGTATAAGGTAGCAGTTGGCGGTAAAGTCTGCAGACGGTCACAGGCCCTGACTGCTGAGTGAGTGTGAGATGCCAAAGCCAGACTGCTCCGCTGCACCCTGAGGGCAATGAAGGAGCCTGCCTGCTCTCACCAACGGAGTGGGCATCAAAAACAATCTGACAAGACTTCATCTGAAAACATCTTCTGGCTTAGTGTGAGACACGCTCTTGTGTCTGTTAGTGATTATCGCAGCATCGAGCCTGCTGCAAGGAAGGAAAAAAAAGAAAAGAAAAGCCTCTTGTGCAATAGCAGTGATTGGAAACAGTCATTTTTTAGGGATTTAGTCATGCAGCGTGGTTTTTAACTCCTCCTCGTACCTCAGAGGTGGCGGCACTGTGAGGGCTGATTGAAATCTAATGTTGCTGTTGACATCTGCCTCACCAGCTGTCATTGTACCACTGCTTATAATTACAGCTGCAAAGGAGCAGGGGTGGGTGGCCCAGACACCTTGTCTCGGCCCCTCAACAGTGCCCGGCAGATTGCTACGCAACGACACAACAGCCCAGACCCTGCCAGACCACATCAGGAGTCTGGGTGGTACATCCAGAATTCACTCATTCACATGCTGTCACACATAGGTTTTTTTTTTTTTTTTTTTTTAATGAGTACAAGAGATGGGTGTGGCAGCCAACTCCGCTGGATTACAGGCCTACAAGTCTCGATCTGTCTTGTTTATTAAGGATTAGCTGAAAATATTTTTACAGAGAAAAAAATGAGCATTTGTATCATAATAATTCATAATACTTAACTGGATTAGGAGCAAACTGACAAGACCAAAAAAGGCTCAGATGTAAAACCAGGGTCTCTTTCCTCTCCACAAGATGGCGATGTTAACCCGTTTGGGTGGAAACTCAGAAAGGGAAGATGCTTTTGTTGTTGTGGTTCATCAACTTGAAAGGTGGAGATGTGAGACTACCGTTGAAGTGGAACTGCTCTAGTTATGAAAGCCAAACTGTTACTTTTATTTGTACTTCTCTGAAACTTGCTTTGTTGCTTCAGATAATCTAAAATGATCCCCGTCATCCTGAAAGTACGAGTGTCTACTTTTATCTTTCAACCAGAACAATGTGACAAATTCTCAGAAAAAAACAGTTGATGTATAAATGCAGCTGCCATAATCAAGTGTTGTACAGTATTCAGGATCTCTTCAACTTTGGGGTCGTTGTACTTCATTGAGTATGTGCATGTTAGGCTACTGGATACTTTTACTACTAGTTGGCCATTTGTTTAGGCTGAAACTGATGAGTATTTTCATGATCATCTTATCCATTTCATCTTTTCTACACACTGACATTAAAAACAATGTTCTCAGAACCCTCCGTGAAAATTCTATGGTTTGTTTTGACAGGTTAAAAAAATTAGGACATTCAATTTATGTGTGAAAAAGAAAAGACTATCATGTTTAAATATGGACAATAATGGTTGTCTTAAAAATTAAAAAAATAACTGGCGACTAATTCTCTGTTGATTGATTAAGCATTTTTTTGTATGCAAGACATCTGATCTGCTAATAATTAGGGGTAGATGTCATTTCAAAATTGCTGATAGTTACCTTTATATATATATATATATATATATATATATATATATATATATATATATATATAAAACCTATATCTAAAAAAATAAATACAAATATAAGTTCTTGAACAACACTTATTTTTTTACCAGTAACAATTAAAACCTATTTTAATATAATGAAAATTACTTGATACCCATTGCATTTCAAATCCTTGGATTTAGTTTTCCATTCCAACTGGCTTTGTCATATAAAAAACTGTTTCATAACACTTAAAATATTCCAAAATATGTTTTTTTTTCTAGTTCAACTCTTTAGTTTCCTTTCACTGCATTGGGATTTCCCAATTAACATAAAAAATAATCAGAATTTGGAGACTGAGTCGTTTGTAAATGTTACTTGATTGCTTTTATACGCTTTGAAGTTCAGTGAACTGGAGTTCAATACCCAGCACTGCCAATAATATGAGGTTTTCACTGACTATTTCATCTGCTGTCTTGACTAGCTCCAACATTAAAACACAGCTTTTTTGTATGTCTTCTCAACTAGTGTGTAAAATGTGTTGTTCTGCATTACGTTTGTGTACAACTACACCTTTAATTTTTGCTAATAATTCCACACCCTTACATTTGCTTCCAGTAGTTGTACTCAGGACTTGGAACCAAAGCGTAACTTAGTGTTTTTACACTGACTTTAGATTCATCGGAACTGGTTAAGACCAGCTACTCCGCAGGCCGCCCCACGGATTCCTACCCTCCACATGTCAGCAGCAGCATTCCTTGGAGGTCTAAGAGCGCCTCTGGTGGTCATGCGGCGGTATAACACCACTGGGCGCTGCTGGGTGAGAACATTCCGTAACCCCGATGCTCCTCCTCTCTCCTCACGGTGCCAGAGCCTCCTAAAAGCTCGCAGCACCACTTTATACAGACAAGAGCGGTTTTGTTGCGGCAGAAAAACAACATGGCAGACGAGGTCGTCCAATCCACTGGAGGAAGCGGCGGGATTGTGGTAATTAAATTAGAAGACATAGCGACAAACAGGGAGAGTACATGCCTACAGGAACAAGTTTACTCACTCACAGACTAGTTTGACTCAACTTTGATTTGCGTTCTGTTCTCTCCTGCTGCAGTCAAAGCAGTCTGCAGCCGTGTGTTGACGTGCAGCATGCGTTTGTGTCTCTGCAGATAGCCGATGACTGGCCTGGGTACAGTTTAGAGCTCTTCAGCTACCCAGCGCACTACACCGGAGATTTAGAGTGTGTCGTCATCCCACATGGCGTTATTATGGACAGGTACAACACTAAAACACTGCTTAAAAATGAAATAAAAAATGCTGCTCTTCAACCTCATTACAGGAACTTCTTAAGACTGTTATCTAAGTTTAGGATGACCTTTGGGATTTTTGGAGTCCCAAAACAACAACAACACGCTTTTTCTGTGAATTTTCTGAGAGTTACGATCTCCTTTGAGGATACAAATTTAGCTGTGACAGAACCATTGTAACTCAGATTCAGAAAACTTTATTTATCTCCGTGGGGCGCAATTAAGGGAGCAGAATAACTGAAAAAAATTCCTGGTTGAGGAATCTACAATTATGAAGGTATGAACCAGTGGTAGGGCCCAGGGGCAAACTTTACTGCCATAAGGTTCAATTTGGCCCAAACTCACAAAAAAAAAGCCAAACCTACAAATAATAATTTTAGAAATAATAACATAAAAGCATTTTTTCAAATGTTAAAAATCACTCTTCAATTGTTGTGTTTTTAAGGTAAATAAAAAATGTCATTGAAATATGTAGGATCTCCCTTTTCGATGAAGAGGCAGAGACAGCGCTACAAAAGGCATTTTAACAACAGTCCACCGTTGAGTTTTATTTTGGACCCCTGACACAAACCCTGTCCTCGATTCTCAGGTTAATGCTAAAAAAAATATATAAAAAATCAGCACTTTTATTGGGTCTGTGCGGTTATCATGAATAAATGAGTATTAATATCCCGTCTAACTCATCTTTTTAATGGCTAACAAGCCAGCTAACTTTAGCCAGTCAGTAGCTGTATGAAGTATTTAGATAGAGTGACCAAATACTGGGAATTTCAATATTTATGTATTTAAAAAAGAGATGATAATGTTCCTTTATGTTACAGTAGAACAGCTTTATAGCAGCTGATAACCATGCTTGCAGTCTTTTGATGATTCTTACAGATCCAGGCATGACAAGACGAGTCCAGATTGAAGAATTGAGTTTACAGCTGTAGTTAAGATTCCATAACTTATGAGGGGCTACAAGGTCTGAGATGGCTCAGGACACAGCCCTGAGTGTAGGATTTGCTTCTGTATTAGGAAGACAGGATTGTTCAGATCTTTGAAACCTAAGTTAAGACGGATTGTTTCTGTAATGAGACCCCAGAGGAGTTGCAGTGTCGGGATGTTTCTTCTAGGCTTCTTACAAAAACTACCTGGGGAAACACTGTTTTATGAAAATGGTTATTTTTCTTTTTTAAAACAACAAGCTTTTGGAAGAACACACACACACACACACACACACACACACACACACACACACACACACAGTCCTCTTTCTGTATTTCTTAAATACACATGTAATGTATTACATGAAACACCTCAATTTCCCCCGTTTTTTTTTTTTGACTGAATCTATTATTCAAAGATCAACAGGTTTGACAGCTTACAGATTTTCCACAGTAACGGATGTAAATGAAGTCGAGGGAATTGATGCACACACGATGTGTCCCTCCTCTCTTCCAACTTGGCCGTAAAAACGGGGCTGGAACAGACTGTTACTGCACCCTGTGAAGTATTTTGGCAGGAAGTAGTTTACTTTATTGCAACATAACGGTGGAAAAACCCTGAAAAGGTAGACGGACCCTCATAGCTGTTGAAAGTTTTGGTCTTTTTTTTCAGAAAAATGAAAGATATTCTGCTGATGTGAACAAAACAAGTAAAATTAAAATCATAGCAGATGTAAAAGTCACGAGGCTGTCCCAGTTAGATACCAAAAACCCCAGAAACACACACCCTTATCTGTAACACACTGCAATATGTGTCTTAAACTGGAAAGGTTATTAGCTCCAGTAGACTCAGCATCAAACGCAGTGAGCTGTCACACACATACGCATCTTACTGGTTTACAACAGGACAGAACGTCTGGCTCGAGACATCATGGACGATCTGGGGGACAACGACATCGTGGTGCTGTGTGTGCTGAAAGGAGGCTACCAGTTTTGTGCAGACCTAGCAGACAGGATCAAGGCCCTCAGCTGCAACTCCGACCGCTCCATCCCCATGAGGGTCCACTTCATCCGTCTCAAGAGCTACCTGGTGAGCTTCGTCCTCCCCGATGCTCGTGGAAGTGTGTGTATGGCTGCAAACTTTTAAGCCTATCAGCCATGATGGTTGTCAGTCTCATGATTCAGTCAGAAGGTGAGAATTTTATTTTATTCATGACAGCGCTATCTTTGTGTTCCTTGACTTTCATGTGGCCCACAAAAAGAGAAACAGACCCCAGATCAGATTTGGAGAGTTATTACGCAATGAATGTGTTGTTAAATACAACTAAAAATTGTGTCTGCTTCACAGAATGACCAGTCGACAGAGGATCTTCACATACTGGGAGCAGAGGACCTGTCGTTTTTAAGAGGAAAGGTAAAGCTGAAAAAAGTGAAAGCAGCTCAGGGAGTGGAGACACGTGAAGCCCTTATTTCTCATATATGTAGTGACAGATGGCAGCCTCTAGAGGGCAGCATTTCCTCATCTGCTATCCTTCTCACCCAACCCGAGGAAATGATAGTGATAGCAATATATATATAGCAATGCTATTATTTTCTCTATTAACCCCACTGTTTTAAATTCTTCTAAATCAGGAAGAACGAGTTAGATGGTGCTGAGGTACAAATATAAAATAAGTCCAGACAGAACAAAACTTGGAGGTAACAGTTGAGGAAAAGCACATGTCTACATCATTAGAATCAAGGTAACAATTAAGGAAGTGACAAAATAAATGACAGAACATTGCAATTAAACGTTTGCGTGCCTCTTCAGTATTAATGAGATCAGCTTCCTACAGTAACAAAGACCAGATCTTCTTTGCTCTATCGAAAGTTTTTGGCACCTGCAGGGTCGGCCATGTTGGCTGCCAACATTCCAAGAAACCAGGGTTGAGAGTTCAGAGGAGGGACTTTTGTGAAATAGCTGTATAAATAAATAGGAAGAGATGTTCACGTCTTCTCTTTGACAAATAATAATTCTCCTGGACACTGTTGTGTCATAACTGTATCAGTGTGTAGAAATATGCTGCAGATAAGGTTTTGAGAGTGGGACTGCACATCCATAAATAACATCCTGTAATCCAATACAGAGAGGAAAACTGCGTCAACAATTCTTTGCCTCATAAAGATAGAAAGGACTAGATTTATTACTAAAAAAGTCTAATTGCAATTTCAGCATGAAGAAGAACATGTCACTATGGAAATCCTCAGATATTTATCAGTATTGCATGAGATGAATATCCATCACTTTACGAGTTATGTTGGCGTTGCAAAAAGGGTAGGTGATTTAATGCTGAATAAAAAAAAAAGTTATTTGTTTAAACATTTTTATGTGATACAAAGATAAAATCACAATGCAAAAAGAGCCCAGGATAAACTGCCCATCTGTGCATGCATGCTTTAATTGCTACAAAATATTAACAAAAATGTTTATATTTACTCTAGATTTAATAATATATCTTTGGGATGTGTTTAGCTAGGCTTGTTTGTGCCTGTGTGTGCAAGGGGGGTTGTAAATCTCTTGGACCTTTTTATTTTGAGGGGCAGGGGCTGAGAAGTTTGGGAACTTTTGGTTCGACAAGTGTGGAAGGACATTTACAGTACATTCAGGGGGGCATATTAGTTAAACACAGCCAAATGTACTCTACAGAAGAGCCCAACATGCTAACATGCTAACATGCTTAACAGCGATAATGAGGATAACCATCATCTGTGAACACAGTTGCTAAACATTAGCATGTTAGCATTGGCGCTGTGCTGACTTAAGAATTCCATTCAGATTCAAAACAGTGCTGCACTCATAGAACTAGAGTTTTGTTTTGCCTACAGGTGTGTGTGTGTGTGTGCGCGTTTGTGTGTGCATGTGGGTCAAAAGTTTGAGAGAGTATTTTAAGGTAATAAAAGTCAGCTGATCTGAACACGGTCTCACACACACACACACACACACACACACACACACACACACACACACCTTTTAGCTGAACACATACGTACAGTACACACACACACACATTAATACACCCTGTAGCCAGGCGTGGTGTAGGTGCCTGAATCATGAATTGGAAATGAGGTAGCAGCAAGCTTGAGTCACTGCCTGCTGCCTTGCTCACAGTATTTAAAGTGTGCCTGTGAAATCCCTGGGCTCCCTGTGATGTACGGCTAAATTTAGTCTTCTGTTTGTAATGCTCAGATGTTTTTCTGGGAGAAGTCAGCTAACCATGTGACAAGAAACAGTACATATTTGATGCAACTCTTTTAGCTCCCTACAGTGTATTTGACAGACAGCAGTTTCCCCTTTCTCTGCTTCGACTTTAATAAGATAGCTTATTCTTTCATATTCCTTCAGCGTGTACTGCCCTCTAAATACTTCTGTATGAATAATGAGGCCTTCACAAGGCATCGCTACATGCTTGGGTGAACCCTTTGTTTGAGAGGTAAACTGCAAACATTTGGCATTTCAAACAGTTTCAGTTTTTATCTTGACTTGGGTAAGCAGAAGCGAAGCTTGGATTGCGTCTCCTAATATAAATAGTCCCCAGTTGTCTGCTGTTGATTAGACAAACATTTGCAGAATTTCAGCTATTTCAGTGTGACATGCAAAGAAGGGCGGTAGATTTCCCTTCTGGGTGAAGTAGACATTTTTCTGCTGTATTCATTTCCTGATTAATGTATACATAAAGTTATATACTAATGTAGTGGTCTGCATAACTCAATCATGCACAGTTCAGCACAGTTTTTGTTTATTTCCATACATAAAATGCTCAATCATTATATAGTACTTTTGCAGTACAAAAACACATTTCTTCTTTTACTGCAAATGTATAACCCTGACATGTGTGAGGTGTCAGGTGGGTCAAATATTTCATGCACTTGACAAAGGCTTGTAAGCTGAAACTTTGAGCTTCAGCTCCTGTTTTGAGGCCTGGCACCGTACAAAGCAACAAATGGGCAGGATTATTTCAAATGTGCAAATCTTTCTTTTATTTATATATATATATATATATATATATATCTTTACTGTGTAATTCTCTTGCATTGAGTGTTCCAGGAATATTTGTCACAACTGAAGCACTTTTGCGCTTTCTATGGGTTTTTCCTTAAGTCTGAATTCTTGCTTGTGTTGTACGTCGCTTTGGACAAAAGCGTCTGCTAAATGAAATTGTAGAATTGTAGAATTTGTATGATTGATTAGAGGATAGAAATTGTTATATGTTCCAACCCGAAAATAATCATTTCTAATGTTCCCTCCCTCTTTTTCCTTCCCCGACTGCTCTCGCCAGAACGTGCTGATTGTGGAGGTGAGTCAGCCATGTTTTTGCTTCCCTATCTTTCCTCCTTCCCAAACAGGCCCATTGTGCAGTTGTGGGCGATCCAGGTCGAGACTAAGAAGTTTTCTTTTCTTCTGGAGCGACATGGAGAAACTTTTTAATTAGCTGCCCTATATTTGAAAAATATTTGAGCTGTCCAAACTTGATCATACAGTAAACTAAACTCTCTTGTTAGCATAATAATTGAACGCACTGAGAAAGAAAGACGTGCACAGTCAAGGAAACCTTTTGGTCATTTAGAAATAATTACTTACTGTAAGTAGACATTGCATCATTAAACTTTTAGAAGCTGACTGCAGCCATTAATCAGAGCTTAAACATGTTTGAATATGTACTCACAGGCCGTCATTAACTAGGACTACTCACGCTAAGTCATGTTTTTTATTGTCGCACTTGATATGAATCATATTTAGAGTTCTGCGTTGTCTTGACTAAACTCAGTTTTACAGTGCACTGAAATAGAACACGTTTAAACCTATTCTCGTTTCATTTTCTATATGTTATGATAAAATTACTGAAAGTTATTGGCCAACTGTTCTCAACAGCAGAACTGCTTGTAATCTTTGGACTCATTATTTTGGTTTTCCATTCTGCATCATTAATGTATTGGGTCACTCCCATTCATCGGTTAAAAGTTGGTAACAAAAGTGCCCAAACTCCCCTTATTAACATTTTGGCACGAGTATGAGCTTACATTAGCAAGTATTGCACTCAGTAACAGATTATATAACATTGACCTTTATAACATGAATTTATTCCCAAGCTATTCATTTTATGGTATATACTGTACTTCATATTGCATATTACACAATTAAATTAATTCATAAACGTATCATAAACGTATTTTGCAAAATACCATATGTTCACTTTTTATGGGTTTTTATACTTCGAGATACTTTATCTTTTTAAGTATAGCTGCAGTTAATATTAAACAACTAATGAGGAACCGCAGGCTAACGTTACCGACACTGCTAACAGGAACTAGCTTCTTGTTGTAGCATTTAGCAAAAAAAACCATCTGTATTTACTGCGTTTAAGTGCAAAGCTAATAAGAACGACCCTGACTTAGTTCATTGCCTGTCACTTTGTTGGGCTTTGTCAAGAAGCCTGAATATTGTATTGTATGGTATGTATGAATATTGCGATCACTCCGTACATATTTATGGTCATTTGTCCTTAAAGTGCTTCGTATAAAGTAGATAAATACAACTGCACAACATTTACAAATTAAATGAAAACAAATAGAAACTTAAATCTTGTTTTTTGTTTCTTTCATTATTTAATCTTGTCATTCTTCTTGAGCAGTGTTGGAATCAAGAAATATCATTTCTGCTGCCCTGACACGTCTTCCCATCTGCCTTCCATCTGCTCTGCTGTGCCTTCTCTATGTAGGACACACTGACCTACATTTACATGACAAAGCATACTTCAATGGCTGCATTCCACTAGTAGTTTTCCCTCTTTCTAATGTCAGAGGTCAGATGTGTTTTTATGTACACATGTTAACCTTTTTCAGAGAAAGCCATATTTGTTTTGAGTGTTCATAAACGATTTCATAATGGAGGCACAGCTGACCAACATCTACAATTTCATTTATCCTACAGTGTGAAATTATTCTGCATTTTGGCATGAAATACTGTGCTTTCTTAATCCAATTTTCTTGTCTTTCACTACTCAGGGCATTGTAGGCACAGGCAAGACCATGAGGACTCTCCTGAAGCATGTTGAAGCCTTTGGGCCGAAAATGATCAAAGTGGCAGGGTATGTTAAGGCTGTGGAGCCCTCTAAACAAAACCAGCCCAGTCGCGCTGCTTTGTGAATCACTCAATTTCCGCCTTCAGAGTCTAGACACCGAGAGAGACGACAAAGTGAGAAAGGATCAGTGAGAGAATAAGTGACACAGGTTTCAGGCGGTATTGTTTCAAAATTAAAATTACACCTTGACCACCTATGCGACAGCTACAAAGGGATATTGTCTAATAATGTCTGCTTACATTTCCTCCAGATTGCTGGTGAAGAGAGTGCCACAGAACACAGGAAGACGCCCTGACTGTATGTATTTAACCAACCCTGTTCTGTGTTTATGACTCACGGTTTCATAAATGTTGAAACCTTCTCTGAGTCAGTGGAGCATGGAAATGATAATATTCCTTTGGTTTTTATTTCAGATGTTGGCTTTGAGATACCCAATCGTTTTGTGGTGGGATACGCTTTAGACTACAATGAGTATTTTCGAGACCTTAACGTAAGTTATCAGCTTTTTTTTTTTCTTTTTTAATTTGACACAATAGTGGTCCTGTTGTTCCAACTGTGATCCAGTATCAAAATGCCACCAACAGGAAGACGCGCTTGATTGCTACGTGACCGTAGTCGGACAGAGCTTGCAAAAGATGACAGTGACGGAGCAGTATTTTACAATGTAAAATTCCACTGAGAAAACCTTTCAGTCTCTATATATATTTGTTCATGTCTTAGGTACTGACCCAGGTAGATTCTTTTTAAACACACTGGTATCAGATCCATGCATGAATTGGTGTCAGGAAGGAAAATCTCCCCCGATATCACCGACTGTCATAAAACGAGTCATCACAGGAATATTTTGGTAATGGATGTTGTTGAATCTCCATTTTATACTGTGGTCTTTCCTCTTTTTACAGCATATCTGTGCCATCAGCGAGAGTGGGAAGATAAAATATAAGATATGAGCCAAAGAGAGGACTGTCACACAGATGTCATCTCACAGCAAGCCTGAACATTTTCCTGGAGATGCCAATCACTTACAGCTGCTATCGTGACATTTGATCTCGTGCGTCCCTGTTTTGTTTTAACATTCCTTCTGTGAATCTATTCCACAGACATTGCATTTGAACTGAGCATTTGAGCGAAATGAGTACATGTATTATGATGTTTTTAATTTTGTATTTCTAAAACTGATGTACATGGAAAATGGAAAATGATTTATTCCCAAACAGATTCTTCTTGAAGGGACTTGATGAACATGACCAGTATGAATGTGGTAGATGTTAAGTTCGTGTGTGATGAGGAAACAAAGGAAACCTGTCTTTTTAATGTGTTGCCTTGTTTGCAGGAGGGAAAATGTGCTGTTTTCTGATAAATTATGCATTTTCTTCATCTCTGCATTACATTTTATAGTTTGCAGTTTCTCTATAATGGAGAACTAAGTAGCGTTGTTAACACTTAGATTTATAACTACCTCTCATTGGGTTTTCAGTATTTGGGAGTTCTCCTTTTTCTTTTTTCATTTGATGGACTGCTAAGTCTTCATTTGTATTCTGCGTGTGTATTACTACATTTTCATTGTGTCCTGGTGGAGCTCATAAGGGATAAAATATTGTGTACCTCATACGTCTATTTGCGAGACATCTCATCGGGTGGTGTGTTTAAATCGTGTCTTTTTATACTTTAACATAACTTTTTAACACGAGTGATCATAATGACACCAAAAAAATGGGCTCCTTCGCAATTTTCCCTCTTAGATCTGTTTTATTGAGACACAGCACAAACCGAACCGTTCAGAAACAAACTGAACTTGGTAGACATCAGGTTACCACTGCTGAAAGGGAAAAAAAAGGCAATCTGGATCCAAAAGGAACAAGGGAGAGTCTGTTGTGTTGAGCCGTTGTGCTCTTTGTGTACACCTGACATATGACTCCCACTCTTTAAGCAGTGAATATGTTTGTTTTTTTTTTCTCTCGGTCCAGCGGGGATAATGTTGAATTGACTACCTGATCTTTTAAGAGAGCAGAGCTAAAATGGTAATCCCTTGGAACACTTCCAAAATTGTTGTTTTTTTGGGATAGATTCTTTTAACCTTAGAAATATCAATACTACCTTCACTGCAAATACATTTAAAAACAATGACAAGCTAAGCATCATGCTAATGATGTCAGTCTACTGGAAGAAAAAAAAAAATACTTGAGTTAAAGGCTATCGGGCTATACTGAATGTATGTGAATGTTATTGTATTGCTACGTCCTCCATGCTACCGAAAGGTGACAAAATATTGCTACTGCAATATATCATGTTACAAAATTGATCAGCAATGCAGAAACTGCTCTTCTATTAATTACAATCCAAATCTGATCCACAACTCTTGATACCAACACTTCTCCAAATACCAGATTTTATCATTATTGTTTGCATTATGCATCATGAGGTCAAATTAAATCACGCAGCACTTATATTAAGGAGAAGAAGAATGAATGTTTTTCATAAAAATGCATTCCACAACAATTTAATTGAACTGTACATACTGTTCTCTATCCATAAAGTCAGCTTAAATGTTCATAAGCACCTGATTTCGATATTCAAGATCTAGTGTGCCATCTTTAATACCGATACACTGATGCCAGATGCCGATGTTTTTAATACAGCTGGTATTTTAAACTGATTCACCCCCCACCCCAGGTATTTTGTGAAACCATTTTGACAAATTGTTTATTATTCATGTATATCGGTGTTCAAGAGGCTCCAAGCTAGGACACTGCCTCCTGCTGCACAATGTTTTCATCTTAGTTGTTGAAGTTCTTTTTAACTGACACCACAATGCAGTATATAAATGCACATTTCCTGCCTTTTTTATCGGGGCACTTTTCCTCCTTTTACGCAGACATTCGTGCATCATAGATTAATTATCTTGCAGTATCGCACAATCACTGTATTGTGATGTTATAATGAGCAAAATATTGTGATAGTATTAAATTAATTTGTGATTCCCACCCCTGATTACTGACGCATGAATGTGTGAGCAGCATTTTGACATTTTATGACGAGCCAAATCACTGTTTATTTGAAAAGTGTGAATCTGACAAATGTCATTAGAGAAGTGGAGTATATGTAGTAGAATACAGAGCAGGTCGAGGTGAGACGAGGTAACATCATGAAGCAATGCACCCCGCCTAAGACGAGCCCTTTGTGAATCTGGCGATGCTTTGTCTGCTAGGAACAACTGAAACTAGAGCCGCAACAATTAATGCACGTGTTATTGGAAAAAAGAAAAGAAAAGAAGAACCTTCAACCGTTTTCAGTATTCAACCCTACTAGTCTTCTTTCAAGCAAAAATATGAAACACTTGCTGATTCAACACTGACACACCTGCCAATTTATTAGGTACAGAACTAATTTATAATACTCCAACACCACTGTAATAAATCCTCACTTTAATAGGTCTTTTTTTTTAAATTTATTTTAACTAAATCTTTAAGAATGTTCTTTTTTAACTGCCATCAGCAACCAAGCAACAGCCTAAAAAATGAACATTAAAATAAACCACACCTCTGAGACCGATTTACTAAAAAATAAGCATCATGATTTGAAGATTTATTTCATTTTCTATGGTTTAATTTAGGTGTTACTAATTGTTATTCGAGTGAGCCACTGGAAGAAGAAAACTGGATGGACAGGACAGCTTTGTGAAAGTCTCCTCCCTAAACTGACCCCTGCAACAAAAGCTCCATAACCCAAGAACAGGTGGTCCCTTATGTCGGAGACGAATAAAAGGGACATTTGTCAGGGCCTTGAGGACTTGACCGTGTTCGTGTATACATGGTGCCAACTCTCCTCACAGTTTATATAATAAAAAAAAGGCGTCTGTAAGTGGTGTTTAATTTGCTGCGAGGATAAGGAGCGGGGCGGCATGGTTCGGAGGTAGAGGCCGTCTAGTAACCGAAGGGTCGCTGGTTCGATCCTCGCTTCCCCCGGTGACTATGTCCAAGTATCCTTGAGCAAGGTACTGAGCCCCTGATTGCTCCTGACGGCCCTGCGACAGACTGGTGACTCGTTCAGGGTGAACCCCGCCACTCGCCCAATGTCGGCTTGGATAGGCTCCAGACCCCCCCCAACGGATAAGCGGTACAGAAAATGGATGGATGGATTAAGAACCGTACGGTGAGAATTTACACATTCCTCAGGGCAGCTCTGGTCGACCTCACTTTGAACCAGGACATGTGACTCCTCTATCAGTTAACGTCTTTAAAATCAAAACGGATAGCAAATTGTACTGCTCAGTTTTAAACTACTAGTTTAATAAATTAATAAAGTGTAAAACAGTACGCTATACTTTTTTGACTCCTTGGAGAGTGTGTCATTAAGCTCGATTGGCTCGGTGAGAGCGTTGCGGTTACTTTTTTGTAAACTCACACGGGATTGGTTAGATTAAAAGCAACGCGGTTTCTGATTGGCTGACAGTGTCATGTTGACCGAAGGTGGACTCCCAGAGAGTTGGGATCGCTGGAACCACAAAATTCACTGCCAGAGAGCTGCACCATGCGCCTACACTGCGAGGGTTTGGAATAATCACCGGGAAGCCATTTGAACTCATAGTATATGTAATTATGTCAACACCATCCCGCCTCGAAGCTTTTAAAACATGATTTTACTCTATCTAGTCGCTTTTATCGGGAACCACCGCTGCTGTCCGCCTGTAATGACGCCTCCAACTTACTCAGGTAACTTTGTTTAAACTCCAGCCGTTAGCATGGGTGCTAACCACAACGCTAGCATCCCGTTATCGCACTTCATTTTTGCCTTTACCTACTTTAAAAGCATTGGAATTAACTTACACAAAGTGTCCACTGTCGCGACACCGTCTCATTAAGCAATTGTGATATATTGCGGTGCTATTTTTATTACGAGGAAGACAGCAAAAGCTACTTTACTTGGTCGCCGGAGAACAACAGCTCGGCACGCTCGCACCGTGCCACCGTTGGTCATCGATCATAAGCAGTAAATCGATAATTTTACCACGTTTAAAGTACAGACTTAAGTTTTATCGCTAAAATACAAAAGTGTCACATATGTTATGCCATTCCAGGTGTTTATTCCCCGAATGTCGTTCCTAGAAGGAGCTTTGCAACAGGTAAAAACGTGAGAATATTCGCCCACTTGTTGCTGGCCATTCATTATGTTGCCTATCCACGTTGTTGTGTTCCGAGCCGATCACAACAAGCTCAGATAGTTGCTGATGTGTTGTTGTTGTCTCATCACTATCACTGTCTTAAATCTACCCTCAAAGCATTAAGTTTGAATTGATTTTATCTAATGTGCTAACAAATTAAGTATAGTTTCTTCCTGAAGCTTTTTTTTCTCCCCCTACCATGTAGCAACACTGTCAGCTGACTTGTAGCCACATATCATCGTGCACTCTTGTTATTACTCTTCGGCATCCTGTATTCACTGCCAACGTCACGGTTGCTATACAAAAACATTAGATAGAAACTGCTACGAGCTGTTGCATAATGTCTAAAATTAGGTACGGATGGTCTACTGTTAGACCCATCAAATAACCGAGTATTGACTCAGGCGGTTTTGCAGAAGCCGAACAGTGTAAGAATCCATATAGCAGCAAGTAGTCCATAAATCTGCCTTTCTTTAACAAAAAAGGGGGAAAAAATAAAAATCGTTTTTAATATAAGACGTTTACCTCCTCTCTCTTTCAGCTGGATTAGGAAGTCAAGCAAGAATGAAGGTGTAAAGTGGAACATATTTTTTTCTGCATCCTGCTGGAGCTACCTTTTCCATGTGGGCCTTGGCTGATAACAGGATTTTAAGTGAATGATGGCAGCACGTTGGGTTCCTTCTTGTGAAGATGATGAGAGACAGCAGTCCAGATCTTCTTTCTGTGAGGTACAGAACAAATCCCACTTTTTTTCATAGATGGTGATTAGAAAGTTTCTTGTTTGTTTGTGGGGGCAGCTGGTTCTGTGGTTCTAATGTCTTTCCTCTGTTCATTTTGGTGTTGGGGGGTAATGAGTATCACACTCTGGCTCAGCTGTTTGTTCTCGTAACAACTCTTGTCAGTTTGTTTTGGTCCTTACTGGACTTTTTCCTCACTATTTCAGTATGTTACAGTCATTGCCTTAGATTCATGTTACAGGTGTATCTGAATATATAAATTAATATCAGTTATCTTCCATATTTGTGAATATTTATTGGAAATTTTCCTCAAAACCCATCATTCAGTGGTGGGAAGTTTTTTTTTTGGTTTTTTTAATTTGAGTTTTACTGCTTTTAGTGCCAGACAAGGCACCATCTGCCCCTCAGAAAGCTTTCTGGTATGAATAATGGCCATCATGGGAAACCTGGTAGCAACCCATACTTTTTTTTTTAAATAGATGAACATCTATTTATGGAAACTGTGGTTTCTATCATTTCCTCCATCACCTTTAATCTAATATTCAGTCCATTACTTAAGCTGCCTTCCTTCTGAGCGAACAGAGCTGAAATGAAGGACGTAATAATGTAACCTCTACCAGGCTAGATGCTCTGAATTTGATCCCAGATCATCAGACAGATCAAAGGGAGTAAAGTACCAGTTGGTAATCAACACGATATTTCAGTGAGCCTAGAATGGGCTCGGAATTCAAATACTTTTAAAATTAGAATCACATGTTTGTTGAGAGCTGTGAAAGTAGAAGATGTCTGTAGGAGCGTTAAAAAAACAAGTTTGAATAGGAAAAAAAAGTGCAGTTTTATACAAACAATGCAGGTCAGAGAAAACGCCATACCAAATCACACAGTAGCTGTCATTCAGAGGACAGATTACAGAGGCAGCGATTTCACTACCACGGCTAAAGAAATGAATGATATGCTTGTCGTTATTACTTCCACCCATTTAATAGCTAGATGAGTCTGAATTAATGTGTTTATATTCTCGCTTATAAGTCTTGAGGCTGAACTGAGCTCAAAGCTTCTAGTCACTGTGCGTTCAGATGTTTTATTTTGAAAAATGTTGCTGGGTTTTATCGCGTCACACAAAATATCGGTTTCCCTTGTTGCATTTCAGCAGTTACTTTACAAAGCAGACAGGAAACATTTTTTTAGACTGTTTTGGAGAGCAAGAGGGGTCACTTCAGTGTGAGTGGAAAACCTTTGATTATCAATCCTGCCAATAAGGCGACCACACCAACCAAGTAATGTGCTGACGTTTAGGTGGAAACCCCCTGGAGTCTGCTCCTTGGATTTTCTGGAAATGATACCGCTGTGAATAGAGACCAAGAATAATTTTCATACTAAAGTTTTTATCTTCTCTTATGTGCCTTTCAAAAAAACAAAACAAAACTGTGATGGTCAGTTAACACAAAATATGTTTTAAAAAAAAATTGTGACAATAAAAGTGTACATTTTGCCGTCATTCAGAGAAAGCGAGGCCCGGATTCTGTTTTTAGAAACACCAGCTGGGATTATAAAACAGCTTTTGGATGCGTGTTAAATCATTAAGAGACCCTCCACAATTAACCTTGTTAAGTGATGGAGGCTGAGATCTTAAAAGTGGCCTCATCTTGAATTCCAACATTCAGCAGTTGTCTGGTTTTACAGAACATGTTGCTGTATTTAGTATGCACCATCTTATGAGTTTGCAACTAGTAATTATTTTCATCGCTGGAAGTATCTATGGGTCTATAATTTTTACGATCAGTTGATGAATGGTTTTGATAGTAAAAAATGTTGGAGGACCAAATGCCAATTACAAGTTCTCACAGTGTAATGTGATATCTTCAGATTGTTGACTTTATCAAAAACCACCACATTTTCATTCTTTTACAATGTCAGTGGAGTACAGCAGGTATCTCTGAACGTTTTTTGAAAGTGTTAATGAGTCAAGCAACAGATGGACAGACCCCCCCCCCCCTTTAAGTCAGTCATAAATATTTGTGTTTTCAAAACACACCGAACCTTAATCTGAGTTGCAGCAAGATGCACCCCCTACAAGCTCAGTAAAACAGACTTTTGACAAGTGAGAGCAGCAGAAAATATCTAATCTCTGGCCATCACTCAGCCAGAGCAGTTTAACACATACTTATCTAATTTTGAATCTAGATTGCACTGTGCCACAATTACAGCATAGAGCTGCAGAACATTTTACCCTGTAAATACCACAATACTGCTCAGTGAGTGGTAATCAGGGTTCCTTCATTAAAGTATTTATTTATTTATTGTTTGGATTGATTCTTGTTTTAATCTTTTTTTTTTTCTTTTCCATGGCAACAAGAATTTGAAATTGTACCTGCTGAAACACCGTGGTGGTGTATGTGATCTTTTATTGCCAAGTCCAGCTGCACATCTATTAGAACAGTGAAATTTATCAGCGTCGGTGCCTAGTTGGATTGGCACCAGCTCTGACTTCTTATGAGTATTGCTGTTTTGTTTTTTTTCCCTGTCTCTTTTCTTGTTATTTGAGACAATGGCTGCAAAAGATGGAGAAAGTGCGTCACATTATTTGCATGATTTCGCACAACAGTTCCATGTCTTGAAAGAAATAAGAAGAATGTTTGGGCAGATGATAGCATCTAAGCGGATTAGATATTATTTATGAAGATGGAACAATGAAGGTTGGATGACAAACCTGCTTGTTAGTTCTTGTGTATCATTGCAAGAAGTTTTGGCTTGAAAAGCCTGATGGAGAAATGGTGTGTATCATTGGATTTCATCCTTGGCTTTTGCTGTTAGGTTTATTTGTTCCTCCCTTTTACACTGAAGTGTTTGTCTGCTTTTTCAGCTGAGTAGTGCGTGCTACTCAATCTGAGTCGATGAATGCTGAATCCAGATCTCACATCGAGTTGGCTTCATGTCTCATTCCACAGTTTGAATTCCTCTGGTCAGATATTGAGTTTACCAAACAGACATTTAGGTTGTTCTGCTTAGCTAAAGGCCAGAATGATTTATTTGGTTGGTCCTATGTTGTGAGTAGACTTTCCCCATGATTCATAATACCTGCCCTGCAGCTTGCCTTGCCCTAGCGGAATAACAGAAAATGAGAGTGGAGCGAAATATATTGTTTTGGATGATGAAGCATGATCCATATTTAGCACTGTAGGGGGATATTGACAAACAGACCCCCTATCTTGGTCTCATTAAAGGTCAGTGTTTATCTCATTTAGACAGGCTGCCTTTTACAGAACCCTCTGCACAGGCATCATATGGCTAACTGATGGCAATCGGAAGGGAAAATTGACCCTCAATTGGATAGAAGTCTGTTACTTCCTGTTGCCTCATGGTTGTGTCTGTGATGTCTCAGGGGATAGCGTACACACACACACACAGGATATGGAATTCAGCTTTTCCTCGTTGATGTTTCTGTGTTAGAAAATGTCACAGGTTTTTCTATTTAAGAGGACGTTTTTATGTCTTGTTTTATTGACTCACGCATGGGCTTGAAAGCTGGAGATGCATAAAACAGAACTCTAAATCAAATCAGTACATTTTAAATGACTGGGGAAAAAATATGTAGTGCTGGTCCATATGTCTTAACAGTATTTTCCATCATGAATGAAGAGTAGTTTACAGGAGTGTTCAGTCACATGTGTGTGTTACAACTAGAAGTGTGGCGTGCACTAAGTAAACCACGTGCCTTCATTGGGTGAGTAATGATACTCTTAACCTTGTCCAGCAGTTCAAGAGTGTAACACCCCGGACTCATCAGTGTGCCCACCACCCCACCCGGATCATTATCTCAGGCTTTTCACAGTTGAGTGCTTGGTTTGGATGGGATGTGGTGTTGAATGTAGCAGCCCACAGAGAAGTGGGTTTCTTCACATTTCAAGACTGTGTACTTGTCTGATGTTCTCAGAGCTGATGTCATGTGGTCCTTGTCATATGTTATTGGGTGATATCATCAGAGGTTTTTAAACACACACACCATTACACTTGGGTAAAGTGACCAAAGAGGAAATACTAGGTTCTTTCTCCGCATAGAGACTCAAAATATCTTTATTTTTGTTGGATGTTTTTGTGTAAAACGCTGTGAGTGAGGTAGTAGCATTATAATCTCCCTGACCACATACACAGGATTCTGCATTAGTTGTATGCTGGTAGAAATAGGGTTAAACTTGTTAATCGTGAGCTTTACCAGGAGTTTGAGCTCATTGTTGGACTGTTTGAGCTCTCTGAATGGTCTGACAGTGTCTAAAACTGGGTTGATACCTCTGTGAACATCGCTGTGCTGTAACTAATTGAATGACTCGACTGTATAGTAGCAGTCTGCCAGCCTTTAACAGTGTTTTACTGTCAACATTTGTGTTTTCATTCATTGCGTGAGGATGTGTTGCGTAAGTCGCTCTAGCTCCCAGGAAAAGATGAAAACTGGTCTTTTAGTGTGCTTTACTTTTACTTTTGGAGTATTCAATTTCAGATATAGGTCACTAAGAAACGCTCTAACCTTCTTTGGGAGTACGAAGTCTGGTGTTGACATTTTGTCTTTAACCAAATTTTACTCAGTATTGCTGCAAATGGTCCATTTTTTTTGGACTATATCCGTGCACATTTGGTTCCTTCAGGCAGTATAACAACAGCAGGGTGGTGGATGTGGGTTGGCACTAAATAATCAGCTATTCATTTTCATTGCAATTAAGCAAAATGTCAAACTTTGCAGTTGTGTTGCTAATGTAGGACTAGGTTTTTGTAGACTAGTTACTTATGGAAATGTTGGTTAATTCATATTTGGTTGTGGTGTTTTTATAAGATAGGCTGACATTGGGGATGTCAGCAGTTAACTGCCCAACATTTTATTACAAGTTACCTGCGTCAGTCCACGGATTAGTTTTCATACTCTACTAATAGCTTTGCCAGTTAGAAGTCTGAGGTAAAAAGAGAGAGATGCCCAACAAAAGCTCAGTGTGGGACCATTTCAACCAAAGAGGGGACAATGTCTTATTTGTGATGCTGGCACTTTTTGGTACCACATTTAAAAACAAGTACTAAGCTGTGTCTGCAAATGGCTGACAGCCAAACATCACTGGAGCCTGAGCACATCATACCATCCAGGGCTACTGTAGCTAAAGTAATTGGAAACCACCACAAGGAAAGAAAGGACACATGTCTGATGTGTGCTATGTTATGCACTGGACTAACAGGGAGTCGCCCCATGTCTGTCAGGCTAGCAAAAACAAATTTAAGTGAACTGACTTTCCTAGTCAACAGTAAGAAGTAGATGGAATATCACCAATCTAACTGGGATCTGGTGATTTTAAATCATTGATACCTCTCTGTGAGACAGGACTGGACACTCCAAGTCATATGTTGCACATGTCCATACTAAATATGCTCTCCCAGCTGCCTCACCCAGTGCAGATAAGAGTCTGGCATTCTGGTAATTCATAAATGAGTGAGAGGCATCCATTTGTAGGTGGGAGTGTATTTCAGTGTGGCCGTTTCTTTCACATGCTTTTCTTTGCAGCCCTGTTTTATGCAATATTCTCTTAATTTCCCTCTTATTATTTGGATTTCCTCTTGACCTCTTCTCCAATTTATGCATTCTTAATCCAGTCTATCAGGTTTACACCGGAGTCTCTGTTACTCTGTCCCTTACACTTGATATCAGCTGTTTTCATTTTTGATTCAGTTGGTGGGGGGGGGTTATGAGGGAAATGTGGGTTTGGAATTCATGGAGCTGGAATGTCACAACAGTATTTAACTATGCAAGTGGCTATGATAACACTGCCTGGCATGTGCCTGTCAAGAGGCCCCCACCCGCTTCTGGTCTCCACATCTTAAGATCAGAGGGAAATTGGAAATTGCCCCATGCCCATGGCTACAAAATCAGATCAAGGAAACCGGGATTGGCTTGACCTGGAGACGTGAGGGTAGCCATGCAGGCATTCCAAACATCCAGTTGATCCTCTGTTCCATAATCCCAAATACCTCTTTGTTTATGGATCTGAACAGGTTTTTGTTTGTTTGTTTGTTTTAAGCATCCAGCGCTCACAAGATAGCGACTGCAACTTGGAAGCACTGGAATCATAGAACAGCCTTAGCTTGGTTGTACACAGTAAAACCTGTTTAGCTAGTTTGATCAAAATGCATGGGTGTCAGCTGCACCTGCAGCACTGTTTCACAGCACGCCACAGTACTGGTGTCAAGGCTAACAATACGTTTGAACTCAGTGTTCTTAATTGTGGACTTTGAAGTACTTGAAGTTCACAATTGCTTAAAGCGGGCTATGTTGCTGTCCTGTTTAGAAATGCATATTTTGAAAGAAAAGAACGGTTGGTGAGGAGCAATAAACTGAAACTACCAAGACAATGAATTTGCTGGTTACTCATCCAGGTACACAATACACTTGTAATGAGTGTCAGTCTGTTCTTCCTGTGACACAACAATGAAATATTTTGTTTTGGGCTGTTGTTAACTTTTTTTTTTAACGTGACCTGGCACATTTACCCTCATTACAACAACTGTGTCAAGTGAAGTTTTATAATGAAACATGTTGGTCAGATTTGAAGACTTGTTTGTCTTGCATTTATCAAAACTTGACAGCCTCTCAGCTAGTCACTGTAAATCTTAGTTTAGGACTGGTTATGCCAACATTCAGGTAATTCATTCCACTTTCTGACATTCTAGTCAACATATCTGCCCAGGCAGAGATAGCGTGAATGCAAGCTCATCAAATTCTTCACATTGTTGGGAAAAGTCTATGTTTGGAGGGGGGAGGGGAGACACAACGGAGAAAAGACTGTTTCATTGCGGAAATGTAGTCTGTTTGATTCCCTGAGTTTGGGAGTATGATTTGTGTAGGCCAGAGGAAAGAGGGGTGCTGCTGAACACATGATACCACCAAGGTGTGAGGCTATAAATAGTCAGTAAACACAGGTGGGTGTCCAAAGCCTGCCATGCTCCACTGTCCAGCTGTGAAAATGGGACAGCGTGACTTGACCGTAAACACTGGGCAGCTCGCAATGTTTTTAAGAGCCTGTCCTCTTCTAAACACTGTCCAACTTTAATGAATGACTCACACATGGCATTTTTATGGTAACTCTTTAAAACAGAAGTTGGAGATAAAGCAGGCTTTCATAAGTGAGCCATATTTTAGTTTTTCTGACTTTTTTTTTCTTGCAGTTTTGATTCCTCTAAATTACTACCTGTAGTTGGACAAGTTTCGCACACATGGTGGAATAAAAAGAGCAGAGGTTGCAGATAAGCAGGGGAAATACTGTAAAACAAGATCTCTAATCCAAGTAGTACTTTGTTCTGACAGACATAACTGCTCAAGAAAGGTCCTTGCTTGCAGTGTAGGGTTTTGGGATTTTAGCACTGGCCTTTACCAAGAGTCAAGATGTGTTTTATTGTCACCAAGGGATTGAGCCCAAGGCGAAATGCCATTACACAACTCAAAGCCTGATACAACTATCACAAGCGGTCACAATTATTACAGATTGAAAGTAATAATGGTACATTTCAGAATTTAACAACAGCACATATACATTTGTTGTATATGTACGCTAAACTTGTACCAACATTGGCACCTTTGGCAAATGAAACATCGCAGCCACATTTTCTGTTTTACTTTTCATAATATATATCTTCTTCCTCCACCTTCCACTGTGTAGAATGACTCTCCAGAGTGGAGGAGCTTGGACCCGAGAGAGGAGGAGCCATTCTCATGGCCGAGACCTAAAACCGTGCTTTTGCGCCGCACGTCTCAAGGGTTTGGCTTCACCCTGCGGCACTTCATTGTGTACCCGCCGGAGTCAACCATGCATTACTTCCCAGTATGTATCAAGATTTCTTTTTAATATCACATTTGTTAGTAGCTTTCCTGTGTTTCAGTCACCTGTGTTTTGCTTGCCTATCGCTTCAGATAACACTGAGTCAACAAAATGTCTTAATACCCAAGAGCTAAATTCTGTAACCATGAGCAACACAGTCACTTGTGTAATTCTGTGTTTTTACAGGAGGAAGATCATGGCCGCAGAGGTAAGCAGAAAAATCCAGGTGTTCCTCTTCCTGCCTCCCCTTCAGCACTGCTGAGTCAGAGCAGTGCCTCTGACTTTTAATGAACCTTAATCCATCCACTCTGCCGCTCTGTTAGCTTCCTTATGCGATGAGAACAATGTAGCTCCTCTGTGTCACTGACCTTTGTGGAGGCATGAAAGGTTTGGTCAGCACCACCTGTTTCTGTCCTGCACTGAACCCACCTCTTCATATTGTTTGACTTTGTTGTTCTTGCTGCTTTTCTCCCTTGCAATAGAAAGCCTGGCCTCAATTTTGCTGGATTGTTTGTGTTTGACCCTCTTTCTCCCGAAACGCTCTGTTTTTCTATCCTCATATGAGACCAGCCCATGTCATATATCTGCGCTGTGACATACCCTTTCCCCCAAATACTTAAGAAGTGATCTGTATTTTTCATAAATGTAAGTAAACAGAGTTCTATGCAAGTAGTTTTTCTCTTTATAACATTTGCAGTTATTCTGCCAAAGTATAGAAAAATAACCAATTACATATCGTGATTGCTGTACGTAATTCTCCAGTTTCTGCCTCACTTTGATTCCTGTAAGGTGACAGACAACCCAGGAGCTTGTTTGTGGGCTTAAATCTTTGTTTAGTCTGAGATATCATTTGTTGGCCACAAAAGAGGGTAGCTGTCACTGGAGGATTTTTTTTTTGGTGGATGTTAGTAATTCTGTTAGATATTTATGTTCCTTGGAAATGAAAAGTATTTTACAGGGAAGTGCTTCTGTAATTCATCTTGCACATGTAGAGGAAGTGAAATATTATAAAGGCAAAATCTCTGTATTCATTGCTCGCAGGGAAAATCCAGGAGTCTGTTTTCCACATTTTCTACATTCCTCAGTGTAGTGTAAAGCGGTCAGGATAGGGACGGGTAATACTTAGACCAATAGTCTGGTTTACCGGAACAACGTTATGGGTATTTGGCAATTATTTTAGTCAGCATTCCCTGCCCTTTCTGTGTGCTGCATTTTTTCAAAGTCCCCCCATCACTATGTTAAAGAACAACCTCTGAGCTAGCTGGTTAGTAGTACCTATCTGCATGCATGGGTGAATAGTTATGAAAGTATATAACAAATATGAATATACACTTGCAAACACGTTTTCTGAAAAGAGGATCTTTTCTCATCATTTTTTTCGGGCGCCACTGATGCATCCTGAGCTTTGCACCAACAGGGACTATTATTACCCGACAGAAGTACTAACAAGTCGGTAGCTTGTACTATAGTGGAATAATAACAGGCTGAGCCAGAGTTAGACTTTCACACCCATAATTGTATGAATAAATAATATGAATTAAAAACATTGCATCAGAGTTTTGAGTGTGCTCTTCTGGTCTAGAAAGAGTCTAACACCAACATCAATCCTTTTATTGTTTTAGAGTCTGCAGTTTGCTAAGACAAAGCTCCTCTGTCACCACTCTTGGGTCAAGTTTGGGTGCACTTAATATCTAATCTTCCCTTGTCTCTTTTTGCCTTTTCACATGGAAACAGGCTGCCTTTTACTGCAATCATATTTTTCAAGAAGTCACTTAGTGTGCATTTTCAGGTGGCAATAACTCTTTAGGAAGGCTGTGCAAAAAAAGGTTTTCACGTGTGAGCTAGTTGAGGCAATTTTTGTTTGTTTGTTCCTACTTTGTCATGCTGTAATCAACAGACAAAGTTGATCCAGTTAACGTCTATGTCTGTGTGTTTTTCTGCTTTCCCACTATGTGCATTGGTACCTTCTGGTGGTAGGATTGGTTCTAACGATTTGTGAGAGGAGGGGCACTTATTGATCTCATCTGTCCCCAATACCAATACTAATTATCTGCTCATGATATTGCAAATAATGTATGGATTTTTTTTGTTGGTGTTTTGTAACAGGACAAACAAAACATCCTTTTTCAGAAATGTTGATTCAGAGAAGGTGCCAGCAGCACAAACTGAGGTGTTCCTGCACGGTGTTTGTGCTCAGGAGGTGTCTCTGAGAGTAAAGACAGAGGACATTTAACTGCCCAGTCTTGAAGGATCTGTGTAGATTGTGTTGATTAAGTTGAAAAACATAATTGGAAATGTTACTGAACTCAAATGACAGTGGTGGGGTAAAAGTTATGAACAGCTTCATTGTGAGAATTGAGATGCAGTCCCCCAGTTTACCAGCAGAGGGAGTATGGTTGAGTGCTGTATTTGTATGGGACTCTTGTGGCAGTATTGCATAATATGAGTCCCCGAGATGTGATTCTGCATGAGTAATCTGGTGTGGAGGAGAGGGAGAATGTAGGCTGAAGTTTCACTGTGTTAATGAGCTTTAAAGGATTTGGAGATTATTGCCTGAAAAGTTTTATT
Source organism: Aulostomus chinensis (assembly GCF_037954235.1). Taxonomy (NCBI): domain Eukaryota; kingdom Metazoa; phylum Chordata; class Actinopteri; order Syngnathiformes; family Aulostomidae; genus Aulostomus; species Aulostomus chinensis. The sequence continues at coordinate 18,737,707 of NC_141324.1, forward strand.
GACCATTAAAGAATATTAAACCACCTGTGTTTTATACCTTTTGAATATTTTTCAACTGTCACGTCCGTTCTGCCGCTGGCTCTCATTCCACTGTAGTTTGTGTTCCATCGTGCACTGACTCACCACCAGAATGTTAACTACTGGGAAGGCTTTTAGCCACTCTTTGGCTGTGCCCAGAGTTATCTTTCAGTTTATAAGGAAAGTGTGGGAGTTGTGCAGCTGAGCACATTGTCACTCTACCTTCTCGTACTCTCTTTCTCTCACACTCCTCCCTCTTTCTTTTCTGTCCTGTTTTTTTTTCTGCAGCTGCTAGGAGACAGGAACAGCACGAGCAAACAGGTTTTGCTCGCATTAGCAGCTTTTATCCACCTTTCTAATCCCACACAATTTCCTCTCTATTGAATTTCTTCCTCTGAACCAATTAACTATCATTCTGATTCAAAACCCTTGGTAGTGTAATGTGTGTAATGTTGGCAGGCATTAGCCAAAAACACTGTCTGTTCCTCTGCCATAGTGTTGATTCACATGTTCCTGAACCTTGTGACAAACCCACCCTAAATGTCATGAAACAATTTACTGCTTAGTCCATGTTCTCTGAAGGGTTTTGTTTTGGTGCGTGTTTTGTGTTCAGCCTTAGTGCCCATGAAAGCTTGTAGATTAGTTCACGTTATAATGCTGGTTGTATCACATTAAGACATTAATTCTAATTAAAATTTGTATTTAAGTTTGTTTTTTCTTGTGTGAAAAGAACAACTAAAATTTGCACTCTATAACCCTGCGCTTTTATTGAGGGATGGGTCATTAATAACATTTTGTATTCTAATACAAATTTTTCCCTATCTAAATGAGATCCTGAGATGTAAAGCACTTGATTTGATTTATATTGAACCCTTTTTGGTTTGCATGTTTGATGTGTGATGATTTCTCTCTCGTTATCAGGGAGACCGCGAAACAGGTTAGAGCCTATGGACACCATTTTTGTGAAGCAAGTCAAGGAAGGCGGCCCTGCACACGGAGCTGGGCTCTGTACAGGTAATAATCCAGGGTCCCACAGATTTTTCCTGCAGCTGTAGAGAGCTGTTTGTAGTAGTTTTCTGTCAGAACGCTTGCTGTGTGAGACATAAATATTAGATTTGACTCATGTAGCTGTTTTTTTTTTTTTGTGCTCTTTTTTGTCGTCCTTGAGTACATACACACCCCGGTGACTTTGATATTTTAATGGATAATGAATAATGAACAGGCTGATTTGTATATGTACACCAGTGCCTCAACAATCAATTCATTGATTAGCCAAGCAAAAGAAAATTAATCGTTTCAATCTCGCTTGAAGAAAAAAATGTCAAACATTTGCTGGTTCCAGACTGTGAAACACCAGGATGTTGCTGCTTTGATGCCATTTGTGACAGAAAATGACTCTTAGGGTTGTGGGCCGTTAGACAGACAACTTAAGCTTTTGGACATGTCACTTTAGGCTCTGGAATTCGGATGATTTTACCTTTTTGTTTTGACATTATTTTCCCTTTGGTGTAAATGATTAACAAGCTGATGATAAAAATAGTTGTTGTTTTTTCAACCCTAATGTGCAGGATTTTTCCCTGTGTGGTGAATCACAAATGTCTTTGTCTTGAAGAAAGCCACTCCTTTCATTAGGGATGACTTACTGTGGTACTGGTGTCATTACCGCTGTTTACTCTTAGGCGATCGCATAGTGAAGGTGAATGGAGCAAGCATCATCGGGAAAGCCTACTGTGAGGTGATATCTTTGATCCAAGACAGGTAAGATGCAATTTGAGCTCCACTAGTTGATTGTTGGTCAGTTAGTGCATTTCCGCTGTGTAAGTCTTTCTTTTGCTCCACAGCGGTGACTTTCTTGAACTTTGTGTGATGCCAAAAGATGAAGATATACTGCAACTGGTAAGATTCCCTTCAGAAGAATGATTCAGTACACTTTTAAAACAACAAGCACAGCTTTTAAGCAATTTGTTCAGTTTTGTTTGTTTTGGGTTTTTTTTTTAACAAAAAAAAAATCTCTCCAGCACCACATAAATTTCTAAGAGAGCTGCTCTAGTTTAATGTTGGGACAGCAGTCGTACGATGCAGCCAGTCCACCTTATCCCATCAGAGCTTTCTATCTAGGACTCCTAATCAGGCCAGACGAGCTCATCTCTGCTCCAAATTTGCTGCTGAAATGGCCCAATTGTAATGAGCAAGCATTTTATTGCATGCATGTGATATATGTACTGTCATGTATACATTTAACAAACAAACTCACACAAATCAAATGTTTTGAGCTCATAAGGCACATTGGAATGTATTGTACTGGAAGTTCTGTTTTAAACTTAAGTCCTATAGAATACACTTAGATTAAATGGCTTAGCTGTGTGAAGTGTTTTGTGTGTCATGCTACTCATCCCAGTCCTGCCTTTTTTCGCTATATGGATTACTGCCACCCATCCCAGAGTACACGTGACACCTTTTCTAGATTAGCTTCTGTTAAAACAGCAAACACCATTCGAAGCTTGTGAAGTTACGGTGCTCTTAAGAGTTTTAGTTGGTCTGCGATGTTTGAGGATAGAATCGAAGCATCAGCTGTCTGTGGTCAGGTGCTTGTGGTTGTTCTTTTGGGCAGCTTTTAGAAATATACATCAGATTTGATTCATGTTGATAAGCAACCACCTGAAACAGAGCTTTTTACCTCAGGGTTGACAAGTTGTTGATTGTATTTAAGTGTGTGTGTGTGTGTGTGTGTGTGTGTGTGTGTGTGTGTGTGTGTGCGTGTGGGTTTGAATGTTGATGGGTGTGTGTCTGCTAAAGAGACATTCATTTGTTGATGAGGGATTATTGAATAAACTTGCACACATTTTGATACATTTCCAGAATAGACATTTGAATACTGGGTAAACTAGGTTCAAAATTCTGGTTTGATTTTACTCACCTACTAGACTCAACAGATTTCATGAGAGTATTCTATAAATCAGACAATAGAGCCATAGAAGTCAGAGTTTTGACACGTTTTAGAAATAAAATATTATGATAAAGTTATTTGAATGAATGCACCATTTTTAGCTTAAGACATTTGTGCTCAGGTCCTCCGGGGGCTCTAGAGAAACTGAGACCTCCAAATGACAGCCTGAAGGCAGAGCCGGGAGAGCGGCTCTGCTGCTAGAGTGCATTGTCACCCATTCTTGGACCACATTAACCTCATCAAATCGTGACAGTGATGGAGCAAAGAGAGGAAACACCCTGGCTGTTACCATTTTTGATTTAGATCAGTTTAAACATAGTATATGCGAACAGCGGTTGCCTGATCACCAGGTGGTTCAAACCAACCAGGATGAAAATCAACAGAAAATGTGTTTTTCTTTTTCTTTTCCTTTTATTTTTTTGCATTGGTTTAAGAACAGTCCATACTATGAAGAAAAATAACCCAAAGTTCCCTGTGCATGAAAATACTGTTTTCATCTGCCATGTTTCATCTTAAGAGAAATCTGTCTCAAGCCGCAATAATGAATATTTAGATATGTTTGACTCAGTATTCCATGGGTTATCCAGTTTGGCTTCTTATTCTTTCTTGGTTTAGTAATCCACGGTTTATCCAATTAAGCTTCACATATTTTCTTTCTCCTATCTCCACTTAACCTTGCCCTGTTGAAGTAGTCTACTATACATTTTGATTGAAATTACTATTTGCATTTCCAAAAGATATACAAGGCAAATAATTATAATTGATTTTTAATTCATCCTGAGCATTTCCTACGTATTGCGGTTGGCAGCCACTGCTAAGCGTTCAGGGCAAAGTGAATGTGCACTCAGCTGTTCAATCAAAGCAAATCAAAATAAGAGCTTTACCAGGATGCTAGGAATCCTCTCCCTAGGGCTTATTATGTCTTACAGCCTGTTTTCAAGTATTACACAATAAAGACAATGGCTGTGTCCTTAGAGGGAAATTTCCCCTTGTGGATTATTTAAAGACCAGAGTGAATTAGTGTAACTAATTTGATTGGTGATGCAAATAATCATTTAGTAATAGTAGCATCCATAAAAGCAGATCAATGTAATAGGGGTAGCAACCTCACATATAAAATGTGGTGTCAATGCTCATCATGGTCTACATACAACAAGTCCATTATAAAATGAATCAGTCATTGGTCACACCCACCTAACCCCCGTCTTGCGTTTAACACTTACTTCACCCTCTTCCTTGTCACTTCCTCCTTCTGGTTTGCCTGTATTTTCTCACCATCCCCATTTTCACAGTCCACTGTTCTCACACGTGTTGTCATGCTACCGCTCACAGTTTTGCACATTAATTGGCCAGCAACGATACGAGTTTGAGCAGGCAGACTGATGAGGGCTATCCATAAGAACAGGAGTATTATCACAGATGCTAGTAGGATGACATTACACTGTAGGAGGCAGCACACACGGACTGCTTGGAGACGAGCAGCAGTTGCTTAGCAAAGAGATGGAGAGAATCTAAATTCAGGCAGCAGAAAAGGGAGGGAGTGCTACAGCAGGAAAGAAGAGGAAATACTGAGATAGGAGGAGAAAAAAACTGGTGGAGAGCATGAATGATGAGTAGAAAGCCGTGTATGAAATCAGCTGACTGCCCTGTGTTTTGAACAGGTTGATGCCGAGGGAAAAGGAGAGAGGAGGAAAGAGTGGGAGGGGGAGCTGTACCATCACAGCTGAATGTATAATCAGCAGCTGCTGCTTCTGTCATGTGAGCAATAGAAGAGGGAGGGAGAGAGACATAGACTGGAGGCACCTCGTTCAGTTAGCGTAATATTCTGGCTGAAGATGGATAGAACCATGGAGGCTTGAAAGCAGAAAGAGATGCAAGCTTTGGCTCCTGCCACCTCACCCAGGACAGACTGGCACAGGCAGGTCGTAACGTGGCAACCTCCTGCTACATGTACGCTTCTTCATCCCTCTGTGCTGCTGCAGCTCTAGAATATTTTTAGCATGTCAAGTTAAGGCATTGCTCTGGCTGTTTCACGTCCTCTCCTGTTTGAATCTGTTCTGTTTTTTACAATGTGTGCTTTTTTTTCTCCTCTGGCATCATTTTCTCCTCCGCCCTCTCTCTTGATTTCTTAACGCTCTCATTTTCACATGCTGTCACGGCAGCCTTTTTATCTGGAAATTACTAATCTGGTAAGCAAACACCTGACCTGGCAGCTATTTGACATTGACATGTTTTGCCTGCTGTCTCATTTTGCATGTGTCATACATGTCAGCATCGTCATTACAGGCTATAGTCTTCAACTTTTACATTATTGCTGTTCAGTTGCCTGGGTTGACTTCATCTGTCAGCTCTGTGCTGGTAATTCATGTGTGTGTGTGCTGAAGAAATGGCCGAAACACTGTGCCTGCGTTACCTGTTAGAGTGAGCCCTCCAGCTGGCATCCAGCTGGCATCTCAGTGAAGCCTCGCTCCTTCTCCATCCTCCATGTCAGATGTCGTTAGTGGGATTATGCCCCATGACCTCTGAACTCTCCTGCATGCTCATGCTTATAAAGGGAGAGAAAGAGCCAGACATTCATAATATGAAGCAAGATTGTTATTTGACACGAGCTGTATCCAAGTCCTCATACCTTTACATGTCTCCATGATTATTGCATGTTTTATGTTATGCACAAGCAGGCAAAGGTTAGTGGTCTTCTAACTATGCATGGGTTAAAAAGAATCCCTGATTTTTCTTTTGTTTTCCGTTAAAGGTTTTTTTTTAGAATCTGTATTGCAAAAGTATAAGCCATTGAACCTTAGGAGATAACAAGACAGGCTCAATGTAGCACGCTAATGGTGAGAGATGGACCCTCCTGTTTGTTGTTTTGAGGTGGATTAACTGAGACACTAGTTGTCCATCAATATTTATGCTCAAATATCTGTGTAGGGGTGGGTGATATGGCCTGAATCTTCCATCACGGTAAATATAATTTCATATCATGGTAAGTGTATATCATGGTAAATTAATTTTTCTGTAAATTTAGTGAGAAAATAATTAAGCCAAATGTCAACACGTTAGTTGTTCTATATTTCTGGTATTTGTATTTTCTTATTTTATTTCATTCTCAAATTGAAAGGTTGTTTTCCGAGTAGCAAAGACACGAGAAGACAAGAAATCATTTTTGAGAAAACTGCGTCTGTAAATATATTTTCTGAAAAACCATTATATGATCCCTGTGTACTATATTTTCTCATTATGCCCAGTACTGTCATAGAATAGTGAATTTACCATGTGAACTATAAATAAGGAGCAGATGAAGACCACTGACACTCCTGAACTGCTAACGCCTCCACTCACTCATACTGCAACATGCACTACCCACACATGCAACCAGCAGCAATTGTAATATCATGCCTGAGTTCTCTGTTGGACACTTTTGAATGTAATACACACTTAAATCAGCTTGCACTGTATGTTTTGAAACACTGATTCATTGCTCTGTCTCTAGGCCTACTCCCAGGATGCCTACCTCCGTGGCCACAGCAGCTACAGTGGAAATGCCTGTCACATTCCTGATCCACCCCCTGTATGCTACCCCAGAGTAGACTGTAAGCCTACGGGCATGGCCCAGGCAACAGACTCAGTGGGGCAGGGCTGCAGGGGGCCAGCATCAACTCCTGACCATGGTTACCGCAAGGAGATCACCGTGCCCCCGTCCCCTCCTCCTCATTCATACCCAAAAAGCCAGATGGCAGTGTGCATGCGCAACGACAGTGTGAGGACTGTGGTGGTACCTCCTGAATCAGCCCATGTGGGGCGCATAGGTCCAGCACATAGAATAGATTATATTGACCCTGCCTTTGTGAGGGGGAGGCCTGGGTCATTAGCTCAGTATCCTCACCCGCGAAAGGCTGATGTCTATCCCAGTGGACCAGGAATGGTTCCATTTATAGGTCCCCATCCTCACTACCCAGCGAACCATCAAAATATTGATTGGCGCACTTACCAAACGTACAGGGAGTATATTGACAACAAAGGAATCCATTCCCACGGTAGTCGGACTATCCAGGAGAGGCTGGATAGTCTGCGAGCTGCCAGTCAGAATACCTTTGGAGCTACTCATCACATTCCCCGCGGAGACTGGGGCCCGAAGGGGATGCGACGGAGAAGTACCTCTCATGAACGATCTTACCATGGACCACCACCCCACTTTCAAATTGCCCCACGTAGTGCCTCACAGGACCGTGTGAGTGGTTCTGAAAGGATGAGCCATCCCAGGCACTGGCCACCTCGTAGCGTGTCTCAAGATGGCCTGGTGCACAAAGCCCGGGCACACTCCACAGACTATGTAGACCCAGCTGAGCTGGCTCTGCCCATTGAAAGGAGAGGAGGATATGGAAGGGTGGACCATGGTACAAGGCCCAGTAGACAGTCTACCCCCAGACATGCTATGGTTTACAGGCCATCTGTTGGATACAGCAGTGGAATGAGGGGAGCACCCAATTCCTCTCTATATGCTAAAGGACCAGATTCTCTTCAGACCCGCTCCTCACCCATGCTCTCAGACAGACCCTCACATTTTGGAAAGAGAATAAGTAATGAACATTCTCTTGTTGACCAAAGAGTTTTAGTCAAAGGTAACCACGCTGGCCAAACTGCTCAACAAGGGCAGAGCAGGATGCGATCCGAATCCATACAGCCTGTTGAAGCTGACAGGGACCTGGCTTTGGTAGGGCACAGGTCATCTTCATGCTCTAATGCAAAACAGATGCCTCAGAGGCATGGTGTCCTCAAACCACCCCAACCAGAGCCTCAGAGCCAGGTGAATGGACGGAGCCCTACAGAGACCGGGGTTGTTCTAAGAGAGAAGCCCCCCTCTGGAAAGAACCCCAGCCCTCTACGGCACCCATCCTATATCCTGGCAGTAAATGATGAAGGAGCAGATTCCACAGCAGATGTGGTGGCATGCTGGCTTCCCAATGATGCACGCCGAGAGATACATATACGCCGCCTTGGGGAGCAATGCCACACCTCCTGCTCAAGCAACCTGGATGAGTCTTTGGACTCCATTCCATTCATTGGTAAGAACAAACTCAGTTGTTAACCTTCTCAACCAAAATTGTCATGACAACGGCTGTAGGCTTTACTAGCATGAGGCAGAAAAGGAAATACAGTCAGAGGACATACTCCATAGATTGTAATGTGAATCTGTTCAAAATGATTGTTGGAAGATTGAACGTAGACCCAATAGACTATGTTTAATGGATTCAGTGTATTATTGGTTTGTTTATAATTTAAATGGTGCTGGTGTACTGCTCATAAATAGATTAATCTTCCTGGGAAGATGCCATTAAGCAGGCTTTGTGGTAGGGCTGGGCAGTTAATAGAATTAGATTTTCAATTACAATTTTGGCTTCCAACCATGATAGAGTATCCTTGTTTGGTGGATTGTTTGGCTTAACATGGGCATATTGAATGATGGCTTAAGCTTTTTCGAATATGTTATATTTCTCCTCTTGATTTGCTTTATGTTTTAGCTGTGTCCTAGTAATCACATTTGCTGGTGATCGTCATCTAAAACAAAAAAAATGACTGTCTTGCCATGTACATATCAAGAGTTTATAAACCTCTGGATAGCAGTTGCACAATATGTCGTGCTTTATTCTCTTAGCAGAATATTTTGCTCTTAGCCACATAGTATTATTATTTTTATTTTACCAAAAACACTGCAGGTGATAGCCAAGATATCGAGTGTATTTATTCTTATTATAGAGAGTCTGTTCTGCTGTGTGATTATATTCATAATTAATAAGAACTCTCTTGTGATTATAGGTGTTGCTTGAGAACATCGCTATGGTTACATTGTTTAGAGGCAGCACTGTTTTCAAAGAAGATATTTAAGGCTTGACACCTTCCTAAATGTTCTGTGAAATCTGTTGAAACTTTTGCATTGTCTGTCTGTTTGTGGTTGTGTCTCTTTCTGTGTTCATCTTTTTCGCACATATACTCGTGTTGGCCTCTCCTGCTGTCTTGTGATGAAATGATCAACGGTATAGGCTAATTATGTTTATTTTGCTCAATTTTTGTTTTGTCAAATTGTTGATCATTTAGCTGGTTATTCTAATAAATTGTCAGTCTAACAGCAGAAAAAACTAGGCCAGATTACCTTTTATATTGAAAATCCAAAGTCTGCAAATGTTTTTTGCAGCTCTAAGTTAAGTGCATCTGATGGTTGATCTTGGGTTTTGGAGGAATACTAGGATACATTTTGTTCTTTGCAGGTAAGCTGTACTGCGAACTGGGTCACAAGCGGTGTGAGATAAGTTTTTAGTTTGACTCATGGGAGAGAGTTGTCAGAGTTAAATCTGATGTTTTAGAACAGTAGATTTTGCATTCATTGAGGTTTTGTATATTTCACCTAAAAGTGGTCACTAATTCTGAAATCTCATCGTCCCAAGTATCTTATCAAAGCTAATTATCAAATTATGAATGCTGTTATTGCTCCCAGGTAAATCTGGATGGAACATTTATCACTCAATAGATATTAGATATAAATTTATCTCCTTTCTTCTAAAACCCCTCCCAGGCTCTCTAAACAGTGGACCAACTGAATCTTGGGACCAAACTGGGCAGTTTTATGTTTCTATCTAACCCTTTATACTTGTTACTGGCCACCGGTGTTTGTGACATTCTTGTTGTGGTTCATGTACTGCTGGATGTGGAGGAAGCCTGACACAGGCCCAGGTGCACACAAAGCAGGCAGTGACAGTGATAATGCAGCAAGACCACCATTCTGGGACTGTTGCCCTGGCTCACAAGAACAGTGTCCTGATTGAGCAGACCTCTGCCCCGCTATCAATGGCCTATTTGAAAGGCTCCTGGTCTGGGCCGTAGTCATGTGTGATAAGCCTTTGCTTCCATTGCTCAAATCATCGTTTTATGTGGTGAACCCTGACGCATTCAGACCTTATGTTTGTTATGTATGTATGCTCTCACATTTTGCTGTGTACATATATGGTATGCTCATTATCTGGAACTAAAATCTTGGAAATCTTAGATTTGACCTCATGACTGTTTAGTCCACTTAAGTGTAGAAGTTTCAAAGGATATGCATCTTCTTTTAACAGATTCAACTACAAAAAAGAAAATAAAACTTAAAAAAAGACTGTCCCATTTTAAGATCTGCTACACAATGAGCTAAAGTGGTCACTGCCTTTTGGGCTAATCCTCTTCACCTTAAACAGTTGGCTAATGGAAAATAAACCCTTTTTGGGTCTTGAGGAGCTGAGGATTTAGTCACCAAAAATACCTTTAACTCTATATATACTGGTCTTTGCATGGTATTTACCTCACTTTTCAGCAGGTGGGCTATGAATATGCAGTCATACTGCAATTATTTTTACAGATACTACTGAAAATATGTGTGTATTTTTTTGTACTTGGGGCTATACAACACCTCACATCTAGAGAATACATCTTGTAACAGCATCTCTGTAGTACCACTGTGTTCTTGTATGAACTCTACTGCACTACTTGGTTTAATAGAAGAGCTCTGCTACCTATTGTTGCACCTGCCACCACCATTCCATGTGTTACTGTTTTTGTCCAATACCTCTAGTACCTACATCATCTATAGTACTGTAGAGTACTTTCATGTTTTTAATTTTGCCCTCAACTTGGTACCAGCTTGCCAGTTCTTGTGACATCTGAACTATCAGCAGCTTTGAGAGTTGGACCTGCACCTGAAGAAACCGGATATGTTTCAGTGTAGTTTTGTACCTCATGAACTACTGACTCCATGCTTGAGAAGGGTGAAGGTCCCGTGCAGTCATAAGGACAATAAAGCTCTGCCAAAGAGACGAAAGTAGTTTCGCAATATCTTGGAAGATAAATATGTAAGACTGTAGTTGTTATTCCTAAATAATATTTACCAGTTGTGTTATGAGTGAGAATTTTAGTGTGTTATACATTATACAATATTTTGTGCTTTAACAGGCCTCATTATGGAAATGATGACATCCTTTTTTTCCTTTGCCCCGTTTCAAAGTTGGGTACATATTGGAACTAGGACAGTTGCTTTTAATTTTAGCTCCAAACGCCCCTCGGCAGCAGAGAGCAGCTTTGTACTCTGAGCAGTTTGAGGCTTGAAGTGCCCGGGGCGGGCTGTACTCAAGAGTTAAGAACTTCCCCTCTCTCAGGCCCAGTTCAGACCTGGTATTAACATGCCTCTTGGGTTATCTGATCACAAGTGGGCTGCTCTAAGTTCTTGAGTTCACACATGGTATTAGAATGCATCTCAAGTGACCATTTATGATTGGATCTCATTCCCTGCTGTATATGCAAATAAGTGCTTACATCATTTCCACAGACTGAATGCGTTGTTTTCAAATGGCAGGAAGCAGCGATGTACTTCCTGTGCCTAGTCTGCCGGAAATGAAAAGAAGTTGAAACAATACATAACTTTCTTCATTTCTTAAACTGAAGGACAAGTGGATAGAATATTATGGTCCAAAGTCATGGGCACTGTGACCTCAACATAACTCAGATTTCATACACTGCTTATGAGAAAAATCGCACACAAATATGATAAAATGAGGAAGTTATGACATTTCATATCCAAGAAGTCCAAGGTCAATGTCCATCCTACTTTCGTTGCTCGACGTAAACATATTTCTGGCCATTATTCAACACCATAACTGAGGAACAGCGGTAATATCTTTAGCCTTTTGCAGCAGCTGAACGATAATCAAAGTCTCTAAATCCCACAGACTGGCCCTTCAATCGCTGTACTCACTCTGTATGTGTTTCTGTCATCCCAGATGAACCAGTCAGCCCCAGCGTCGACCGGGAAGCAGCTCCTATTCCTCCCTCCGCTGTGATATCTGTTGCACCATCAGTAGCTACAGGTCCCTCCAGTCCAGGCTCACCTTGTCCTATTCGCAGACAACTGTCACATGACCAAGGTAAATCGGTCAGGTCTTAAAATGAATATTTAACCAAATCAAAACCAAAAAAAAAAAATCCTTTTAGATTGTCTGATATTTTCATTTGGTGTGCATTTAATCTCCAAAGTCAGCCATCAAGGTACCTCGTCTTGATTAATACAAGGAAATGGTCCTAAGAGTCTGTTATCAGAGAAGTTTGGAGAAATGTTTGTTCTCAGGCTTCAGGTTTCCACCTCACACTTGTGTAAGTTGCATATAATGACATTTGGCTCCCATTGTGGTGTGATGTTACAAATCATGCTCGGAAGTGCACACCTTGAACTTCCTGAGTTCAGTGAAACTTAACCCTTTCAGCCAATGGATGCGAGGCTTTCATGTCTCAACATGCATAGGAATCATTCTACATTAAAACATGTCTCTGCGAGTTGCCTTTTCTTGGGGCACCATGTGGCCCTCATTTACTCTTACAACTTCAATTTTGATTCTGGATAATTTGATAATGTGTTGTGTTGTTCCAGAGTCTCTGAGAAGTGCTTTGCTGGAGTCTGAAACAGCCAGCCAAACAGAGCGGTCGAAATCCTACGACGAGGGTCTGGACAACTACCAGGAGGAGGGGAGAGGGTACATACACACTATGATGTGGTCTTTGCATTTGTTTTTTTTTGTTTGTTTGTTTGTGTTTTAATTTCGTCTTGTTTGTGTTTGGTTACTGTTCACACTGGCAGTTTACTCTTTCTCAATGTTTCTCTTTGTTTCCATCAGTCGCTCCTCCAGCAGGCATATGCCCAGTCTGAGGGGCCTGAGAAAGGTGAGTAACTGTAGGATGTACTATAACATACCAGACTGACACATTACTGTAAATGTTAAACATTTAATCATTGTGCCTGGGCAGTGGCCTTTTTTATGTTGTGTATTTTTACCTGTGCCAGAATGACATTGCAGCATTATACTTGTGTGTGCTGATTTAAGTCCACTTGTAAGACTGAAAATAATATGAAAATAACAAACAAAAGATGACTATCAAAGTAAACTATAGATAGAAAAGCCTGTACTAAAAAGATTGTCCTTCCATTTATTTTCTAGTGCCTTATTTCAGCAGTGTTTGGATTAACAAATGAGCACATTTGTAACACCAATATTTCCATTTCCAGGCTTTGGATGGTCATAAATCTTCCGCGGATTCTGGATCTCGAAGGGACTCTTCTTCCAATATCTTTTCTGATTCTTCTAAAGAAGGGTTGCTTAACTTCAGACAGCTCAGTACAGATAAAAATAAGGTAAAGCCATGTCTTGGTCAGCAGTCATAAATATTGCTCAGCTGTTTTGATGTGCAATCATTTATTCATGTTTGTAATGTCCCTCTCGTCTCTGCAGCGTGTTGGTGGAGGAATGAGATCATGGAAGCAGATGTATGCAGTTTTACAAGGTCACACCCTAACGCTCTACAAAGACAGGAAGGATGCGCTGTCGCATGTCTCAGTGCAGTCTGATGAGGACCCTCTGCGAATCAGCATCAAGGCCTGTCTGATTGACATCTCCTACAGCGATACAAGACGCAAGAACGTGCTGCGGCTAACCACCTCCGATTGCGAGTACTTGTTCCAGGCAGAAGGGAGGGATGACATGCTGACCTGGATCAGAGTCATTCAGAAGAACAGTAATCTAGACCAAGAGGCGAGTTTGATTCACAATGCGTCATTCTGTTGTCTGTTTAAGGATGAATCACAATTTTGACAAAAATATTTAAATGTGGGCCGCAGTCAAAATTCTATCCACCAGCAAGAAGCTGTTCAGCAACAATAGAAATAACAGAAACACATATCTGGTTAAGCACCAACACGAGTCAACCAGGGTATCTTTGAATGGAAGAAAGCATGTTGATACGACAGAGAGGTGTGGAACCTTAATTAGATTCCCATTGCATACCGAGTTGACAACACCAGATTTTGGATGTGAAGATGTGGACAAAAGCCTGTATTTAAAGCGTGTCAACCGTTCAAAGATGGCTGTGCACTGAGAACACACGTGTAAGACTGTAACCACAGCCTTTTGTTCTTGTTTCTCGGGGTCATTCACATTTGGAGCAAACGATCCTGATTTGCTTTATGTGAATGTATCACTTCTCACAAAACACAGATTGAGGACCAGACAGACTGGCATGCTTTTACCCAGGTCCAGCCTAACAAGGCTTGCTCAGTCTTGTTGCGTTTTTAGGATGTGTCTGAAAAGTTGAGAGTATTTCATGTTCTCTTGGGTTCATTAAATGTTCGACCCTCGCATAATTTTCTCAGATACTTACCTGTCTGTAAATATTCTGTTGGATTTACAGTTTCAGATAATTACATCAGTTCATGTGTACAAGATTAAACAGAAATGCATCTTTAAGAAAAAGATTTTTTTTTTTCTTTAGACCATCCTGACTGTATTTCTACCATCATTTCAGAATGCTGCCGTAACAAGTCAGGATCTGATCAGTCGAAAGATCAAAGAATACAACATGATGAGGTATGCAGGACTCCGCACAGCTCAGACTCATGTATTCATTTAAATTATTCACCAATCTAATCTGATCTGATGCTTATTCTGATCAGTGCACCCAGTAGCAGGTCTGAACCCTCCCCCAAAACCTCCCGCCAGTCCCTCAGCATCAAACAAGCCTTCCTGGGGGGTAAAACAGACGGCAAGACCCACAGCCCCCACTCACCCAAAGCAGAGGAGCGGAGGGTGCTGAGAGGTACGAGCAACAGCTCCGGCTGAAGAGCTGTATCTCCTCACAGAGAGCATTCTAAACTCTAGATGATTGATATTTACATCTTTTTACCCTGTCAGATGACTCCAGTCCTCCAAGGGACAGAGGTGCCTGGAAAATTGGCATTGCGGGAATCATGAGGAAGCCCTTTGAAAAGAAGACTCCCGCTGGGGTCACGTTTGGGGTGCGGCTTGACGACTGTCCTCCAGCACAAACTAACAGGGTGAGTCTCACTCTGCTCTTGTGTTGTTGACATAAAATACTTTGTAATTTATTTAGATGATGGTTTGCTTACTGGTAATATTGATCACTTCAGGCCAGTCAATGAGGACCACCTGTGTTTGGTCCAGTCTCTGATACACAGCTGAATGTTCATCCTGTCTGAGCATGTCCCAATCAGTGAATTTTCAGCTTCAACATAATGAGTGTTTTGTTTCTGTGTGTTGTGCAGTTTGTTCCTTTGATTGTGGAGGTGTGCTGTAAGGTGGTGGAGGACCGAGGTCTGGAGTACACCGGCATCTACAGAGTCCCAGGGAACAATGCTGCCATCTCCAGCATGCAGGAGGAGCTCAACAGCAAAGGCATGACTGACATCGACATCCAAGAAGACGTGAGTCCCTCACTCAGTGCTTGTTGGAAGTGATTTATCTGTACTTTCTGTGGTATAGTCAAGTCTCACTGTTTTCTGCAGAAATGGCGGGATCTCAATGTCATCAGTAGTCTACTGAAGTCCTTCTTCCGAAAACTTCCAGAACCTCTATTTACAAACGGTGAGATCAGAACACACAATGGGAATCATGAGAAAAGCTACCCAAAGAATTGTCATTTTCTGCGCGAATCTTCTGTTCAGCTAGAAGTTTTCTGTGTATTCAACAGAAAAGTATGCAAACTTCATTGAAGCCAACAGAACAGAAGACTCAGTTGAAAGACTAAAGGAGCTTAAGAGGCTGGTAAGATATCACTGCACCAACCTACAAAACAGTCTCTCCGGTACAAAATAAAAAGCACTCTTCTGAAAGTCTGTTGTCTTCTTTTTAATTCGCAGATCCATGAACTACCTGATCACCACTACGAAACTCTAAAATTCCTTTGTGCTCACCTCAAGAAGGTTTCTGAGAACTGTGAGAAAAACAAGGTACACTATAACAGCATGTCAGTGTTGAAGTCATTAAAGCAATGTTTTTCACCCAAAAAGTATTTTTTCCCCTTTCAAGTACTCACAAATGGGTGTATTGAGCTCACAGACATTTTTCACCTCCTGCAGCTCTTCTTTGTAACTCCAGGGTGCAGAAAGTCAGCCATGTGTTTTTAGCTTTAAGCTAATGGTCACTGACAGCTACAACAGCAAAACCACAACAAAACTGCTCAAAAACGACCACTTACAGACCCAAGCAGTATAATCCACATCTTCATTATCCAGACGTACACTCAGTAAACCACAACAACAATAGAGTTGCTTCAACTGGACAAGCCTACCGTGAACAAGTGCTGAAACTGATGGGCGACAGTGTGTTCGTTTTTACCTCAAAGAAAAGTGGTTGGCTGAGTTGGCGAGCGTCCAGACGGATAAAGAAGACGTAGATTATATCAGACCATACGCTTGAGAGTTTGTCAGCAGACATTTTTTGGTAATTTAACAATCCGCTGTAGTCAACCACTAGATTCAAGCTAGAAATGCGTGGCCGGCTCGTTTTGCATTCTGGAGTCACACAAGGGTAATGCAGGAGGTGGAACTGTCTCTGTGAACCGAAGATTTGTGAGGTTTTGAAAGGCAAAGCCACTTAAAATATCAGCTGGTGTCTTTATGAGCTTGTCAAATAAATTATGATTATATTATCTTGTAGATGGAGCCTCGTAACCTGGCGATCGTGTTTGGCCCGACGCTGGTCAGAACCTCTGAGGACAACATGACCAATATGGTCAATCACATGCCGGACCAGTGCAAAATAGTTGAGAACCTGATCCAACAATATGACTGGTTCTTCACCGATGAAGGCGACGAGGATCCTGTTGTACGTGGCCCTTCACACTTACTTCTTTCGGAATCTTATTTTGTTGCTGTGTTGTTGTTGGGGTTTTTTTTGTGGGTTCCCTCACCCTTACCTCTGCCTCCCTGTCTGGTTCCAGACCACCGCAGAGCAGGAGAGCACAGTGCAGTCTCAGCCTGTGCCCAATATCGACCACCTGCTCTCCAACATCGGGCGAACGGCAGCTTCGCCGGGCGAAGTCTCAGGTAACTCACCGGGATTTCTCTCCCAGGACTCTGCACTCAAGCATCATCAGAGCAGCAAATACTTCTCCATGGCATTAATACTGTATTTCATGAGTGCTGAAGTAGTGGATTTAAGTGTGTAACATGTCTTGATAAGATTGTTAATGTTAAGACAAAGAACATCATGCCCGTGATCCATAATTTAAATGCTTAGCCAAGTTGACCAATTTTTTTTTTTTTTTATGTTTCTGTCAGACAAGCTTTTTCAGTAATTTTCCAGTTGGGATTAGACTTTGGTTTGATCAGTGGAAGATTGTTGAAAAACACCTTGTATGACAAACCTTCAATCCTTTTTTAAACAGTTTGTTATGATTTGAGTCTGTTTTGTTTTGGTGTCGCCCAAATAGATCCAATTGTCCACGTTTTATTTTCTGTTCATTTCTTTGCTTCTCTCCTTATTTTTTCTCACTCTAGTCATTATTTCCTCTCCCTGTGCTTTACCTGTGTTGAAATGACGACTCCTTTTCTTTCAGTTCTTTTCTTCCCCTCCTCCTCGTCTCATATAATCCCGGCATGTTCTTTCCCAAAGTAAATTTTAACGAACAAAACGAAACAATGGAAGTTTTAACCCTTCTGACCTCTGCCCTTTTGTGTGTAGTGTGTTGTTTTTCTCCCTTATCCCTGTCCAGCACTCACATATTACCCAATCTTGACACAGGCCAAGTGGGCGGCGTCTATCACTCGATGATGTCACTGATGGACTCTGTTTTGTCAGTGATGGACAGCTGGGACTGTAGGAAGAAGGACGAGTGTTGTGCCCAGTGTAGCTGCCTAGTCTGCAGAAACCCGCAGCTCTTTTAAATTTGGGCGAAAGGAGGAAAAAAGATAAAAAAGAAAGAAAGAGAAGTCGATGTTTGTCATTTTTCCTGTGGTGTGCACGTCTCACATTTAAACCAAATACCCTGAATTGAGGGGATACAGAGCGATGCTGCTGTACTTTCTCTGAAAGCCCTTCTGCTGTCTCTTGTTGTCTCTTAAGCTGATCGCAAGGACAAGTAGCATGGTATGGTCATCCTCAGGTTCTCTCCCGGTCATGTGGCATCATCTGTCATGATGTCTGAGGGTGGGGTCGTAGTGCTGGGACTGAGCTGGATATATTGTGTACGCGTTTACACACAAAACAAACCTGCACATACAACCACGTCCCAGATTGTTTCGTCCTAAACGTAGGATGCAGACGCGCACATGTTTTTCTGTAGTGGCGGATGGAACTGTGAGCAGGTTCTGCAGATGTAATTGTTTGTTGCTGCTGCAGGTAGTTTTTTTGTTTTGTTTTGTTTGTTAGGTTTTGGGCTTCAGGTGCTATCTCTTGTGTTCTTTTTGTTTGATTGGTTGTCTAAGATGTCCCTATTTCTTTGTCTGTCAGCAACTACTGCCAGATTCTCATCACGTACATACTCTATAACACCTTCATCAATTGCTAACATGTCCTCCACCATGTATGTCTCTCTGCCAGAAAACTGATGCACTTCACACCGATGGCCCTAAATTAGACCGTCAATAGCCTGTTCCCACCCCAGGAAACTTCTCAGGGGCGCGGGAGTCATGTCAGGAACTCAGGACAGGGACTTTACTCAGGTTTCAGCCAGAGAAACTAAATTTAGAGGCTCTTCCATCATTCAGCTGCCAAAACAGCCTCAGTGGGATTACTTTCTGCTGACCCTGGAACTATTCAAGTTTACAATCCTGAAAGTCGATAAAAGATGAAACATGTATTTATACATTTCTCATGTTTTACATTAAATAATTTATTAATCTAAAGATTATTCTCACAGTTGTGTAGAAAACCTCAACAAAATGTTGGGAAATGTTTATCACAGTTTCTAAAAAGATTCTTTCCATCCAACAGTTCTTAATGTTTTATCATAAATGATTTTTAAAAAGCAGCAAATTCTGATATTTCACAGTCTGGAAACAGAAAATGCAAGACATTTTTCATTTTTTCACACTTTTAACAATAAATTGCTTATTGGTTGCAGCTCTAATGTCTGCTGTAGGTTCCCTTTGCCTCCCCCGCACGTTCGGACGTGATCCATCAGGGTTATTCGTTGGCTTTTCTACTTTTAGAACTGCAAGATAAAGTTTTGTTTTGCGTTGATGTTGTATGGATTGACACGTTCAAGGACACTGCAGGAGTTGATCTAGTTCGGAGCAGTCACTCCATTATACGAAGGCTCGCCAGCATCAGCTTTATTGACCACAATACACACACACACACACACACACACACACACACACTCTTTCACTGATCTGTTCAGCTCAGGCCCCTTAAGCGACTCAGACAGTGCGAGCTCATCTCTCCCTCTCGCTGTGTTGTTGTTTTGAGTTGGGAAAGAATGCCTTCAGCTGGTTGGTGGCTACGTGTGATGCTCTGTGACTGACCGTGTTTGTCCGTGATGTGCCGTCGTTTCCATCGTTACATTGAGCATGAGCCGCTTTTAATTTCTTGGTTCAACTGCCGGGTTTTCACTTCCTGTCCTCTCACCCCTCATTTCAGGCCTTCCTCTGCTGCATTCTTGTTTCCATATACTGCTTAACTGTGGTTACTCGTCCTCCTGTCTTACTCTGAGCCGAAGCTGTGTCATCTTGCTTTCATCCAGCTGCTCTCATTATACTCATCAACGTCTGTCAGTCTCACTCTCAACAAACTCTCTATCTGCATTTCTCTCTTTATCTGGTCTGTTTATAGAGAGGCAGAGGAGGCTGACTGTAACTGATGACTCTCTTTTTGTTCACACAGATTCAGCATGTAGTGACTCCTCCAAATCAAAGGTACCATTCTTATTTTCATTCTCGTCTTCGTTTGTTTGAGCGGTCTCTCTTCCCCCCTCCAGTCCATAACAATGTTTGGTTTTTCCACAGCAGAGCTTGTGGGGGTCAGGGAAGGATCAGTGTAGCAAAGAGATGCTGCGCTCCTCCTTCTTCGTCAACCGCAAACGTAAGAAGCCCAAGGACAAATCTCATCCCAGCAGTTCAGACGACGACCTGGACGCTGTGTTCCCTAAGAAGGAGCTCCCGGAGGAGAGCCAGCAGCAGCAGCCTCTGTGGTCTCCAGACAGCCGGACGGAGGAGGAGGAGGACGAGGATGAGGAGGAGGAGGGGGAGACGGATGACACCTGTGAGAAAGAGAAACACAGGAATGGCTCTGAGGAACAGCTTGACAAAACCGACGGCAAAGACTTTCTCTCCAGCGGCTTGACGTCCCAGCCCTCTCCCTCCCTGCCTCCAGAGCACAACCCCACCACCCTTCAGACCGGCTCCCTGTATGCCTCGCCCTCCCAGTCCCCAACCTTGAGCTACCGCAGGCCCATGGCCCACCAGTCCTCCCTGTCAGACCCGCCCTCCAACTATGATGACACGGTTTCGGACCTCGGCACGATGAACAGCACTAGCTCTCAGGCCTCAGTGCCTAGAGTGAGGCGCAGCAGGACCGCAGCTTTGGGACCAGAAGCGGGCCCCAGCGGGCTAGGAGCTGAAGTTTGCTCCATCACCTCCGACTACTCCACCACATCTTCCATGACCTTCCTGACCGGAGGAGAGATCAGCACCCTCAGTCCTGAAGTCCAGTCAGTGGCTGAGAGCAGGGGCGGAGACGACGCTGATGACGAACGAAGCGAGCTCATCAGCGAGGGGAGAGCGATGGAGACGGACAGCGAGAGCGACATATCGGTATTTACTGTCGGGAGGGACAGCAGAGCCACTGAGCATCTGCAGGATGCTCCACAACCTCTTGCCTCCCACAGACTCATCGAGTGTGATACACTCTCAAGAAAGAAAGCTGCTCGACAGAAAACCGACAGCGAGTCCTCTCTGGATGGTGCTCGTAGCGATAAAGATTCCAGCAGACTGTCCCAAGTTCTGGGGTCAGTTAAAGGTCGTTCCACCGGCAGTCTCAGCTCCTCATCCCGCGGTGAGCTGGATAAGTCGGAACCTGCGTGGAAGCTGAAGATCACAGACCGACTGAAGGTACGTCTGCGGATGTCTGTGGACGACATGTTTGGCGTGGGCAGCCAGCGGAGCCGATCCCCTGAAGGTCGAAGTAAGAAGAAGAACATCCGACGCAGACACACCATGGGGGGGCAGAGGGATTTCGCTGAGCTGTCTGTTCTGGGGGACTGGCAGCACGTTGGTATCGGTTCTGGTTCGCGCTCGGAGCTGTCAGCTGTTGACCGGCTGAAACCAAAGTGCAGCTCTCAGGACTTCTCCATCGGGGACTGGATCGCCCGCGAGCGCCACCGCACCAGCAATCCCGAGGTCAGCCTTGAGCTCTGCGAACAACAAGGACTGTGCAGCGGCATCTCCCAAACCACAGGAGCCGCGTCCTCCTCCGAACTCTCCCGTCGTCCAGCTGAGGTGAACGGGGAGGTGCCCCAGAGCAAAAACCTGAGCCTCTCGGCCACGGCCCACCCACACAAACTCACTAGCTCCCAGGTGGTCCACTCACGCTTCTATCAGTACCTGTGAGGAGTGTGTGTTTGTTCTGTCTATGAGGTGTGTGTGTTCAGGAGTATCACGTCTGTTGTGTGACCAATGTTAGTGAATGAGCATGTTGTACAAAAATGTCTGGATTGTGTGTCTGTGAGCGTTTGTGGAAAAAAAGAGAATTAGTGCACACAAGGATTGTGTATAAGGCATGTAACAAATGTCATTAATTAATTTTCTTTTTTATGATAATTGACTTTGGGAGGCTCAGAGGAGGATTTCCTCCCCTCCCAAAATAAATTCCTCTTATGCTGAAGATTGAAAGGACCTGTGGCTCGTGAAACAATGAGCTGGTGAAGTTCAGTACGTGCAAGGAATTGTGAACAGTGACACTTGAATTAAGATTGTTAAAAAGGCTTAGTGAAGTGGCTTTAAGGATTAACTGACTTTTAGAGCGAATAGGAAGTAGTAGAAAAGAGTTTTAGTATCGCAGATTAACTATTTTTGTCTGAAGAAAGTTTAAGAGTCGGTAACCAAATGAAGAATGTACAGACCTGCTTGCTGTAATACAGACTAAAAGCTTTAGATGCTTGTGTTTCATTCTAAAGTGTACATTATCCCCTTCTCCGTGTACTTGAATAGCGTTTTGGTACAGCACGTGCGTTTGTGCGTGCCTGTGTGTGTGCGTGCGTGCGTGTGTGTGTGTGTGTGTGTGTCAACAGGGCTTTCCCAAAGGTACAAAAGTGACATGGTGACACTGGAATGAATGCAGACCTTCTTGATCCCAGTTCCGAGCAGTGAACAACGTGCCTCTGATGCAACATGTGTTTGACTGGCGGTACGGTGCATTCAGAGGGTTAAAAAAAAAAAAAAAGAAAAGATGTTGGAATTAAAAAGTGGGTAATCAAATGAGAAAATCCTGTTTCTTCACAATAGGAAGTGCCTCACAATGAAATGTTTAGGGTGCCATATTGTCTTTGTTGAGACGCACCAAGATGTTACTGTGAATGACATTTTTTTTATGGTTGACTCTCTCAGTCATTCTACAGGTTCTGTAACAATGCCGAGCTTCCATTCCACTCCGGTCTTAACACATTTTGTACTTTTTTTTTTTTTTTTTTTTTTTGTTACCCCCCCCTCTCCTCTTTTTAATTTTTTTTTTTAACAGAACTTGAATTATTAATTTTCTTTGTATAATAAGTAACTTAAATGTACATATAAAATGCCATGTTTTAGCTGCTTTACTTCTCATTTCCATCATATTGCAGGATTAAGTACAGTATTGTGAGATGGTGACGATGGTGACGCTCAACTGTGCGGTACTTCTCTGCAGAGGTGCGAGCGTGAGGGAACGTGGATGAGCTGGAACCCTTTGTACCCATGCTGTGTTCCTCTGATTGTGAGAGGAGTTCAGACTCCTGAGACACTGGAAATAAATTTTGTCAATGGCAAACGTTTACGTATGTTTTGTTTTGGAGGTTTTTGTTTGTTTGTTTGTTTGTTTGTTTTTTTCTTAAGGGGACCAGAGTTACATCACACGGGTCCAGAAGCAAAGGAATGACATCATGATGTATGCCAGTGATGGCTATGAAGTAAGGATCTAATCAGATCAAATGAATAGCTCACGTTTGAATATCATGTTTAGTTTAAGGTGTTGCAAAGTGAACAGACATCCAAATGGAATGTTCATTTATCCACCGCCTGATTGATAGGATTAAAATATTTTAATCCGAGAAATCTGTCGTTTTTTTGATTAAATTTGCCTGAACATATATTGAAGTTATTTAACTGTTTAAAATGTTTATGGGTGACTTTACCATATAGCGCCTTTCAGAGAAATTCATAAAATGTTAATCCTAATTCTAAAGTTGAGAATTAGATGATTAAAAAATAAAGACCGTCAACAGAGGAGTCTGTTAGGAATAAACGTTTGCCTCCATAAGTGAAGGTAGAGACCAACAGATGGGCCTCAGCCGCCCGGCCCTGGTCTGAAGACCTGAGTGATGGATGGATGTCCTCAGGTGAAGACGTGCATGAATGGAGTGTTGCATGTGCCGTCCTCGCTGCGGCGTTCTGGATCTCTTGCTTCAGAGACGACTTGCTGAGATCATTGAAGGAGGAATCTACAGACCGGATGATTCAGAAGCAAGTACAATCGTCCCCAACTCTTGTATTAATACAACAGCATGCAGTATTTCCTTTGAGACACCTCCGTTCAGATTCTGTGATGATCAACGATCCTCTGTGTATTTCACCCACACAGGTTTTCTTCCTGTTCTCCAAGTAATGAAACTACTTCAGGCTTGCACTCTGTCAGGACTGATGAAGCTTTAAACATATTTTAATATTTTTGAATTAGACCACTGGGGAAACCTGCTAAAAGCTGCTCTTGTACATTTGGAATGTTCTCAGTAGCATCTACTTTCACGGGGTCAGTAGAAATATTTGATCAGTGCTTTACTGCCTTTTTTTTCTTTTTTCTATCAATGTCAGTAGTTTTAGTGGCGTTCTGTTAAAATGCAGTACATACAGCGAACACAAGAGGGCGCGCAAACTCCACAATACAGCTTCATACCAGATGCAGCAAATGAAGCCAACGTCAGATACATTTCAAAATGCTTTATATACAAGTTGCACATAACAACAAAGACCGAAACGATGTCAGATTTATACACTTTGTACATCAGCTGACTAAAAACCACTGACGATACGAACAGAAGTGACAGGGAGAGAGAGAGAGAGAGAGAGAGTTAAGCCATTTAACACACAAATAAATCCACAAAATAACCAAAAAAACAAAAAATATTAACTTGCCAGATTGTAAATACTCTTTAAATGTTGTGTCAGTATAATACCATCATTCAAGCAGACAAACAATTATTCAGTTTCGGTTCAGTTTTTATGAGTGAGATGTTTTGTAGTATAACTTAGCTCACTGATTTGAGGAGAAGTAACTTGATGCACAACAAGGCCTGTTCATGTTTACTTGTGGGCTCCTAACATGAAACTTTCACCCGCGTTAAGGCACAGTGACTAAAATTTCAATTCATAAGTATGAGGAAGGGGACGACGTGATGTCTTTTTTTTTTTTTTCCTTACGATATCGTGCCTCGGTTTGTAAAAGCAACTGAAGACTGATGCAGCCAGGTTTCCACTCATAGACACGGTGCTATTGTAAGACACTGAACAGAGAGATTTGGGGGAGAAACAAGTAGCAGTAGTCATGAACACAACGATCAGTAACTTGGTTGGCAAGGTTATTAGGAAGTGGCAGCCTTTCAGAACACCTCAATATGACTTCATGGGGGATATTCTGTGCTGGAAAGTGCAGTGCCCAATGGGTAATGTTGATCTTCTTCTCCCCCCCCCCCCCCCCCCCCAAAAAATAGTGAAAATATTTTATGTGACATATTTGAGCAAATGCAGCCACTAAATGGCGTAAAGATGAACGTAAATCGGTGTATTTTCTTCAAGCGACGTGTCGGGTTTTACTTTTAGATGCTGCCAAGCTTGATATCATATTATTTTTTATCATATTCTGTCTTAGGTATATCATATAAATATACTTTACTTTCTTTAAAATGCATCATCCAAACCTTTGTGTCTCACGTATTGTGATGTTGAGGCTGAATAGCAACATTTCTTGTTAGAAAGGTTGGACATGGTTTTATTTCAGCTGTCAAAATGAGAGAAACTGACACCAGAATCCAGTGAACGACAGCCACTTTTTGCCTTTTTAGAAGTATTCTGTCCTCTTCCGTTAGCTGACACAGATATTTAACGTATCGTAGATGTACTTTCCTGCAAAGTATCGCAGGATAATCACTGGAGAGTATGTACGGTTGCTGATTTCCACCTCTACTGTGGTTCTGAATATTATTTAGTGCCTGAACTCACTCACACCGGGAACATGTTACCATCTTTGCGTCCCTTCCTTGTTGGTATTTGCACTGACCTGCTTGGGAGGCCCCCCCCCCCCCCTCCACAAACTGTTTCTTGTAATCCTTTATCAGTCCACCAGATGGAGTGCTAGAGAGGCGGCTCCCTCAGCATCGTGTCTGTGTATTCTAATGGTGCAGAGACATATGACTGTTTACATCACAGGTTCATTCAGCGTCTTTCTTCCTGACTGTCAGCAGCCAGCATGAGGTGAGGAGGGGAGATGAAGGCCGAGTTCCCGTTGCACATGCAGCTTCTGCACTTGGAGCTCAAATCTGATGGAACAGCAGGAGGCGGGTCGATTGTGTGGGAACAATATGTTGCATATTGTGCTGTAGAAGCTGGCCGAGGGGGTGGTGGGGGGAGATGGGGGGGGGGGGGTGGCTGAGGAATCTAACTGTCGTCCTCGTCCTCTTCCTGCTGGTCGTCCTTCTGCAGCTTCTCTGGTTCCCGGAAACACTCCTCAAAGAAGTTGACAAGGGACTGACTCAGGTGCTGCTGAGTCCCGGAGCTGTGGAGGAAGTGTCCCTCATCGGGGTAGATCTGCACACCGACACAGCAGAGGATTACACCCACACTCATCTTACCTGAACAATTGAGCCATCACTGCAAGGTGTGGTGCAATTGTTTTGACTGATCGGCAACTTAAAATCCCAAATCCTTTCATTTACAGCAATAAATTACACAAGAGCTATAATTATCTCATTAATTAAAAAACAGCTCAGTGTTTCTGATTTTTTTTTATTTGTTTCTGTTTTTCCTGAAGTAAGGAGATAATGAAGTTTCTGATGCAGAGAGAATAAGCAATACTTGCCACCTTGTCAGACCTCACCTGTAGCGTGTAATTGGCCTTTTGGCTGATTAAATGGTTGATAAACTTGGCCGTGTGCTGGAAGTGAACTTTTTCTGCGGAGATGGAGAAGATAGGAGTGAGTTCGATAGATATTCTCTCACTGTTTACACGAGCCGGGATGTAAAAGGGTTACCATCAGCTGTCGGGTGAATTATCAAGTACTGCTTGTCCAGGAGATGACCTGCTCGATGTTCTAAATTTGCCATCTGAGCAGCAGAGAAAGAAAATCTGTATCATCAACATCATCTTTATAACGAAAATAATAATTTGACAGTGGAATTTTACCGTATATACTTGGGAGTCTGTCTTTGAGCCCAGGTACCGCTCTGAAAATGCCGATACTATGATTGAGGGCACAAAAATCAGGGTTAGATCGCTGGGAACCTTCAGACACATAAGAACTAAACAGAGGAGACGATCGAGTTTTACCGTAAAGTTCAAAATCTGTGATGGGGGAGACGGCCGTTCCACATTTCAGTTGAGTGAACTCCTTGGAGCTCAGGAGCATCGTGGCTAAATATCCTCCATAGGCCTGCACACACAAGGTGGAGAGCTCATTCAGACGCTTCTGTGCATGAAGCTGCATCTCTGTAAAGGTCTGTATTTCCTTCTACCTTTCCGTACACGCCCATTCGGTTCTTGTCGATGTAAGGCTTTTTGGATATGAACCTGGAAGGACAGAGAAGATGTCAACCCCACGGTGTCGTGGACCTGAGAGACCAGAGCTGTAGTGTCGGGGTCCCACCTGAGCGCCTCTAGCTGGTCCTTCTCCTCCAACTTCCCCAGCTTCCTTCTGACTTTGTGGAGAAGGTTGGTGCCCTGAAATCCACTGCCGTGGCCGTCAAAGCGGATCACGATGGTGCTGAAGCTGCTGACCAGAACGGTGGCCCAGTCCACCTGGAACTGTTCTGTCACCATCTGCCCACCAGGTGTGCCGTCGCTGTGTAGGACACAACCAAGGAGGAGGTGGATATAGTCAAGTCAAGTCAATTTTATTTGTCTAGCGCCAAATCACAACAAAAGTGACCTCACAACACTTTACAAGTAGAGCAGGTCCAGTACCACGCTCCTTCAATGGATCCACACCCAACAATTCTCCATCAACAAGCACATCCTGCAACAGCGGCGATGAAATCCTTCCTTTTAACAGGCAGGAATGTCGAGCCGATCCAGGCTCAACGGGGACGGCCTTCAGCTTTGACCGGTTGGGGGGGAAAGAGAGCAGGAGAGCAGGGCGGAGACAAAGACAGATAATGGAGGAAGACAAATATGCAGAAGGAAAGAGTGGGACAGAGATAAAGAGAGAGAGAAAGGGAAGAGACTGATGGACAGACGGGGACGTGAGCAGGTGGAGCTACGGTATATATGTATATATATATGTGTGTGTGTATGTGTATATATATATGTATGTGTATATATGTGTGTGTGTGTGTATATGTATGTGTGTGTATATGTATGTGTGTCTGTATATATATATATATATATATATTTATGTGTATATATATATGTGTATATATATATATATATATGTATATGTATATATATGTGTATATATATATATATATATATATATATATATATATATATATATATATGTATATGTATATATATGTGTATATGTATGTAAATATACAAATATGAAGGCGCCTGATTAATAAACAAGTGCGTCTCACTCTCGAGTTTTTAACCCCTAAATCTGAGGATGATGTCATCCCAGTTATCTAATTTTGGGCTTGTTGTCTACAATTTGAAGAACCCTTGCAGAGTCAAAGCTGTAGGTGCACCAATTAGCAACGCGCTACGCTGACTCCCCCCCCATTGTTCAACAATAAGCAGAGCATTTTCCGATGCTGTGTTGGAGTGTGGGCATTTGGTGCTCTGCTGGGTTATCATACTTACACTAGCAGCAGAAGGGGGTAATGCGCCGTGTCTACAAATCCAGCTGGCTTCAAGATCTGCATTGTGAGTTCTGCAGCGGACACATCAGTGTTAAAGTTCTAATGCAGCAGGACGGGTTCTGATTAGCTGTTGCTATGACGCCTGGATCAAGACGTACCATAGTCGTCTATAGTGATGGTGTCATACTCCACTCTGGGCATCTGCATGCTGATGAAGGTGTTGTTTACCCTGTCGTTGGTCTCCAAGTCTAACAACTCTGCTCATTGTAAGGACACACTTGTTAGATTCGACTCAGTGACGCGCAAGAATTTCAGCAGTAATTATTAAAAACATAGAGGACAACAACACTCACTCTCTCTGTCTTCGGTCCTATAGACAGCCACGCTCGGTATATCGGGGCCTCCACGGAGCAATTCAAGAGGAAAAAGATACACAGAAATTGAGTTATGACGATAGATAATCTATTTCTGTCTCTTGAGGAGAGATTACAGTGTATTATTTCACAATGGAGCTCTTCTCCAAAGATCCAGTTAATGAGGAGAGCCAGCGGTACTTGTCCTCTCTGGAGAGAACAAAACAAATCGGCTGCCATGGAAACCACAGAGTTGAAGCCACAAGGACAGACATAATATCGAATTGTCTCTAGAGGACAGATGGAGTATCTAGTAATGCAAACAACTGTACTTCCTCTTCTTTCCACTTGTCAGAAAAAAAATAACAACCTAAGAACCATTCACTCATATGACAAAATCAAGCATCCAGCTGTGGTTTGAGGTCATCTGCTAAAGCGCGGCTCAATACCAAGCCAACTTAATTCAATTACACACAACAAGTCATGTCTGCTGGGCAGTAAAACTCTCACAACACTCAAGGTCACTGATGCTCACCTTTACAGCTGAGTAAGAAGTAGCGCATGTTGTGGCTGAATGAAACGTCCACATAGCTGCACTTGAACTCACAGGAGAGGCAGCAGCGGTTGAAGGGAGGGATTGTGTCGGCGCTGGGAGACGGCGTCAAGTTTAGTTTTCTAAAGAAAAGTCACTTGAGAGTACAGACGAGAAGAAAATAGTACCTGTACAAGTGCCGCCGTTTGGGGTTATCTTCTGTGCTCAGAAAATACCTGGAAAACACACACACACACATAAGTACAATAAATTAATAAAATAACCACACACATTTTGATAATCTGTTCAAATATGCAGGTAGAAGTATCCAAATATCTAACATGAGGTTTCTTTCGTGATTGTAGGCCAGGATGCTGGTGACGTCCCAGTCTCCAGAGGTCAGCGACTGGAGTATGTCTGTGCTGCTGTTGGGCTGCCAGATACAACACCATTTAACATTCCGTCGTGAGAAAAGGACAAATGTTCTGAGGACGATTGTGTGATGAGTTACCATGGAGGTGGACATAGAAATGTGGAAGAACTTCCCCCTCCCACCCTGAGGAATCGCCCTGGTGAAGAAGAACTTATGTCCGTCGTGGGAGAAGAGCGGAGCTTCGTTCTGCAGGGAGGAGAGAAAATCGTCTACGTGAGTGTACAAAGATCCCAGCTGACATGTGTCCTCTTGTTCATGTGCTCAACAACACGCAGAGCAAACAAGTCTCTTCACCTACCTGCCTGTGCAACCAGCTGGTGCTCTCATCCTCGTGTTTCTGGAAATAAAAGGAGGGTAAAAGTTAAATCAGAACTAAACCAATCTAATCTGTCAGGCTTCATCTACGCAGGCGTTACTTGCTCGTTTTGTTTGTTTGTTTGTTTGTTTGGTCTTTCCATGTTATTAGAGTTTTGATAAAGAAAAAGCAGAAGCGGGTGTAAAACTTGCATTAACGTAACTTTGTGGCCTCTTTGGGGGCAGCAGGAACAAGTTATGACTCTAACCGCGGTGGCCCAGAGAGCTCAGAACTACAGAAAACAAACAAAGCTGAAAAACGATCAAACTGCAAAATTCCATTTGATAATCACGGACGGCACGTAAAAGTGATGGACACATTCGCTGGAATCCTTCGAGAGTGTTTTTTTTGGCTTATTTTGATATAGTGACGGTATAATAGTAATAGTAATAACAATAAAAAAGACAAATCCTGGATTTATCCAACACTTTAAGGTTCCATCTGGAAACAATTTATCGTGTTTTGATTTATTTATTTATTTTAAATCTAAATTTGAATTTAGTCTTCATGAAGCTGCAGTGCGTTGAGCTTTCAGGGCCGACGTATATAAAACCTTTAAGTGTGATGTGTTAAATTGTTTGCAACCAGTTGCTTATTTACCAGCAATTAGGGATGGAATTTATCAACCATTTGCAGTCAAATTAACAAATGAGAGTCAAATCCAGCAACTCCAACACAAATCGACAGGCAGATGCTGACACGGACGCTGAACCAAAACTGTTTATCTGTGGCTGAGAAATGAACTAAAACTACAAATTAAGCTTTTTTTGTTGATGTTTTGATACACTCTCGTCATAATTTATTTTTTAAAGCATAAAAAGACCGCGGTTCACCCAGGGAAAGACTGATTCACCTTGATGCAGACCCCAGTAGTTGCCTCACACAGTGTCAGTATGGAGTTGTTCTGGGCTCTGTTCAGCCAGTTGACAGCCAGTTTGGTGCTGGTGGCCCACCTCACCATGGTGATGTAATATTCCCTCCTGGAAATCCAGCAGCAGATAAACATCATCACCACTGAGAGCTACTGACTCCTCTATCCAGGAGGAAAATGCTCCAGGGGCTCGTTACTTCAACCACGATCAGACACCTTCAGGCTGTCACGCACCCGATTCGGGGGTCATCAGGTTTCTTCACCACTACGGTGTGCAGGGGACCGTTGAGGCTCACCACTGACAGGTGCACCACAGGGTTTTCTTCCCCAGCCTGCAGGAGCCAAAGGGAAACTAGAGATGTCAGTTTGGGTTTCAGCTGGGACATCAAATACGGGAGCGCGCTGGTCTCGTGTTTTCAGGAATAAATACAACTGTGGAAGAGTCGGAGTGGAACGTTCGCTGAGGTGTTGGCAGCAAACTTACCTTCGGGTAGTGATACTCCACGCTGTTGGGATATGCAGTTCCTGTAAAAAACGGGACTTCCATTTTTGGCACCAGCGTGTCGTTGATGGTCATGTAGGCCAGACGCAGCCCGTCCGGAGACCACCAGTGGGCTACGTGCGTCTGCAGGATTTCCTCTGTTGAAACACACAAACAAAACCCTTTGGATTTCAGATCATAAAAGGTGAAAAATGATATGCAGCTCTTCCCTTCTCCTTCATTTGCAGCTGCGGTGAATACATTCTGACAATGAGAGGAAAATTGCATATTGAACATGGACTTCTGCGGGGTACATGATCAGGTTATACAGAGATGAAGAATCAGTTCAAGTTCTTAAAAGCATGTGCTGCAGTTCTGTAAGGCACTGAATTCAACGCCACAACAACCCTGAGATCTCTCAGCAAAGAACAAGTGCCTCCTCGAGATGTTTCTTGAGAAAATGTTTTTTCTTCAGAGACTCATTCATGTCATTTGCTGATGAAGTTCTGGAACATCTTGATGTCTGTTCCAGCAAGTATGACACGATCGTTTGACATCTGTCTTCCGAAGCCATTTATACGTTAGGCATCATCTGGTAATCCATTCTACTCGCTTGTTTTGAGCAATCTAACTGCATAAAACTGCAAAAAAATACCTCAACATAAGAAAATCTCACTGTTCTGAGCTTTTCTATTTTGCACCATTTGTTTTCCAGCAACCCGTCCAGGGTGAACCCCGCCTCTCACCCCTGGGAGAGGCTCCAGCCCCCCCGTGACCCTTAACAGGAATAAATGGGAGAAAAATGGATAGATGGATTTTTTTCCAGCAGTTGATGAGCAATGTTTATCCAGCAGGGGGCAGAAGAGCTCTATTTTAAGAATCTATATTTGCTTCATGTAGACATACAAACAAAAGCTGTTTTCCTAACAGAAAAGGATCAGCTCAGCCTTGATGAGGTCGCCGGGATTTTAAAATCACTGCTGAAGCTGTCAGGCGACAATCATTTCTCCACGTTGCTGTGAACGCAGGGTCACAGGAACGTCGCCGTTGAATTGTTGCTGAGTTGTCGCGATGAGGCCGTGTGGTTTGTTGTGGTGCAGCAACAGGATTTTCAAGGCCTCGGCGTACAGAACATCAGCCCGCTCCTCTATAATCAAGGAGGACTATGGGATAAACTTGATTTGATGCAGTATGGTTGCTTTAGTTGACATTAAACACACACCATCTGCAGCAAACACTGCAGCCCATCACCATCACCACACACACACACACACACACACATTATTTGGTGTTCCTCTTCATCCCATATCATGTTAGTGTGTCCACACTAGTGGCGGGCGCACTAAAGCTTTACAAATGTTTCATTACCTGTTGAAAAGAGACGTTTGAGACGTTCCCCTGTGACTTTCACTGTCTTTGGTCCAGCCATCAAAGTTACAGCTCCTATTATTACCGGCGCTCTGTTATGAACTCTGATCAACACCAAAGTCTCACTGATCGTTACTTATTGGCCAATCATCCCTCTCACCCCAAGGACTGGATTTTATAATATTCTAACGTTTGATGACATCATCTCATACGTGATACCCGTCACCCAACATCAGATGTGGACATCACGATGGGCTGTAATGTCAGTAGAGCGTAGAACCTGATCATTCACTCTTCATTTATGGAAAGATCTTGCAAATGTATCATTTATGGGCTTTTACAAATGTTTTGGAAATAAAGAAACCTGTCAGGTTTTCATATGTTTTTCTGCATGGATGACATGGATGATTTTTACGTAGATATTGGATGTCGTGTATCCCCGGTTAGAATTTTTTCCAAATAACTTTCACGAAAACAAGCTCACCTGCAAATCTGCGAGAA